>NC_088390.1:21542500-22167500 GCF_037993035.2 Macaca fascicularis | reverse complement strand
AGCGCTGTGACGCGAGAGGCCGCTCGCGCCTCGCGCATGCGCACTGGCCCTGCCGCGCCGGGCCCACTCGCGCTCCCCACCTGGAAGTCAGGCTGCGGCCCCTTTAAACAACGGCGGCTGCGCGGTGCGCCGCGGCCGGGGATGGGGTGGGAGGGGGCGTGTGCGCGGTGGGGCAGGGGGGAGCGGGGGTGGGGGGGCCGCTGGGGGCTGCTGCTGCGGCCCCGACGGCCGCCGGATCCGGGCTCCAGCAGGGGGCGGCGTGGGAGAAGGGGCGGCGGGCATCCCAGTACCAAGACCCCCGGAGTCCTGTCTTCAGGACCTCCTTGAGCCGACTGCCACCGGTGGAGGGGGAGCTTCAGGGCCTCCGCTGGGGTCTCTGGACTCCTCTTGGGATGGGATTTTGGACCCCTCCGGGTGAGAGAGGATGGACTCGCCATCATCGGCTGAGGCAGGCGGGGCCTCGCTGCAGCACAGAATCATCCCCTGGGCCTTAAGGCGTGGTGCCAGCCGAAAATTCACTGACCCACGAGCCCTCGGCCTCCCTCCCCCTCCGAAAGAGCGGCGGCCTAGCCCCGCTTGCAAAAGCCCCGGGGCTCCCGCAAGCTGCCTCTGCTTTCCAGGACCCGCGCCAGCAGGGACAGGGGCGGTTCCGCGGCGGAGCCATTGGCCCCACGCGTGGCACTGGCCGATCCCCGAGCAGACGATGTGAATGCGTGTCAGCCCGGGCGTACGGGGCGACGGCGAAACCAACAGCGGAGTCCAGGCCTGTGCCCGGGTGGAAGAGGGTCCCAAGGGACCTGCCCGTGGATTCCAAGGGAAATCAAAGATCGCCTGGGATCCAGGAGGGAGCCGGAAGATTCAGGGAGTCAGTCCACCTGCTCAGAGGAGCAGAGGAGAGGCTGTCCCTCAAGAACGAGAGGGGAAGTGCAGAGGGGAAGTGCCGCACCGCCTGTCCAAGAAGACAAGGCCCCTCACGGTGGCCTAGCGCTCATGCTAGGCAGGCCACCCAGCCATGAGGTGAAACAGGGAGAGCAAGACAGCTTCCCTGTGGGAGACACGTATGGGAGCCAGGAGCTCCAGGGTCATGGAACCTGCCCAAGCAAGCAGAAACAGGTTTGGAGAGAGAAACCGTCACCACACGGATCTCCGACGAGTGTCTCCCTGACCCACTGGGAAGCGATCTGCGTCCAAGACGTTCAGCCAGACCGACAAGCGTGTAGGCCCCCGAGAGACAGGGGAGACAGAGCAAGAGGGAGGACAGAGCAGAGGCCGGAGCCCGGGCCGGATACTGCCCGGTGCCACCGCCGCGGGCCTAAGGGGAGGGTTGCCCAACGGCTGACTTGTCCGGAGAGGCCAGCCTTCCAGGGACCGGGAGGCCTGGCATCCCCCCTTCCCGGCTTCCTCTTCAAGCTTCTGCCGTGGTGCGGCTTCATTTCTCAGAGAAGAGCCGTGAAAAGGTCCAAGCGTCTCCTCTGAGGCGGGTCTGCTCCTCTCCTGCAGGGCGACGAGCTCCTCTGGGGCTTTTGGCCCTGGCTGGACTGTGGTTATCTTGATCCCAGGAGAGAGTCCGCTCGGCACGGGTAAGGAGATTTCCACTGCTGCTGGGGAAGACGCATCTCCTCACGCGGTCGAGGCCCTCAGGGAGGACCCCAAGTGGAACGGCGGCGAAAACCCACTGACGAGCCCGCCGCAAGACCCAGGCACAGAGGCAGAAGAAAGAGGCTCGGCAGAGCCAGGCCGACGCGCAAGAAGTCGCCTTTGGGCGCACCGGGCGCATTCGTCCGAACGCACCCACGCACACGGGCAGGCACACACCAACCGGCAGAAAGAGGGAAAGACACACACAGAGAGTGAGGGCCAGAGAGACAAGAGAGAATGGGAGAGACCCCCACACACACAGTCACACGGCAGCAGCGGCACAGAAACGCAGCCCCCGCAGGCACACAGCCCCCCTGACGCTGCAGGCTTCTGCTCCGGGCGTGAAGGCCCCTCGGGGGAGAGAGCAGCCCACGGACAGGCGGGCGGACCTGTCGTGGAGATCACGGGGGCAAGACGTTTGGGGAGACTCACCCCAACGCCGTCCGGGCAGGCCTGAGGCTGGGACGACGCGCCGCTTCCCCCGGACTCCGCCTGCGGTTTTGTCATCCTGGCCGGCGCGTTGCGACTCCCGGCGTCCGTCCGGAGACGTTCCTGTCGACCCCGTGGAGAGGTGAGGCAGGAGCCTCGCAGCCCCGACACCCCAGCGCCGCCACGGAGGGCTCCTGCTTTGCCAAGCCTCAGGGGGCCGGTTTCTAAGACAACCGTGGGAAGCGCTGTGACGCGAGAGGCCGCTCGCGCCTCGCGCATGCGCACTGGCCCTGCCGCGCCGGGCCCACTCGCGCTCCCCACCTGGAAGTCAGGCTGCGGCCCCTTTAAACAACGGCGGCTGCGCGGTGCGCCGCGGCCGGGGATGGGGTGGGAGGGGGCGTGTGCGCGGTGGGGCAGGGGGGAGCGGGGGTGGGGGGGCCGCTGGGGGCTGCTGCTGCGGCCCCGACGGCCGCCGGATCCGGGCTCCAGCAGGGGGCGGCGTGGGAGAAGGGGCGGCGGGCATCCCAGTACCAAGACCCCCGGAGTCCTGTCTTCAGGACCTCCTTGAGCCGACTGCCACCGGTGGAGGGGGAGCTTCAGGGCCTCCGCTGGGGTCTCTGGACTCCTCTTGGGATGGGATTTTGGACCCCTCCGGGTGAGAGAGGATGGACTCGCCATCATCGGCTGAGGCAGGCGGGGCCTCGCTGCAGCACAGAATCATCCCCTGGGCCTTAAGGCGTGGTGCCAGCCGAAAATTCACTGACCCACGAGCCCTCGGCCTCCCTCCCCCTCCGAAAGAGCGGCGGCCTAGCCCCGCTTGCAAAAGCCCCGGGGCTCCCGCAAGCTGCCTCTGCTTTCCAGGACCCGCGCCAGCAGGGACAGGGGCGGTTCCGCGGCGGAGCCATTGGCCCCACGCGTGGCACTGGCCGATCCCCGAGCAGACGATGTGAATGCGTGTCAGCCCGGGCGTACGGGGCGACGGCGAAACCAACAGCGGAGTCCAGGCCTGTGCCCGGGTGGAAGAGGGTCCCAAGGGACCTGCCCGTGGATTCCAAGGGAAATCAAAGATCGCCTGGGATCCAGGAGGGAGCCGGAAGATTCAGGGAGTCAGTCCACCTGCTCAGAGGAGCAGAGGAGAGGCTGTCCCTCAAGAACGAGAGGGGAAGTGCAGAGGGGAAGTGCCGCACCGCCTGTCCAAGAAGACAAGGCCCCTCACGGTGGCCTAGCGCTCATGCTAGGCAGGCCACCCAGCCATGAGGTGAAACAGGGAGAGCAAGACAGCTTCCCTGTGGGAGACACGTATGGGAGCCAGGAGCTCCAGGGTCATGGAACCTGCCCAAGCAAGCAGAAACAGGTTTGGAGAGAGAAACCGTCACCACACGGATCTCCGACGAGTGTCTCCCTGACCCACTGGGAAGCGATCTGCGTCCAAGACGTTCAGCCAGACCGACAAGCGTGTAGGCCCCCGAGAGACAGGGGAGACAGAGCAAGAGGGAGGACAGAGCAGAGGCCGGAGCCCGGGCCGGATACTGCCCGGTGCCACCGCCGCGGGCCTAAGGGGAGGGTTGCCCAACGGCTGACTTGTCCGGAGAGGCCAGCCTTCCAGGGACCGGGAGGCCTGGCATCCCCCCTTCCCGGCTTCCTCTTCAAGCTTCTGCCGTGGTGCGGCTTCATTTCTCAGAGAAGAGCCGTGAAAAGGTCCAAGCGTCTCCTCTGAGGCGGGTCTGCTCCTCTCCTGCAGGGCGACGAGCTCCTCTGGGGCTTTTGGCCCTGGCTGGACTGTGGTTATCTTGATCCCAGGAGAGAGTCCGCTCGGCACGGGTAAGGAGATTTCCACTGCTGCTGGGGAAGACGCATCTCCTCACGCGGTCGAGGCCCTCAGGGAGGACCCCAAGTGGAACGGCGGCGAAAACCCACTGACGAGCCCGCCGCAAGACCCAGGCACAGAGGCAGAAGAAAGAGGCTCGGCAGAGCCAGGCCGACGCGCAAGAAGTCGCCTTTGGGCGCACCGGGCGCATTCGTCCGAACGCACCCACGCACACGGGCAGGCACACACCAACCGGCAGAAAGAGGGAAAGACACACACAGAGAGTGAGGGCCAGAGAGACAAGAGAGAATGGGAGAGACCCCCACACACACAGTCACACGGCAGCAGCGGCACAGAAACGCAGCCCCCGCAGGCACACAGCCCCCCTGACGCTGCAGGCTTCTGCTCCGGGCGTGAAGGCCCCTCGGGGGAGAGAGCAGCCCACGGACAGGCGGGCGGACCTGTCGTGGAGATCACGGGGGCAAGACTTTTGGGGAGACTCACCCCAACGCCGTCCGGGCAGGCCTGAGGCTGGGACGACGCGCCGCTTCCCCCGGACTCCGCCTGCGGTTTTGTCATCCTGGCCGGCGCGTTGCGACTCCCGGCGTCCGTCCGGAGACGTTCCTGTCGACCCCGTGGAGAGGTGAGGCAGGAGCCTCGCAGCCCCGACACCCCAGCGCCGCCACGGAGGGCTCCTGCTTTGCCAAGCCTCAGGGGGCCGGTTTCTAAGACAACCGTGGGAAGCGCTGTGACGCGAGAGGCCGCTCGCGCCTCGCGCATGCGCACTGGCCCTGCCGCGCCGGGCCCACTCGCGCTCCCCACCTGGAAGTCAGGCTGCGGCCCCTTTAAACAACGGCGGCTGCGCGGTGCGCCGCGGCCGGGGATGGGGTGGGAGGGGGCGTGTGCGCGGTGGGGCAGGGGGGAGCGGGGGTGGGGGGGCCGCTGGGGGCTGCTGCTGCGGCCCCGACGGCCGCCGGATCCGGGCTCCAGCAGGGGGCGGCGTGGGAGAAGGGGCGGCGGGCATCCCAGTACCAAGACCCCCGGAGTCCTGTCTTCAGGACCTCCTTGAGCCGACTGCCACCGGTGGAGGGGGAGCTTCAGGGCCTCCGCTGGGGTCTCTGGACTCCTCTTGGGATGGGATTTTGGACCCCTCCGGGTGAGAGAGGATGGACTCGCCATCATCGGCTGAGGCAGGCGGGGCCTCGCTGCAGCACAGAATCATCCCCTGGGCCTTAAGGCGTGGTGCCAGCCGAAAATTCACTGACCCACGAGCCCTCGGCCTCCCTCCCCCTCCGAAAGAGCGGCGGCCTAGCCCCGCTTGCAAAAGCCCCGGGGCTCCCGCAAGCTGCCTCTGCTTTCCAGGACCCGCGCCAGCAGGGACAGGGGCGGTTCCGCGGCGGAGCCATTGGCCCCACGCGTGGCACTGGCCGATCCCCGAGCAGACGATGTGAATGCGTGTCAGCCCGGGCGTACGGGGCGACAGCGAAACCAACAGCGGAGTCCAGGCCTGTGCCCGGGTGGAAGAGGGTCCCAAGGGACCTGCCCGTGGATTCCAAGGGAAATCAAAGATCGCCTGGGATCCAGGAGGGAGCCGGAAGATTCAGGGAGTCAGTCCACCTGCTCAGAGGAGCAGAGGAGAGGCTGTCCCTCAAGAACGAGAGGGGAAGTGCAGAGGGGAAGTGCCGCACCGCCTGTCCAAGAAGACAAGGCCCCTCACGGTGGCCTAGCGCTCATGCTAGGCAGGCCACCCAGCCATGAGGTGAAACAGGGAGAGCAAGACAGCTTCCCTGTGGGAGACACGTATGGGAGCCAGGAGCTCCAGGGTCATGGAACCTGCCCAAGCAAGCAGAAACAGGTTTGGAGAGAGAAACCGTCACCACACGGATCTCCGACGAGTGTCTCCCTGACCCACTGGGAAGCGATCTGCGTCCAAGACGTTCAGCCAGACCGACAAGCGTGTAGGCCCCCGAGAGACAGGGGAGACAGAGCAAGAGGGAGGACAGAGCAGAGGCCGGAGCCCGGGCCGGATACTGCCCGGTGCCACCGCCGCGGGCCTAAGGGGAGGGTTGCCCAACGGCTGACTTGTCCGGAGAGGCCAGCCTTCCAGGGACCGGGAGGCCTGGCATCCCCCCTTCCCGGCTTCCTCTTCAAGCTTCTGCCGTGGTGCGGCTTCATTTCTCAGAGAAGAGCCGTGAAAAGGTCCAAGCGTCTCCTCTGAGGCGGGTCTGCTCCTCTCCTGCAGGGCGACGAGCTCCTCTGGGGCTTTTGGCCCTGGCTGGACTGTGGTTATCTTGATCCCAGGAGAGAGTCCGCTCGGCACGGGTAAGGAGATTTCCACTGCTGCTGGGGAAGACGCATCTCCTCACGCGGTCGAGGCCCTCAGGGAGGACCCCAAGTGGAACGGCGGCGAAAACCCACTGACGAGCCCGCCGCAAGACCCAGGCACAGAGGCAGAAGAAAGAGGCTCGGCAGAGCCAGGCCGACGCGCAAGAAGTCGCCTTTGGGCGCACCGGGCGCATTCGTCCGAACGCACCCACGCACACGGGCAGGCACACACCAACCGGCAGAAAGAGGGAAAGACACACACAGAGAGTGAGGGCCAGAGAGACAAGAGAGAATGGGAGAGACCCCCACACACACAGTCACACGGCAGCAGCGGCACAGAAACGCAGCCCCCGCAGGCACACAGCCCCCCTGACGCTGCAGGCTTCTGCTCCGGGCGTGAAGGCCCCTCGGGGGAGAGAGCAGCCCACGGACAGGCGGGCGGACCTGTCGTGGAGATCACGGGGGCAAGACTTTTGGGGAGACTCACCCCAACGCCGTCCGGGCAGGCCTGAGGCTGGGACGACGCGCCGCTTCCCCCGGACTCCGCCTGCGGTTTTGTCATCCTGGCCGGCGCGTTGCGACTCCCGGCGTCCGTCCGGAGACGTTCCTGTCGACCCCGTGGAGAGGTGAGGCAGGAGCCTCGCAGCCCCGACACCCCAGCGCCGCCACGGAGGGCTCCTGCTTTGCCAAGCCTCAGGGGGCCGGTTTCTAAGACAACCGTGGGAAGCGCTGTGACGCGAGAGGCCGCTCGCGCCTCGCGCATGCGCACTGGCCCTGCCGCGCCGGGCCCACTCGCGCTCCCCACCTGGAAGTCAGGCTGCGGCCCCTTTAAACAACGGCGGCTGCGCGGTGCGCCGCGGCCGGGGATGGGGTGGGAGGGGGCGTGTGCGCGGTGGGGCAGGGGGGAGCGGGGGTGGGGGGGCCGCTGGGGGCTGCTGCTGCGGCCCCGACGGCCGCCGGATCCGGGCTCCAGCAGGGGGCGGCGTGGGAGAAGGGGCGGCGGGCATCCCAGTACCAAGACCCCCGGAGTCCTGTCTTCAGGACCTCCTTGAGCCGACTGCCACCGGTGGAGGGGGAGCTTCAGGGCCTCCGCTGGGGTCTCTGGACTCCTCTTGGGATGGGATTTTGGACCCCTCCGGGTGAGAGAGGATGGACTCGCCATCATCGGCTGAGGCAGGCGGGGCCTCGCTGCAGCACAGAATCATCCCCTGGGCCTTAAGGCGTGGTGCCAGCCGAAAATTCACTGACCCACGAGCCCTCGGCCTCCCTCCCCCTCCGAAAGAGCGGCGGCCTAGCCCCGCTTGCAAAAGCCCCGGGGCTCCCGCAAGCTGCCTCTGCTTTCCAGGACCCGCGCCAGCAGGGACAGGGGCGGTTCCGCGGCGGAGCCATTGGCCCCACGCGTGGCACTGGCCGATCCCCGAGCAGACGATGTGAATGCGTGTCAGCCCGGGCGTACGGGGCGACGGCGAAACCAACAGCGGAGTCCAGGCCTGTGCCCGGGTGGAAGAGGGTCCCAAGGGACCTGCCCGTGGATTCCAAGGGAAATCAAAGATCGCCTGGGATCCAGGAGGGAGCCGGAAGATTCAGGGAGTCAGTCCACCTGCTCAGAGGAGCAGAGGAGAGGCTGTCCCTCAAGAACGAGAGGGGAAGTGCAGAGGGGAAGTGCCGCACCGCCTGTCCAAGAAGACAAGGCCCCTCACGGTGGCCTAGCGCTCATGCTAGGCAGGCCACCCAGCCATGAGGTGAAACAGGGAGAGCAAGACAGCTTCCCTGTGGGAGACACGTATGGGAGCCAGGAGCTCCAGGGTCATGGAACCTGCCCAAGCAAGCAGAAACAGGTTTGGAGAGAGAAACCGTCACCACACGGATCTCCGACGAGTGTCTCCCTGACCCACTGGGAAGCGATCTGCGTCCAAGACGTTCAGCCAGACCGACAAGCGTGTAGGCCCCCGAGAGACAGGGGAGACAGAGCAAGAGGGAGGACAGAGCAGAGGCCGGAGCCCGGGCCGGATACTGCCCGGTGCCACCGCCGCGGGCCTAAGGGGAGGGTTGCCCAACGGCTGACTTGTCCGGAGAGGCCAGCCTTCCAGGGACCGGGAGGCCTGGCATCCCCCCTTCCCGGCTTCCTCTTCAAGCTTCTGCCGTGGTGCGGCTTCATTTCTCAGAGAAGAGCCGTGAAAAGGTCCAAGCGTCTCCTCTGAGGCGGGTCTGCTCCTCTCCTGCAGGGCGACGAGCTCCTCTGGGGCTTTTGGCCCTGGCTGGACTGTGGTTATCTTGATCCCAGGAGAGAGTCCGCTCGGCACGGGTAAGGAGATTTCCACTGCTGCTGGGGAAGACGCATCTCCTCACGCGGTCGAGGCCCTCAGGGAGGACCCCAAGTGGAACGGCGGCGAAAACCCACTGACGAGCCCGCCGCAAGACCCAGGCACAGAGGCAGAAGAAAGAGGCTCGGCAGAGCCAGGCCGACGCGCAAGAAGTCGCCTTTGGGCGCACCGGGCGCATTCGTCCGAACGCACCCACGCACACGGGCAGGCACACACCAACCGGCAGAAAGAGGGAAAGACACACACAGAGAGTGAGGGCCAGAGAGACAAGAGAGAATGGGAGAGACCCCCACACACACAGTCACACGGCAGCAGCGGCACAGAAACGCAGCCCCCGCAGGCACACAGCCCCCCTGACGCTGCAGGCTTCTGCTCCGGGCGTGAAGGCCCCTCGGGGGAGAGAGCAGCCCACGGACAGGCGGGCGGACCTGTCGTGGAGATCACGGGGGCAAGACGTTTGGGGAGACTCACCCCAACGCCGTCCGGGCAGGCCTGAGGCTGGGACGACGCGCCGCTTCCCCCGGACTCCGCCTGCGGTTTTGTCATCCTGGCCGGCGCGTTGCGACTCCCGGCGTCCGTCCGGAGACGTTCCTGTCGACCCCGTGGAGAGGTGAGGCAGGAGCCTCGCAGCCCCGACACCCCAGCGCCGCCACGGAGGGCTCCTGCTTTGCCAAGCCTCAGGGGGCCGGTTTCTAAGACAACCGTGGGAAGCGCTGTGACGCGAGAGGCCGCTCGCGCCTCGCGCATGCGCACTGGCCCTGCCGCGCCGGGCCCACTCGCGCTCCCCACCTGGAAGTCAGGCTGCGGCCCCTTTAAACAACGGCGGCTGCGCGGTGCGCCGCGGCCGGGGATGGGGTGGGAGGGGGCGTGTGCGCGGTGGGGCAGGGGGGAGCGGGGGTGGGGGGGCCGCTGGGGGCTGCTGCTGCGGCCCCGACGGCCGCCGGATCCGGGCTCCAGCAGGGGGCGGCGTGGGAGAAGGGGCGGCGGGCATCCCAGTACCAAGACCCCCGGAGTCCTGTCTTCAGGACCTCCTTGAGCCGACTGCCACCGGTGGAGGGGGAGCTTCAGGGCCTCCGCTGGGGTCTCTGGACTCCTCTTGGGATGGGATTTTGGACCCCTCCGGGTGAGAGAGGATGGACTCGCCATCATCGGCTGAGGCAGGCGGGGCCTCGCTGCAGCACAGAATCATCCCCTGGGCCTTAAGGCGTGGTGCCAGCCGAAAATTCACTGACCCACGAGCCCTCGGCCTCCCTCCCCCTCCGAAAGAGCGGCGGCCTAGCCCCGCTTGCAAAAGCCCCGGGGCTCCCGCAAGCTGCCTCTGCTTTCCAGGACCCGCGCCAGCAGGGACAGGGGCGGTTCCGCGGCGGAGCCATTGGCCCCACGCGTGGCACTGGCCGATCCCCGAGCAGACGATGTGAATGCGTGTCAGCCCGGGCGTACGGGGCGACGGCGAAACCAACAGCGGAGTCCAGGCCTGTGCCCGGGTGGAAGAGGGTCCCAAGGGACCTGCCCGTGGATTCCAAGGGAAATCAAAGATCGCCTGGGATCCAGGAGGGAGCCGGAAGATTCAGGGAGTCAGTCCACCTGCTCAGAGGAGCAGAGGAGAGGCTGTCCCTCAAGAACGAGAGGGGAAGTGCAGAGGGGAAGTGCCGCACCGCCTGTCCAAGAAGACAAGGCCCCTCACGGTGGCCTAGCGCTCATGCTAGGCAGGCCACCCAGCCATGAGGTGAAACAGGGAGAGCAAGACAGCTTCCCTGTGGGAGACACGTATGGGAGCCAGGAGCTCCAGGGTCATGGAACCTGCCCAAGCAAGCAGAAACAGGTTTGGAGAGAGAAACCGTCACCACACGGATCTCCGACGAGTGTCTCCCTGACCCACTGGGAAGCGATCTGCGTCCAAGACGTTCAGCCAGACCGACAAGCGTGTAGGCCCCCGAGAGACAGGGGAGACAGAGCAAGAGGGAGGACAGAGCAGAGGCCGGAGCCCGGGCCGGATACTGCCCGGTGCCACCGCCGCGGGCCTAAGGGGAGGGTTGCCCAACGGCTGACTTGTCCGGAGAGGCCAGCCTTCCAGGGACCGGGAGGCCTGGCATCCCCCCTTCCCGGCTTCCTCTTCAAGCTTCTGCCGTGGTGCGGCTTCATTTCTCAGAGAAGAGCCGTGAAAAGGTCCAAGCGTCTCCTCTGAGGCGGGTCTGCTCCTCTCCTGCAGGGCGACGAGCTCCTCTGGGGCTTTTGGCCCTGGCTGGACTGTGGTTATCTTGATCCCAGGAGAGAGTCCGCTCGGCACGGGTAAGGAGATTTCCACTGCTGCTGGGGAAGACGCATCTCCTCACGCGGTCGAGGCCCTCAGGGAGGACCCCAAGTGGAACGGCGGCGAAAACCCACTGACGAGCCCGCCGCAAGACCCAGGCACAGAGGCAGAAGAAAGAGGCTCGGCAGAGCCAGGCCGACGCGCAAGAAGTCGCCTTTGGGCGCACCGGGCGCATTCGTCCGAACGCACCCACGCACACGGGCAGGCACACACCAACCGGCAGAAAGAGGGAAAGACACACACAGAGAGTGAGGGCCAGAGAGACAAGAGAGAATGGGAGAGACCCCCACACACACAGTCACACGGCAGCAGCGGCACAGAAACGCAGCCCCCGCAGGCACACAGCCCCCCTGACGCTGCAGGCTTCTGCTCCGGGCGTGAAGGCCCCTCGGGGGAGAGAGCAGCCCACGGACAGGCGGGCGGACCTGTCGTGGAGATCACGGGGGCAAGACTTTTGGGGAGACTCACCCCAACGCCGTCCGGGCAGGCCTGAGGCTGGGACGACGCGCCGCTTCCCCCGGACTCCGCCTGCGGTTTTGTCATCCTGGCCGGCGCGTTGCGACTCCCGGCGTCCGTCCGGAGACGTTCCTGTCGACCCCGTGGAGAGGTGAGGCAGGAGCCTCGCAGCCCCGACACCCCAGCGCCGCCACGGAGGGCTCCTGCTTTGCCAAGCCTCAGGGGGCCGGTTTCTAAGACAACCGTGGGAAGCGCTGTGACGCGAGAGGCCGCTCGCGCCTCGCGCATGCGCACTGGCCCTGCCGCGCCGGGCCCACTCGCGCTCCCCACCTGGAAGTCAGGCTGCGGCCCCTTTAAACAACGGCGGCTGCGCGGTGCGCCGCGGCCGGGGATGGGGTGGGAGGGGGCGTGTGCGCGGTGGGGCAGGGGGGAGCGGGGGTGGGGGGGCCGCTGGGGGCTGCTGCTGCGGCCCCGACGGCCGCCGGATCCGGGCTCCAGCAGGGGGCGGCGTGGGAGAAGGGGCGGCGGGCATCCCAGTACCAAGACCCCCGGAGTCCTGTCTTCAGGACCTCCTTGAGCCGACTGCCACCGGTGGAGGGGGAGCTTCAGGGCCTCCGCTGGGGTCTCTGGACTCCTCTTGGGATGGGATTTTGGACCCCTCCGGGTGAGAGAGGATGGACTCGCCATCATCGGCTGAGGCAGGCGGGGCCTCGCTGCAGCACAGAATCATCCCCTGGGCCTTAAGGCGTGGTGCCAGCCGAAAATTCACTGACCCACGAGCCCTCGGCCTCCCTCCCCCTCCGAAAGAGCGGCGGCCTAGCCCCGCTTGCAAAAGCCCCGGGGCTCCCGCAAGCTGCCTCTGCTTTCCAGGACCCGCGCCAGCAGGGACAGGGGCGGTTCCGCGGCGGAGCCATTGGCCCCACGCGTGGCACTGGCCGATCCCCGAGCAGACGATGTGAATGCGTGTCAGCCCGGGCGTACGGGGCGACGGCGAAACCAACAGCGGAGTCCAGGCCTGTGCCCGGGTGGAAGAGGGTCCCAAGGGACCTGCCCGTGGATTCCAAGGGAAATCAAAGATCGCCTGGGATCCAGGAGGGAGCCGGAAGATTCAGGGAGTCAGTCCACCTGCTCAGAGGAGCAGAGGAGAGGCTGTCCCTCAAGAACGAGAGGGGAAGTGCAGAGGGGAAGTGCCGCACCGCCTGTCCAAGAAGACAAGGCCCCTCACGGTGGCCTAGCGCTCATGCTAGGCAGGCCACCCAGCCATGAGGTGAAACAGGGAGAGCAAGACAGCTTCCCTGTGGGAGACACGTATGGGAGCCAGGAGCTCCAGGGTCATGGAACCTGCCCAAGCAAGCAGAAACAGGTTTGGAGAGAGAAACCGTCACCACACGGATCTCCGACGAGTGTCTCCCTGACCCACTGGGAAGCGATCTGCGTCCAAGACGTTCAGCCAGACCGACAAGCGTGTAGGCCCCCGAGAGACAGGGGAGACAGAGCAAGAGGGAGGACAGAGCAGAGGCCGGAGCCCGGGCCGGATACTGCCCGGTGCCACCGCCGCGGGCCTAAGGGGAGGGTTGCCCAACGGCTGACTTGTCCGGAGAGGCCAGCCTTCCAGGGACCGGGAGGCCTGGCATCCCCCCTTCCCGGCTTCCTCTTCAAGCTTCTGCCGTGGTGCGGCTTCATTTCTCAGAGAAGAGCCGTGAAAAGGTCCAAGCGTCTCCTCTGAGGCGGGTCTGCTCCTCTCCTGCAGGGCGACGAGCTCCTCTGGGGCTTTTGGCCCTGGCTGGACTGTGGTTATCTTGATCCCAGGAGAGAGTCCGCTCGGCACGGGTAAGGAGATTTCCACTGCTGCTGGGGAAGACGCATCTCCTCACGCGGTCGAGGCCCTCAGGGAGGACCCCAAGTGGAACGGCGGCGAAAACCCACTGACAAGCCCGCCGCAAGACCCAGGCACAGAGGCAGAAGAAAGAGGCTCGGCAGAGCCAGGCCGACGCGCAAGAAGTCGCCTTTGGGCGCACCGGGCGCATTCGTCCGAACGCACCCACGCACACGGGCACGCACACACCAACCGGCAGAAAGAGGGAAAGACACACACAGAGAGTGAGGGCCAGAGAGACAAGAGAGAATGGGAGAGACCCCCACACACACAGTCACACGGCAGCAGCGGCACAGAAACGCAGCCCCCGCAGGCACACAGCCCCCCTGACGCTGCAGGCTTCTGCTCCGGGCGTGAAGGCCCCTCGGGGGAGAGAGCAGCCCACGGACAGGCGGGCGGACCTGTCGTGGAGATCACGGGGGCAAGACTTTTGGGGAGACTCACCCCAACGCCGTCCGGGCAGGCCTGAGGCTGGGACGACGCGCCGCTTCCCCCGGACTCCGCCTGCGGTTTTGTCATCCTGGCCGGCGCGTTGCGACTCCCGGCGTCCGTCCGGAGACGTTCCTGTCGACCCCGTGGAGAGGTGAGGCAGGAGCCTCGCAGCCCCGACACCCCAGCGCCGCCACGGAGGGCTCCTGCTTTGCCAAGCCTCAGGGGGCCGGTTTCTAAGACAACCGTGGGAAGCGCTGTGACGCGAGAGGCCGCTCGCGCCTCGCGCATGCGCACTGGCCCTGCCGCGCCGGGCCCACTCGCGCTCCCCACCTGGAAGTCAGGCTGCGGCCCCTTTAAACAACGGCGGCTGCGCGGTGCGCCGCGGCCGGGGATGGGGTGGGAGGGGGCGTGTGCGCGGTGGGGCAGGGGGGAGCGGGGGTGGGGGGGCCGCTGGGGGCTGCTGCTGCGGCCCCGACGGCCGCCGGATCCGGGCTCCAGCAGGGGGCGGCGTGGGAGAAGGGGCGGCGGGCATCCCAGTACCAAGACCCCCGGAGTCCTGTCTTCAGGACCTCCTTGAGCCGACTGCCACCGGTGGAGGGGGAGCTTCAGGGCCTCCGCTGGGGTCTCTGGACTCCTCTTGGGATGGGATTTTGGACCCCTCCGGGTGAGAGAGGATGGACTCGCCATCATCGGCTGAGGCAGGCGGGGCCTCGCTGCAGCACAGAATCATCCCCTGGGCCTTAAGGCGTGGTGCCAGCCGAAAATTCACTGACCCACGAGCCCTCGGCCTCCCTCCCCCTCCGAAAGAGCGGCGGCCTAGCCCCGCTTGCAAAAGCCCCGGGGCTCCCGCAAGCTGCCTCTGCTTTCCAGGACCCGCGCCAGCAGGGACAGGGGCGGTTCCGCGGCGGAGCCATTGGCCCCACGCGTGGCACTGGCCGATCCCCGAGCAGACGATGTGAATGCGTGTCAGCCCGGGCGTACGGGGCGACGGCGAAACCAACAGCGGAGTCCAGGCCTGTGCCCGGGTGGAAGAGGGTCCCAAGGGACCTGCCCGTGGATTCCAAGGGAAATCAAAGATCGCCTGGGATCCAGGAGGGAGCCGGAAGATTCAGGGAGTCAGTCCACCTGCTCAGAGGAGCAGAGGAGAGGCTGTCCCTCAAGAACGAGAGGGGAAGTGCAGAGGGGAAGTGCCGCACCGCCTGTCCAAGAAGACAAGGCCCCTCACGGTGGCCTAGCGCTCATGCTAGGCAGGCCACCCAGCCATGAGGTGAAACAGGGAGAGCAAGACAGCTTCCCTGTGGGAGACACGTATGGGAGCCAGGAGCTCCAGGGTCATGGAACCTGCCCAAGCAAGCAGAAACAGGTTTGGAGAGAGAAACCGTCACCACACGGATCTCCGACGAGTGTCTCCCTGACCCACTGGGAAGCGATCTGCGTCCAAGACGTTCAGCCAGACCGACAAGCGTGTAGGCCCCCGAGAGACAGGGGAGACAGAGCAAGAGGGAGGACAGAGCAGAGGCCGGAGCCCGGGCCGGATACTGCCCGGTGCCACCGCCGCGGGCCTAAGGGGAGGGTTGCCCAACGGCTGACTTGTCCGGAGAGGCCAGCCTTCCAGGGACCGGGAGGCCTGGCATCCCCCCTTCCCGGCTTCCTCTTCAAGCTTCTGCCGTGGTGCGGCTTCATTTCTCAGAGAAGAGCCGTGAAAAGGTCCAAGCGTCTCCTCTGAGGCGGGTCTGCTCCTCTCCTGCAGGGCGACGAGCTCCTCTGGGGCTTTTGGCCCTGGCTGGACTGTGGTTATCTTGATCCCAGGAGAGAGTCCGCTCGGCACGGGTAAGGAGATTTCCACTGCTGCTGGGGAAGACGCATCTCCTCACGCGGTCGAGGCCCTCAGGGAGGACCCCAAGTGGAACGGCGGCGAAAACCCACTGACGAGCCCGCCGCAAGACCCAGGCACAGAGGCAGAAGAAAGAGGCTCGGCAGAGCCAGGCCGACGCGCAAGAAGTCGCCTTTGGGCGCACCGGGCGCATTCGTCCGAACGCACCCACGCACACGGGCACGCACACACCAACCGGCAGAAAGAGGGAAAGACACACACAGAGAGTGAGGGCCAGAGAGACAAGAGAGAATGGGAGAGACCCCCACACACACAGTCACACGGCAGCAGCGGCACAGAAACGCAGCCCCCGCAGGCACACAGCCCCCCTGACGCTGCAGGCTTCTGCTCCGGGCGTGAAGGCCCCTCGGGGGAGAGAGCAGCCCACGGACAGGCGGGCGGACCTGTCGTGGAGATCACGGGGGCAAGACTTTTGGGGAGACTCACCCCAACGCCGTCCGGGCAGGCCTGAGGCTGGGACGACGCGCCGCTTCCCCCGGACTCCGCCTGCGGTTTTGTCATCCTGGCCGGCGCGTTGCGACTCCCGGCGTCCGTCCGGAGACGTTCCTGTCGACCCCGTGGAGAGGTGAGGCAGGAGCCTCGCAGCCCCGACACCCCAGCGCCGCCACGGAGGGCTCCTGCTTTGCCAAGCCTCAGGGGGCCGGTTTCTAAGACAACCGTGGGAAGCGCTGTGACGCGAGAGGCCGCTCGCGCCTCGCGCATGCGCACTGGCCCTGCCGCGCCGGGCCCACTCGCGCTCCCCACCTGGAAGTCAGGCTGCGGCCCCTTTAAACAACGGCGGCTGCGCGGTGCGCCGCGGCCGGGGATGGGGTGGGAGGGGGCGTGTGCGCGGTGGGGCAGGGGGGAGCGGGGGTGGGGGGGCCGCTGGGGGCTGCTGCTGCGGCCCCGACGGCCGCCGGATCCGGGCTCCAGCAGGGGGCGGCGTGGGAGAAGGGGCGGCGGGCATCCCAGTACCAAGACCCCCGGAGTCCTGTCTTCAGGACCTCCTTGAGCCGACTGCCACCGGTGGAGGGGGAGCTTCAGGGCCTCCGCTGGGGTCTCTGGACTCCTCTTGGGATGGGATTTTGGACCCCTCCGGGTGAGAGAGGATGGACTCGCCATCATCGGCTGAGGCAGGCGGGGCCTCGCTGCAGCACAGAATCATCCCCTGGGCCTTAAGGCGTGGTGCCAGCCGAAAATTCACTGACCCACGAGCCCTCGGCCTCCCTCCCCCTCCGAAAGAGCGGCGGCCTAGCCCCGCTTGCAAAAGCCCCGGGGCTCCCGCAAGCTGCCTCTGCTTTCCAGGACCCGCGCCAGCAGGGACAGGGGCGGTTCCGCGGCGGAGCCATTGGCCCCACGCGTGGCACTGGCCGATCCCCGAGCAGACGATGTGAATGCGTGTCAGCCCGGGCGTACGGGGCGACGGCGAAACCAACAGCGGAGTCCAGGCCTGTGCCCGGGTGGAAGAGGGTCCCAAGGGACCTGCCCGTGGATTCCAAGGGAAATCAAAGATCGCCTGGGATCCAGGAGGGAGCCGGAAGATTCAGGGAGTCAGTCCACCTGCTCAGAGGAGCAGAGGAGAGGCTGTCCCTCAAGAACGAGAGGGGAAGTGCAGAGGGGAAGTGCCGCACCGCCTGTCCAAGAAGACAAGGCCCCTCACGGTGGCCTAGCGCTCATGCTAGGCAGGCCACCCAGCCATGAGGTGAAACAGGGAGAGCAAGACAGCTTCCCTGTGGGAGACACGTATGGGAGCCAGGAGCTCCAGGGTCATGGAACCTGCCCAAGCAAGCAGAAACAGGTTTGGAGAGAGAAACCGTCACCACACGGATCTCCGACGAGTGTCTCCCTGACCCACTGGGAAGCGATCTGCGTCCAAGACGTTCAGCCAGACCGACAAGCGTGTAGGCCCCCGAGAGACAGGGGAGACAGAGCAAGAGGGAGGACAGAGCAGAGGCCGGAGCCCGGGCCGGATACTGCCCGGTGCCACCGCCGCGGGCCTAAGGGGAGGGTTGCCCAACGGCTGACTTGTCCGGAGAGGCCAGCCTTCCAGGGACCGGGAGGCCTGGCATCCCCCCTTCCCGGCTTCCTCTTCAAGCTTCTGCCGTGGTGCGGCTTCATTTCTCAGAGAAGAGCCGTGAAAAGGTCCAAGCGTCTCCTCTGAGGCGGGTCTGCTCCTCTCCTGCAGGGCGACGAGCTCCTCTGGGGCTTTTGGCCCTGGCTGGACTGTGGTTATCTTGATCCCAGGAGACAGTCCGCTCGGCACGGGTAAGGAGATTTCCACTGCTGCTGGGGAAGACGCATCTCCTCACGCGGTCGAGGCCCTCAGGGAGGACCCCAAGTGGAACGGCGGCGAAAACCCACTGACGAGCCCGCCGCAAGACCCAGGCACAGAGGCAGAAGAAAGAGGCTCGGCAGAGCCAGGCCGACGCGCAAGAAGTCGCCTTTGGGCGCACCGGGCGCATTCGTCCGAACGCACCCACGCACACGGGCACGCACACACCAACCGGCAGAAAGAGGGAAAGACACACACAGAGAGTGAGGGCCAGAGAGACAAGAGAGAATGGGAGAGACCCCCACACACACAGTCACACGGCAGCAGCGGCACAGAAACGCAGCCCCCGCAGGCACACAGCCCCCCTGACGCTGCAGGCTTCTGCTCCGGGCGTGAAGGCCCCTCGGGGGAGAGAGCAGCCCACGGACAGGCGGGCGGACCTGTCGTGGAGATCACGGGGGCAAGACTTTTGGGGAGACTCACCCCAACGCCGTCCGGGCAGGCCTGAGGCTGGGACGACGCGCCGCTTCCCCCGGACTCCGCCTGCGGTTTTGTCATCCTGGCCGGCGCGTTGCGACTCCCGGCGTCCGTCCGGAGACGTTCCTGTCGACCCCGTGGAGAGGTGAGGCAGGAGCCTCGCAGCCCCGACACCCCAGCGCCGCCACGGAGGGCTCCTGCTTTGCCAAGCCTCAGGGGGCCGGTTTCTAAGACAACCGTGGGAAGCGCTGTGACGCGAGAGGCCGCTCGCGCCTCGCGCATGCGCACTGGCCCTGCCGCGCCGGGCCCACTCGCGCTCCCCACCTGGAAGTCAGGCTGCGGCCCCTTTAAACAACGGCGGCTGCGCGGTGCGCCGCGGCCGGGGATGGGGTGGGAGGGGGCGTGTGCGCGGTGGGGCAGGGGGGAGCGGGGGTGGGGGGGCCGCTGGGGGCTGCTGCTGCGGCCCCGACGGCCGCCGGATCCGGGCTCCAGCAGGGGGCGGCGTGGGAGAAGGGGCGGCGGGCATCCCAGTACCAAGACCCCCGGAGTCCTGTCTTCAGGACCTCCTTGAGCCGACTGCCACCGGTGGAGGGGGAGCTTCAGGGCCTCCGCTGGGGTCTCTGGACTCCTCTTGGGATGGGATTTTGGACCCCTCCGGGTGAGAGAGGATGGACTCGCCATCATCGGCTGAGGCAGGCGGGGCCTCGCTGCAGCACAGAATCATCCCCTGGGCCTTAAGGCGTGGTGCCAGCCGAAAATTCACTGACCCACGAGCCCTCGGCCTCCCTCCCCCTCCGAAAGAGCGGCGGCCTAGCCCCGCTTGCAAAAGCCCCGGGGCTCCCGCAAGCTGCCTCTGCTTTCCAGGACCCGCGCCAGCAGGGACAGGGGCGGTTCCGCGGCGGAGCCATTGGCCCCACGCGTGGCACTGGCCGATCCCCGAGCAGACGATGTGAATGCGTGTCAGCCCGGGCGTACGGGGCGACGGCGAAACCAACAGCGGAGTCCAGGCCTGTGCCCGGGTGGAAGAGGGTCCCAAGGGACCTGCCCGTGGATTCCAAGGGAAATCAAAGATCGCCTGGGATCCAGGAGGGAGCCGGAAGATTCAGGGAGTCAGTCCACCTGCTCAGAGGAGCAGAGGAGAGGCTGTCCCTCAAGAACGAGAGGGGAAGTGCAGAGGGGAAGTGCCGCACCGCCTGTCCAAGAAGACAAGGCCCCTCACGGTGGCCTAGCGCTCATGCTAGGCAGGCCACCCAGCCATGAGGTGAAACAGGGAGAGCAAGACAGCTTCCCTGTGGGAGACACGTATGGGAGCCAGGAGCTCCAGGGTCATGGAACCTGCCCAAGCAAGCAGAAACAGGTTTGGAGAGAGAAACCGTCACCACACGGATCTCCGACGAGTGTCTCCCTGACCCACTGGGAAGCGATCTGCGTCCAAGACGTTCAGCCAGACCGACAAGCGTGTAGGCCCCCGAGAGACAGGGGAGACAGAGCAAGAGGGAGGACAGAGCAGAGGCCGGAGCCCGGGCCGGATACTGCCCGGTGCCACCGCCGCGGGCCTAAGGGGAGGGTTGCCCAACGGCTGACTTGTCCGGAGAGGCCAGCCTTCCAGGGACCGGGAGGCCTGGCATCCCCCCTTCCCGGCTTCCTCTTCAAGCTTCTGCCGTGGTGCGGCTTCATTTCTCAGAGAAGAGCCGTGAAAAGGTCCAAGCGTCTCCTCTGAGGCGGGTCTGCTCCTCTCCTGCAGGGCGACGAGCTCCTCTGGGGCTTTTGGCCCTGGCTGGACTGTGGTTATCTTGATCCCAGGAGAGAGTCCGCTCGGCACGGGTAAGGAGATTTCCACTGCTGCTGGGGAAGACGCATCTCCTCACGCGGTCGAGGCCCTCAGGGAGGACCCCAAGTGGAACGGCGGTGAAAACCCACTGACGAGCCCGCCGCAAGACCCAGGCACAGAGGCAGAAGAAAGAGGCTCGGCAGAGCCAGGCCGACGCGCAAGAAGTCGCCTTTGGGCGCACCGGGCGCATTCGTCCGAACGCACCCACGCACACGGGCACGCACACACCAACCGGCAGAAAGAGGGAAAGACACACACAGAGAGTGAGGGCCAGAGAGACAAGAGAGAATGGGAGAGACCCCCACACACACAGTCACACGGCAGCAGCGGCACAGAAACGCAGCCCCCGCAGGCACACAGCCCCCCTGACGCTGCAGGCTTCTGCTCCGGGCGTGAAGGCCCCTCGGGGGAGAGAGCAGCCCACGGACAGGCGGGCGGACCTGTCGTGGAGATCACGGGGGCAAGACGTTTGGGGAGACTCACCCCAACGCCGTCCGGGCAGGCCTGAGGCTGGGACGACGCGCCGCTTCCCCCGGACTCCGCCTGCGGTTTTGTCATCCTGGCCGGCGCGTTGCGACTCCCGGCGTCCGTCCGGAGACGTTCCTGTCGACCCCGTGGAGAGGTGAGGCAGGAGCCTCGCAGCCCCGACACCCCAGCGCCGCCACGGAGGGCTCCTGCTTTGCCAAGCCTCAGGGGGCCGGTTTCTAAGACAACCGTGGGAAGCGCTGTGACGCGAGAGGCCGCTCGCGCCTCGCGCATGCGCACTGGCCCTGCCGCGCCGGGCCCACTCGCGCTCCCCACCTGGAAGTCAGGCTGCGGCCCCTTTAAACAACGGCGGCTGCGCGGTGCGCCGCGGCCGGGGATGGGGTGGGAGGGGGCGTGTGCGCGGTGGGGCAGGGGGGAGCGGGGGTGGGGGGGCCGCTGGGGGCTGCTGCTGCGGCCCCGACGGCCGCCGGATCCGGGCTCCAGCAGGGGGCGGCGTGGGAGAAGGGGCGGCGGGCATCCCAGTACCAAGACCCCCGGAGTCCTGTCTTCAGGACCTCCTTGAGCCGACTGCCACCGGTGGAGGGGGAGCTTCAGGGCCTCCGCTGGGGTCTCTGGACTCCTCTTGGGATGGGATTTTGGACCCCTCCGGGTGAGAGAGGATGGACTCGCCATCATCGGCTGAGGCAGGCGGGGCCTCGCTGCAGCACAGAATCATCCCCTGGGCCTTAAGGCGTGGTGCCAGCCGAAAATTCACTGACCCACGAGCCCTCGGCCTCCCTCCCCCTCCGAAAGAGCGGCGGCCTAGCCCCGCTTGCAAAAGCCCCGGGGCTCCCGCAAGCTGCCTCTGCTTTCCAGGACCCGCGCCAGCAGGGACAGGGGCGGTTCCGCGGCGGAGCCATTGGCCCCACGCGTGGCACTGGCCGATCCCCGAGCAGACGATGTGAATGCGTGTCAGCCCGGGCGTACGGGGCGACGGCGAAACCAACAGCGGAGTCCAGGCCTGTGCCCGGGTGGAAGAGGGTCCCAAGGGACCTGCCCGTGGATTCCAAGGGAAATCAAAGATCGCCTGGGATCCAGGAGGGAGCCGGAAGATTCAGGGAGTCAGTCCACCTGCTCAGAGGAGCAGAGGAGAGGCTGTCCCTCAAGAACGAGAGGGGAAGTGCAGAGGGGAAGTGCCGCACCGCCTGTCCAAGAAGACAAGGCCCCTCACGGTGGCCTAGCGCTCATGCTAGGCAGGCCACCCAGCCATGAGGTGAAACAGGGAGAGCAAGACAGCTTCCCTGTGGGAGACACGTATGGGAGCCAGGAGCTCCAGGGTCATGGAACCTGCCCAAGCAAGCAGAAACAGGTTTGGAGAGAGAAACCGTCACCACACGGATCTCCGACGAGTGTCTCCCTGACCCACTGGGAAGCGATCTGCGTCCAAGACGTTCAGCCAGACCGACAAGCGTGTAGGCCCCCGAGAGACAGGGGAGACAGAGCAAGAGGGAGGACAGAGCAGAGGCCGGAGCCCGGGCCGGATACTGCCCGGTGCCACCGCCGCGGGCCTAAGGGGAGGGTTGCCCAACGGCTGACTTGTCCGGAGAGGCCAGCCTTCCAGGGACCGGGAGGCCTGGCATCCCCCCTTCCCGGCTTCCTCTTCAAGCTTCTGCCGTGGTGCGGCTTCATTTCTCAGAGAAGAGCCGTGAAAAGGTCCAAGCGTCTCCTCTGAGGCGGGTCTGCTCCTCTCCTGCAGGGCGACGAGCTCCTCTGGGGCTTTTGGCCCTGGCTGGACTGTGGTTATCTTGATCCCAGGAGAGAGTCCGCTCGGCACGGGTAAGGAGATTTCCACTGCTGCTGGGGAAGACGCATCTCCTCACGCGGTCGAGGCCCTCAGGGAGGACCCCAAGTGGAACGGCGGCGAAAACCCACTGACGAGCCCGCCGCAAGACCCAGGCACAGAGGCAGAAGAAAGAGGCTCGGCAGAGCCAGGCCGACGCGCAAGAAGTCGCCTTTGGGCGCACCGGGCGCATTCGTCCGAACGCACCCACGCACACGGGCACGCACACACCAACCGGCAGAAAGAGGGAAAGACACACACAGAGAGTGAGGGCCAGAGAGACAAGAGAGAATGGGAGAGACCCCCACACACACAGTCACACGGCAGCAGCGGCACAGAAACGCAGCCCCCGCAGGCACACAGCCCCCCTGACGCTGCAGGCTTCTGCTCCGGGCGTGAAGGCCCCTCGGGGGAGAGAGCAGCCCACGGACAGGCGGGCGGACCTGTCGTGGAGATCACGGGGGCAAGACTTTTGGGGAGACTCACCCCAACGCCGTCCGGGCAGGCCTGAGGCTGGGACGATGCGCCGCTTCCCCCGGACTCCGCCTGCGGTTTTGTCATCCTGGCCGGCGCGTTGCGACTCCCGGCGTCCGTCCGGAGACGTTCCTGTCGACCCCGTGGAGAGGTGAGGCAGGAGCCTCGCAGCCCCGACACCCCAGCGCCGCCACGGAGGGCTCCTGCTTTGCCAAGCCTCAGGGGGCCGGTTTCTAAGACAACCGTGGGAAGCGCTGTGACGCGAGAGGCCGCTCGCGCCTCGCGCATGCGCACTGGCCCTGCCGCGCCGGGCCCACTCGCGCTCCCCACCTGGAAGTCAGGCTGCGGCCCCTTTAAACAACGGCGGCTGCGCGGTGCGCCGCGGCCGGGGATGGGGTGGGAGGGGGCGTGTGCGCGGTGGGGCAGGGGGGAGCGGGGGTGGGGGGGCCGCTGGGGGCTGCTGCTGCGGCCCCGACGGCCGCCGGATCCGGGCTCCAGCAGGGGGCGGCGTGGGAGAAGGGGCGGCGGGCATCCCAGTACCAAGACCCCCGGAGTCCTGTCTTCAGGACCTCCTTGAGCCGACTGCCACCGGTGGAGGGGGAGCTTCAGGGCCTCCGCTGGGGTCTCTGGACTCCTCTTGGGATGGGATTTTGGACCCCTCCGGGTGAGAGAGGATGGACTCGCCATCATCGGCTGAGGCAGGCGGGGCCTCGCTGCAGCACAGAATCATCCCCTGGGCCTTAAGGCGTGGTGCCAGCCGAAAATTCACTGACCCACGAGCCCTCGGCCTCCCTCCCCCTCCGAAAGAGCGGCGGCCTAGCCCCGCTTGCAAAAGCCCCGGGGCTCCCGCAAGCTGCCTCTGCTTTCCAGGACCCGCGCCAGCAGGGACAGGGGCGGTTCCGCGGCGGAGCCATTGGCCCCACGCGTGGCACTGGCCGATCCCCGAGCAGACGATGTGAATGCGTGTCAGCCCGGGCGTACGGGGCGACGGCGAAACCAACAGCGGAGTCCAGGCCTGTGCCCGGGTGGAAGAGGGTCCCAAGGGACCTGCCCGTGGATTCCAAGGGAAATCAAAGATCGCCTGGGATCCAGGAGGGAGCCGGAAGATTCAGGGAGTCAGTCCACCTGCTCAGAGGAGCAGAGGAGAGGCTGTCCCTCAAGAACGAGAGGGGAAGTGCAGAGGGGAAGTGCCGCACCGCCTGTCCAAGAAGACAAGGCCCCTCACGGTGGCCTAGCGCTCATGCTAGGCAGGCCACCCAGCCATGAGGTGAAACAGGGAGAGCAAGACAGCTTCCCTGTGGGAGACACGTATGGGAGCCAGGAGCTCCAGGGTCATGGAACCTGCCCAAGCAAGCAGAAACAGGTTTGGAGAGAGAAACCGTCACCACACGGATCTCCGACGAGTGTCTCCCTGACCCACTGGGAAGCGATCTGCGTCCAAGACGTTCAGCCAGACCGACAAGCGTGTAGGCCCCCGAGAGACAGGGGAGACAGAGCAAGAGGGAGGACAGAGCAGAGGCCGGAGCCCGGGCCGGATACTGCCCGGTGCCACCGCCGCGGGCCTAAGGGGAGGGTTGCCCAACGGCTGACTTGTCCGGAGAGGCCAGCCTTCCAGGGACCGGGAGGCCTGGCATCCCCCCTTCCCGGCTTCCTCTTCAAGCTTCTGCCGTGGTGCGGCTTCATTTCTCAGAGAAGAGCCGTGAAAAGGTCCAAGCGTCTCCTCTGAGGCGGGTCTGCTCCTCTCCTGCAGGGCGACGAGCTCCTCTGGGGCTTTTGGCCCTGGCTGGACTGTGGTTATCTTGATCCCAGGAGAGAGTCCGCTCGGCACGGGTAAGGAGATTTCCACTGCTGCTGGGGAAGACGCATCTCCTCACGCGGTCGAGGCCCTCAGGGAGGACCCCAAGTGGAACGGCGGCGAAAACCCACTGACGAGCCCGCCGCAAGACCCAGGCACAGAGGCAGAAGAAAGAGGCTCGGCAGAGCCAGGCCGACGCGCAAGAAGTCGCCTTTGGGCGCACCGGGCGCATTCGTCCGAACGCACCCACGCACACGGGCACGCACACACCAACCGGCAGAAAGAGGGAAAGACACACACAGAGAGTGAGGGCCAGAGAGACAAGAGAGAATGGGAGAGACCCCCACACACACAGTCACACGGCAGCAGCGGCACAGAAACGCAGCCCCCGCAGGCACACAGCCCCCCTGACGCTGCAGGCTTCTGCTCCGGGCGTGAAGGCCCCTCGGGGGAGAGAGCAGCCCACGGACAGGCGGGCGGACCTGTCGTGGAGATCACGGGGGCAAGACGTTTGGGGAGACTCACCCCAACGCCGTCCGGGCAGGCCTGAGGCTGGGACGACGCGCCGCTTCCCCCGGACTCCGCCTGCGGTTTTGTCATCCTGGCCGGCGCGTTGCGACTCCCGGCGTCCGTCCGGAGACGTTCCTGTCGACCCCGTGGAGAGGTGAGGCAGGAGCCTCGCAGCCCCGACACCCCAGCGCCGCCACGGAGGGCTCCTGCTTTGCCAAGCCTCAGGGGGCCGGTTTCTAAGACAACCGTGGGAAGCGCTGTGACGCGAGAGGCCGCTCGCGCCTCGCGCATGCGCACTGGCCCTGCCGCGCCGGGCCCACTCGCGCTCCCCACCTGGAAGTCAGGCTGCGGCCCCTTTAAACAACGGCGGCTGCGCGGTGCGCCGCGGCCGGGGATGGGGTGGGAGGGGGCGTGTGCGCGGTGGGGCAGGGGGGAGCGGGGGTGGGGGGGCCGCTGGGGGCTGCTGCTGCGGCCCCGACGGCCGCCGGATCCGGGCTCCAGCAGGGGGCGGCGTGGGAGAAGGGGCGGCGGGCATCCCAGTACCAAGACCCCCGGAGTCCTGTCTTCAGGACCTCCTTGAGCCGACTGCCACCGGTGGAGGGGGAGCTTCAGGGCCTCCGCTGGGGTCTCTGGACTCCTCTTGGGATGGGATTTTGGACCCCTCCGGGTGAGAGAGGATGGACTCGCCATCATCGGCTGAGGCAGGCGGGGCCTCGCTGCAGCACAGAATCATCCCCTGGGCCTTAAGGCGTGGTGCCAGCCGAAAATTCACTGACCCACGAGCCCTCGGCCTCCCTCCCCCTCCGAAAGAGCGGCGGCCTAGCCCCGCTTGCAAAAGCCCCGGGGCTCCCGCAAGCTGCCTCTGCTTTCCAGGACCCGCGCCAGCAGGGACAGGGGCGGTTCCGCGGCGGAGCCATTGGCCCCACGCGTGGCACTGGCCGATCCCCGAGCAGACGATGTGAATGCGTGTCAGCCCGGGCGTACGGGGCGACGGCGAAACCAACAGCGGAGTCCAGGCCTGTGCCCGGGTGGAAGAGGGTCCCAAGGGACCTGCCCGTGGATTCCAAGGGAAATCAAAGATCGCCTGGGATCCAGGAGGGAGCCGGAAGATTCAGGGAGTCAGTCCACCTGCTCAGAGGAGCAGAGGAGAGGCTGTCCCTCAAGAACGAGAGGGGAAGTGCAGAGGGGAAGTGCCGCACCGCCTGTCCAAGAAGACAAGGCCCCTCACGGTGGCCTAGCGCTCATGCTAGGCAGGCCACCCAGCCATGAGGTGAAACAGGGAGAGCAAGACAGCTTCCCTGTGGGAGACACGTATGGGAGCCAGGAGCTCCAGGGTCATGGAACCTGCCCAAGCAAGCAGAAACAGGTTTGGAGAGAGAAACCGTCACCACACGGATCTCCGACGAGTGTCTCCCTGACCCACTGGGAAGCGATCTGCGTCCAAGACGTTCAGCCAGACCGACAAGCGTGTAGGCCCCCGAGAGACAGGGGAGACAGAGCAAGAGGGAGGACAGAGCAGAGGCCGGAGCCCGGGCCGGATACTGCCCGGTGCCACCGCCGCGGGCCTAAGGGGAGGGTTGCCCAACGGCTGACTTGTCCGGAGAGGCCAGCCTTCCAGGGACCGGGAGGCCTGGCATCCCCCCTTCCCGGCTTCCTCTTCAAGCTTCTGCCGTGGTGCGGCTTCATTTCTCAGAGAAGAGCCGTGAAAAGGTCCAAGCGTCTCCTCTGAGGCGGGTCTGCTCCTCTCCTGCAGGGCGACGAGCTCCTCTGGGGCTTTTGGCCCTGGCTGGACTGTGGTTATCTTGATCCCAGGAGAGAGTCCGCTCGGCACGGGTAAGGAGATTTCCACTGCTGCTGGGGAAGACGCATCTCCTCACGCGGTCGAGGCCCTCAGGGAGGACCCCAAGTGGAACGGCGGCGAAAACCCACTGACGAGCCCGCCGCAAGACCCAGGCACAGAGGCAGAAGAAAGAGGCTCGGCAGAGCCAGGCCGACGCGCAAGAAGTCGCCTTTGGGCGCACCGGGCGCATTCGTCCGAACGCACCCACGCACACGGGCACGCACACACCAACCGGCAGAAAGAGGGAAAGACACACACAGAGAGTGAGGGCCAGAGAGACAAGAGAGAATGGGAGAGACCCCCACACACACAGTCACACGGCAGCAGCGGCACAGAAACGCAGCCCCCGCAGGCACACAGCCCCCCTGACGCTGCAGGCTTCTGCTCCGGGCGTGAAGGCCCCTCGGGGGAGAGAGCAGCCCACGGACAGGCGGGCGGACCTGTCGTGGAGATCACGGGGGCAAGACGTTTGGGGAGACTCACCCCAACGCCGTCCGGGCAGGCCTGAGGCTGGGACGACGCGCCGCTTCCCCCGGACTCCGCCTGCGGTTTTGTCATCCTGGCCGGCGCGTTGCGACTCCCGGCGTCCGTCCGGAGACGTTCCTGTCGACCCCGTGGAGAGGTGAGGCAGGAGCCTCGCAGCCCCGACACCCCAGCGCCGCCACGGAGGGCTCCTGCTTTGCCAAGCCTCAGGGGGCCGGTTTCTAAGACAACCGTGGGAAGCGCTGTGACGCGAGAGGCCGCTCGCGCCTCGCGCATGCGCACTGGCCCTGCCGCGCCGGGCCCACTCGCGCTCCCCACCTGGAAGTCAGGCTGCGGCCCCTTTAAACAACGGCGGCTGCGCGGTGCGCCGCGGCCGGGGATGGGGTGGGAGGGGGCGTGTGCGCGGTGGGGCAGGGGGGAGCGGGGGTGGGGGGGCCGCTGGGGGCTGCTGCTGCGGCCCCGACGGCCGCCGGATCCGGGCTCCAGCAGGGGGCGGCGTGGGAGAAGGGGCGGCGGGCATCCCAGTACCAAGACCCCCGGAGTCCTGTCTTCAGGACCTCCTTGAGCCGACTGCCACCGGTGGAGGGGGAGCTTCAGGGCCTCCGCTGGGGTCTCTGGACTCCTCTTGGGATGGGATTTTGGACCCCTCCGGGTGAGAGAGGATGGACTCGCCATCATCGGCTGAGGCAGGCGGGGCCTCGCTGCAGCACAGAATCATCCCCTGGGCCTTAAGGCGTGGTGCCAGCCGAAAATTCACTGACCCACGAGCCCTCGGCCTCCCTCCCCCTCCGAAAGAGCGGCGGCCTAGCCCCGCTTGCAAAAGCCCCGGGGCTCCCGCAAGCTGCCTCTGCTTTCCAGGACCCGCGCCAGCAGGGACAGGGGCGGTTCCGCGGCGGAGCCATTGGCCCCACGCGTGGCACTGGCCGATCCCCGAGCAGACGATGTGAATGCGTGTCAGCCCGGGCGTACGGGGCGACGGCGAAACCAACAGCGGAGTCCAGGCCTGTGCCCGGGTGGAAGAGGGTCCCAAGGGACCTGCCCGTGGATTCCAAGGGAAATCAAAGATCGCCTGGGATCCAGGAGGGAGCCGGAAGATTCAGGGAGTCAGTCCACCTGCTCAGAGGAGCAGAGGAGAGGCTGTCCCTCAAGAACGAGAGGGGAAGTGCAGAGGGGAAGTGCCGCACCGCCTGTCCAAGAAGACAAGGCCCCTCACGGTGGCCTAGCGCTCATGCTAGGCAGGCCACCCAGCCATGAGGTGAAACAGGGAGAGCAAGACAGCTTCCCTGTGGGAGACACGTATGGGAGCCAGGAGCTCCAGGGTCATGGAACCTGCCCAAGCAAGCAGAAACAGGTTTGGAGAGAGAAACCGTCACCACACGGATCTCCGACGAGTGTCTCCCTGACCCACTGGGAAGCGATCTGCGTCCAAGACGTTCAGCCAGACCGACAAGCGTGTAGGCCCCCGAGAGACAGGGGAGACAGAGCAAGAGGGAGGACAGAGCAGAGGCCGGAGCCCGGGCCGGATACTGCCCGGTGCCACCGCCGCGGGCCTAAGGGGAGGGTTGCCCAACGGCTGACTTGTCCGGAGAGGCCAGCCTTCCAGGGACCGGGAGGCCTGGCATCCCCCCTTCCCGGCTTCCTCTTCAAGCTTCTGCCGTGGTGCGGCTTCATTTCTCAGAGAAGAGCCGTGAAAAGGTCCAAGCGTCTCCTCTGAGGCGGGTCTGCTCCTCTCCTGCAGGGCGACGAGCTCCTCTGGGGCTTTTGGCCCTGGCTGGACTGTGGTTATCTTGATCCCAGGAGAGAGTCCGCTCGGCACGGGTAAGGAGATTTCCACTGCTGCTGGGGAAGACGCATCTCCTCACGCGGTCGAGGCCCTCAGGGAGGACCCCAAGTGGAACGGCGGCGAAAACCCACTGACGAGCCCGCCGCAAGACCCAGGCACAGAGGCAGAAGAAAGAGGCTCGGCAGAGCCAGGCCGACGCGCAAGAAGTCGCCTTTGGGCGCACCGGGCGCATTCGTCCGAACGCACCCACGCACACGGGCACGCACACACCAACCGGCAGAAAGAGGGAAAGACACACACAGAGAGTGAGGGCCAGAGAGACAAGAGAGAATGGGAGAGACCCCCACACACACAGTCACACGGCAGCAGCGGCACAGAAACGCAGCCCCCGCAGGCACACAGCCCCCCTGACGCTGCAGGCTTCTGCTCCGGGCGTGAAGGCCCCTCGGGGGAGAGAGCAGCCCACGGACAGGCGGGCGGACCTGTCGTGGAGATCACGGGGGCAAGACGTTTGGGGAGACTCACCCCAACGCCGTCCGGGCAGGCCTGAGGCTGGGACGACGCGCCGCTTCCCCCGGACTCCGCCTGCGGTTTTGTCATCCTGGCCGGCGCGTTGCGACTCCCGGCGTCCGTCCGGAGACGTTCCTGTCGACCCCGTGGAGAGGTGAGGCAGGAGCCTCGCAGCCCCGACACCCCAGCGCCGCCACGGAGGGCTCCTGCTTTGCCAAGCCTCAGGGGGCCGGTTTCTAAGACAACCGTGGGAAGCGCTGTGACGCGAGAGGCCGCTCGCGCCTCGCGCATGCGCACTGGCCCTGCCGCGCCGGGCCCACTCGCGCTCCCCACCTGGAAGTCAGGCTGCGGCCCCTTTAAACAACGGCGGCTGCGCGGTGCGCCGCCGCCGGGGATGGGGTGGGAGGGGGCGTGTGCGCGGTGGGGCAGGGGGGAGCGGGGGTGGGGGGGCCGCTGGGGGCTGCTGCTGCGGCCCCGACGGCCGCCGGATCCGGGCTCCAGCAGGGGGCGGCGTGGGAGAAGGGGCGGCGGGCATCCCAGTACCAAGACCCCCGGAGTCCTGTCTTCAGGACCTCCTTGAGCCGACTGCCACCGGTGGAGGGGGAGCTTCAGGGCCTCCGCTGGGGTCTCTGGACTCCTCTTGGGATGGGATTTTGGACCCCTCCGGGTGAGAGAGGATGGACTCGCCATCATCGGCTGAGGCAGGCGGGGCCTCGCTGCAGCACAGAATCATCCCCTGGGCCTTAAGGCGTGGTGCCAGCCGAAAATTCACTGACCCACGAGCCCTCGGCCTCCCTCCCCCTCCGAAAGAGCGGCGGCCTAGCCCCGCTTGCAAAAGCCCCGGGGCTCCCGCAAGCTGCCTCTGCTTTCCAGGACCCGCGCCAGCAGGGACAGGGGCGGTTCCGCGGCGGAGCCATTGGCCCCACGCGTGGCACTGGCCGATCCCCGAGCAGACGATGTGAATGCGTGTCAGCCCGGGCGTACGGGGCGACGGCGAAACCAACAGCGGAGTCCAGGCCTGTGCCCGGGTGGAAGAGGGTCCCAAGGGACCTGCCCGTGGATTCCAAGGGAAATCAAAGATCGCCTGGGATCCAGGAGGGAGCCGGAAGATTCAGGGAGTCAGTCCACCTGCTCAGAGGAGCAGAGGAGAGGCTGTCCCTCAAGAACGAGAGGGGAAGTGCAGAGGGGAAGTGCCGCACCGCCTGTCCAAGAAGACAAGGCCCCTCACGGTGGCCTAGCGCTCATGCTAGGCAGGCCACCCAGCCATGAGGTGAAACAGGGAGAGCAAGACAGCTTCCCTGTGGGAGACACGTATGGGAGCCAGGAGCTCCAGGGTCATGGAACCTGCCCAAGCAAGCAGAAACAGGTTTGGAGAGAGAAACCGTCACCACACGGATCTCCGACGAGTGTCTCCCTGACCCACTGGGAAGCGATCTGCGTCCAAGACGTTCAGCCAGACCGACAAGCGTGTAGGCCCCCGAGAGACAGGGGAGACAGAGCAAGAGGGAGGACAGAGCAGAGGCCGGAGCCCGGGCCGGATACTGCCCGGTGCCACCGCCGCGGGCCTAAGGGGAGGGTTGCCCAACGGCTGACTTGTCCGGAGAGGCCAGCCTTCCAGGGACCGGGAGGCCTGGCATCCCCCCTTCCCGGCTTCCTCTTCAAGCTTCTGCCGTGGTGCGGCTTCATTTCTCAGAGAAGAGCCGTGAAAAGGTCCAAGCGTCTCCTCTGAGGCGGGTCTGCTCCTCTCCTGCAGGGCGACGAGCTCCTCTGGGGCTTTTGGCCCTGGCTGGACTGTGGTTATCTTGATCCCAGGAGAGAGTCCGCTCGGCACGGGTAAGGAGATTTCCACTGCTGCTGGGGAAGACGCATCTCCTCACGCGGTCGAGGCCCTCAGGGAGGACCCCAAGTGGAACGGCGGCGAAAACCCACTGACGAGCCCGCCGCAAGACCCAGGCACAGAGGCAGAAGAAAGAGGCTCGGCAGAGCCAGGCCGACGCGCAAGAAGTCGCCTTTGGGCGCACCGGGCGCATTCGTCCGAACGCACCCACGCACACGGGCACGCACACACCAACCGGCAGAAAGAGGGAAAGACACACACAGAGAGTGAGGGCCAGAGAGACAAGAGAGAATGGGAGAGACCCCCACACACACAGTCACACGGCAGCAGCGGCACAGAAACGCAGCCCCCGCAGGCACACAGCCCCCCTGACGCTGCAGGCTTCTGCTCCGGGCGTGAAGGCCCCTCGGGGGAGAGAGCAGCCCACGGACAGGCGGGCGGACCTGTCGTGGAGATCACGGGGGCAAGACGTTTGGGGAGACTCACCCCAACGCCGTCCGGGCAGGCCTGAGGCTGGGACGACGCGCCGCTTCCCCCGGACTCCGCCTGCGGTTTTGTCATCCTGGCCGGCGCGTTGCGACTCCCGGCGTCCGTCCGGAGACGTTCCTGTCGACCCCGTGGAGAGGTGAGGCAGGAGCCTCGCAGCCCCGACACCCCAGCGCCGCCACGGAGGGCTCCTGCTTTGCCAAGCCTCAGGGGGCCGGTTTCTAAGACAACCGTGGGAAGCGCTGTGACGCGAGAGGCCGCTCGCGCCTCGCGCATGCGCACTGGCCCTGCCGCGCCGGGCCCACTCGCGCTCCCCACCTGGAAGTCAGGCTGCGGCCCCTTTAAACAACGGCGGCTGCGCGGTGCGCCGCGGCCGGGGATGGGGTGGGAGGGGGCGTGTGCGCGGTGGGGCAGGGGGGAGCGGGGGTGGGGGGGCCGCTGGGGGCTGCTGCTGCGGCCCCGACGGCCGCCGGATCCGGGCTCCAGCAGGGGGCGGCGTGGGAGAAGGGGCGGCGGGCATCCCAGTACCAAGACCCCCGGAGTCCTGTCTTCAGGACCTCCTTGAGCCGACTGCCACCGGTGGAGGGGGAGCTTCAGGGCCTCCGCTGGGGTCTCTGGACTCCTCTTGGGATGGGATTTTGGACCCCTCCGGGTGAGAGAGGATGGACTCGCCATCATCGGCTGAGGCAGGCGGGGCCTCGCTGCAGCACAGAATCATCCCCTGGGCCTTAAGGCGTGGTGCCAGCCGAAAATTCACTGACCCACGAGCCCTCGGCCTCCCTCCCCCTCCGAAAGAGCGGCGGCCTAGCCCCGCTTGCAAAAGCCCCGGGGCTCCCGCAAGCTGCCTCTGCTTTCCAGGACCCGCGCCAGCAGGGACAGGGGCGGTTCCGCGGCGGAGCCATTGGCCCCACGCGTGGCACTGGCCGATCCCCGAGCAGACGATGTGAATGCGTGTCAGCCCGGGCGTACGGGGCGACGGCGAAACCAACAGCGGAGTCCAGGCCTGTGCCCGGGTGGAAGAGGGTCCCAAGGGACCTGCCCGTGGATTCCAAGGGAAATCAAAGATCGCCTGGGATCCAGGAGGGAGCCGGAAGATTCAGGGAGTCAGTCCACCTGCTCAGAGGAGCAGAGGAGAGGCTGTCCCTCAAGAACGAGAGGGGAAGTGCAGAGGGGAAGTGCCGCACCGCCTGTCCAAGAAGACAAGGCCCCTCACGGTGGCCTAGCGCTCATGCTAGGCAGGCCACCCAGCCATGAGGTGAAACAGGGAGAGCAAGACAGCTTCCCTGTGGGAGACACGTATGGGAGCCAGGAGCTCCAGGGTCATGGAACCTGCCCAAGCAAGCAGAAACAGGTTTGGAGAGAGAAACCGTCACCACACGGATCTCCGACGAGTGTCTCCCTGACCCACTGGGAAGCGATCTGCGTCCAAGACGTTCAGCCAGACCGACAAGCGTGTAGGCCCCCGAGAGACAGGGGAGACAGAGCAAGAGGGAGGACAGAGCAGAGGCCGGAGCCCGGGCCGGATACTGCCCGGTGCCACCGCCGCGGGCCTAAGGGGAGGGTTGCCCAACGGCTGACTTGTCCGGAGAGGCCAGCCTTCCAGGGACCGGGAGGCCTGGCATCCCCCCTTCCCGGCTTCCTCTTCAAGCTTCTGCCGTGGTGCGGCTTCATTTCTCAGAGAAGAGCCGTGAAAAGGTCCAAGCGTCTCCTCTGAGGCGGGTCTGCTCCTCTCCTGCAGGGCGACGAGCTCCTCTGGGGCTTTTGGCCCTGGCTGGACTGTGGTTATCTTGATCCCAGGAGAGAGTCCGCTCGGCACGGGTAAGGAGATTTCCACTGCTGCTGGGGAAGACGCATCTCCTCACGCGGTCGAGGCCCTCAGGGAGGACCCCAAGTGGAACGGCGGCGAAAACCCACTGACGAGCCCGCCGCAAGACCCAGGCACAGAGGCAGAAGAAAGAGGCTCGGCAGAGCCAGGCCGACGCGCAAGAAGTCGCCTTTGGGCGCACCGGGCGCATTCGTCCGAACGCACCCACGCACACGGGCACGCACACACCAACCGGCAGAAAGAGGGAAAGACACACACAGAGAGTGAGGGCCAGAGAGACAAGAGAGAATGGGAGAGACCCCCACACACACAGTCACACGGCAGCAGCGGCACAGAAACGCAGCCCCCGCAGGCACACAGCCCCCCTGACGCTGCAGGCTTCTGCTCCGGGCGTGAAGGCCCCTCGGGGGAGAGAGCAGCCCACGGACAGGCGGGCGGACCTGTCGTGGAGATCACGGGGGCAAGACGTTTGGGGAGACTCACCCCAACGCCGTCCGGGCAGGCCTGAGGCTGGGACGACGCGCCGCTTCCCCCGGACTCCGCCTGCGGTTTTGTCATCCTGGCCGGCGCGTTGCGACTCCCGGCGTCCGTCCGGAGACGTTCCTGTCGACCCCGTGGAGAGGTGAGGCAGGAGCCTCGCAGCCCCGACACCCCAGCGCCGCCACGGAGGGCTCCTGCTTTGCCAAGCCTCAGGGGGCCGGTTTCTAAGACAACCGTGGGAAGCGCTGTGACGCGAGAGGCCGCTCGCGCCTCGCGCATGCGCACTGGCCCTGCCGCGCCGGGCCCACTCGCGCTCCCCACCTGGAAGTCAGGCTGCGGCCCCTTTAAACAACGGCGGCTGCGCGGTGCGCCGCGGCCGGGGATGGGGTGGGAGGGGGCGTGTGCGCGGTGGGGCAGGGGGGAGCGGGGGTGGGGGGGCCGCTGGGGGCTGCTGCTGCGGCCCCGACGGCCGCCGGATCCGGGCTCCAGCAGGGGGCGGCGTGGGAGAAGGGGCGGCGGGCATCCCAGTACCAAGACCCCCGGAGTCCTGTCTTCAGGACCTCCTTGAGCCGACTGCCACCGGTGGAGGGGGAGCTTCAGGGCCTCCGCTGGGGTCTCTGGACTCCTCTTGGGATGGGATTTTGGACCCCTCCGGGTGAGAGAGGATGGACTCGCCATCATCGGCTGAGGCAGGCGGGGCCTCGCTGCAGCACAGAATCATCCCCTGGGCCTTAAGGCGTGGTGCCAGCCGAAAATTCACTGACCCACGAGCCCTCGGCCTCCCTCCCCCTCCGAAAGAGCGGCGGCCTAGCCCCGCTTGCAAAAGCCCCGGGGCTCCCGCAAGCTGCCTCTGCTTTCCAGGACCCGCGCCAGCAGGGACAGGGGCGGTTCCGCGGCGGAGCCATTGGCCCCACGCGTGGCACTGGCCGATCCCCGAGCAGACGATGTGAATGCGTGTCAGCCCGGGCGTACGGGGCGACGGCGAAACCAACAGCGGAGTCCAGGCCTGTGCCCGGGTGGAAGAGGGTCCCAAGGGACCTGCCCGTGGATTCCAAGGGAAATCAAAGATCGCCTGGGATCCAGGAGGGAGCCGGAAGATTCAGGGAGTCAGTCCACCTGCTCAGAGGAGCAGAGGAGAGGCTGTCCCTCAAGAACGAGAGGGGAAGTGCAGAGGGGAAGTGCCGCACCGCCTGTCCAAGAAGACAAGGCCCCTCACGGTGGCCTAGCGCTCATGCTAGGCAGGCCACCCAGCCATGAGGTGAAACAGGGAGAGCAAGACAGCTTCCCTGTGGGAGACACGTATGGGAGCCAGGAGCTCCAGGGTCATGGAACCTGCCCAAGCAAGCAGAAACAGGTTTGGAGAGAGAAACCGTCACCACACGGATCTCCGACGAGTGTCTCCCTGACCCACTGGGAAGCGATCTGCGTCCAAGACGTTCAGCCAGACCGACAAGCGTGTAGGCCCCCGAGAGACAGGGGAGACAGAGCAAGAGGGAGGACAGAGCAGAGGCCGGAGCCCGGGCCGGATACTGCCCGGTGCCACCGCCGCGGGCCTAAGGGGAGGGTTGCCCAACGGCTGACTTGTCCGGAGAGGCCAGCCTTCCAGGGACCGGGAGGCCTGGCATCCCCCCTTCCCGGCTTCCTCTTCAAGCTTCTGCCGTGGTGCGGCTTCATTTCTCAGAGAAGAGCCGTGAAAAGGTCCAAGCGTCTCCTCTGAGGCGGGTCTGCTCCTCTCCTGCAGGGCGACGAGCTCCTCTGGGGCTTTTGGCCCTGGCTGGACTGTGGTTATCTTGATCCCAGGAGAGAGTCCGCTCGGCACGGGTAAGGAGATTTCCACTGCTGCTGGGGAAGACGCATCTCCTCACGCGGTCGAGGCCCTCAGGGAGGACCCCAAGTGGAACGGCGGCGAAAACCCACTGACGAGCCTGCCGCAAGACCCAGGCACAGAGGCAGAAGAAAGAGGCTCGGCAGAGCCAGGCCGACGCGCAAGAAGTCGCCTTTGGGCGCACCGGGCGCATTCGTCCGAACGCACCCACGCACACGGGCACGCACACACCAACCGGCAGAAAGAGGGAAAGACACACACAGAGAGTGAGGGCCAGAGAGACAAGAGAGAATGGGAGAGACCCCCACACACACAGTCACACGGCAGCAGCGGCACAGAAACGCAGCCCCCGCAGGCACACAGCCCCCCTGACGCTGCAGGCTTCTGCTCCGGGCGTGAAGGCCCCTCGGGGGAGAGAGCAGCCCACGGACAGGCGGGCGGACCTGTCGTGGAGATCACGGGGGCAAGACGTTTGGGGAGACTCACCCCAACGCCGTCCGGGCAGGCCTGAGGCTGGGACGACGCGCCGCTTCCCCCGGACTCCGCCTGCGGTTTTGTCATCCTGGCCGGCGCGTTGCGACTCCCGGCGTCCGTCCGGAGACGTTCCTGTCGACCCCGTGGAGAGGTGAGGCAGGAGCCTCGCAGCCCCGACACCCCAGCGCCGCCACGGAGGGCTCCTGCTTTGCCAAGCCTCAGGGGGCCGGTTTCTAAGACAACCGTGGGAAGCGCTGTGACGCGAGAGGCCGCTCGCGCCTCGCGCATGCGCACTGGCCCTGCCGCGCCGGGCCCACTCGCGCTCCCCACCTGGAAGTCAGGCTGCGGCCCCTTTAAACAACGGCGGCTGCGCGGTGCGCCGCGGCCGGGGATGGGGTGGGAGGGGGCGTGTGCGCGGTGGGGCAGGGGGGAGCGGGGGTGGGGGGGCCGCTGGGGGCTGCTGCTGCGGCCCCGACGGCCGCCGGATCCGGGCTCCAGCAGGGGGCGGCGTGGGAGAAGGGGCGGCGGGCATCCCAGTACCAAGACCCCCGGAGTCCTGTCTTCAGGACCTCCTTGAGCCGACTGCCACCGGTGGAGGGGGAGCTTCAGGGCCTCCGCTGGGGTCTCTGGACTCCTCTTGGGATGGGATTTTGGACCCCTCCGGGTGAGAGAGGATGGACTCGCCATCATCGGCTGAGGCAGGCGGGGCCTCGCTGCAGCACAGAATCATCCCCTGGGCCTTAAGGCGTGGTGCCAGCCGAAAATTCACTGACCCACGAGCCCTCGGCCTCCCTCCCCCTCCGAAAGAGCGGCGGCCTAGCCCCGCTTGCAAAAGCCCCGGGGCTCCCGCAAGCTGCCTCTGCTTTCCAGGACCCGCGCCAGCAGGGACAGGGGCGGTTCCGCGGCGGAGCCATTGGCCCCACGCGTGGCACTGGCCGATCCCCGAGCAGACGATGTGAATGCGTGTCAGCCCGGGCGTACGGGGCGACGGCGAAACCAACAGCGGAGTCCAGGCCTGTGCCCGGGTGGAAGAGGGTCCCAAGGGACCTGCCCGTGGATTCCAAGGGAAATCAAAGATCGCCTGGGATCCAGGAGGGAGCCGGAAGATTCAGGGAGTCAGTCCACCTGCTCAGAGGAGCAGAGGAGAGGCTGTCCCTCAAGAACGAGAGGGGAAGTGCAGAGGGGAAGTGCCGCACCGCCTGTCCAAGAAGACAAGGCCCCTCACGGTGGCCTAGCGCTCATGCTAGGCAGGCCACCCAGCCATGAGGTGAAACAGGGAGAGCAAGACAGCTTCCCTGTGGGAGACACGTATGGGAGCCAGGAGCTCCAGGGTCATGGAACCTGCCCAAGCAAGCAGAAACAGGTTTGGAGAGAGAAACCGTCACCACACGGATCTCCGACGAGTGTCTCCCTGACCCACTGGGAAGCGATCTGCGTCCAAGACGTTCAGCCAGACCGACAAGCGTGTAGGCCCCCGAGAGACAGGGGAGACAGAGCAAGAGGGAGGACAGAGCAGAGGCCGGAGCCCGGGCCGGATACTGCCCGGTGCCACCGCCGCGGGCCTAAGGGGAGGGTTGCCCAACGGCTGACTTGTCCGGAGAGGCCAGCCTTCCAGGGACCGGGAGGCCTGGCATCCCCCCTTCCCGGCTTCCTCTTCAAGCTTCTGCCGTGGTGCGGCTTCATTTCTCAGAGAAGAGCCGTGAAAAGGTCCAAGCGTCTCCTCTGAGGCGGGTCTGCTCCTCTCCTGCAGGGCGACGAGCTCCTCTGGGGCTTTTGGCCCTGGCTGGACTGTGGTTATCTTGATCCCAGGAGAGAGTCCGCTCGGCACGGGTAAGGAGATTTCCACTGCTGCTGGGGAAGACGCATCTCCTCACGCGGTCGAGGCCCTCAGGGAGGACCCCAAGTGGAACGGCGGCGAAAACCCACTGACGAGCCCGCCGCAAGACCCAGGCACAGAGGCAGAAGAAAGAGGCTCGGCAGAGCCAGGCCGACGCGCAAGAAGTCGCCTTTGGGCGCACCGGGCGCATTCGTCCGAACGCACCCACGCACACGGGCACGCACACACCAACCGGCAGAAAGAGGGAAAGACACACACAGAGAGTGAGGGCCAGAGAGACAAGAGAGAATGGGAGAGACCCCCACACACACAGTCACACGGCAGCAGCGGCACAGAAACGCAGCCCCCGCAGGCACACAGCCCCCCTGACGCTGCAGGCTTCTGCTCCGGGCGTGAAGGCCCCTCGGGGGAGAGAGCAGCCCACGGACAGGCGGGCGGACCTGTCGTGGAGATCACGGGGGCAAGACTTTTGGGGAGACTCACCCCAACGCCGTCCGGGCAGGCCTGAGGCTGGGACGACGCGCCGCTTCCCCCGGACTCCGCCTGCGGTTTTGTCATCCTGGCCGGCGCGTTGCGACTCCCGGCGTCCGTCCGGAGACGTTCCTGTCGACCCCGTGGAGAGGTGAGGCAGGAGCCTCGCAGCCCCGACACCCCAGCGCCGCCACGGAGGGCTCCTGCTTTGCCAAGCCTCAGGGGGCCGGTTTCTAAGACAACCGTGGGAAGCGCTGTGACGCGAGAGGCCGCTCGCGCCTCGCGCATGCGCACTGGCCCTGCCGCGCCGGGCCCACTCGCGCTCCCCACCTGGAAGTCAGGCTGCGGCCCCTTTAAACAACGGCGGCTGCGCGGTGCGCCGCGGCCGGGGATGGGGTGGGAGGGGGCGTGTGCGCGGTGGGGCAGGGGGGAGCGGGGGTGGGGGGGCCGCTGGGGGCTGCTGCTGCGGCCCCGACGGCCGCCGGATCCGGGCTCCAGCAGGGGGCGGCGTGGGAGAAGGGGCGGCGGGCATCCCAGTACCAAGACCCCCGGAGTCCTGTCTTCAGGACCTCCTTGAGCCGACTGCCACCGGTGGAGGGGGAGCTTCAGGGCCTCCGCTGGGGTCTCTGGACTCCTCTTGGGATGGGATTTTGGACCCCTCCGGGTGAGAGAGGATGGACTCGCCATCATCGGCTGAGGCAGGCGGGGCCTCGCTGCAGCACAGAATCATCCCCTGGGCCTTAAGGCGTGGTGCCAGCCGAAAATTCACTGACCCACGAGCCCTCGGCCTCCCTCCCCCTCCGAAAGAGCGGCGGCCTAGCCCCGCTTGCAAAAGCCCCGGGGCTCCCGCAAGCTGCCTCTGCTTTCCAGGACCCGCGCCAGCAGGGACAGGGGCGGTTCCGCGGCGGAGCCATTGGCCCCACGCGTGGCACTGGCCGATCCCCGAGCAGACGATGTGAATGCGTGTCAGCCCGGGCGTACGGGGCGACGGCGAAACCAACAGCGGAGTCCAGGCCTGTGCCCGGGTGGAAGAGGGTCCCAAGGGACCTGCCCGTGGATTCCAAGGGAAATCAAAGATCGCCTGGGATCCAGGAGGGAGCCGGAAGATTCAGGGAGTCAGTCCACCTGCTCAGAGGAGCAGAGGAGAGGCTGTCCCTCAAGAACGAGAGGGGAAGTGCAGAGGGGAAGTGCCGCACCGCCTGTCCAAGAAGACAAGGCCCCTCACGGTGGCCTAGCGCTCATGCTAGGCAGGCCACCCAGCCATGAGGTGAAACAGGGAGAGCAAGACAGCTTCCCTGTGGGAGACACGTATGGGAGCCAGGAGCTCCAGGGTCATGGAACCTGCCCAAGCAAGCAGAAACAGGTTTGGAGAGAGAAACCGTCACCACACGGATCTCCGACGAGTGTCTCCCTGACCCACTGGGAAGCGATCTGCGTCCAAGACGTTCAGCCAGACCGACAAGCGTGTAGGCCCCCGAGAGACAGGGGAGACAGAGCAAGAGGGAGGACAGAGCAGAGGCCGGAGCCCGGGCCGGATACTGCCCGGTGCCACCGCCGCGGGCCTAAGGGGAGGGTTGCCCAACGGCTGACTTGTCCGGAGAGGCCAGCCTTCCAGGGACCGGGAGGCCTGGCATCCCCCCTTCCCGGCTTCCTCTTCAAGCTTCTGCCGTGGTGCGGCTTCATTTCTCAGAGAAGAGCCGTGAAAAGGTCCAAGCGTCTCCTCTGAGGCGGGTCTGCTCCTCTCCTGCAGGGCGACGAGCTCCTCTGGGGCTTTTGGCCCTGGCTGGACTGTGGTTATCTTGATCCCAGGAGAGAGTCCGCTCGGCACGGGTAAGGAGATTTCCACTGCTGCTGGGGAAGACGCATCTCCTCACGCGGTCGAGGCCCTCAGGGAGGACCCCAAGTGGAACGGCGGCGAAAACCCACTGACGAGCCCGCCGCAAGACCCAGGCACAGAGGCAGAAGAAAGAGGCTCGGCAGAGCCAGGCCGACGCGCAAGAAGTCGCCTTTGGGCGCACCGGGCGCATTCGTCCGAACGCACCCACGCACACGGGCACGCACACACCAACCGGCAGAAAGAGGGAAAGACACACACAGAGAGTGAGGGCCAGAGAGACAAGAGAGAATGGGAGAGACCCCCACACACACAGTCACACGGCAGCAGCGGCACAGAAACGCAGCCCCCGCAGGCACACAGCCCCCCTGACGCTGCAGGCTTCTGCTCCGGGCGTGAAGGCCCCTCGGGGGAGAGAGCAGCCCACGGACAGGCGGGCGGACCTGTCGTGGAGATCACGGGGGCAAGACTTTTGGGGAGACTCACCCCAACGCCGTCCGGGCAGGCCTGAGGCTGGGACGACGCGCCGCTTCCCCCGGACTCCGCCTGCGGTTTTGTCATCCTGGCCGGCGCGTTGCGACTCCCGGCGTCCGTCCGGAGACGTTCCTGTCGACCCCGTGGAGAGGTGAGGCAGGAGCCTCGCAGCCCCGACACCCCAGCGCCGCCACGGAGGGCTCCTGCTTTGCCAAGCCTCAGGGGGCCGGTTTCTAAGACAACCGTGGGAAGCGCTGTGACGCGAGAGGCCGCTCGCGCCTCGCGCATGCGCACTGGCCCTGCCGCGCCGGGCCCACTCGCGCTCCCCACCTGGAAGTCAGGCTGCGGCCCCTTTAAACAACGGCGGCTGCGCGGTGCGCCGCGGCCGGGGATGGGGTGGGAGGGGGCGTGTGCGCGGTGGGGCAGGGGGGAGCGGGGGTGGGGGGGCCGCTGGGGGCTGCTGCTGCGGCCCCGACGGCCGCCGGATCCGGGCTCCAGCAGGGGGCGGCGTGGGAGAAGGGGCGGCGGGCATCCCAGTACCAAGACCCCCGGAGTCCTGTCTTCAGGACCTCCTTGAGCCGACTGCCACCGGTGGAGGGGGAGCTTCAGGGCCTCCGCTGGGGTCTCTGGACTCCTCTTGGGATGGGATTTTGGACCCCTCCGGGTGAGAGAGGATGGACTCGCCATCATCGGCTGAGGCAGGCGGGGCCTCGCTGCAGCACAGAATCATCCCCTGGGCCTTAAGGCGTGGTGCCAGCCGAAAATTCACTGACCCACGAGCCCTCGGCCTCCCTCCCCCTCCGAAAGAGCGGCGGCCTAGCCCCGCTTGCAAAAGCCCCGGGGCTCCCGCAAGCTGCCTCTGCTTTCCAGGACCCGCGCCAGCAGGGACAGGGGCGGTTCCGCGGCGGAGCCATTGGCCCCACGCGTGGCACTGGCCGATCCCCGAGCAGACGATGTGAATGCGTGTCAGCCCGGGCGTACGGGGCGACGGCGAAACCAACAGCGGAGTCCAGGCCTGTGCCCGGGTGGAAGAGGGTCCCAAGGGACCTGCCCGTGGATTCCAAGGGAAATCAAAGATCGCCTGGGATCCAGGAGGGAGCCGGAAGATTCAGGGAGTCAGTCCACCTGCTCAGAGGAGCAGAGGAGAGGCTGTCCCTCAAGAACGAGAGGGGAAGTGCAGAGGGGAAGTGCCGCACCGCCTGTCCAAGAAGACAAGGCCCCTCACGGTGGCCTAGCGCTCATGCTAGGCAGGCCACCCAGCCATGAGGTGAAACAGGGAGAGCAAGACAGCTTCCCTGTGGGAGACACGTATGGGAGCCAGGAGCTCCAGGGTCATGGAACCTGCCCAAGCAAGCAGAAACAGGTTTGGAGAGAGAAACCGTCACCACACGGATCTCCGACGAGTGTCTCCCTGACCCACTGGGAAGCGATCTGCGTCCAAGACGTTCAGCCAGACCGACAAGCGTGTAGGCCCCCGAGAGACAGGGGAGACAGAGCAAGAGGGAGGACAGAGCAGAGGCCGGAGCCCGGGCCGGATACTGCCCGGTGCCACCGCCGCGGGCCTAAGGGGAGGGTTGCCCAACGGCTGACTTGTCCGGAGAGGCCAGCCTTCCAGGGACCGGGAGGCCTGGCATCCCCCCTTCCCGGCTTCCTCTTCAAGCTTCTGCCGTGGTGCGGCTTCATTTCTCAGAGAAGAGCCGTGAAAAGGTCCAAGCGTCTCCTCTGAGGCGGGTCTGCTCCTCTCCTGCAGGGCGACGAGCTCCTCTGGGGCTTTTGGCCCTGGCTGGACTGTGGTTATCTTGATCCCAGGAGAGAGTCCGCTCGGCACGGGTAAGGAGATTTCCACTGCTGCTGGGGAAGACGCATCTCCTCACGCGGTCGAGGCCCTCAGGGAGGACCCCAAGTGGAACGGCGGCGAAAACCCACTGACGAGCCCGCCGCAAGACCCAGGCACAGAGGCAGAAGAAAGAGGCTCGGCAGAGCCAGGCCGACGCGCAAGAAGTCGCCTTTGGGCGCACCGGGCGCATTCGTCCGAACGCACCCACGCACACGGGCACGCACACACCAACCGGCAGAAAGAGGGAAAGACACACACAGAGAGTGAGGGCCAGAGAGACAAGAGAGAATGGGAGAGACCCCCACACACACAGTCACACGGCAGCAGCGGCACAGAAACGCAGCCCCCGCAGGCACACAGCCCCCCTGACGCTGCAGGCTTCTGCTCCGGGCGTGAAGGCCCCTCGGGGGAGAGAGCAGCCCACGGACAGGCGGGCGGACCTGTCGTGGAGATCACGGGGGCAAGACTTTTGGGGAGACTCACCCCAACGCCGTCCGGGCAGGCCTGAGGCTGGGACGACGCGCCGCTTCCCCCGGACTCCGCCTGCGGTTTTGTCATCCTGGCCGGCGCGTTGCGACTCCCGGCGTCCGTCCGGAGACGTTCCTGTCGACCCCGTGGAGAGGTGAGGCAGGAGCCTCGCAGCCCCGACACCCCAGCGCCGCCACGGAGGGCTCCTGCTTTGCCAAGCCTCAGGGGGCCGGTTTCTAAGACAACCGTGGGAAGCGCTGTGACGCGAGAGGCCGCTCGCGCCTCGCGCATGCGCACTGGCCCTGCCGCGCCGGGCCCACTCGCGCTCCCCACCTGGAAGTCAGGCTGCGGCCCCTTTAAACAACGGCGGCTGCGCGGTGCGCCGCGGCCGGGGATGGGGTGGGAGGGGGCGTGTGCGCGGTGGGGCAGGGGGGAGCGGGGGTGGGGGGGCCGCTGGGGGCTGCTGCTGCGGCCCCGACGGCCGCCGGATCCGGGCTCCAGCAGGGGGCGGCGTGGGAGAAGGGGCGGCGGGCATCCCAGTACCAAGACCCCCGGAGTCCTGTCTTCAGGACCTCCTTGAGCCGACTGCCACCGGTGGAGGGGGAGCTTCAGGGCCTCCGCTGGGGTCTCTGGACTCCTCTTGGGATGGGATTTTGGACCCCTCCGGGTGAGAGAGGATGGACTCGCCATCATCGGCTGAGGCAGGCGGGGCCTCGCTGCAGCACAGAATCATCCCCTGGGCCTTAAGGCGTGGTGCCAGCCGAAAATTCACTGACCCACGAGCCCTCGGCCTCCCTCCCCCTCCGAAAGAGCGGCGGCCTAGCCCCGCTTGCAAAAGCCCCGGGGCTCCCGCAAGCTGCCTCTGCTTTCCAGGACCCGCGCCAGCAGGGACAGGGGCGGTTCCGCGGCGGAGCCATTGGCCCCACGCGTGGCACTGGCCGATCCCCGAGCAGACGATGTGAATGCGTGTCAGCCCGGGCGTACGGGGCGACGGCGAAACCAACAGCGGAGTCCAGGCCTGTGCCCGGGTGGAAGAGGGTCCCAAGGGACCTGCCCGTGGATTCCAAGGGAAATCAAAGATCGCCTGGGATCCAGGAGGGAGCCGGAAGATTCAGGGAGTCAGTCCACCTGCTCAGAGGAGCAGAGGAGAGGCTGTCCCTCAAGAACGAGAGGGGAAGTGCAGAGGGGAAGTGCCGCACCGCCTGTCCAAGAAGACAAGGCCCCTCACGGTGGCCTAGCGCTCATGCTAGGCAGGCCACCCAGCCATGAGGTGAAACAGGGAGAGCAAGACAGCTTCCCTGTGGGAGACACGTATGGGAGCCAGGAGCTCCAGGGTCATGGAACCTGCCCAAGCAAGCAGAAACAGGTTTGGAGAGAGAAACCGTCACCACACGGATCTCCGACGAGTGTCTCCCTGACCCACTGGGAAGCGATCTGCGTCCAAGACGTTCAGCCAGACCGACAAGCGTGTAGGCCCCCGAGAGACAGGGGAGACAGAGCAAGAGGGAGGACAGAGCAGAGGCCGGAGCCCGGGCCGGATACTGCCCGGTGCCACCGCCGCGGGCCTAAGGGGAGGGTTGCCCAACGGCTGACTTGTCCGGAGAGGCCAGCCTTCCAGGGACCGGGAGGCCTGGCATCCCCCCTTCCCGGCTTCCTCTTCAAGCTTCTGCCGTGGTGCGGCTTCATTTCTCAGAGAAGAGCCGTGAAAAGGTCCAAGCGTCTCCTCTGAGGCGGGTCTGCTCCTCTCCTGCAGGGCGACGAGCTCCTCTGGGGCTTTTGGCCCTGGCTGGACTGTGGTTATCTTGATCCCAGGAGAGAGTCCGCTCGGCACGGGTAAGGAGATTTCCACTGCTGCTGGGGAAGACGCATCTCCTCACGCGGTCGAGGCCCTCAGGGAGGACCCCAAGTGGAACGGCGGCGAAAACCCACTGACGAGCCCGCCGCAAGACCCAGGCACAGAGGCAGAAGAAAGAGGCTCGGCAGAGCCAGGCCGACGCGCAAGAAGTCGCCTTTGGGCGCACCGGGCGCATTCGTCCGAACGCACCCACGCACACGGGCACGCACACACCAACCGGCAGAAAGAGGGAAAGACACACACAGAGAGTGAGGGCCAGAGAGACAAGAGAGAATGGGAGAGACCCCCACACACACAGTCACACGGCAGCAGCGGCACAGAAACGCAGCCCCCGCAGGCACACAGCCCCCCTGACGCTGCAGGCTTCTGCTCCGGGCGTGAAGGCCCCTCGGGGGAGAGAGCAGCCCACGGACAGGCGGGCGGACCTGTCGTGGAGATCACGGGGGCAAGACTTTTGGGGAGACTCACCCCAACGCCGTCCGGGCAGGCCTGAGGCTGGGACGACGCGCCGCTTCCCCCGGACTCCGCCTGCGGTTTTGTCATCCTGGCCGGCGCGTTGCGACTCCCGGCGTCCGTCCGGAGACGTTCCTGTCGACCCCGTGGAGAGGTGAGGCAGGAGCCTCGCAGCCCCGACACCCCAGCGCCGCCACGGAGGGCTCCTGCTTTGCTAAGCCTCAGGGGGCCGGTTTCTAAGACAACCGTGGAAATCACTGTGAATGGAGGAGCACTGCCGCCTCGCCGACGCGCATTGGCCCTGCCGGTTCGGGCCCACTCCCTCTAGCCACCTGTAAGTCAGGCTGGGTCCCCTTTAAACAAGGGCGGTTGCGCCGGCCACCGGATCGGGAACGGGGTGCGAGGGGCCGTGTGTGTGGTGGGTCTGGGAGAGGTCCACTTGGTGCTCCCGCTGCAGCCCCGGCGGCCCGCTGGATCCAGTCACCAGCAGGGGGCGGCGTGGGAGAAGCGGCCGCGGGCATCCCAGTACCAAGATCCCCGGAGTCCTGTCTTCAGGACCTCCTTGAGCCGACTTCCACCGGTAGAGGGGGAGCTTCAGGGCTTCTGCTGGGGTCTCAGGACTCCTCTTCAGTTGGAATTTGGACCCCTCGGTGTGAGAAAGGATGGGCTCGCCATCATCTGCTGAGGCAGGCGGGGCTCGCTGCAGCACAGAATCATCCCCTGGGACTTAAGTCGTGTTGGCAGCTAAAAATTCACAGACACATGAGCCCTCGGCCTCCCTCCCCCTCTGAAAGAGCGGAGGCCTGCCCCCCGCTTGCAAAAGCCCCGGGGCTCCTGCACGGTGCTACTGCCTTCCAGGACACGCGCAAACAGGGACAGGGGCGGTTCCGTGGTGGAGGCAGTGGCCCCACGCGTGGCACTGGCGTGTCCTCGAGCCGACGATGGGAATCTGTGCCAGCCCGGCCATACGGGGCGACGGCGAAACCAACAGCGGTGTCTAGGCCTGTGCCCGGTGAAGAGGGTCCCAAGGGACCTGTCCATCGATTCCAAGGGAAATCAAAGAACGCCTGGTATCCTCGAGGGGGCCAGAAGATTCAGGGAGTCAGTCCACCCAGGAGCAGAGGAGAGGCTGTCCCTCAAGAACGAGACGGTAAGTGCAGAGGGTAAATGCCACACCACCTGTCCAAGAAGACCAGGCCAGTCACGGTTGCCTACCGCTCATGCTAGGCAAGCCACGCAGCCTTGAGGTGAAACAGGGAGATCAAGACAGCTTCCCTATTGGAGACACATATGGAAGTCAAGAGCTCCAGTGTCATGGAACCTGCCGAAGCCAGCAGAAACAGGTTTGGAGAGAGAGACCCTCAGGACAGGGATCTCCGAAGAGTGTTTCCCTGAGGGACTGGGAAGCGATCTGTGTTGAAGACATTCAGCCAGACTGAGAAGCATGTAGGCCCCTGAGAAACAGGGAAGAGAGAGCAAGGTCAGCCTGGGTAACATGGTGAGACTACATCTTGATTTGAAATAAAAATGGTTGTTGAACTTTATAAACTTTATAAAATAGGCTAAAATAAATTAGAGTTACCATAAATTGCATTATCCCTTATAATCAGAAAATGATCTGATTAAAATATTTTAGTAAATATATCAGATTTACAAAGATGACATATTTAAGAGCTCTGGACCACCATTTCAAGTGTTAGCTCGCCAACCCCCCCCCTTTTTTTATTTTTGAGACAGAGTTTCACCCTGTCACCCAGGCTGTAGTACAATGGCACGATCTTGACTCACTGCAACCTCTGCCTCCTGGATTCCAGTGATTCTCCTGCCTCAGCCTCCCAAGTAGCTGGAATTACAGTTGTGTGCCTCCACATCCTACTAATTTTTGTATTTTTCATAGAGAGAGGTTTCACATGTTGGCCAGGCTGATCTTGAACTCCCAAGCTTGTGATCCACCTGCCTCAGCCTCCCAAAGTGCTGGGATTACAGGCAAGAGCTACTGCACGTGGCCCAATTTAGCCTTTTTTAAGAGTCTATTGAGAGCAACGAAGGCAATGGACTTTAGCCTTAGAAATAGGTGAATACAAAGTTAATGTGCAAAAATCACAAGCATTCTTATATACCAGTAACAGACAAACAGAGAGTCAAATCATGAATGAACTCCCATTCACAATAGCTTCAAAGAGAATAAAATACCTAGGAATCCAACTTACAAAGGATGTAAAGGATCTCTTCAAGGAGAACTACAAACCACTGCTCAGTGAAATAAAAGAGTACACAAACAAATGGAAGAACATACCATGCTCATGGACAGAAAGAATCAATATTGTGAAAATGGCCATACTGCCCGAGGTAATTTATAGATTCAATGTCATCCCCATCAAGTTACCAATGATTTTCTTCACAGAATTGGAAAAAAATTCTTTAAAGTTCATATGGAACCAAAAAAGAGCGCGCATTGCCAAGACAATCCTAAGTCAAAAGAATAAAGCTGGAGGCGCCATGCTACCTGACTTCAAATTATTGCAGCCCAGAATTTCATATCCAGCCAAACTAAGCTTCATAAACGAAGGAGAAATAAAATCCTTTCCAGACAAGCAAATGTTGAGGGACTTCATTACCACCAGGCCTGCCCAACAAGAACTCCTGAAAGACGCACTAAATATGGAAAGGAAAAACTGGTACCAGCCACTACAAAAACACAACAAAATATAAAGACCAATAACACTATGAGAAAACTGCATCAACTAGTGTGCAAAATAACCAAATAGCATCATGAAGACAGGATCAAATTCACACATAACAATACTAACCTTAAATGTAAATGGGCTAAATCCCCCAGTTAAAAGACAAAGACTGGCAAATTGGATAAAGAGTCAAGACCCATTGGTTCGTGGTATTCAGGAGACCCATCTCATGTGCAAAGACACACATAGGCTCAAAATAAAGGGATGACACAAAATTTACCAAGCAAATGGAAAGCAAGAAAAATAAAAAGCAGGGGTTGCAATCCTAGCCTCTGACAAAACAGACTTTAAACCAACAAAGATCAATAAAGACAAAGAAGGGCATTACATAATGGTAAAGGGAACAATTCAACAAGAAGAGCTAACTATTATAAATAGATATGCAGCCAATACAGGAGTACCCAGATTCATAAAACAAGTTCTTAGAGACCTACAAAGAGACTTAGACTCCCACACAATAATAGTGGGAGACTTTAACACCCCACTGTCAGTATTAGATCAACAAGGCAGAAAATTAACAAGAATATTCAGGACTTGAACTCAGCTCTGGATCAAGTGGACTTACTGGACATCTACAGAACTCTCTACCCCAAATCAACATAATATAGATTGTTCTCAGTGCCACATGGCACTTATTCTAAAATCGACTGCATAATTGTAAGTAAAACACTCCTCAGCAAATGCAAAAGAACTGAAATCATAAGAAACAATCTCTCAGACCACAGTGCAGTCAAGTTAGAACTCAGGATTAAGAAACTCACTCAAAACCACATGATTACATGGAAATTGAACAAACTGCTCCTGAATGACTCCTGGATAAATAGTGAAATTAAGGCAGAAATCAGGAAGTTATTTGAAACCAATGAGAACAAAGAGACAATGTACTAGAATCTCTGGGACACAGTGAAAACAGTGTTAAGAGGGAAATTATAGCACTAAATGCCCACATCAGGAAGCTAGAAAGATCTCAAATCAACACCCTCACATCGCATTTAAAAGAGCTACAGAGACAAGAGAAAACTAATCCAAAAACTAGCAGAAGACAAGAAATAACTAAGATCAGAGAAGAATTGAAGGAGGTAGAGACAGGAAAAACTTTCTAAAAAATCAATGAATTCAGGAGCTAGTTTTCTGAAAAAAATAACAAAATAGACAGACTGCTAGCTTGACTAATGAAAACGAAGAGAGAGAAGAATCAAATAGACACAATAAAAAAAATGATGTAGGAGATATCACCACTGACCCCACAGAAATACAAACTACCATCAGAGAATACTATAAAAACCTCTCTGCAAATAAACTAGAAAATCCAGAAGAAATAGGTAAATTCCTGGACACATACACCCTCCCAAGACTAAACCAGGAAGAAGCTGAATCCCTGAATAGAAAATAACAAGTTCTGAAATTGAGGTAGTATTTAATACCCTACCAACAAAAATAAGCCCAGGACCAGATGGATTCACAGCAGAATTCTACCAGAAATGCAAATAGGAGCTGGTACTATTCCTTCTGAAACTATTCCAAACAATTGAAAAGGAGGAACTACTCCCTAACTCATTTCATGAAGTCAGTATCATCCTGATACCAAAACTAGGAAGAGACACAACAGAAAAAGAAAACTTCAGGCCAATATCCTGGATTAACATGATCCAAAAATCCTCAATAAAATACTGGCAAAGCAAATCCAGCAGCACATCAAAAAATTTATCCACCATGATCAAGTCAGCTTAATCCCTGGGATGCAAGGCTGGCTCAACATACATAAATCAATAAACATAATCCATCACATAAACAGAACCAAGGACGAAAACCACATGATTATCTCAGTAGTTGCAGAAAAGGCCTTTGATAAAATTCAACATCCCTACATGTTGAAAACTCTCAACAAACTAGGTATTGATGGAACATACCTCAAAAACAAGAGCTGTTTATGACAATCCCACAGCCAGTATCATATTGAATGGGCAAAGACTGGAATCATTCCCTTTGAAAATCAGTACAAGACAAAGATGACCTCTTTCACCACTCCTATTTAACCTAATATTAGAAGTTCTGGCCAGGGCAATCAGGCAAGAGAAAGAAATAAAGGGTATTCAAATAGGAAGAGAGAAAATCAAGTTGTCTCTGTTTGCAGATGACATAATTTTATACTTACAAAACCCCGTCATCTCAGCCCCAAAACTCCTTAAACTGGAATTTGTATACCAATAAGAGCATAAAGATGGGAGAGGGAAATAAGCTAGACAGAAGCAAATCTGGTATTAATATACATAGCACTGTTATAAACTAAGATGTTAATTGTTATCCTCCCAGGACAATCACAAGAAAATCACTCAAATATTACAGTAAAAGAAAAAAGGAATTTAAATGGTCATCTATAAAATATATATTTAATACAAAAGAAGACAGTAATAGGCAAAAAGAGAAACTAAAAAGACATTATACATATAGAAAACAATAACAAAGTGGCAGAAGTAAATCTTATGTTGTCTGTAGTCACATTAAATGTAAATAGACTTAAGATTTCAAATGAAACCAAACTGGTAGAAGGGATTTTTAAAAAATAATTCAACTATGTATTGTCTACTAAAGCAAACTTTAGATTTAAAGCTACAGTAGTTTCAAAAAACAAGAATGAAAAAACGTAGGCCATGCAAACAGTAACCAAAGATAACTGATCAACTATACTAATACAAATTTTTTTCTTAAAAAAAAAGAGGTAACAAGAGACAGAGACATAAACAGTCAAGCCATGACAAATATAAAATAATAAATATTTATGCATCTAAAAACAGAGAACCAAAGCACTTAAAGCAAAAATTGACAAAATTAAAGAAAAAGACAATTCAACAATAACATAGACTTTAGTACCCCACTTTCAATAATGTATAGAGAAATTTGATTTAAATTTAACAAGGAAATAGAAAACTTCATCAACACTAGAAACCTGCTAGACCTAATAATTCTAATCTATAGAATACTCCATCCAACATTAATGTATACACACTCATAAACTCATGTAAAACAGTCTCCAGAATTAGCCATATGTTAGTCTATAAAATAAGTTTCAGCAAATTTAAAAGAACTGAAATTGTGCAAATATGTTCTCTGGCAATAATGAAATTAAACTAGAAGTAAATACAATAAGAAAATTTGGGAAATACACAGATATGTGGCCATTAAACAACACACTCCTGAAAGAAAAATTAGTCAAAGAATAAATCACAAGTGATATTAAAAATATTTTGAGATTCAGGGAGGCAGAGCAAGAAGGCAGAATGGAAGATTTCACCAATATTTTTCATCTGCAAGAACCCCAATTCAACAACTATCTACATAAAAAAGCACCTTCATAAGAACCAAAAATCAAGCGAGAACTAACAGTACCTGGCATTAACGTCATATTGCTAATAGATGCACCAAAGACATAGGAGAAACAGTCTTTGGTTTTTGTGAAAGAAAATACTCTAGAGTCTTAAATAAATTTGAAAGGCAGTCTAGACCACAAGGACTGCAATGCCTAGGTGAATCCTGGTGCTGAACTGGGCCCAAAGCCAGAACACTGAGGAGGCCCGACAGCTACTTAAACATCGGCTGGGGTGACTAAGGGAGTGCTGACATCATTTCTCCTGTAACCCAAGGATTTATTAATACAAGTTGCAGCTCCAAAAGAGAACCCTTTATTCCACTTGAGGAGAAAAGAAGGAAGAGTGGGGAGGACTTTGCCTTGCATCTTAGATACAAGCCCAACCACAGTGGAATAGAATGCCAGTCAGAGTCTGAGGCCCCCTTTCTAGGCCCTTGCCCTGAACATTTCTAGACACAGCACAGGACCGAAGGGAACCTGCTGCCTTGAAGGGAAGGACCCCATCTTAGCAGGCTTCATCACCTGGTAACTGAAGAGCCCTTGGGGCCTAAATGACCAGCAGTAATACCCAGGTGGTACATTGAAAGCCTTTGGTGAGACTCTGAGACTTGCTGGCTCAGATATTTCTGGTTAAGAAAGGTGGAGTGAAACATAAAGGATATGTTTGCATTGCATCTTAGGCACCAGCTCAGTCATAGGGGGCTAGAGCACCATGTGGGCTCTTGAGGTCCCTGATTCCATGTGTTGGCTCTTGGAAAGCATTTCTGAACCTGCCATGGATCAGAAGGGAGCCCACAGCCCTGAAGGGTGAGTCCCAGGCCAGGCAGCATTTACCACAAGATGACTGAAGAGCCCTTGGCCATCAAGGGAACATTGGCAGTAGTCTGGCAGAACTTCCCATGGGACTGTGGTGGGGGTGCCCTGATGGGAAGGACACAGGTCTGGATGGCTTTGCCACCTGCTGATTGTAGAGCTCCAGGACCTTGAGCAAACGTATGTGGTAACCAGGCAGTGATTACAGAAGCCCTTGGGCAAGACTCCGTGCTGTACTGACAGCAGGCCTGACCCAGTGCAGTTCTTCTGGTGGTAGCTACAGCAGTGCTTGTTGCACTCCACCCCCACATTTAGGTGGCTCATAACAGAGAGAGAGAGACTCCATTTGTTTGGGAGAAAGTAAGAGAGGAGAACAGGTGTGTCTACTTGGTAATCCAGAGAATTCTTCCAGACATAGCCCAAGATCATGAAGGGGGTAGCTCTACAAATCTGCAAGACCAACAGCATTACTGGACTTGGGGTGCCCCATAAGGCCAACAGAGCTTAGACCATAACACCCAAGTCCTTTCAAAAATCTGGAAAACCTTCCTAAGAAGGAAGGATATTGAAAAGCATTCTTTTCAGGACTATGATAAATACCTAACTCCTAAAGACTACAATAAATACCTAACTCTTAAATGCTCAGACCCCAAAGAACATCTACTAGCATCAATACCATCCAGGAAACTCTGACTTTGCCAAATGAACTATACAAGGCATGAGGGACCAATTCTGGAAAAACAGAGATATTGGACCTTTCAGAAACAGAATTCAAAATAGCTGTGTTGAGAAAACTCAGAGTCATTCATAACACAGAGAAAATTTATCTTATGCGGTCAGATAGATTTAACAAAGAGATTGAATTAATTTTTAAAAATTCAAGCAGAATTCTGGACATGGAAAATGCAACTGGCATACTGAAAGATGCATCAGAATCTTTTAATAGCAGAATTAATTGAGCAGAAGAAAGAAGAAGTGAGCTTGAAGACAGGCCATTTGAAAATACATGGTCAGAGGACGTAAAAAGAAAAAGGAATAACGAGACAATTAAGCATGCCTACAGAATCTAGAAAACAGTCTCAAAAAAGAAAATCTAAGAGTTATTGGCTTTAAAGAGAAGGTAAAGAAAGAGATAGGGGTAGAAAGTTTATTCGAAATGATTATATCAGAGAAATTTTCAAACCTAGAGAAATATGTCAATGTCCAAGTGCAGGAAGGTTATGAAACATCAAGCAGATTTAACCCAAAGAAGACAACCTCAAGGCATTTAATAATTAAACTCTCAAAAGTCAAGAGTAAAGAAGGGATACTAAAAGCATCTAGAGCAAAGTAACAAATATACAATGGAGTTCCAACACATCTGGCAGCAGACTTTTCAGTATAAATCTTATAGGCCATGAAAGAGTGACATGACATATTTAAGGTGCTGAAGGGAAAAAACAAAAACAAAAACAAAAACCTTTCACCATACACTAATATGTCTGATGAAAATATCCTTCCAATATGAAAGAGAAATAAAGGCATTCCCAAACAAGCAAAACTCTACCAAACATTTATAAAAGAGCTGATACTATTCATACTCAAACTGTTTCCAAAAAATGAAGGAGGAGAAAATACTTCCAAACTCATCCTACAAGGCCAGATATAACCCTGATTTAAAAAAAAAAAAAAAAAAAAACAGACATAGACACATCACAAAAAGAAAACTAAAGGTCAATATTTCTAATGATGATTGATGTAAACATCCTCAATAAAATACTAGCAAATTGAATTTAACAATACAATAAAAAGATTATTCATCATGACCAAATGGGATTTATCCCAGAGATGCAAGGATGGTTTAACATACACAAATCAATCAAAGTGATAACTCATATCTACAGAATGAATGACAAAAGCTATTTGATTGTATCAATTGATGTTGAAAAGCATTTGATAACATTCAATATCTTTTCATGATTTAAAAATACCCTTAAAACAATGGATATAGAAGGAAATACATCAACATACTAAATGTCATATAGGACAGACCCATAGCTAGTATCATACAAAATGTGGAAAAACTGAAATGCTGTCCTCTAAGATCTGGAGAATGACAAGGATGCCCACTTTTACCATAGTTATTCCACATAGTATTAAAAGTTCTAGCTAGAGCAATGACACAGGTGGAAGAACTAAAGGACATCCAACTGGAAAGAAAGAAGTCAAATTATCCTTGTTTGCAGACGATATGATTTTACATTTAGAAAAACCTATAAATACCCCCCAAAAATTTAGAACTGAAAAACAAATTCATTACAATTGTGGGATAAAAATTAACATGCAAAAATTAGTAGCATCTGTATATGTCAACAGGAAACAATTTGAAAAAGAAATCAAGAAAGTCATCCTGTTTACCATAGCCACAATAAAATTAAATACATAAGTATATAGGAATTTACTTAACCAAAAAAGTGAAAGATCTCTACAATAAAAATTGTAAAACACTGATGAAAGTGATTGAAGAGGACACCAAAAATAGACATTCCATATTCATAAATTGGAATAATTAATATTGCTAAAATATCCATACTATCCAAAGATATCTATGGATTTAATATAATCCCTATCAACACACAAATGACATTGGTCACAGAAATAGAAAAAAAATCCTAAAATTGATATGGAACCACAAAAGACCCAGAATAGCCAAAACTATCTAAAGCAAAAAGAGTAAAACAGGAGAAATAACATTATCTGACTTCAAATTATACTACAGAATTATAGTAATAAAAACAGCATGGTACTGGCGTAAAAACAGACATATACATCAATGGAACAGAACAGAAAACCCAAAAATGAATTCACACATCTTCAGTGAACTCATTTTTGAGAAAGGTGCCAAGAACATACAATGGGGAAAAGATAGCCTCTTTAATAAACGGCTCTGGGAAAACTAGACTTCCATATGCAGAAGAATGAAACTAGACCACTATCTCTTGTCATACACAAAAATCAAATCAAAGTAATTTAAAGACTTAAGTCTAAGACCTCAAACTATGAAACGACTACAGAAAAATTAGAAACACTTTCCAAGACATCATTTCAGGCAAATCTTGAGTAATACCCCACAAGCACAGGCAACCAAATCAAACATGGACAAACAGAATCACATCAAGATAAAAAGCCTCTGCACGGCAATGAAAACAATCAACAAAGTGAACAAACAACCCACAGAATGGGAGAAAATATTTGAAAACTACCTACCTGACAAGGGATTAATAACCAGAATACACAATTCTGGAAAAAATCTAATAATCATATTGAAAAATGGGCAAAAGATTTGAATAGACGTTTCTCAGAAGAAGATGTACAAATGACAAATAGAAACATGAAAATGTGTTCAAAAGCATTGATGATCAGAGAAATGCATATAAAAACTAAAATGAGATATCATCTTACTCCAGTTACAATGTCTTTTATCCAAAAGACAGGCAATACCAAATGCTGGTGAGGATGTGGAGAAAAGGGACCCCCTCATAGCCTGTTGTTGGGACCATAAACTAGTACAACCACTGTGGAAAACAGTTTGGAGATTCTCAAAAAACTAAAAACAGCTACTATATGATCCAGCAATCCAACTGGTATGTTTATACCCAAAAGAAATCAGTATATCAAAGAGATATCTGCACTCCCATGTTTATTGTAACACTATTCACAACAGCCAAAAGTTGGGTCCAACCTATGTGGCCTAAGGTTGGATGGATGAAGAAAATATGGTACTTATGACACAGTGGAGTACTATACATTCATTAAAAAAAATAAGATCTTGTCATTTGCAACAACCTAGATGGAATTAGAGGTCATTATGTTAAGTGAAATTAGTCAGGCACAGAAAGACAAACATCACAAGTTCTCACTTACTGTGGGATCTAAACATCAAAACAATTGAACTCATGAAGACAGAGAGTAGAATGATTATAACCAGAGGCTGGGAAGGGTAGTGGGGGGTGGGGTGAGGTGGAAATGGTTAATGGGTACCCCTGAAAAAACAGAAAGAACATACAAGACCTAGTATTTGATAGCACAACAGAGTGACTATAGTCGATAAGAATTTAATTGTACATGTAAAAATAATTAAAACAGTATAATTGAATTTCTTGTAGCACAAAGAATAAATTCTTGAGGGGATGGATACCCCATTTTTATGACATGATTATTATGCATTGTATGCCTCTATCTCATGTACCTCATAAATATATACATCTACCATGTACCTACTAAAATTAAAAATAAAAAATAGTAAAAAAATGGTTGCTAAAACAATATTTTGAGATGAATGAAAGCAAATACACAACATAAAGAAATTATTTGGTGTGGTTAAAGCAAGGCTGAAAGAAATTTAGAGCTTTCTATTTTTTTAAAGAAAGATTTTAAATCAATAACCTAATACTCTACCTACAAAACCTTTCGAGTTTTTTTCTAGATAAGAGAAAACTAAATTTAAAGCAAGTAGAAGAACTAGTGAAAATTAGAGTAGGAGTTAATACAATAGAAAATAGAAAGATAGTATAGAGAAAACAAATAAAAATAAAAGTTGGTTCTGTGAAACTATTTTTAAATCATTAACTTTTAACTAGTCTGAAAAAGAAAACAAACAGAAAAGTCAGTTTTTAAACAGGAGTGGAAAATAGGAAATTATTTCCAAACTTATGAAATAAAATGGAGTATAAGTGAATAAAATGAACATTTTTGTACCAGCAAAGTAGATAACTTACATGAAATGCAAAAAATTCTGGAAAGACTTAAACCACTGAAACTAAATTAAGGGGAAATAAAAAAAGTCTGAATAGACTTATGAGAAGTAGAGCAATTTAAATAGTAATAAAAAATAATTTAAAATAAAAACTTCCCACAATAAAAACCCACGAACAGATGGCTTCACTTGTGAATTCCACCAAACATTTGAAGAAGAATTAACACCGATATTTTACAAACTCTTCCAAAACGAGAAAGGAGGGAGGCACTTTTCAACTATGAGACCAGTTTTACCCTAACACCAAAAACAGAAAAGGACATCACAAGAAAATAACACCACGGAATAACATTCATTATGATCATAGATGCTGAAATCAATAAAATGCTAGCCAAGGGAGTTCAGCAACATAGAAGAAGTTACATATTATAAGCAAATGGGTACATTGAATGTGTCCATTGAATCACCCTTGCATTATTCCTTAAACGCAAGGGTGAGGCAATGCGGACAAATATATTAGTATAATATATTAATAATATAAACTTTGCCGGGCACAGTGGCTCACACCTGTAATCCCAGCATTCTGAGAGGCTGAGACAGGCGGATCACGAGGTCAGGAGATCGAGACCATCCTAGTTAACACGGTGAAACCCCATCTCTACTAAAAAAAATACAAAAAAAAAAATTAGCCAGGTGTGGTGGCCGGTGCCTGTAGTCCCAGCTACTTGGGGGGCTGAGGCAGGAAAATGGCGTGAACCCGCGAGGTGGAGCTTACAGTGAGCCAAGATCGCGCCACTGCACTCCAGTCTGGGCGACAGAGCGAGACTCGTCTCAAAACAAAACAAAACAAAACAAAAAACCACACACACAAAAAACAGAAAGCTTACCTCCTCACAACAGGAAAAAAAAAAAGTTTAAAGACGTTCACACTTGCCACTTCTATTTAACATTGTAGTGGGAGACTACATTCAGTAAAAAATAGGTGCAAAAATAAAAAAATCCAGATTTTGAAAAGCAAAAAGTAAAACTACCTCTATTTAAAAATGACATGATCCTGTATGTAGAAAATTCTAAGGAATAAAACACAAAAATTATTTCAGCAAGGTTGCAGGACAAAATATCAAGATAAAAATAAACTATTTCTATAACCAGCAATAAACAAACTGATAATGAAATTAAGAAAATAGCATCAAAAAGAATAAAATACCTTGAAATGAACTTGTTGACACACATGAAAGACTTATATTACACAATGAAAACTTGAAAACATCATTTAATGAAAATAAAGATGATATTATTAAAAGGAAAAACCATGTTCATGGTCTAGACTTAATTTTGTTTAGAAAGTGTTAAAAATTAATCTACAGATTCACTGTAAACCCTCTTAAAATCTCAACTTTTTTCCAGAAATTGATAAATTGATCTTAAAATTCATATGGAAATGCAATGAAGCAAGAGTAGCCTAAATAATCTTGAATAAATGAAATAAATAAATCTTGGAGGAGTTACAGTTTTAAACTTTAAATCCTACTGCAAAGCTACAGTGGTGGTACTAACATAAAGATAGATATGTAAATCATGCAGAAGATTGAGAGTTCAGAAAAAAATCTTTATATTTACATTCAATTGATTTTTCAAAAGGATGCCAAGACAATTCAAAATGAAAAGAACATTCTTTTTCAATAAATAGTGCTAGAAAACCTGGCTATTTACATGGAAAAAAATTAAACTGGACCATTACCTCACACTATACACAAAAACTCACTGAAAATGTATCACTTATATAAACATAAAAACTAAAATTATAAAACTCTTAAAAATATAGGCATAAAATGTCATGACCTTAAAATAAGTTTTTTACATATGATACCAAAACACAAGCTTTGTACAAAAAAAGGATAAATTAATTTTATCAAAATTTAAAATATTAATGCTTCAAAGGACATCATCAAGAAAGTATAAAGACAACTCAAAGAATGGGAGAGAATATTTGAAAAACAAAAACCAAAAAAACCCAAGAATTCTCATTTAAGCACAATGAGATGTCACTGCACACCTATTAGAATGGCCAAAACCAAAACTACTGGTAATACCAAATGTTGGAGAGGATGTGGAGCAAGATACACTTCCATTAATTACTGGTAAGAACAAAATTTTGAAAAAGCCATTTTCCAAACATCACTTTGAAACAGCCCTTTGGAAAGCAATTTGGCAGTTTCTTACAAAACTAAACATAGTCTTACCATATAATCTGACAATCTCATCCCTTCAAATTTACCCAAAGAAGTTGAAAACTTACGTACACACAAAAATCTACACATAGATGCTTATAGTAGCTTTATTAATATTTGCAAAAACTGGAACCAACTAAGATGCCCTTCAGTAGGTGAAGAGATTAATCAACTGTGGTACTTCTGGACAATGAAATATTGTTCAGCACTAAAAACAAATGAGCTATTCATGAAGGATGAAAAGACATGAAGGAAACTTAAAATGTATATTAAGTAAAATGAGTCAATCTTAAAAGGCTACATACTGCATGATTCTAACTATGTGACATTCTAGAAAGGCAAAACGAGGGAGACAAAAAAAGAAAAACAGTGGTTGTCAGGGGTTGAGGAGGACGTAGGAATGAATAGGTAGACACAGAGGATTTTTAGGATGGTGAAACTGGTTGGTAGGATGCTAGAATGGTGGATAAATATTATTATACATTTGTCTAAACTCAAAGAATTTTTCAGGTAGCCTGTAATTATTGAGGTATGACATCAAGAATGAACCCTAATTTATAGTATGGACTTGGGATAATTATGATATGTCAATGTAGGTTCATCAGTTTTAACAAATGTACCACCCTGATGAGGAATATTCATAATGGAGGAGGCTATGCAAGCGTGGGGGCAGGGAGTATATAGGAAATCCCTGTATCTTTTACTCAATATTCCTATGAACCTAAAATTGCTGTAAAAAATAAAGTTAAAGTGTATTTGAAAATAATAATATAAAAGACATAAATGTTCATAACAGTATTATTTATAATTGGCCTAAGGTGGATATCCCAAATGTCCTTCAAATGACAAATGAATAAACAAAATGTGGTACATTCATACAATGAAATGTTATTCAGAAATAAAAAGAATGAGTTACTAATACAACCTGTGACATGGACAAACCTTGAAAGAAAGTGAAAGAAATTAGGTACAAAAGATCACAAATTGTATTATTTAAATTATATGGAATATCCAGAATAGCCAAATCCATATAACTAGAATGTAGATCAGTAATTTCTAATGACTGAGTGGGGAATGCAGAATGGAAAATGATGGCTAATAAGTACACGGTTTCTTTTTGGGATGGTGAAATTTTGTTTGAATTAAATAGTGGTGGTGGTTACACAACTCTTGAATATCTGAAATCACTGAAGTTCACACTTTAAAAGAGTGAATTTTATGGTATGTAAATTACATCTCATTTTTAAAAATCTAAGAAGGGGAAAAAATGAAGAAAAAAAAGATTCATCCTTTAAGTAAGTCTTACTCAAGCTTTGTCTCCTCCAGTAAACCAACCCTTATCTTGCCCATATGACATGCCTTCTCCAAGCCCATTTGGACAGGAGTTCATTATCTCAACACAAAGGTTTATGGTGTAGCTTGATCAGAAGTAATACAATTGATCATCTCATGAGATTTTTTTCTAAACCTTTTATTCATTTACTTTAAGTCAAATATTGGTTGGATACATTAGGTATTCTTACATGTCCTTAAGTTGGGGACAAGTAGCCCTGACAATCTTATCACAATGTCATGTAATTTGCTCACTGTCCTTCAAAATGCTGCCATGCTTTTTAATCCTACTGATACTTCAGTGGGTATAAGATTCTGGGGAAGTTTGTATCACCATCTTATGATACTATAGGCATATATTCAAGGATTAATGATTAGAAACAGATATATGGTAGCTAATATTTTTCTCAAAGAAAGCACCTCTCAAATTTGACACTATTGTCAAATTATTCCACTTTGTTTTTAAGACTCAATAATTACAGACTAGCTGAAAAATTTTCAATGAGAGTTCTACTACCAAGAAGACATACGGGTGAATCACATCTACTTTCTGCCATGAAATGTTTAGTAGAGACCAAACTCTTTCCAAAGGGTCAGTTGCAGGACAAAATACAGAAAGACAAACTATGGATGTGTTTGACCACTACTCTGTGCCCTTTTTGCTCAGTCACATTTCTCTTAAATTTCCTTTTAAATAATGTAGGATACATTATCAGTTTTCTGATTATCTCTGTAATGAATAATTTCCCATCAACCAATATTTTATGAATTCCTTGTATGCCATCATATTCAATCAGGTTCTGTATCTTATAAATACAGCTACCATAATACCTCTCATGCCTGTCTTCTTTATTCCATTTATACATCCTACTTTCTGAGTTTAGTTTCTTTTACTCTTTGACCTTATTTGTTGGAAGCATGGAATTTCGAGTCACACAAGGTTTGTATTCTGGCTCTACAATCACTAGGTGTGTGACTTTAAGGAAAACACTTTATTTACTATCACTGCCAGGAATCTTCCTAAAACATCACAGCCCATCACTGTCATCATCAGGAAACTCATATAACTATTTTTTACTCTTTAAGGAACACATCATCCCAATATTGTACATACTAATATAAATCAGATAAAACTGTGGAAGCTGTAGAAATCATTTTGCAAACCTGTTGTAAGCAATTCGACACTCTAAGAAAATCCTAAGTGAAATAATGCAACCCTGTCATACGTATAGATGAAAAATTGCATATGAGAATATAATAATTTCATCATTTCAGCCATGCACATATAGTTTTATATAGGTAATATACAAACATTATCAAAATATCAAGTGTCAAAATAAAACAATGAAATTATATTGGATCAAATCAAATTAAATGTTTAATTTTAGGAAAAAATATTCCGTAGTATATAAGACTAAACTGCTAATATTTAATCTAATAAAATAGCTTTCCCAATCATTTTACCATGCTTTATTTAAAAAAAAAGGATAGACACTTTATTTCTTCCCTTTCCATATTTTCCTCACTGGTATAAAACAAAATTCTCTATGTTATATACCCTGTTTCATTACCATTGTGATTTTGCTGGGCTTTTAAAAACTCTCACTATATGGTTTTGAGATCTTAATATCAGATACTGTAAAACTCATCTCTCTGGATTTTGTGTTTAGTCACATATATAAAATATTATTATACTTTATCCAGAGTAGCTGGAGAAAGGATCTTCTGATGGTTTCTGTCTGCCTTTGAAAGGAAGTCTTAGATGCCACTTTAAATTAAGAGTTGAGGTAGATGTTTTATTATGCTTATTTCACGGATAATAAAACTAAGGCTCTGAGAGAATCAGTGACTTTTCCAGGACCAGACAATGAATCAGTATGAAGGAAATTTGAATTTATTCTTCAGATCTAATGTGATGTACAGCATACTAGGAGCTTTTGCATGTTAATCAGTTCACATTTCAAAACCATATTTAAACAGGTAGAAAGATAATCAAGTATAAATATAATGAGGACTTGTAAAATAAAAATAATTACAGCATTAATGCTAATTTTTCAAAATGAAGTAAAGTCACAAAATTGTTAGTTAAACATAAATCCATCTTTTTGTTATTTTCAGCACAAAAGAAGATCAAGGAAAATATAGTTCTTCAGCTTGGGGCATAGCAGTGATGATTTTCTTATTTTATTTATGTTCAAGCTTTTTTCAAAGAGGGATTAAAGCTACTAAATGATGAATTGAATAGAAAACCAGAACACTTTAACTCATCTTTTGCTTTTGTCTTATTTGTCAAGTGAAGTGACCACTGGACTAAAATAGTAGTGCAAACACTAATATAGGAGAAAGTGCCCCAAGATCATGCTCAAGATTGGTCAGGAGATGTAAGGTGAGTAACTAACTGTTTCAAGTCCCTCAGCCAACAAATTTGATGCTAGAACGAAAGACCTAGTAAGCAAGATTTTTTATGGCTGTTGATGACTATTGATTTTTATTGAGAATAGGATAAAAAACTCTGTAAAATTGGTAAACAAAATCTTGATTTTTCACAGTGTATACTAAAAATAAAGTAAATAAACTGGGGATTGTATCATTTAATGTAGATCCTGGAAAATATTCTAGAATCAAGAACTACTAGGCATAAGCTGGGTTGGTATGAATGCATACTATCACATTAACCCATTCATTTCCTTGGGAAATAAATTGGTAGATATAAAAGATCTAACTGTGGTAGTCATCCTTATCAGAAAGGCATTTGATCATATTTCTTATGAGATACTTGTAGCTACAAGAAAATTAAAGGTGAAATGTAACAGCAATTTATTGAATCAGAAATCAATTGGGTGACTTTACCTAAATGTGAATAGAATTGTGATCAACTGGCTAGGTGATTTCTCATGGTTATCTCAAGATTTCATATAAAGATTGTTCTGCCTAATCTATTTTTATAGCTCCTTGGTAACAACAGAGAGGTCATTTATCTAAGTGACAGGTGGCAAACAGCAAATTTGATATATAAACTGATATATGACTTGAATAGTGAATTTGAAATGGTGATGGACTCAAAACCATGCAGTATAAATATACCGTCCAAGTAAATAAATGTGATGTCATAACTTAAGTCCTAAAAATAGAGGTAGGGCAGTTACAACTCAGACAGTATTAATTTTTTTTCTAACAGTCATAGATGAATGGAAAATATTACCATTGTAAGAGAATAAAGGAATAAGACATTTGAATAAAATGAATAATATGCATCTTCTCCTTTATGAAGAATATAAGTATTCTGCTTGCAACATAAATATTTTGAAATAATCAACAGCAGGCAACACACAGGTGACAAGGATTGTGTTAACAACTATGTAATCCAAAGATGTCAGGAAGGAATAAAATAAAGCATAGAAATTCAAGAACTTTAAGAGAGGAACAATGAATGTACAAGTATAAGGACTGCATTTCAAATGAGTTAAGGACCAAACAAGAATATTCCTCTTGTCTTAAGACATCACAATAAAATGAAATATGGTTAATGCCTAAAAACATATCAATTTGAGGAAAGAAAGAGGGAAAGAAATAAAGAAAGAAAGGAAAAAGAAAAAGAAAAAGGAAGAGGAAGAGAGAGAGAAAGAAAGAAAGAAAGAAAGAAAGAAAGAAAGAAAGAAAGAAAGAAAGAAAGAAAGAAAGAAAGAGAAAGGGAAGGAAGGAAGGAAAAGAAAGGAAAGAAGGAAGGAAAGAAGGAAGGAAGGAAGGAAGGGAAGAAAGAAAGAAAGAAAGAAAGAAAGAAAGAAAGAAAGAAAGAAAGAAAGAAAGAAAGAAAGAAAGAAAGAAAGAAAGAAAAAAAGAAAGAAAGAAAAGAAAAGAAAAGAAAGAAAGAAAAAGGAGGAAGGAAGGAAGGAAGGAAGGGAAATAAAGAAAAACAAGAAATCACCTACTAGTTGGCTTGGAGCTATAATATTTCAGGTATCATGAAATGTTTTATACACATTTTTATTTTGTTATTTATTCCTCAAAGCTCGTCCATTTTTATTAAGAAATTAAAAGAAAAATGTAAAAAGGTTGTGTTAGCTTTTCAAGGGCATATGACTTGTAAGTAGCAGAGTTGATCTTGGAATTCTGGTTGTATCAGGTCCCTCTGTGGATTACTATGAGCTAGAACCAGTTCATATTACTCTTTACAGTCAAAATATCCAACATTCTCCCCCCACCAAGCCATATACTGAGGATCAAAGATATGGAATTGATCACAGAAGTTGGCAAGCATTGCCTTTTCCCCTCAATTTGGCACCTACAACCTATAAGAAAGTTGCTTAGTCATGTGATTGAAATAGAGACGCATACTGTTCTGAAGAGAAGAGTTAAGTTCAATAATTTACACACATAGTATTTTTACATTCATTGGCTTTCTCTCCCTGCAATCATGGGAGACAGGTTGTCATCTTCTATATAAAGGAATCACAACTATGTTATTTCCCATAGATTCAACTAATTAGATATAGAATTGTGACCACTACTTAATTCATTTGAAAATCAGTTACATGCCTTTTCACTTATATACAGGACAATTTTATACATTTATTAATAAGATATATTTAGTATATTTATGAATTACATTATAATGTACACAAAAGAAACAGAAAAAATAAAACTACAAATGAAGCACAGTTTTGACACAATAAGATTAAACTTGTTCTCAACATAATTGCCCCTGAGAGAGAGAGAGAGAGACAGAGAGAGAGAGAGAGATTTTTTTTTCTTTTGGAGATAGAGTTTTACTCCCATCACCAAGCTGAAGTGCCACGGAATGATTTTGGCTCACTGCAACCTCTACCTCCAGGCTCAAGTGATTCTCCTGCCTCAGCCCGCCAAGTAACTGGGACTGCAGGTGTGCTCCACTAGGCCCAGCTATTTTGTTTGTTCGTTCGTTTGTTTTTGGTAGAGACAGGGTTTCACCACATAGCCCACACTGATCTCAAACTCCTAGGCTCAAAGGATCAGCCCACTTCGGCCTCCCAAAATTCTGGGACTACAAGTGTGAGCCACCATGACTGGCCTGCACTTGATATATTTCAAAATGGTTTTCTAGTTTATTTGAAATATGATGTTCTGAATGTTTTCCTAAATTGCTTTTGTCATCCTGATATTCTTTCTTCAAATTCTGTGGTTTTTATGAGCACACGATGGTTGTCAAATGTTACCTATTTTAGGCATATGGCATATCATTGAGGTCGAAGTTTACTGAGTTCAATACTGGGTCAATTTTTGAGTATTATTATCTTATCATCACAAATACCAATTGAAGAACAAAGAACAGATACTCCAAAGGTCTAAATAATGAATTGAGTAGAAGAATGCTTTGGAATCCAAATCATAACTTCCTTGGTACAGTATCACAATACTAATTGTTACATGTGTGTCATGTTAAGGAGAAAAAAAATTCTAACAAATAAAGTATATTAACTGTCAATGTAGTGTTTGTATCAACTGCCGTAAGAAATAGTTAATTTTACTTAAAGCAAACAGTGAATTTTGCTAAAAATCAAAGATAATTATCTATGATGAAAATAGGAATAATGATGTTAAAAAACAAAGCTCATTTCCGCCAAAGTGGTGTTCAGCTAGTTCAGCCAGAAGTTAATTTTATAGAAATATATATTTCTGAGTAGTTTATAAATTATATATGAAAACATATCTGGAAAGGGATATGATGTTGAAATCATAATATTCAAAACAATTATCCACCATGGCAATCTAATAATTGATTCTAGAGACAAGAAATACAGACCTCTATACTTGCAATAATTTCTTACTCTGCTTTATTCCACCTTTCTTGTACTTCTCTATTGCCTCTGAAAAGACTAAAGAGACCAAATATTCCACAAAAAATATAAAGTAGATAATAATACCACTCCTGCTTTTCAGATAAATTAAATAGAAATATTAAGCAACTTGGCCTATTGTTGTATTTTGAGTAATATCAGTGCCCCATATTGAAATCTGATGAAGTAATTCTAAAGGTTGACCAGTTTTTGGTTTGTAAAAGAAAAAAACATAAATTCTAAAAAATCTGAAACAAATAAAAGTGTCCTGTGCCTAGAATACTCTAATAGTGAAAATTAGGTTGACTCACAGAAAGAGTAAGGTGGTCTCAGAATTTTGTATGCGACGAAAAAACTATTGTGCATTCATTAGAAAGGAAACAAACTTCCAAGAGTGAAATTGGATCAACTTTTAATATAGCACATACACTCACACATGAGTACAAGGTTTCGATTTTTAAAATAAAATGGAAAACACAAAAGAAAAAAGGGTTGTGTGTGGATGAGGGCTTTCATCTGAAAACCATGCTATCTCCATGAGAGAAAAAGGAAGGAAGATTTATTTGAGAGATGGTTGAGAGTTCTAAAAACGTACTTAAGTCTGCATGAAAGTGCAGGAAAACCATAGACGGTAATCAAAACAGATCATTAGATGAAATATTCCTAGGCTTTACTACTTCAGGAAAAGTGATAACATAATAGGACATTTAAAATGTCTTTGAAGTCATGACTGTTCGAGTTTATACTGCCAATTCATGCTCATTCCATATTATTGTCCGGTGAGACAATATAATGGTAAATCGAACATGATTTGAGATCATGAATAAGTGAGAGAATATGTTTATTCTTAATGTAACCTAAAGACAAGGTCAAGTTCATTGAAGTTTGGACTCTGTTGGTCCTTGTTAAAATTGTCTGGGAACAAGATATTTATAATTCAAAAATTCATTTATAATTATGTTGAGGAATTGAACTTATCATCATTTAAATTCTTGTGAATACAAGAGAGGAGTTAATGAGACTGTGTAAGTGAACTTTCAAAGATATAAGCAGGATTTTGGAAACTTGGATAACTTGTATTCCACGAAGAGAAAGAAATATGGTTGAGAAAATACCTGACGGTTTATCACATGAAGTTTAGAGAAACACCAGAAGTGAATGATAAATTATGAATTTCAATATTCTATCCACTTGGATCCAGCCTATGAATGCCTTTTATTTGGCATCATAGGGAGTAAAGAAAACAGGCCAGTTAGAGGGCTGCTTCAGTATTTTTTTTTTAACTCTTTATTTTTCCTTTTGCTACTGTCTTCTTTTTTAACTTTTAGGTTCAGGGGTACGTGTGCAGGTTTGTTATGTAGGTAAACTTGTATTATAAGGGTTTTTTGTACAGATTATTTCATCACCCAGATATTAAGCCTAGTATCCATTTTTTTTTCTGCTCCTCTCCCTCTTTCCACCCTCCACCCTGAAGTAGGCCCCAGTGTCTGTTGTTCCCTTCTTTGTGTTTGTGAGTTCTCATCATTTAGCTCTCACTGCTGAGTGAGAACATGCAGTATTTGGTTTTCTCGTCCTGCATTAGTTTGCTAAGAAAAATAGCCTCCATCTCCATCTATGATACTGCAAATGACATGACCTCATTCTTTATTATGGCTGCATAGTATTCCATACTGTATAGGTACCACATTTTCTTAATCTAATCTGTCACTGATGGACATTTAGGTTGATTCTATGTCTTTGCTACTGTGAATAGCACTGCAAAGAATATTTGCATGCATGTGTCTTCATGGCAGAATGATTTATATTCCTCTGGGTATATATCCAGTAATCAGATTGCTGGGTCGAATAGTAGTAAGGATTGCTGAAACTGTGTAACAGCTGATACACAAAAATGTTCATTTTTAAGGGTTGGATATTGAGATTTAACTATTGATCATTTAGGTACATAAGACCTTTCAATGATTCCCCATTAATTCAATTCTAAAATCAATTCACTTTCCATGAAAGATGGTTTATAGCATATAGATGTTTGGGATTTTATAAATTAGCATAAATATAGAAAATATGAATAACTGATCTGGATAATTCCAAGGAACAAAACTGATTACTCCAGGTGATCAAAGTGATAATGGACAAATAGCATCACATTAAGTTAACAAGCTTCTGCACAGCAAGGGAAACAATCAACAAACTGAAAAAGCAACCCACAGAATGGGAGAACATATCTACATTGTATCCATCTGATAAAGAATTAATAATCAGAATGTATAAGGAGTCCAAATAACTCCATAGGGAAAAAAAACCTAATAATCTGACTTAAAAATGGACAAAAGATATGAACGAGCATTTCTCAAAAGGAGACATACAAATGGCAAATGGGTATATGAAAAGGTGCTCAATATCATTGACTGTCAGAGAAATGTAAATCAAAACTACAATGAAATCACAACTACACTTCCATGTTAGTTAAAATGGCTTTTATGCAAAGGACAGGCAATAATGAATGTTGGTAGGAATGTGGGAAAAAAGGAACACTTGTACACTGCTGGTGGGAATGTAAATTAGTAAATCACTATGGAAAACAGTATGGGGGTTTCTCAAAAAACTAAAAATAGAACTACCACATGATCCAGCAATCTCACTAGGTATATACTGTTAAAACAAACTAAATATGGCCTGAAAAGGACTCTGTACTTCTATATTTGAGTCCTTGGTGATAAACTGTAACCTAGCTTAATAGGCAGACAAAATTGAAAACCTAACTTAGTAGTATGCACCTGTAACAATAGGTAACTCTTGGCCAATCCCAGCAGCCATACTTCAACCTTTCATACACCGCTGTGTGTTCAAAGTATGTTCAAATAAGGCATACACCAAGCTGTAACCAATCCAGCTGTTCTGTACCTCACTTTCAATTTCTGTACGTCATTTCCCTTTTTTTGTCTATAAATCTTCTTCCACTATGTGTCTGCCCTGAGTCTCTGTGAATCTGCTGTGATTCTGGGAGATGCCTGATTTGCAAATCATTCATTGCTCAATTAAACTCCTTTAAATTTAATTTGGCTGAAGCTTTTCTTTTATCAGTACTCCCCAAAAAGGAAATCAGTATATCAAAGAGATATCTGCACTCTCATGTTTATTGCAGCACTATTTACAATAGCCAAGGTTTGGAAGCAACTTACTTGTCTGTCAACAGATAAATGAATACTGAAAATGTGGTACATACACACTATAGAGTACTATTCAGTCATAAAAAAAGAATGGAATCTTGTCATTTGCAACAACATGGATGGAACAGGAGGATACTGTGTTAAGTGAAATTAACCAGGCACATAAAGACAAACCTCACATGTTGTCACTTATTTGTAAGAACTAAAACTTAAAGCAATTGAACTCATGGAGATAGAGAGTAGAATGATGATTACCAGAAGCTAGGAAGGGTGGTGGGTGGGGTGGGGGGAGTGGGGACAGGTAATGAGTACAGAAATACAGTTAGAATGAATTAGACTTAGTATTTGACAGCACAACATGGTGACTAGAGTCAACAATAATTTATTGTACATTTTAAAGTAATTAAAAGAGTATAATTGGAGCATTTGTAACTCAAAGAATTGATAAATGCTTGAGGTGATGGGTACCCCTTTTACCCTTTAAAAAACTTATGCAATTACTCAAGTTTTATAACATAGTTTACTTATAAGTCCAGGAAAGTGAAGCAGCTACTAAGCACTAAATGCCCAGAAGAGCACTTAGAAAGTGTGTTTCTAAAGAATGTATACTTTTTGAAAGAGCAAACATACATGGATATGTAAAATATAAAGTATACCATAAAAACAGAATAAGTTTATTTGACAACTACATAAAAAAAAAAACAGAAAGATCCATGTTTGTTCTAAGCAAAGGATAAACTGATCAAAGATAAACAACTGGAGTTTAAAATAGAGAGCCTTGTTTCATCTCTAGCATTATCATAGTGCAATGAAAATTTAATGATCTGGATTCAGAGAATGAAAAATTCAAGGCAATAAATTAAAGAAAATATCATAAGCCTGGGACTTGTAGTAGAACTCAGTGATATACCAACGTATTATATTTTTTTAACCACACCTCTTTTCCATTAAGTTAATTTGCCTACTGATGAGAGTGTTGCTTGGAGGTGATTATTAATAATCTTTAAATATTTTCTCTCCAAAGGATGTTTTATATTTTAGGAGAATGACTTAACCTTGGATCTCTTCTTTCCAGAAATATTTCCATTCTATGAGAGACCACATGGAGTGGTGTAAAATGTGTCTATTGAATGTAGAGTCAGACAAGTTGTAGCAGATGCTTGTAATTCTATGCTGCCTCTGCATGCATTTTGAATACTGGTTAGCTTTCTTGTGCCAAAGGCAGGGCTCAGTGACCCTTGACACAGTTTCCAGTTCTACCTCACACCCAAAAGACTCAAGATGTGGCCAAAGACACAACTTAAATACATCTCTCTAGCTTAACAGACTGGGATCCCAGCTTTGCTGCAGCTTCCCTTCAATGGATCATTCTGGCATTTGCTGGTGAACATAAAGTGACCCACAGCCTATTCCAAATATATACTGCTAGTTGCTAGGCTCTACCCTCACCCCTGTTTACACCCCCCTGACCTCCTGTGTATGGCCTCCAGGCATACAGTGTACCCCCTCAGGGTCTGTAAGTACTAAAAACTCTTAAACTTTCTCATTGTTTGTGAAACATTAAAGCCTGCCAACCAATCTGAACGCTGAAGTTAAGGGCCTCAAAAGAACCCCATGCAGATGGATCCCCTGCTGATGTTCTTCTTTTTTGGGCCTCCACTGGCTGGAGACAGTAGTTACCAAATGAGTTGATAGAGAAATCAAAGACTTTTGTTTAAAAGATAGGTATGTGTTGGGATTGTGGTTAAAAATGTACTGGTCATTTGAGAAGAGCAAAATTGTTAACATATTTGAGATTGATAGGTTCTTGATTTGTGAAATGATGATAATTACATATAGTTTGTAAATCTGTAGTACAGATAAAAAGAATAATGTGAACAGCTTAATAAGGTGGCCTTCAAGTACTAGCAATATATATCCTTATGTTTCTATCAGGAACAACACTTTTCAATTTTTTTAGGAAAAAAAGGATTGTTTTCAAATCTGAATAGTGCATCTTCCACCTCTCAGTTCAGGCAAGGCAGCTCTGCTTTCACTTTTCCCTGAGGAAGAATTTGTAAGTGGCGCATGTCTGAGAAGGATTGATCTTCAGTGTCGTTATACCCTGTGTCGGGGGATGTAGGCAGAATACACTTAATTGTACACATTAACACCTTGCTCTGAAGAGAAATTTAATTTCAACTTCTCTAAGTTTTTGTACTAGTCAGGGTGGGCAAGGTTGTGCTGGAATGGGACACCCAGAGAGTCAGGCTAATGGAAAAGCTATTACTCAGTGTCAATGGCTGTCATGGCAGGAGGCAAAAGGGAACTCATGCAAATCTTACACAACGAATTAAGTCTTGTGTCTCAGAAGGGAACCATGTCAATTCCAATTATGATTCTCGGTCTCAGTCAGCCACTAAAAGGCCAGAAAGTACAATCCTATGTTCCCAGAAGACTGAGGGTCAAAAATATTTATCAATCAGGCACATAATTACCATAGTTATGGCTTAATAAACACATGCACGTGCACGCGCGCACACACACACATACACACTGTGTGTGCTAAGAGCACGTATCAGAAAGCTTATTTATAGAGAAATTTATTTTTTCTTTTCAATTACTGAACTGCATACTATCTCAAGTTCCCATTTTGCCTAGTAGGAAAAAAAAGGAATCAATTAATTATAGGTAAACTCAATCACTTCCAGATTGTGTTACACATTAGAGATTCAAACCGAGCCAAATTAGCATCTTTACCCTCTGTGAGGAAAGACAAAACATGTAGTATGGAAACATGTGGTATGAGACCATGCAATCACACATTGCCTGGCACTTACTACTTGGTTCCTAAGGCCTAGTTGTTCATTTATCATCCACAAAATTGTTGTCATGCTTCTACCATAGAATGGTATAATATCAGGGAGGCAAGGTCCTTTCCCTGTACTATAATCAATGAAAGAAAGTAAAACAGAATTAGCCATGGCCCGGAAAGCAAAATTTAACTGAGGAGACAAGGGAGGAATACATGAAAAGATAACACACAGTTCACAGCCGGTACCTAAAAAATGACTACCAATCATAGAGAGTGCTGGAAATGTGACACGCAAAGTGGTCCACCAAGCTGGGAGGATTTTAGTGGAGGTAAGGAAAAAACTAGATCTTAGTCTACAATGACCAGTAAATTATAACATGCCCATTTATATTAGATTCAAACTTTAATGAAATCTATAATTAATTGTTTACCAATGTTGGGTACTTATGTTAAGCACCTTATGTGCACTGTTTCTTATAATTCTCATAATAATTTTATGAGGTTGGAAAGAATTTTATGCTCATTTGAAAGATATGAGTCACTTAAAGTAGTTTAGTAATGAGCTGGTTAGCAAGTGTCAAAGACAGGGTTAATGTTCAGATCTTTTATACTCCAACAACTACACTATTCTTTATTTGCTATGTTCAACATATTTTGTCTCAGTTTGCAAATATGACAAACTTACACAATCAAATTAATCATAGCATTTGTAAGTGGATTATGACTGGGGGCACTTACCAGACCGCATTGTGCCTTGAGTTTGAGTTCTGACTCCATCCGATAATAGCTGTATGAACACAGCAGGTCATTAATGTAGTGTGTATGTGTCTGTTTTCTCATCTATATAACTGAGATAAAATAATTGCCCTGCTAATCTTACAAGTTTTTTGATCATCAAAATAGCTACTCTACAGAGGACACAATAAAAAATTTTAAAAATATATGATATATATGTTCTAATTTTTAATATATAAAATATACATTATTATCAGAAGGGATTTAGCATTCCACATAGAAAAATGAAATATTAAAACAACAGCATTAGCTTTAAAATGCAATGTTCATGGAATAATTTATGAAGTAATCCATGAACATACCTGGCAAATATGTAAAATGCAAAAAAAAAAAAAAAAAAAAAAAAGAAGTCTTTTTAAATTAGTCTGGTAATGTGAGAGTATAATAAAGCAAAATATAATTTCCAGAAGAAAAATTTCAAAGAAAAATGCAGCTTCAAATAGCCAGAGAGAGAAAACAAATCTCAATGTCTCCACCTCCCCTGCCCTCACTTTTCATTGTTAGGGTGCCCAGTGCTCCATAGTTTCCAGTGCAGTTTTTTAAAAGCTGGCTAAATCTTCCATTTTATTAATGCAATGACTAATCCGCCAAGTTTGCCTCTATTTCCTGAAATGAAACAATGATGACAACTTTCCAACTAGCGTATGAGTAAATGTTTGGGTAACCTAAGTCAGTAATGGGCAGGAACTTTCCATTTTAAAGCAATATCTAGAAGGTATTTGTTAAGAGAGGACAAAGAAAAACAGAACAAAGCTATAAAACACAGTCAGCTTTAAAATTATATAAGAATGGCTGGGTGCGGTGGCTCACGCCTGTAATCCCAGCACTTTGGGAGGCCAAGGCGGGCAGATCACGAGGTCAGGAGATTGAGACCATTCTGGCTAATATGGTGAAACCCTGTCTCTACTAAAAATACAAAAAATTAGCCGGGCGTGGTAGCGGGCACCTGTAGTCCCAGCTACTCGGGAGGCTGAGGCAGGAGAATAGCATGAACCAAGGAGGCGGAGCTTGCAGTGAGCCGAGACCGCGCCACAGCACTCCAGTCTGGGTGACAGAGCGAGACTCCGTCTCAAAAAAAAAAAAAAAAAAAAAAATTATATAAGAAAATGTTTAAAAGCTGTACATTAAGAATAATAGACCCCTATGTGATGGCATGGCTTGCCTATATCAAAATATTTCATGTGACCCATAAATACAAACATCTACTATGTACCCACAAAAATTAAAGAGGGAAAAAATGACAGCAAACAAAAAAAGAAAAACAGACACATCCTTTCAAAGGCAGATGGATTTCCTCTATATTAATGGCTTTCTAAGTGAATGCCATAAAACACAAATGCAATGCTAGAAAACTGTAGAAGTATCAATGTAGGTGATCTACAACAAACAGAAATAAGAAGCCACAAAGTGCAAAGTTTTGTCATGTTAATTAGTGTAACTCACCATTCCACATAAAGTCAATAAAAATTCAAGACAATTTCTCAAATCTATGCAGGGCATGAGAGTAATCAATGTTCACAGTCCAGCTGTGAGCTAGAAGGATTCAACATTAAGTTTTCTGATAGGAAGATAAGAAGAGACTAAATCTATATGCTTCTCATTACAAATAAGTGCTACCTGACTTTAAAATAAAAGGTCAGTGAATCAGCAGCTAGCTTTAAAATTTCTATTGTCTATGAAACTTACAACTGCTCAAATAAATCCCAAGTCACTTTCTAAATTATTATATTAATATATTGGTAGGTAGGTTTTGAGTATCATCTGTCCAAAAATGTGCTGCTCTTAGCTTGTCTTGTTTCCTCTTCACTTATTTTTCACAGCTATATTTTCAACTTTATTCCCAAGCAGCCCACAGGATCCAAATCTATTTTAGTTTGAAAGTCAAAGACAAAGACAGAATTGTGGTTATCAGCAACCTCAGGTGCGCACATCCTTCGAGTCAGCCCCAGTGACTCTATGCACAATGAGTGATCCCCAGACATCTGCAGCTGAAGCCTTTCCATATAATTTGTTCTTATCTACTCTTTTACACAAGTATAATAGGCCAACTGACTGTGTTTATATTAGATTTCACTGCCACTAACTCATATTTCCCAATCGGACTCGAGGCCCTCAACCTTCAGCCCATGGGATTCACCCTGATATTTTCTAATATCGTGAGCTGAATTCCACTTCCCATAAGCCAGACATTCCTCTCTTAGTTATTTCTCCAGATCATGCCCAGATTATACCAAATGTCTTACCCCAGGAAAAAGAGATCCTATCTTTCTACTACTCTGTCTTGGTAGTAGAAAAGTATCCTAAATCACATGCTGATGAGAACCTAGAAAGTCATCTATCATTGTCTTCACATTGAAGATAATAACCTGACACCCATCGTCACTGAGATCTTGGCTGAAGTGAAAGGCTGCCATGATTCATTACCAGGATGGTCACACTACAAAGCTCATGTTAATTCTTCTCTTCCTTGAGAGCTTGACAGTGGTAGAATAATAGATAGGTGAAGTGGAGCCGGATTACAAAGAGCTCTGCAAATCATAAAGGAAAGTTTTCACTTTATCCAATATGCCACAAGTTGTGGTTGTTGTTTCCTGAGTTGGAGAAATCCAAATCAAAGTAATGCCTTAACATGGTGAGCATATTCTGGTTTTCTTATGAGATATCTGGCTTTTACTTGTGTCTGGTGTAACTTTTAATTGTTTCTGTCTTAAACTTTCAAGAGATTCTCTCTTTGAACAAGAAAATATTGTCCCCCTATGTTATGAAGTTGATGAATCATAGTCGATTAGTGGGAAGTATATTCACTATCTGTAATGCCCTAGAAGCAGCCTTTGGCCAAAAGAGTAATGTTTGGTTCTATACACTGTACCTACCATTTCTTGGTTAAGGAAGCATGCTTTTGTTTCACATGTCTCCTCAATTATACCATTCTTCTTAGGAGAGTTCTTGTTCTGAGTGAGTGGAAATAGAAAAAACTTCTTGTTCTAATTTGCCTGAAGGTTAATATTCTTTAATTATTGTACTCTTTCAAAGCACCACTGGCTTTTTCTATAATAACATTTTCCTTTTGTTATAGAAATTTGTGTTTTAGTGATATAACAATTATTTTGTTTTCTGTTGTCCTTTCCTTTTCTGGCTTAGCTTGTAGAATCTTAGAAAGAGAGAGAGAGAGAGAAAGAGAGAAAATAAATCAGTGCCTGTCTCCCTCTGCAGTTTCAAATATAACTAGCTTTTAATAGCTGCTAAAAAAGAAAGTGATGTGTATTTGGATATGCACCCTTGTGTTAGATTCAGATTTAATTACCAATAATTTAGCAATACCTGTATCAGCTCTGAAGATTCTGATGTGCAATGCATAATGCTAAATCTCTTCTATATATAAAGTTAGAGAGACTATATTCTCTCATACATCATGTAATATTCTCTCATAAGAAACAGGATATGCCTCTCAAATAATTGGGATAAAAAGACAAATAGAGATATAGACAGAATCATAACTGGACTTTATTTGGCTACTCCAGCAGTATCTAAGCCTGTCAACACAGTATAGGCTTATCTTTGAAGCAGGGGACAATGGCACTAAAAAGTAATCTGGGCTTATTTGTAAGATATCCCTGGCACAAAGGTAGTATCAAATAGATACCCTTGCCTTAGTAAAGTGGCATCACCTAAGATAGAGAAAACCACTGTGCAGAGAAACACCTGATTGAGATATCCTGTGCTTTTGATTCTATCATTCTGTGTCCAGGATTATAATTATAACAACAATCAGGTGTGCCATAATAAAATAAAAAGAAAATACATTGGGTACATACATGTGGAGACACCAGTCTTTACTAGACATTTTTTAGGAGTGAATACATAAGGGGAAAAGATGAGCTTATGAAAATACTTATCAATACAAAAGACAGAACATCACATTTAAAATGTTAAAAATGCATAATTTTTACATGGTTTGTTAAACAACTGAGAAGATTTTAGGAATCACACTTTGTGTTTTAGACAAAACTCAAATTCTATAAAAACAAAGATTTTAAAAAACAAGACAAAGAAGGGACAGAAAAACTAAACAAAATATATTAAATAATGACACTTAAGGCATTAGGCATCAGTCAATGAAGGACAGTAAGACAGAAAGAAAGCAGTTAAATTTTACACTTACCACAGCTAATTGCCTGAAAAAGTTTTCAGGAGCAGTGCAGGATGGGAAAACTCACACAGAGTCCACAGCCTCCCTGGGTTGAAAAAATAGAGCCAAAGTCTGGGGAAGCTAAGGAGATTAAAGTAGACAGACAGAAGAACTGGAAAATGAGAGCTGCACAGAGAAAAAATTTCATATACTGCAAAAAACATCTCCTAGAGAATTCAACTAAGTACTGCTCAGTATGTGCATGGGAGAAAATACTCAAAGACTGGGAGAAGAACCATCCAAAAGGATTAGAAGAAAAAATGCCCGGAAACCACACAGTGCCAAAACAGCATCTGTAATCATTATTCAGACCCAAACCATCTTATTTCAGAGGACATTGTGTAGAGTAGAAAAGTCTTGCCTCACCAGCCAGAAAAATATATTAAACCCAGATAAATGTATTTCATGTCTTGCCTAACAAACTTAAAACCAGACATGAAGGACTCAATGGTTTCTATATAGTGAATCTGTTTCTTTCTCTCTCTCTCTCTCTCTCTCTCACCCACACACACATATACCCCTCAAAATTATTTAAAGAAATATAAAAACAACCAATATCAAACAAGGTAATATTCATGTCTGAAATTACAGCCATGCAAAAAATCAAGAAGATATAACTCATACTAGTAAATCAAGAAACTGAAACAAACTCAAATGATTATCATAATTGAATTAATAGACAAGAACATTAAAACATTTATTATGACTGTATTTCATACTTTCAAAAATCTAAAAGTCAACTTGAACTTATTCAGTAGAGACATAAAAGTCATAAGAAAGGTTCAGATCTAAGTCAAAAATTACAAATTACAATCCCTGAGATGAAAAAGACGCAATGTGATTAACACAAGATTAGATATTGGAGAATAAAAGACTAGTAAACTTAAAAATATAGCAATAAATATAACCAAAATAAGAGCCAGAGGAGAGAAAAAAAAAGACTGAGGAAAAATGAACATAACATCATGTACTCTGAAGAATGTGACCATATATATGTTTAAGAGAAAAACTTTAAGCAGCTCAGGGAAAAAAGACATGTTATGTCCAGAAGATCAAAGGTAATAACTCTAGATTTCTCTTAGGAAAGCTAGCTTAGAAGACAGCAGAGTAATGTCTTTAAAAGTACTGAAAGGACAAAAAAGAAACTGTCAACATAGAATTCTATTCCTAGCAAAAATATCATTCAAATATTTAAGTAAAATAGTTTCTCAGACATACGAAGACTAATAATCATCAGCTGTCTTGTGGCATAAACAAATGTTAAAAAAAAGAAGTACTTCAAGCAGAAGAAAATGAAACTATGTTGAAACCTGAATCTACCTAAAGGAATGAAAAAACACAGAAAGTGTAACTACGTAGATAAATGTAGTGACTTTTATTACTAAAATCTTATTTTAAAAATAAGAAACCATTTAAAATAAACATAATAATACTTTAAGTGTTGTTTTAAACATGTATAGAAACAAAATACATGACAATAGCATAAAGGTCTGGTGGGTGGGGAGTAGAAGCACAGTTGACCCTTGAACAACAAGGGTTTAAACTCTGTGGGTCTACTTATACGTGGATTTTCTCCCACGTTTGCTACCCCTAGGACAGCATGACTAACCCCTGCTTTTACTCAACCTACTAAACATGAAGAGGACAAAGATGAAGACTTCTATCATGATCCATTCCCACTTAATAAAGAGTAAATATATTTTCTCTTCCTTATAATTTTCCTAATAACATTACCTTTTCTCTAGCTTGTTTTATTTTAAGCATATTGTATCTAACACATATAACATATAGAATAAGTGTTAATCAACAGTTTATATTATCTATAAGGCTTCTGGTGAGTAGTAGGTGAGTAGTAGGCTATTAGCAGTTAAAATTGGGGGAAGTCAAAAGTTATATTTGGTTTCAGCTACACAGGCGGTCAGCATCCCTAAATCCTACATTATTCAATGGTCAGCTATACATTATTTTAAAGTTCTCACACTCTATGGGAAAAACATAACACTACTTGAAAGTAGATGGTAAAGAGTTAAAAATGTGTACTAAAAACCTTAAAGTATCCATTAAAATAAAACATCAGGGGGGCGGAGCAAGATGGCCGAATAGGAACAGCTCCAGTCTCCAACTCCCAGCGCGAGCAACACAGAAGACCGGTGATTTCTGCATTTTCAACTGAGGTACTGGGTTCATCTCACTGGGGAGTGCCCGACGATCGGTGCTGGTCAGCTGCTGCAGCCCGACCAGCGAGAGCTGAAGCAGGGCGAGGCATTGCCTCACCTGGGAAGCGCAAGGGGGAAGGGAATCCCTTTTCCTAGCCAGGGGAACTGAGACACACAACACCTGGAAAATCGGGTAACTCCCACCCCAATACTGCGCTTTAAGCAAACAGGCACACCAGGAGATCATATCCCACACCTGGCCGGGAGGGTCCCACACCCACGGAGCCTCCCTCATTGCTAGCACAGCAGTCTGTGATCTACCGGCAAGGCAGCAGCGAGGCTGGGGGAGGGGCGCCCGCCATTGCTGAGGCTTAAGTAGGTAAACAAAGCTGCTGGGAAGCTTGAACTGGGTGGAGCTCACAGCAGCTCAAGGAAACCTGCCTGTCTCTGTAGACTCCACCTCTGGGGACAGGGCAATAACAAACACAGCCGAAACCTCTGCAGATGCAAACGACTCTGTCTGACAGCTTTGAAGAGAGCAGTGGATCTCCCAACACGGAGGTTGAGATCTGAGAAGGGACAGACTCCCTGCTCAAGTGGGTCCCTGACCCCTGAGTAGCCTAACTGGGAGACATCCCCCACTAGGGGCAGTCTGACACCCCACACCTCACAGGGTGGAGTACACCCCTGAGAGGAAGCTTCCAAAGCAAGAATCAGACAGGTACACTCGCTGTTCAGAAATATTCTATTTTCTGCAGCCTCTGCTGCTGATACCCAGGCAAACAGGGTCTGGAGTGGACCTCAAGCAATCTCCAACAGACCTACAGCTGAGGGTCCTGACTGTTAGAAGGAAAACTATCAAACAGGAAGGACACCTACACCAAAACCCCATCAGTACATCACCATCATCAAAGACCAGAGGCAGATAAAACCACAAAGATGGGGAAAAAGCAGGGCAGAAAAGCTGGAAATTCAAAAAATAAGAGCGCATCTCCCCCGGCAAAGGAGCGCAGCTCATCGCCAGCAACGGATCAAAGCTGGACGGAGAATGACTTTGACGAGATGAGAGAAGAAGGCTTCAGTCCATCAAATTTCTCAGAGCTAAAGGAGGAATTATGTACCCAGCGCAAAGAAACTAAAAATCTTGAAAAAAAAGTGGAAGAATTGATGGCTAGAGTAATTAATGCAGAGAAGGTCATAAACGAAATGAAAGAGATGAAAACCATGACACGAGAAATACGTGACAAATGCACAAGCTTCAGTAACCGACTCGATCAACTGGAAGAAAGAGTATCTGCGATTGAAGATCAAATGAATGAAATGAAGCGAGAAGAGAAACCAAAAGAAAAAAGAAGAAAAAGAAATGAACAAAGCCTGCAAGAAGTATGGGATTATGTAAAAAGACCAAATCTACGTCTGATTGGGGTGCCTGAAAGTGAGGGGGAAAATGGAACCAAGTTGGAAAACACTTTGCAGGATATCATCCAGGAGAACTTCCCCAACCTAGTAGGGCAGGCCAACATTCAAATCCAGGAAATACAGAGAACGCCACAAAGATACTCCTCCAGAAGAGCAACTCCAAGACACATAATTGCCAGATTCACCAAAGTTGAAATGAAGGAAAAAATCTTAAGGGCAGCCAGAGAGAAAGGTCGGGTTACTCACAAAGGGAAGCCCATCAGACTAACAGCAGATCTCTCGGCAGAAACTCTCCAAGCCAGAAGAGAGTGGGGGCCAATATTCAACATTCTTAAAGAAAAGAATTTTCAACCCAGAATTTCATATCCAGCCAAACTAAGTTTCATAAGTGAAAGAGAAATAAAATCCTTTACAGATAAGCAAATGCTTAGAGATTTTGTCACCACTAGGCCTGCCTTACAAGAGACCCTGAAGGAAGCACTAAACATGGAAAGGAACAACCGGTACCAGCCATTGCAAAAACATGCCAAAATGTAAAGACCATCGAGGCTAGGAAGAAACTGCATCAACTAACGAGCAAAATAACCAGTTAATATCATAATGGCAGGATCAAGTTCACACATAACAATCTTAACCTTAAATGTCAATGGACTAAATGCTCCAATTAAAAGACACAGACTGGCAAACTGGATAAAGAGTCAAGACCCATCAGTCTGCTGTATTCAGGAGACCCATCTCACACGCAGAGACATACATAGGCTCAAAATAAAGGGATGGAGGAAGATTTACCAAGCAAATGGAGAACAAAAAAAAGGGGGGGTTGCAATACTAGTCTCTGATAAAACAGAATTTAAACCATCAAAGATCAAAAGAGACAAAGAAGGCCATTACATAATGGTAAAGGGATCAATTCAACAGGAAGAGCTAACTATCCTAAATATATATGCACCCAATACAGGAGCACCCAGATTCATAAAGCAAGTCCTTAGAGACTTACAAAGAGACTTAGACTCCCATACAATAATAATGGGAGACTTCAACACTCCACTGTCAACATTAGACAGATCAACGAGACAGAAAGTTAACAAGGATATCCAGGAATTGAACTCATCTCTGCAGCAAGCAGTCCTAATAGACATCTATAGAACTCTCCACCCCAAATCAACAGAATATACATTCTTCTCAGCACCACATCGTACTTACTCCAAAATCGACCACGTAATTGGAAGTAAAGCACTCCTCAGCAAATGTACAAGAACAGAAATTATAACAAACTGTCTCTCAGACCACAGTGCAATCAAACTAGAACTCAGGACTAAGAAACTCAATCAAAACCGCTCAACTACATGGAAACTGAACAACCTGCTCCTGAATGACTACTGGGTACATAACGAAATGAAGGCAGAAATAAAGATGTTCTTTGAAACCAATGAGAACAAAGATACAACATACCAGAATCTCTGGGACACATTTAAAGCAGTGTGTAGAGGGAAATTTATAGCACTAAATGCCCACAAGAGAAAGCAGGAAAGATCTAAAATTGACACTCTAACATCACAATTAAAAGAACTAGAGAAGCAAGAGCAAACACATTCGAAAGCTAGCAGAAGGCTAGAAATAACTAAGATCAGAGCAGAACTGAAGGAGATAGAGACACAAAAACTCTCCAAAAAATCAATGAATCCAGGAGTTGGTTTTTTGAAAAGATCAACAAAATTGACAGACCACTAGCCAGACTAATAAAGAAGAAAAGAGAGAAGAATCAAATCGACGCAATTAAAAATGATAAAGGGGATATCACCACCAACCCCACAGAAATACAAACTACCATCAGAGAATACTATAAACACCTCTACACAAATAAACTGGAAAATCTAGAAGAAATGGATAATTTCCTGGACACTTACACTCTTCCAAGACTAAACCAGGAAGAAGTTGAATCCCTGAATAGACCAATAGCAGGCTCTGAAATTGAGGCAATAATTAATAGCCTACCAACCAAAAAAAGTCCAGGACCAGATGGATTCACAGCTGAATTCTACCAGAGGTACAAGGAGGAGTTGGTACCATTCCTTCTGAAACTATTCCAATCAATAGAAAAAGAGGGAATCCTCCCTAACTCATTTTATGAGGCCAACATCATCCTGATACCAAAGCCTGGCAGAGACACAACAAAAAAAGAGAATTTTAGACCAATATCCCTGATGGACATCGATGCAACAATCCTCAATAAAATACTGGCAAACCGGATTCAGCAACACATCAAAAAGCTTATCCACCATGATCAAGTGGGCTTCATCCCTGGGATGCAAGGCTGGTTCAACATTCGCAAATCAATAAACATAATCCAGCATATAAACAGAACCAAAGACAAGAACCACATGATTATCTCAATAGATGCAGAAAAGGCTTTTGACAAAATTCAACAGCCCTTCATGCTAAAAACGCTCAATAAATTCGGTATTGATGGAACGTACCTCAAAATAATAACAGCTATTTATGACAAACCCACAGCCAATATCATACTGAATGGGCAAAAAACTGGAAAAATTCCCTTTGAAAACTGGCACAAGACAGGGATGCCCTCTCTCACCACTCCTATTCAACATAGTGTTGGAAGTTCTGGCTAGGGCAATTAGGCAAGAGAAAGAAATCAAGGGTATTCAGTTAGGAAAAGAAGAAGTCAAACTGTCCCTGTTTGCAGATGACATGATTGTATATTTAGAAAACCCCATTGTCTCAGCCCAAAATCTCCTTAAGCTGATAAGCAACTTCAGCAAAGTCTCAGGATACAAAATTAATGTGCAAAAATCACAAGCATTCTTATACACCAGTAACAGACAAACAGAGAGCCAAATCAGGAATGAACTTCCATTCACAATTGCTTCAAAGAGAATAAAATACCTAGGAATCCAACTTCCAAGGGATGTAAAGGACCTCTTCAAGGAGAACTACAAACCACTGCTCAGTGAAATAAAAGAGGACACAAACAAATGGAAGAACATACCATGCTCATGGATAGGAAGAATCAATATCGTGAAAATGGCCATACTGCCCAAGGTAATTTATAGATTCAATGCCATCCCCATCAAGCTACCAATGAGTTTCTTCACAGAATTGGAAAAAACTGCTTTAAAGTTCATATGGAACCAAAAAAGAGCCCGCATCTCCAAGACAATCCTAAGTCAAAAGAACAAAGCTGGAGGCATCACGCTACCTGACTTCAAACTATACTACAAGGCTACAGTAACCAAAACAGCATGGTACTGGTACCAAAACAGAGATATAGACCAATGGAACAGAACAGAGTCCTCAGAAATAATACCACACATCTACAGCCATCTGATCTTTGACAAACCTGAGAGAAACAAGAAATGGGGAAAGGATTCCCTATTTAATAAATGGTGCTGGGAAAATTGGCTAGCCATAAGTAGAAAGCTGAAACTGGATCCTTTCCTTACTCCTTATACGAAAATTAATTCAAGATGGATTAGAGACTTAAATGTTAGACCTAATACCATAAAAATCCTAGAGGAAAACCTAGGTAGTACCATTCAGGACATAGGCATGGGCAAAGACTTCATGCCTAAAACACCAAAAGCAACGGCAGCAAAAGCCAAAATTGACAAATGGGATCTCATTAAATTAAAGAGCTTCTGCACAGCAAAAGAAACTACCATCAGAGTGAACAGGCAACCTACAGAATGGGAGAAAATTTTTGCAATCTACTCATCTGACAAAGGGCTAATATCCAGAACCTACAAAGAACTCAAACAAATTTACAAGAAAAAAACAAACAACCCCATCAAAAAGTGGGCAAAGGATATGAACAGACATTTCTCAAAAGAAGACATTCATACAGCCAACAGACACATGAAAAAATGCTCATCATCACTGGCCATCAGAGAAATGCAAATCAAAACCACAATGAGATACCATCTCACACCAGTTAGAATGGCGATCATTAAAAAGTCAGGAAACAACAGGTGCTGGAGAGGATGTGGAGAAATAGGAACACTTTTACACTGTTGGTGGGATTGTAAACTAGTTCAACCATTATGGAAAACAGTATGGCGATTCGTCAAGGATCTAGAACTAGATGTACCATATGACCCAGCCATCCCATTACTGGGTATATACCCAAAGGATTATAAATTATGCTGCTATAAAGACACATGCACACGTATGTTTATTGCAGCACTATTCACAATAGCAAAGACTTGGAATCAACCCAAATGTCCATCAGTGACAGATTGGATTAAGAAAATGTGGCACATATACACCATGGAATACTATGCAGCCATCAAAAAGGATGAGTTTGCGTCCTTTGTAGGGACATGGATGCAGCTGGAAACCATCATTCTTAGCAAACTATCACAAGAACAGAAAACCAAACACCGCATGTTCTCACTCATAGGTGGGAACTGAACAATAAGATCACTTGGACTCAGGAAGGGGAACATCACACACAGGGGCCTATCATGGGGAGGGGGGAGGGGGGAGGGATTGCATTGGGAGTTATACCTGATGTAAATGATGAGTTGATGGGTGCAGCACACCAACATGGCACAAGTATACATATGTAACAAACCTGCACGTTATGCACATGTACCCTACAACTTAAAGTATAATAATAATAAATAAATTAAAATAAAATAAAATAAAAAAACATCAAAAATAGCAACTAATCAGTCAACAAAAAAGGGAAAAATTGAGTAATGTACTCAATACCAAAGAAGAATGAAAAAAGAGAAAAAAAATAATTGCACGCAGATAGTATAAATAAAAAGCAAATAGCTTGAAGGTAGATTTAAACCCAATCTTATCAATAATAGCGTTAAATTTATGTGGTCTAAAACTTTTAGTTGGAATGCAGAGATTATCAGATTGGATAAAAATAACAAGACTTATATACACTGCTTTTAAAAAGATGTTTTTTAAGTATAAAAACACCACTACAAGTAAAAGGTTGTAAAAAGATATATCATGCAAACGCTGATCAAAAAGAAAGCTAGAGGGACTATGTTATTATCAGATAAAGTAGACAGACTTAAGAGCAAAGTCTCTTAATAGGGGTAAAAAGGATAATCTTACAATGGCAACAGAGTTAGTTAATCAAGATGATATAACAGTTCTTTCCATTTATGTACTTAGGGAAAGTTTTTAAATACTTGAAGCAAAATCTGATAGAACTGCAAGCAAAAATTCTGTTGTAGACAAATCTTTAGTTATAATTAGAGATTTTAATACTTCTCTCTCATGCCAAATAGTATAAAGAGATAGAAAATCAAAAAGGATAAAGAAGACTTGAATAACCTGTCAACCAACTAGACCAATTTTTTGTATTTATAGAATATTCCAAACAAGAAGAGCATCAGGATTTGCAACTTTTCCAAGTGTACATAAAACATTTACCAAGATAGATCATACTCTGAGTTATCAAAACTTTCTCAATAAATCTGAAAAGATTTAAGCCATTGAAATTATATTTCTGATGACAATGCAATTAAAATAGAAATCATTAACAAAGTATTAATAATTCCCAAATATTTGGAAACTAACACTCTTCTTATAATCAGTGGGTCAAAGGTGAATTCAAAAGTGAAATTTTTTGAAAGCATTTGAATGTAGATCAAAATGAAAGTACGACATATGAAAATTTGTACTTTGCAGGTAACTCAGTAGTTAGTGGGAGGTTTATAGCACTGAACCCTATATTAGAAAAGAAGAAAGATCTGAGTCAGCTTCCACCTCGGCTCCCACCTTAAGCTAGAAAAGCAAACTAAGAAATTAGAAACTTAAAGCAAAAGAAAACCAAAATAATCAAATGAAAGAAAATAATCAAATTAAATAGAAAATCAACAAAAGACAAAATCAAGTAAGAAAGACAGAGGGCGGCCGGGCGGCCGGGCGCGGTGGCTCAAGCCTGTAATCCCAGCACTTTGGGAGGCCGAGACTGGTGGATCACGAGGTCAGGAGATAGAGACCATCCTGGCTAACATGGTGAAACCCCGTCCCTACTAAAAAAAAAATACAAAAAAACTAGCCGGGCGAGGTGGCGGGCACCTGTAGTCCCAGTTACTCAGGAGGCTGAGGCAGGAGAATGGCGTGAACCTGGGAGGCGGAGCTTGCAGTGAGCCGAGATTGCGCCACTGCACTCCAGCCTGGGCGACAGAGTGAGACTACTCATTCCATCATCACAACACCCTACGGGGTAGTGGCGATTATTACCTGACTTTTACAGGTGGGTAAACTGAGGCACGGAAGGGCTGGCTAGGGCAGCTGGGACCTGAGGGTGGGGGGCTGGGAGGTGGAGGAGCTGGGATTTGAACCCCTATCTGTCAGCTTAATCACCACGGCTTACCCAATGCACCATCCTGCCTCCCTCTCCACTGGTCCTGTGGGTAGATCCATAGGTTGATTGATTGATTGTCTTCCCCAGAGACTCCAGGTGCAGAAAGGTTCTGGTGCTGGAAGCTTCCTAGAGGACTGGTCTCTATCCCCTTCCCAGAGGTAGGCGAGGCCCAGGGAGGAGACATGAGCTAGCCAGGGAGGGAGGGCTGAACCCACCTGACTCCCCACTCTGGCTCTGCTCTTGGCCACTGCAGGAGCTGTGGCCACAGGCGTGGCCTGGGTCGTCCCGGGGCCTCCCTTGACAGGGCTGCTAGCCTGAGCTGCATGGGCCGCCCTGCTGGTCTGGGGATGGTAATGAATGCAGCAAATATTTCACTTGCCCCGTTTCTGGGCCCTATGCTGAGCGCTCCTCCCTCACAGCAGCCCCAGGGGCATGGGTGTCCTTCTCCCTCCCGCTAGGCAGATCCAGAGCCTGGCCTCTCTGTCGTGTCTCTGCGTGGGCTGCTGTTTCTGCTTGTCCCTGGTGGGGGATTCACCCCTTTTTATTGAGGTAAAATTCACCTAAGTTAAAATTGCCCTTCTTAAAGCGTACAAATTAAGTGGCATTCTGCTCACGATGTTTTGCAATCATCACAGCTCTCTAGTTCCAAAACACTTCCATCGCTCCAAAAGAAGACCCCGTGAAAATGCGGTGCACTCGCTCCCCACGTGCCCTCCTCCCCCGAGCCCCTGGAAACCTCTGAGCTGCTTTCCGTCTGTATGGGTTTGCCAGTGCTGGGCATTTCATATGAATGGAACCCTAAGCATTTGTCCTCCTGTGCCCTCGAAGTCTGTGCATGTTGTGCCAGTGCTGGAAAAAGAAAAAGAAAGAAAGACAGAGGAAAGTCTAGGCACGGTGGTCACTTCTATAATCCCAGGTCTTTGGGAACCCGAGGCAGGTGGATCAGGAGTTCAGGAGATTGAGACCATCCTGGCTAACACGGTGAAACGCCGTCTCTACTAAAAATACAAAAAAATTAGCCCGCCGTGGTGGCCTGTAATCCCAGTTCCTCGGGGGGCTGAGGCAGGAGAATTACTTGAACCTGGGAGGCGGAGGTTGCAGTGAGCCGAGATCACGCCATTGCATTCCAGCCTGGGCGACAGAGCAAGACTCCGTCTCACCAAAAAAAAAAAAAAAAAAAAAAAAAAAAAAAAAAGCAAGAGGAAAATAGTGAGAGAGAAACAAATGTCAGTAAAATACCACTATATACTTATTAGAACGTTTAAAATATCAAAGACTGATTATGCCAAGTATTATTAAGTGTATGGAGCAACTTGAGGTCTTACACACTGCTGGTAGGAGTGTCAAATTATGCCAGCACTTTAAATAACAATTGGAAGTTTATGAAAAATTTAAACAAATGCCAACCGTATAAGCAAGCCAATGCACCTCTACATATTTACCCAAGAGAAGTAAAGAATGTCTTCCCCGTTGCCTGACTTAGCTGCTGAGACCCATTGTGAACGTTGACTGCTCCATGATCAACTAACTTTTATGAGCCAGAAATCTTGACCTAGTCCAAATTTCAAAACCAACCTCCTCATCCTATTATGTGCTTTCACCATGTCAGTGCCACCTAGTATTTTAGCTGTTGGTGAAAGGAAAACCAGGGCAGATGCACTGCCTTTATGAGTTAGTGCCTGAAGTGGCCTTTCTCTTGTCTACAATACAGTTGCATCTCTTTCAACTTCATTCCCACCCCCACTACAATTTCTCAGTAGTGAACTTTGCTTTCTCAGTAGTGAGCTTTGCTTTCCCTGAGCTTTGCTTTCTCAGTTTTCTCAGTTTAATGAACCACTTATTCATGTCTTTCCAGTTCCCGCCAGCCTCCTTTATTTCCTAATTATAACTTTGTCCTCCTTTTTGGCCAGTGATTCCTTGGACTGATACAGTAGTGAAAACAAGCAAGTAAAAATAAGCAAGAAAACAAAAACAAGAAAAAGGCAAAAAATGCTTTTTTTCTTGGATCAAAACATCTCATACTTATAACCTGCATGGATAATACTGACTAGGCATAATTCAACAGAGATCTCCGGTGTAAAAAAATCCTTTTGCTACAAAAGAGGGGAAGTGTGATTGTCTTCAATTCCTCATGTTCTGAGAGCATGTACTGCACTTTAGTGCAAATTAGAAAATTTCCCTGTTCAGGTGGATGATTCCCAAAAAAATACTTGCTCTGAGTGTTTGATGCATCGCAAGTTGACCCAATTCAATTCTATCAAACAGAGCCCAAGCTACCCTGCCTCACCCTAAGCTAAGTACTTCCTAATTACAGTTGAACTTTCATGTGATATCTAGAAATCCAGAATCCAGTGGAATAATGTTCTAAGGTATAAGAGAAGTTATAAAATACGTGTGTGTTCATGTAAAGCAGGCCTCTTGAGTTTTCCATTTTCCTCCCCCTTAAATTCTGATTACTTATTGCTCCTTGTGGCAGACTATTTTTGGAAAAGGCACAACAGTTGCTTCATGTTTAAAACTGAACAGGAAAGGTGAGATGTTGACATCAAATTTTTATTTTTCTGTGTACATGTCATTACATATTTATCTAAACCCCTAGGATATATATTTAGGTTCCAAGGGAACCCTAAAGTAAACTCTGGGCTTTGGGTGATAATCATGTGTCAGTATAGGCTCATGGATTGCAACAAGGGTACCACTCTGGTCAGAGATGTTGATAATAGGGGAGGCCAGGTGAGGGGGACAGGAGGGATATATGGGAAATCTCTGTTTTTTTATCTCAATTTTGCTGTGAACCTAAAACTCTTCCTAAAAAAATAAAGTTTTTAAAAAATGTTTTAAATTATTCTCATTCAGACCATCTAATTCCTAATAAAAGACAAGCATGGCTGGAAAATGGCAGGGAATATGCAGACACACAGGGAGAAAGCATGCATGCTGCAAGTTTCCATGTGTCTACTTGAGAATTTCCAGATGCAAACGAAAAGAGAGAGATTGAAGACTAATCAGATGAACTCGCTTTATTTTACATTTTTACAGTTGCTATGTATTCTTCCCCTCAAAGTAAGAAACCCTCATCAGTGAGAAGTGGGAGGTTGGAAGAGGAGTGATAGAAAAATCCTAGAAAACTGACATCAAGTATTCCAATTTATAGTGTTTCAAACTGTTGCAAGCATTTTTCTCTTTTCAGATAGAGCAGACTGAAGACTGATTTCCATCCAAATTTTGAAAAATAAAGCTGATCCTCCAACCGGGTGAGAGAAGAGAGAAAATTCTTGTTTTATAAATTAGAAGGCATGTGACAAATGGAACAGTTCTAACCAGAGACTTTTTTTTTTTTGCACTATTTTATATTTGGTATTACAATATGGAAGTGTCTTGTCCTTCACATGCAATTAGTGCCGTGGGAAAGTTGCACTGCAATTTCTACTCACATTCCAGTCTTTGAAGGGACTCAAGACAAATGGGACCCATGTGACTCATTTTACACTGCTGAGAGAAATTGTTCAAAATCCATCCTTCGATTTTAAGAGCCATGATTATAAAATGTCAGACGAAAACAAATATTTGAGAAAGCCTTCCCTAGAAAATGTATCGATAATTGAGAGAAGGAAAAACTCTAAAATCAAAGGTCATAATTAAAGTGAATAAAGTACACATTTTAAGCATAATTCATAACTGAATTACAAAAGTAATTGTCCTATTTTTATTGCTTAATCAATTTCCATACTCAAGTACACTAATTCCCACCTTCTTTTTGGTGTGACTTTTTTTTCCCTTCGAGGCAACTTAGTTTTGATGTTTTTTCAAATGTATTCTATTTATCTCATTTATGGGAGCTCACGAAAACATTATTTGGTCTTTCTGCTCCAACAGATATGAAAGAGAAGGAAAGACCAAACAGAGGACCCTTAACGGGAAAACAGTAATCAAAGCAAATAACCAAGGAAAAAAATAAGATATTAATGCTTATGATAATTTAAAAAGTAAATAAAATAATGAAACTAGCAAAAAGTCCTCAGCAGAAATTATTCCCAAATTGCTCAATATCAAGGGCTTATACACATTATCGAAATTCATTTAGTCAAAGGGTACATGTAAGCCTTTGGGGTGATGGAAGTGTTTTGTATCTTGATGGTGATGGTGATCTTACAGGCATATTAAACAGTCAATATTCATCAAACTGTACACTGGATGCAATCTATTACACATAAATTACACCTCAATAAACTTGATTACAATAAGAAAGCAAAACACTTGTTTATGATCCCTAGATAAAAGTTAGGTGCACTGAAAATAAATGAACTATGAGTGATAGTAAATATTCACATTTCACAAAAGTCATTGCTTTAAATGTACACTTACACTCCAATATTTCTCAGTGAGAGGTTTCAAAAATCGTGATATGTAATAAATGTGAGGTATCACAGGCACCATATCCATTTGCAATCACAAGGAAAAGCAGATGTAACAGTTTTTGACTTTTTGTTGTTTCATTTATGTATCAGTCTGTTTTCACACTGCTGATAAAGACATATCCAAGACTGGGAAGAAAAAGAGGTTTAATTGGACAAACAGTTCCACATGGCTGGGGAGGCTTCAGAATCATGGCAGGAGGCGAAAGGCACTTCTTACATGGTGGCAGCAAGAGAAAAATGAGGAAGAAACAAAAGCAGAAACCCCTGATAAGCCCATCAGATCTCGTGAGACGTATTCACTATCACAAGAATAGCACAGGAAAGACCGGTCCCCATGATTCAATTACCTCCCGGTAGGTCCCTCCTACAACACTTGGGAATTCTAGAAAACACAATTCAAGTTGAGATTTCAGTGGGGACACAGCCAAACCATGTCAATCTACAACTTAGAGTTCCATCCTCTCAGTGCTGGAAAAGTTGGAATGTTTCATATTTTATGGTAGGATAAAGTCTACAGACTGGAAGATAAGACATTGAAGTGCATTAACCATCAAAACTGTGAAGGAGGCCAGGCGCCATGGCTCACGCCTGTAATCCCAGCACTTTGGGAGGCCGAGGCAGGTGGATCACGAGGTCAGGAGATCGAGACCATCCTGGCTAACACGGTGAAACTCTGTCTCTACTAAAAATACAAAAAATTAACCGGGCGTGGTCGCACACACCTGTAGTCCCAGCTACTTGGGAGGCTGAGGAGGCAGGAGAATCGCTTGAACCCAGGAGGCAGAGGCTGCAGTGAGCTGAGATCACACCGCTGCACTCCAGCCTGGGCGACAGAGCCATACTCCATCTCAAAAAACAAAACGAACAAACAAACAAAAAACTGCGAAGGGTCTGAGAGTTCACCCTTCTCACAAACTAACCAGTTAGCCAGATAAAAGTTTCATGAATGCTGGTAGAAGACACAAAACTCCTGGGTCACAGAAAAATAACAGTTTAGTGCTCATGACAATAGCAGTAGCCAAAGTATTAGCATTTTTTTGTACCAGTTAACCAGGCCTCCATTTTTGCAAGGTGATACAAAGAGAACCAGATGGTACCTTCCGTGATTGTGCTATAGAAGAGGAATCTTGACTTCTGGGAACCCGAATCCTTTATAATGGGCAGTGAGCATGCCTGGCCTTTGCTCCAGACAGAGACACTGTCTCTATGTTCCAAGACTGTTCACAATACAAATATCCCTGAAAAGATAGTTCAGAATGAAGGGCAGTTACTTGCTCACTCACAAGAGATGCAGAAATACAAAAAGTCTGTGGAAAATTGACCTCTAACAATAACAATTCAATCATTAGGAAAGTACTTCAGGGTACCTTGAATTCTTCAAAGAAAATGTTAGCTAATTTATTAGAAACCTCTGCTTTTCCAGGTCCAAGTTTTACACTAATACGTGTATATAAAAGTGTATACATTTTCTCAATTTGAGTCAAAATACCAAAATCTACACAACAACATTTGTATTAATTAACAGAAAACAGACATAGCAAGGAATAGCACACTACATGCATGTGCTGGACCTCCTTGTAAATCACCTCATGTAATCAATGACAATCCAACTGTTACCATCTATTTCAAATGATGAGTTCTTGTCCATGAAATTTATTTCTTATTTATCAAGGTAACAGGAGTAGAAATTAATCAATCTTCAAATCAGCTGCTCATAATCACAAAGTACATTTTATTAATGTGCTAGAAGAACAAATATTGGAAAGTTTTATTTGGCTTCAAACTTGACCCTACTTAGAAATAAGGTGACAGTATACTGCATTTCAAAAAGTATACATTCCTCATTAGCTCAACAGCCCAAGCCAAAATATACATCATCCTAGATTCCACTCTCCTTGTCACTCTTCTCACATGTGGTCAGTTGCCCACTTCTGCCATCTTTGTTTAATCAATAGTTACCATATCTGCTTCCGAGTAAGGCTGTGCCTTTTATTTGTATCAACTGCATCTCGCATTATGCTGATGCATAGTCAGCATGCAATAAAGGTTTGTGAAACGAATAGATCTACTGCTTTATCAACGTCAGAAAACAATGCACATGGGAATGTAAATTGGTATATCCATTATGGAAATCCATATGGAGATTCTTCAAAAAAATTTGAAAAGAACTACCATATGATCCACCAATCGCACCTCTGAGCATACCACATATATCCAATGGAAATGAAATCCATGTGTCAAAGAGGTATCTGCACTCCCATGTTAATTGCAGCATTATTCATAATAGCCAAGAGATGAAATCAGCCTAAATGTCCAACAATGGAGGGATGGATAAAGGAAATGTGATATATATGACAATGGAATACTATTCAGCCTTAAAGAAGAAACCCTGTCATATGTGAAACATGGCTGAACCTGGAGGACATTATGTTAAGTGAAATAAGCCAAGCACAGAAAGACAAATATCACATGTGGAATCTAAAGAAGTTGAACTCACAGAAGCAGAAAGTAGAATGGTGGTTACAAGGGACTGGTGGGAAGAAAGGTGGAGATTGGAGAGATGTCTGTCAAAGTATGCAAAATTTCAACTGGACAGGAGTAGTAAGTCCAAGAGATCTATTGTGCAATATGGTGACTACAGTTAATAACATTGGACAGTATTGTATTCTGGAAAATTTCTAAAAGAGTAGATTTTAAGTGTCCTCACCACAAAAATCATAAGTATGCATATGATAATTAGCTACATTTAGCCATTCCAAATGTATGCATATTTTAAAATATTACATTGTACACAATAAATGTATGTAATTTTTGTTTAATTTTTTCAAATAAGCTTTCTAAACAGAAAACACCATTCAAAATGAAAAGGAAATTTTAAAACCACAGTGCACAAAGAGAGATATGGAAAAAATTGAGTTTCTTGTCAAACATGGATTTTATCTTTCTAACAATTGTAGATATTTTCACATAATCGATAATACAAGCATACATTTTGTGTACTGGTAAACACAAACCCCATTCAAAATAGTGACATTTTTTCCTCCATCTCCTGTTAGCAATCCCGTTGCACTTACCTGTTAAACATTAGTTTCCTAGAGAAGAAGATACTATCATTTCAAACTGCAGCAAACAAAATATTCTACAGGACATATAAATCTTGTATAAAACCTGAACTTTGAGCTATGAAATTCTGGTGGCTTTCTCAACCCAGTCAGTATGACACTGTGAAATCTAAGACTATACCAGAAATGCTCATTCATTTTAAGGTATGTGTGTTTATTTAAGGCTATTTTGCTTTAAACCAAGTGGTTATCCTCAAAATATACAGCTTCTGTTGGGGAGGATAAAAGGAGAAAAATCAAAGTTTAATCTCCAGTTCTCATGGGAAAAATCTGAAGAGCAGTTGTCCTCCTTTAAAAAAAAGTTAATAAAAAATGTTTTCATGAAAAGATAAGATCCTGGCATGTTAAGACAATTTAACCATTTTAACCGATGCAATCATTTTCTCTAAAATAGATACTGCGTTTGCTATCCAATGGGCAGTGGTTTGAGAGCACATTTCTGAAAGATCCTTTGGTTAGTAGCTAGGACAGAATTTACCTCAGGAACAACAATATCCACACACAGTGACCATTCCCACTATTCTTTTGACTACACAGCTTACACTAAGGTAATAAAAACACCAGCTATGTTTTCAGGATGCAGTCAATACCCCATCCAAAAAGAAAATAAAACTTACATTTTAAATTAACTTAAATGGTATGCATTAGAAGAGAGTGATTTTGCAATTGCTGGATCAATCAATCACAGTCACTTGACTATGACTTGAGAGGAGGTTTCTAGAAGAAATTCAAAGTTTGGATGAATATCTGAGGGTAGTCTCTTCTTACCTTAATCCACATGTTTCTAACCCATAATTATCTCAAAGTTATCGCTCACACACACACACCACACACTTTCTTGACTTCACTGAAACCCACTGTCACCTAAGGATACTGCTTCTCCTCTCAAGCAGGGGCTGGGAGATGTTTTCCATCAAACTCAAAATATCCCGGTATCAGAACCAAGGCAGTGTCCTCCTGACTACCCAATGCCACTTGCAGACAAATAACCGCACTCTCTTTTGTAAGCTGCTCCTTTGAGTAGTTGACAATAAGAGCCTCTTCTCCCTCCAGTCTTTGCTTAATCATTTGATCACTCCTTAAAGAATTTAGCACCCAACTGATCGTCTTCTTTTCACCCAACCTTACCATCATGCTAAGCAGATTTAACATCACTTGGATGCACCATCAACACCTTGACCAGCAGTTCCTTACTCTGATACCCACTGATAGTTGTCATCATTCACCCCAAGCACCAACTTCCACAGTCATACCATGAATTTGGTCAACATTGGAAACTGCACTTCAGATAATTCTGCAATAATATGAATACCTTCACAAACACCACCACCACCACCTTCAGCTTCCCTTTCCAATGGCCTTGTTTTCGTCCCCTCATACAACATTTCTACCTATCAAGAACTGCAATCCAGTGACACTTCTACTTCCTCTACATTCATCAGCCTCCTCAGCTCTCTACACCTCTCTGTCAGTACTATGTCACCTCCCTCCCCCGTGTCCACCTCCAACTCCTGGCTTAGTATTTTATCTGGCCTATTCCTATTCATCCTTACTCATACCGCTTTCTTAGAAAGGGGCTATCCATACTTGTAAGCTAGATGAAGTTCTTCTGTTAAGCCATCTTGTAAGTTCTTTGTGCTTTTCTTAGCTATTCTTCAAACACAACAATGATCATATTGCAATTAATGTCATTGTGGATTTGAACATGGAAAGTCTCTTTTATCCTAGATTGTAAATTGGTTAAGAGCAGAGATCATGACTGTTTTACTCTCAATTACATATGTTGACTAACACCATACCTGGAACATAGAAGGCACTCCAGAAATATATGTGGAGTCTCACACACACACACACACACACACACACACACACACACTTATGCATACACACTCATACACTTACCCACAAAGATTTCTTCCAGTAAATGGGTATCTGTATTATGCAAGCAATGTGAAATCAAAAAGAACATTTTGGGGTTTTTGCTGCCTAACACCAAAACTAATTGCAGCCACTCTTCAAAAAAAATGCAATAACGTTATAAACAGCCACATCCTGATTCTTCCAGTAGAAAGCTCTCCATTCTCTGCTGAATATTCATCTGTTGGGAGGGACACTCGCCAAGAAGCTCAGCACTTTCTGTAAAGAGAAGCAGCAAGAATAGAAGATGTGCAGAGAGGAAAGAAAGTCAAAGGCAGGCTCCTGCAATGCAAAGGTGCCAGGAACAAGGGTGCAATCCCAAGCTGTGCAACACAGGATGGAGGAGGGAGATCTCACTTTTATTGTAAATAGCAGAATTCTTTAAAGGTAGCTCTTTAAAGAATTCTTGAATTCTTTAAAGGTAGGTATTTCAGAATTCTTGAAATAGCAGAATTCTTGAATTCTTTAAAGGTAGCTATTTCAGAATTCTTGAATTCTTTAAAGGTAGCTATTTCAGAATTCTTGAAATAGCAGAATTCTTTAAAGAAAGAAAGAAAGAAAGGAAGGAAAAGAAAAGAAAAGAAAAGAAGGAAAGAAGAAAGAAGGGCCAGGCATGGTGGTTCACGCCTATAACCCCAGCACTTTGGGAGGTCAAAGTGGGTATATCATGAGGTCAAGAATTTGAGACCACCTTGACCAATATGGTGAAACCTCATCTCTACTAAAAATACAAAACTTAGTCGGGCATGGTAGCTTGTGCCTATAGTCCCAGCTATTCAGGAGGCTGAGGAAGAAGAATCGCTTGAACCCGGGAAGCAGAGGTTGCAGTGAGCAGATCACACCACTGCACTCCAGCCTGGGCAACAGACTGGGTGACAGCGTGAAACGTAGTCTCAAGAAAAGAAAAGGCCAGGTGTGGTGGCTCATGCCTGTAAACCCAGCACTTTGGGAGGCCAAGGCAGGTGGATCATGAAGTCAGGAGATCTAGACCATCCTGGCCAACATGATGAAACCGTCTCTACTAAAAAAATTAAAAAAATAAAAAATAGCTGGGTGTGGTGACACATGCCTGTAACCCCAGCTAGTTAGGAGGCTGAGGCAGGGGAATCATTTGAACCAGGCAGGCGAAGGTTGCAGTGATCCAAGATCGCACCCCTGCACTGCAGCCTGCGACAGAGCAAGACTGTGTGTAAAAAAAAAAAAAAAGAAAGAAAAAGAAAAAGAAATTGTGTGTTTCCTATAGGAGACCCTAAACTGTTGTGAATTGTGTGTTAAGAGACAAAAAAGTTGTTCATGCAAAGTGCATGAATATATCAGGAAAGCTTCCTTCCAAAGCTAACTAAAATCTTATATTGTGGGGTAACTAATTTCTGGCCTAAATCTCATGGGATTTTTTTTTCACTCATACTTTCTATCTAAGTGGTTATTTTAAAACAATTATTATTCTTTACTTAGGTGTTTAAGCTTTAAAAATGTTTCCAAGCCTAAGTTTAGGTATCCTAATTACCTTTTAAATATTTAGCACTTGGCATTGTTTACAATGTCTTGAGAGCAGATGCCTTTCCAGTTCAGTTTTAGAACCCATGTGCCCTAGACTCAACATCAAAGAATGCCATATTTTTCTCATCACTTTAATTTTTCTCTTTTATTGCATGACTACAGTTTCATTATTAACATGTGGTTAAGAGGGTACCTCTTGGAATGAACTTTGTTCTAGGTTCTCAAATTTGGGGGATTAATTTAAATTTCAGAATTAGACTTTTTTCAATACCCCTTTTAAAAAAATTAATTAGCATGTATTTGTATTTTCATGGCCTTTGACCTGAGAAGTTTTCTGAGCTCCAAACCCAAGTGCAAATTTTGCCTTTCGTTACATACATACATACATACACGTGTATTTAGTTCCAACAATAATTGATATTGCAGTGTTTCTCTAGCAGTTCAGGCAAATGAAACTTAATAAAATTCAGGGAAAAACTTTAAGCTATTAAGTGCAGGTTATTAAAACACTGGTCTAGGCCGGGTGCAGTAGCTTATGCCTCTAATCCCAGCACTTTAGGAGGCTGAGGCAGGCAGATCACTTGAGCCCAAGAGTTGGAGACCAGCCTGAGCAACATAGTGAAACCTTGTCTTTACAAAAAATATCAAAATTAGCCAGGCAAGGTGGTGTGCACCTATAGTCCCAGCTACTCGGGAGGCTGAGGTGGGAGGATCATTTGAGCCCAGGAGGCGGAGGTTGCAGTGAGCCGTGATCATGCCACTCCACTCCAGCCTAGGCAACATCACAAGACCCCATCTCTAAAAAAGTAAATTTTTATAATAAAAGATAACAAAACTAAATAAGAGGAATTTACATGCTCTGGTTCACGATCGTTTCTAAATTTTCAGACTGAAGAAAAACTAAAAACACAAAATTATACTTGAGATTAGTTTGCTACAACAGATTATCCTTTGCAAGGGTCATATATGAGTTTGGAAAATTGATACAGCAGTTAGTAATCTAAGCTTCATGGAAAAATTGGTCATCTCATGTTATTTTCCCCATTCTAAAGATGAGAAAATGCAACTAAAGTAAAAAAGTTCACCTTCGTGGACCCCAGATAAATGGTAAAGAGCTTAGTATTTCTCATCATCTGGCTTCACTAAAACCTCGGATCCACTTTCTAATTGAACCTGTCCTCCCAGTCTTTTTATTACAGTGTGTTTCCAAATGCAGCTGATGGGTTATCTCTAGCCTTTTTGTTTGCCTTCAGGCAGGGAAAGAGCAGAATCTACTGTTAACATGTAAAGAATTACTATTTCATGGCCATTCATTTTCTTTTTTAAATAGACATATTTTTAGCCAGTCCTGACCACACAAAGACCACTTGCTGTTTCTGGCTATAACATAAATATTTAATAAAAGGAAAAACTACTTTGAACCAGTCTTTCATAAGGCATAAACTATACTAGCTTTGTGCTACACTTTTGCAATTTCCCAAATCCATCTGATATTTATCCCAGAGTTTTTGTCAGCTTGGAAAACTTAGGAGGCATATTCACCTGGGTTTTAGAAATGTTTCCAGGAGGCCAGCCGTGGTGGTGCGCCTGTAATCCCAGCACTTTGGGAGGCCGAGGTGGGTGGATCATGCAGTCAGGAGTTCGAGACCAGCCTAACCAACATGGTGAAATACTGTCTCTACTAAAAATACAAAAATTAGCCAGGCGTGGTGGCAAGCGCCTGTAGTCCCAGCTACTCAGGAGGTTGAGGCAGAAAAATCACTTGAACCTGGGAGGTGGAGGTTGGAGTGAGCCAAGATTGTGCCATTGCACTCCAACACGGGCAACAGAGTGAGATTCCATCTCAAAAAAAAAAAAAAGACAAAAGGAATATTTCCAGGAGATGCACGTGCAATCTTTGAGCTTCTATTTCTAGAAGAGAACCATCCAACCAGCTGTCACTATAAGAATCTGGATTTGTAGTTAGGCGTGGTGGCATGCACCTGTACTCCCAGCTACTTGGGAGGCTGAGGCAGGAGGATGACTTGAGCCTAGCAGTTCAAGGCTATAGCACACCATGATTTTACCTGCGAGCCTGATGTCTACCTGGTGACTCCTGTCCTGTGCTACCTGGGGCCTGGGGGGCTTCTGCCAAATGGCCAGAGGCATCTGGAGTGAGGGATGAGCATACATGGGCATCACTGGAAAAGAAAGGCTCTCACTCCCACCATTCCTGAAGCAGAAGCCTTGATATGTGGGGATGCAGCACGAGAACATCTTGCTCTCTTGAGTATCTCCCACCAAGTGAACAGGCTATGGGGCTGACTCTAGGATGTGGGTGCCTGGTTACCAGAATTCTTTTTTTTTTTTTTTTGAGATAGAGTCTCATTCTGTTGCCCAGGCTGGAGTGCAGTGGCACGATCTCAGCTCACTGCAACCTCCACCTCCTGGGTTCAATCAATTCTCCTGCCTCAGTCTCCTGAGTAGCTGAGATTACAGGCACGAGGCGCGCACCACCACACTCAGCTAGATTGTTTCTAATTTTTAATTTTTTTGTATTTTTAGTAGAGATGGGGGTTTTACCATTTTGATCAGGCTTGTCTCAAACTCCTGACCTCATGATCTGCCCACCTCAGCCTCCCAAAGTGCTGAGATTGCAGGTGTGAGCCACTTGGCCTGTTTACCAAAATTCTAAGTTCCCTTAGGTCTGTCGCCAAGGAAGTGAGGTTACTTCTTTAAGTTTCCATCCCCTCAGTCTCCTCCTTCCAGAAGACCTACTCAGGACCCCACTGGGCTGCTGACTGTTCACCCTCCCCACAGGTCAACTCCTTACCTGTACACAGTTATGTCCACCCAGGGCCTCTTGGACACCTGTACCTGATATTCACCATGGGCCTAGGAATCCACTTGGGGCCTGGAATCCTACAGGGGCCTAATGTTACCCTGCAGATTGGGTAGCCTCCTGGGGACCAGGTATCAACCTGGGGACTGTGGTTGACCTGTGGGCTGATGTCCACCTAGGGACTGGGTATTCACCTGGGGCCCTATGTGCACCTGGGGCCGAATGTCCCCCTCAGGATGAATTCCACCTCGGGTCTGTATGTCCACCTGGGACCTGATGTCTGCCTTAGATCTATGTCCCACTAGGGCCTTGCATTCACCAGGGACTTGTATCCAGCTGTGTCCTGATGACCTACTGCATCCTGTTGTTCACCTAAGGTCTGGTGCCCACCTGGGGCCTGGTGATCACCTGGGAGCTGGATATCAACCTGGGGCCTGGGTGTCCACTTAAGGCCTGATGTGTGCCTAGGGCCTGAATGTCCATCTGGGGACTGGATGTCCACCTTGGGTCTGATGTCCACCTGAAGTTGGGTATCTACCTAAGGCATGGTGTCTACCTGTGGCCTGATGTCCACATGAGTCTGGGTTTCAGCTGGGGCCTGCTGTACATCTGGGACCTTGGTGTCCAACTGAGGCCTGATGTCTACCTGGTGACTGTCATCCTCTTGAGGCCTGATGTCCACCTGGGAATGGTTTATGCATGGAAACGGTTATGTCCACCTGGGGCTGGATGTCGCCCAGGGGCTAGATGTCCACCTGTGGCCCCATGTTCACCTAGGACCTAATGCCCACCTGGGGCATGGTGTTCACCTGGGACTGGGGTGTTTACTTAGGGCCTGATGTCCCGCTGGTGCCTAGATACCCACCGGGGGCCTTGTGTTAACCTGGGGCCTGGTATCCAGCTAGGTCCTAATGACCACCTGGGTTGAATTATTCACCTAGAGTGTGGTGTTCACTTAGGGCTTGAGTGCCAGCCTTGGACCTGGTGTCCACCTGGGACTTGGGTATCAAACCAGGAGTTGGTGTCCAGTTGAGACATCAGGTGCACCTGAGGTCTGAGTGTTCGCATGAGGCCAGATGACCACTGGGGGTCTGAATATCAACCTGGTGTCTGAAATTCACTGGGAGCCTGGGTATCCACCTTGGGCCTGATGTCCACTGGGGGACTGATGTTCACCTTTGATCTCATGTTCACCTGGAAACTGTGTATTCACCCATGGCCTGAGGGTCACTTGGGGTTGAATGTCCAACTGTGGCCAGATGTGCACCTGGAAGCTGGGCATCCACCTGGAGCCTGATGTTCAGCTGGAGCCTGGAGTTCAACTGAGGCATGATGTCTACCTGAAGCTTGATGTTCATCTGGGTGCTGGATGTTCACCTGGGGCCTGATATCCACCTGAGGCCTGAGGACCCTTCTCGGGCCTAATGTCCACAAGTTGGCCTGGTATTCATCTGGTGCCTTGGTGTTGACCTGTGGCCTAATGTACTCCTGGGTTCTAGTGTCCTCTTGGGGCCTGATGTCTACCAGGATCCTGGTATCCACCTAGGGCCTGATATTCACCTGGAGACTAGGAATCCACTTGATAACTGGTGCCCATCTGTGTCCTGATATTCACCTTGGGACTGGGTAAACACCTGAGGCTTGATGTCCACTTAGGGCATCAAGTGTGTATTTGGGGTCTAGTGTTCATGTGGGGCCTGATGTCAACCTTGAGCCTAGGTATTCACCAGGGGACTAGTGTCCAGCTGGGGCCAGATGCTCACTTGGGGCCTGGTGTCAACTTGAAGCATGGTTGTCAACCTAGGACCTGATTTACAGTCCAGTGTCCACCTTGGGCCTGTTTTCTATCTGAGTCCTGTGTGTCCTCATAGACCCTGGTGTCAATTTGGGGCCTGGGTATTTAGCTGGGGCCTGGATATTCAGGGGTACATCATGTCTACTGGGGTCTTTGTGTCAATCTGAGCTCTGATGTCCACCTAGGGATTGGGTATCCACCTATGGCTTGGCGTTTACATGGGGCCTCTAACACCAGGTTCCAGATGAACTCAGATGTCCACCTGAGGTGTGATGATGACCTGAGTTATAAGTATTCACATAAGGCCTGGTGTCAACTTGGGACCTAGGGCCTGGGTGTCTACCCGGGGCCTGACTTCCGAGTAGTTCTTGTGTCAACATGGAACCTGATATACACTTTGGGCCTAGGTTACCTCCTGATGACTAAGGTCCACATGGTTCCTGAGGACCACCTGAGGCCTGGTATTAATTTAGAGCCTAGTACCCACGTGGGGTCCAGGTGTCCACCTGAGACGTGATGTTCACCTGGAGTGTAGCAGTTCACCTGGGGCCTGGTTTCCACCTTGAGTGTGTGTATCCAACTGAGTGCTGGTGTCCACCTGGAGTCCAGTGCATACCTGGGGCCTGCTGTACACATGGGGCCTGGCCATCTACCTAGGACCTGATGTTCAGATAAGGGCTGGAGTTCTCCTGGCCTGGTGTCCACATGGAGCCTGGGTGTACACCTGGAGCCTGATGCCCCACGTGGATACCTGGGCCCCAGTGGTCATCAGATCCTAGGAAACTTTCAGGCCGCAGGTGCACATAAAGCTCCAAGTGGCCACGTAGGCCACAGGTTGATTCACAGGATCCAGGTGGACACTTGGTGCAAGATGAACACCATGCCCCAGGTGAACACCAAGGCCCAGGTGTCTACCTAGTTTTCAAGCAGACACCAGGCACTAGATTGACACACAGGTACCAGGTGGATATCAGGCCTCAGGTGAACACCAGGCCCCAGGTGGTTAGGTTACATATACCATAGGTGGCCATCAGGTCCCAGGTCTATATCCACTCCCCAGTTGAAAATCAGGATCCAGGTGGATACCCATGTCCTAAGTGAACACCAGGTTCCAAATGAACATCAGACTCCAAGTGAACACACAGGCCCCAGTTCAATACCAGCCTCAGGTAGACATCAGGACCCCAGGCCCAATGTGCATGCCTAGTCTCTTGGAATACGTCATGTTCAAGGCAAAGACCAGACTCCAGGTAGATATCTGGTGCCAGGTGGACATCTGGCTGCAGGTGGACATCAGGCCTCAGGTGGATACCCAGTCTACAGGTGTAAATCAGGCCCCACTATTTCATCAGGCCCCAGTTAAACACTTGACTAAAGGTGTGCATCAAGACCCAGGTTGACACCCAGGTTTCAGGGGCACACTGGGCCCAAAGTGTACACCCGTGCCCAGGTGGACATCAGGCCCAAGGTGTACACCAGACCCCAAGTGGACATCAGGCTCCAAATTGACACCAGTCTCTAGGTAGATCCTTAAGCCCCAATTGGTCATCAGGCCCAAGGTGGATATCTTGACCCCAGGGGGTCACCAGGTCACAGGCAGGCCCCAGGTAGACACTAGGCCCTAGGTTAACACAAGATCTGACATGGTTTCAGCCCCCATGTGGACTTTAGTCATAAGGAGCTTACCTAGGCCCTAAGTGGACATCAGGCCCCAGGTTGACACACTGAACCAGGTAGAAGTCAGGCTCTAAGTAGACACCCAGGCCCTAGGTAAATACTTCAGTCCCAAGCCAACATCAGGCCCTATGTGGACACCCAGACTCCAGGCAGACGTCAGGCCCCAGGTGAACACTGAACTCAAGGTGGTCATCAGGCCCCAGGTTGACACATAGACCTCAGGTAGACAACAGGCACAGGTGAACTTCAGGCTCCATATGAACATCAGGCTCCAGGAAGAAATCTGTGCCCCAATTAAACACCAAGTCTTAGGTAGACATCAGGCCTCAAATGGATGCCCAGGCCCCAGATGGATATAAGGCCTCAGAGAAACACCAGGCCCCAGTTAGACATTAGACACCAGGTGGACACAAAATCCAAAATTGACAAATGGAATCTAATTAAACTAAAGAGCTTCTTTAGATACTGTGAGGCTTGATGTTAATCTGTGGCCAGATGTCCATCTGATGCTTGATGTCCACCTTAGTCCTGGGTGTCTACTAGAGACCTCATGTCCAACTAGAGCTTAGGAAACCACTGGGAGCTTCGTGTAAACCTGAGGACTGGTATGCAGCTGGGTCCTAATGATTCCCTGGGTCATATTATTCACCTAGGGCCTGGTGTCCACTTGGGGCTTGAATGTCAACCTTAGGTCTTGTGTTCATCTTTGACCTGGTGTCCACCTGGGACTTGGGTATCAACCTGAAGACTTGGTGTCTAGTTAAGGTGTCATGACCACCTGGGTACTGAATGTCAATCTAGGGTCTGATGTAAACCTCTAGTTCAGTATTCATCTGGGCCTGGTCTTCACCTGGGGCCTGCTGTCTACCTGGGTCTTGCTGTCAACGTAGGGTCTGATGTAAACCTCTAGTTCAGTATCCACCTGGGGCCAGATGTCTTCCTCGAGACTTATATTCACTTTTGACCTGATGTCCACCTGGGGACTAGCTATCCATCCATGGTCTGATGTTCAGCTGGGCACAGATGTTGAACCGTGGCCAGAAGTGCACCTGGAGTCTGGAGTCTGGGCTTCCACCTGGAGCCTGATGTTTAGCTGGGGCTAGAGTTTACTTGGAGAATGATGTCCACCTGAAGTTTGATGTTCACCTGGGGCCTGATACCCACCTGGTGCCCAAGTATTCTCATGTGCCTAATGTCTACCAGTTGGCCTGGTATTCATCTGAGGGCTTGGTGTCAACAGGTGGCTTTATGTACACCTGGATTCTAGTGTCCTCCTGGGGCCTTATGCCTACCAGGAATCTGGTGTACCCCTGGGGCCGTTGCTTTTGGTGTTTTAAAAATGAAGTCCTTGCCCATGTCTTAAAGCTGCAAAATGATTTTCTTTGACTTCATGTCTCACATCCAGGACATGCTCATGCTAGAGGTGGGTCCCCATGGCCTTAAGCAGCTCTGCCCCTGTGGCTTTGCAGGGCACAACCACCCCTCCTGGCTGATTTCGCGGGCTGGTGTCAAGTGTCTGGCTTTTTCAGGCAAACAGTGCAAGCTGTCAGTGGATGTACTATTCTGGGGTTTGGAGGATGGTGGCCATCTTCTCACAGCTCCACTAGGCAGTGCCCCAGTGGGGACTCTGTGTGGGGGCTCGCATCTCACATTTTCCTTCTATACCACCGTGGCAGAGGTTCTCCATGAGAGCTTCATTCCTGCAGCTCACCTCTGCATGGACATCCAGCCATTTCTATACATCCTCTGAAATCTAGGAGGAGGTTCCCAAATCTCAGTTCTTGATTTCTGTGCACCTGCAGGCCCAACAACACATGTAAACCACCAAGGCTTGGGGCTCGCACCCTCTGAAGCAATGGCTTGAATGCTACATTGGCCTCTTTTAGCCATACCTGGGATGCGGGGCACCAAGTCTTGAGACTGCACAAAGCAGCAAGGTCTTGGGCCAGGCCCATGGAACCATTTGTTCTTCCTAGGTCTCCAGGCATTTGATGGGAGGGGCTGCTGTGAAGACCTCTGACATGCCCTGGAGACATTTTCCTCCATTATATTGGTAATTAACATTTGACTCCTTGTTATTTATGCAAATTTCTGCTTCCAGCTTGAATTTCTCCTCAAAAAATGGGTTTTTCTTTTCTATCGTATCATCAGGCTGGAAATTTTTTCCAAACTTCTATGCTCTGCTTCCCTTTTAAATGTAATTTCCAATTACAAACCATATATTTTTGAATACATAAAACTGAGTGCCTTTAACAGTACCCAATCCACCATTTGAACACTTTACCACTTAGAGATTTCTTCCACTAGATGCCTTAAATCAACTCTCTCAAGCCCAAAGTTCCACCAATCTCTAGGGCAGGGTCAAAATGCTGCCAGCCTCTTTTCTAAAACATAGCAAGAGTCACCTTTATTTCAGTTCCCAACAAGTTCCTGTCAGCATTTTGATCAAGGCCATTGCCATTCAGCAAGTCTCTAGGAAGTTCCAAACATTCCCACCTCTTCCTGTCCTCTTGTGAGCCCCCCAAACTGTTCCAAGCTCTGCCTGTTACCCAGTTCCAAGGACGTTTTTACATTTTTGGATATCTTTGCAGCACCACCTCACTCTTGGTACCAATTTACTGTATTAGTCTGTTTTCATGCTGCTAATAAAGACATACCTGAGAATGGGAAATTTATAAAGGTAAGAGATTTAATGCACTCACAGTTCCACATGGCTGGGGAGTCCTCACAACCATGGCTGAAGGTGAATGAGGAGCAAAGTCACATCTTATATGGTGGCAGGCAAGAGAGCTTGTTTAGGGGAAGTGCCCTTTACAAAACCATCAGATCTCGTGAGACCTATTCACTATCACGAACACAGCACAGGAAAGACTCACCCTCGTGATTCAGTTACCTCCCATTTGGTCCCTCCCATGACACATGGAAATTGTGGGAGCTACAATTCAAGATGAGATTTAGGTAGGGTCACAGCCAAACCATATCAGGCCCCACATGAACGTATGTCCCCAGGTAGACATCTGTCCCAAAATGGACATCAGGCCACATATATATACCCAAGCCCCAAGGGTACACTTAAGCTCTGGGTGACTCCCCAGGCCATACGTAAATACAAGGCCCAAGGTGGACATCAGGTCCCAGGTGGACCCCCCACATCTCAAGTACACAACAGGCCTCCCCCCTGCCATCAACATCAGGTCCCAGGTGGAAACCCAGTCCCAGGTGGACACCAGGCACTTGATGAACACTAGGACCCATGTGGTCACCAGGCCACAGCTGGACACCTGTCCCCAGTGAACAGCAGACCCTAGGTGTATACCTCATCTGCAGGTGTGCATCAGGCATTGGGTTGACACACAGGTGCCAGCTGAAATCTGGCCCTCAGCTGAACATCAGATCCCAGGATGTCACCCAGGCCCCAGCTAAACACCAAGTATTAGGTGGACATCAGGCCCCAGGTGGACATCAGGCCTCAGGTGGATATCTAGGCCTTTGGGGAACATCAGGCCCTGGTGGATGCTGAGGCCCCATACAGATACATGGCCCTATGTGGACACCCAGGGTCCAGGTGGACCTTAGATTCTGGATGACCTTAGTCACATATGGCTGCGTCTACCTAGGGCCAATGACTGGGGCCTAGGTATCCAGCTGGGGCCAGATGTCTATCTGGGGCATGATGTCCACCTCAGGCCTGGATGTCCACCTGGGCCATTGTGTTCCTCTTGAGCCCAGTGTCCACCTGGAACCTGGGTATCACCCTGTGACCTGTGTATCCACTTGCAGCCTGATGTGCATCTGGAGCCTGAGTTTCCAGCTAGGACCTAATGACCATCTGGGACCCAGGTACCCCCCTGGGGTATCTGGTTCCAGGTGTACACCAAGGCCCTGTAGATACCAGGCCCCAGGTAAACTCAAGACCATATCTGTATATCAGGTCCCAGGTGACTGCCAGAGCCCCATGTGTACATTAGGCTCTATTAGACACTGGATTCCAGGTGGACATTGGCCCTGAGGTTGACACACACAGTCCAGGTGGACGAAAGGCCCCATGGATATACTTGTGCTCCAGATGTACATCAGTCCCCAGGTGAACATAAGACCACAGGTGGACATCAGGTCTCAGGTGCACATCTAGCCCTAGGTAAACCTCAGTTTTAAGTAATTAGCCAGTGGGCACACAGGTACACAACAGGCCCAAGGTGGACATTGAACTCCAGGTGGGCATCAGGTCCTAGGTTGATAACCATGCACCAGGTAGACAGCAGTCCCCACGTGAACACCTAGATTCAAGGTTGATATCAGGCCCCAGGTGTACACCAGGCCCCAAGTGAACACCAGGCCCTAGGTGAATACCTATGCCCCAAGTGGGCATCAGGTCCCAGCTAAGCACTCAAGTCCCAAGCTGAACATCAGGACCCAGGTGGACACCAGTCAGGAAAGATTCCTAGGACCTCGGTGAACATCAGGCCAACAGTAAAATCCCAGGCCCCAAGTGGATACTAGGCCCCAGGTGTACATCAGGCCCCGAGAGGACATTGGAATCTATGTCCACATCAGGCTGCCGGTTGACCCCACATCTCCAGATGAACATCAGGCCAACTGGTGGATATCAAGTGGCATGAGAAGGACACTTAGGCCCCAGGTGGATACCCAGGCCCCAGTTGCACATCTGGCCACCCAGGCCCCAGGTGGACATCAAGCTTCAGGTGGACATCATGGCCTGGGTTAACCTTAGGCCCCAGCTGAACATCAAGTCCCAAGGGAATACCCAGACCTCAGTTGTACATCTGGCCACAGTTGGCCATCTGGCCTCAGGTGGACATTTGGCTGTGGGTGAATATCCAGTCATCAGGTGGACATTAGGTCAAAGGTGAACATCAGTCCCCAGGCGAACGTCAGGCTCAAGGTTGCCATAAGGTCCCAGGTGGACCCTGAACTTGAGGTCTACATCAGTCTGCAAGTTAACATCCAGGACCAGGTGGGTAGTTCACCTTAGGTGAATACCAGACCTAGGTGGACATCAGGTCCCAGATAGAAACCAGGACTCAGGTGGATACCTAGGCTCCTAGTGGATATCAGGCCTCAGGTGAACACCAGACCCCAGGTAGACATCAGGCACCATGTGGACACTCAGGCCCCAAGTGGACATCTGTCCCCAGGTGAATATCCATTTATAGGTTTATATCAGGCCACAGTTATATTCCCAAGCCTTAAGCAGACAGCAGGTTCCAGGAGAACCCCAGACCCCAGGAGTACACTCAAGCCCCAAGTGGACACCCAAGACCCTGGGTAGCTACAAGTCCCCAGGTGGACATTAGGCTCCAGATGGATATGAGACCCTAAGTAGATACCTAGGCTCTAACTGGACATCAGCCTCAGTTGGATTCCCAGGTCTTAGGTATATATCAAGCCCAGGTGAACAACATGCCCCAGGGATTTATAAAGCCCCAGCTGGACACCAGTCTTCAGGTGGATACCTAATCCCCAGTTCGACATCAGTTCCCAAGTGGACACCAGGCCTCAAGTGAACAAAAAAGCCAGCTGTGTACCTAGTTCCCGGGTGGGCATCAGGCTCTAGGCTGACACACAGGCACTAGGCGGATATCAGGCTCCACGTGGATGCCTATACCCAAGGTGGATATGAGGTCCCAGGTCTATACCCAGTCCCTATCTGAACATCAGGATCCAGGTGGATACCCATGCCCTAGGTGAATACCAGGTTCCAGATGAACTTCAGGCCCCAGGTGGACACCAGGCCCCAAATGGATACCTAGGCCCCTGATGAACATGGGGTGAACACCCAAGCACCAGATGGACACCTGTGCTGCAGATGGACACCAGGTGCCAAATGCACGCCAAGGCCTCAGGGGGATATCAGGCTCCAGGTGGATACTGCGCTCCAGGTGTATATTAACCCCTGTTTGACACCCAGGCCCCAGACGGACACCAGGACACAGGTGAATATAAGGCCCTAGGAGGATGCCAGGCCTTATGTGCATATTTGCCTCCAGGTGGACACCCAGGCCCCAGGTGAACATGAAGCCTCAGGTAATCATCAGGCCCCAGGTGGACATCAGAATCCAAAAGGACACAGAGCCCCCAGGTGGACTCCCACGCCCCAGGTAAAGACCAGGCCTCAGATGGATACCTAGGTCCAGAGTGGACATCAGGCCTGAGTTAGATGGTGAACTGTAGGTGGAAACCAGGGCCCAGCTGAACATCAGGCCCCAGATGTACACACAGACCCCAGGTAATGCCAGGCCTAAGGTAGACATCAGGCTCCAGGTGGACCCCAGGTCCCATGTGGATACCTAGTCTCTTGATGAACATCCCACTCAAGGTGGTCATCTGGCCACAGGTGGACATCAGGTTCCAGGTTTACACCAGGCTTCTGTTGGACACTGGACTGGAAAAGTGAATCAGGACCCAGGGCGACCTCCACACCCCAGGTGGACATCACATTCCAGTTTGACTCCCAGACCCCAGGTGGACAATATGCCCTAGGTTAATGGCAGGCCTCAAGTGGTTCTCAGGCCCCACATGGACATCAGTCATATGGATCTTATCTAGGACCCAAGTGAACAGTCAGGCCTCTGCCTGACACCAAGAACCAAGTGGAAGTCAGGCCCCAAGTGGACACCCAGGCCCTAGGTAAATACCTTGATCCCAAGTCAGTGCCAGGCTCTATGTGGAAACCCAGGCCCCAGGTGGGCATCAAGCCCCAGATGAACTCTGAACCCTAGGTGGACATCAGGCATATGTAAACTTCAGGCCACAGCTGAACGTCAGATTTTTGGCAAATGTCCATGCCCCAGGTGGGTATCAAGCTTCAGGTGAACACCAGGCCCCAGGTGGACATCAGGAACCAGGCGAACACTCAGTCCCACATGGACATCTGTGCCCAGGTGCACATCCATCCCAAGGTGGATATCAGGTCACAGATGTACACCGAAGCTCCAGGCAGGCACCAAGCTCCAGGAGAACTCTAGAGCCCATAAAGACACTCAGGCCCCACGTGGTTGCTTAGGCCCTAGGTAAATACAAGGCCCCAGGTGGACATCAGGCTCCAGTGAACACCAGCACCCAGGTGGGTACCTAGTCCTCAGATGTGCACCAGGTTGACACATAGTCCCCAGTTGAACTCTGGGTCCCAGCTGAACATGAGATATCAGGTGGTCACCCAGGCCTCAGATAAACACCAAATCTTAGGTGGCTATCAGGCCCAGGTGGACACCAGCCCTCAGATGGACACAGGTCACCAGGTAGATATCAGGCCCCAGGTGGATATCTAGGCCCATGGTGAACATCAGGTCCTAGTGGACACCCAGTCTTCACATGGACATCAGGCCCCATGTGGACACCTAGCCCCAGGTGAACATCACACTCCAGGTGGACACCAGGCCCTAGATGGACATCAGGCCACAAGCGGATGTCTAGCCCCAGAGGGACATTCAGCCCCAAGTGGACATCAGGTCCTGCATGGATAAACCATTTCCAGGAGGACACCAGTCACCAGGTAGACATCAGGCCACAGGTGAACACTGGACTCAGGCTGTATATCAGGCCCCAAGTTGACAACCAGGCCCGAAATGGACACCAAGGCCCCAGTGGACCACAGGCCCCAGCTGAACACCAGACTCATGTGGACCTCAGGCTGCAGGCAGACGCCATACCTAAGATAGATACCTAGGCTCTAGGTAGACGTTAGATGGACACCCAGTCCCCAGGTGGTCATCAGGCCCTAGGTAGACATCAGGTTCCAGGCACACATCAGACCCTAAATGACACCCAGTCCCCAGTGATCACCAGCCTCAGGTAGACACGGAGGCCCAAGGTGGAATTCAGGCCTGAGGAAGACATTTGGCCCCAGGTGCACATCAGGTCCCAGGTGAATACTCAGTCCCCAGGTGGACATCAGGCCCCAGGTTGATACCTAGTCCTCAGGTGACTATCCAATCCCCAGTGTAACATTAGGCCCCTGTTGAATCCCAGGCCCCAAGTGGATTCCTAGGTCCCTGGTGAACGCCAGGCACAGATCTACAAGCAGGCCCTGGGTGGACATAACTGTGTAAAGGTAAGGAGTTGACCTGCGGGGAGGGTGAGCAGTCAGCAGCCCAGTGGGGTCCTGAGTAGGTCTTATGGAAGGAAGCGGTTGAGGGGATGGAATCTTAAAGAAGTGACCTCACTTCCTTGATGACAGACCCTAACAGAACTTAGGATTCTGGTAACCAGGTGCCATATCCTAGAGTCAGCCCTGTAGCCAGCTCACTGACTGGGAGATGATCAAGAGAGTAAGATGTTCTCATGCTACATCCCCACATCTCAAGGCTCCTGCTTCAGGAAGGCCCAGAGTGAGAGCCATTTCTGACGATGCTGACAAAGGCTCATCCCTCACCCCAGATGCCTCTGCATATTTGGCAGAAGGCCCAGGTATCACAGGACAGCCCAGGGCAGGCCCTTCCGGGCTGAGGGTCACCACTGATATGAATGGGGCTGCATCTGCACATTGTCCTTGACAAGCTGGAGCCTCTGAAGCCCACTGATGCACAGGCACATGATGAGGTGACCTCCAGTCTGGAAGACTATCTGGGAGTGCTGTTTTGGGGCTAAAATTCCTGTAAATTCAGTGAGGTTGTTTTTGTGTTTGGAAATTCCAGTGGAAAGTGAGTGACATTGGTAACCATTCTCCTTTCTCAGCTCCTGCTCCATGTGCAGAAATACAGTTATTTCCAGTACCAGCTGTTGAGTTAGTGCCAGCACCAGGGGAAGACCCCCTCCAGGGACAGTGGTGGAGCTAGAGGCAGCTCCAGAGACCTCCTGTCCCTGCCTTGGGACTGCCAAAGTCTAGCCCAGTGAGGAGCTGCCTGACTTCATGTCACTTGCTCTAGCCACTGGCCTCAGCCATGTCACTTGCTCTAGCCACGCTCAGCTTTTAGCATGGCTGAAGCTACAGCTGGCAAGAAGGGTTGGGCCAGCACTGCCCCAGCCAGCAGCTCCCACGCTACTCTCAGTCCGGGACACAGTGGGAGCCATGGAGGCAGAGAACAGGGTGTGCAGTCTGGGATCCTGTGCATTGCTAGAGAGGGGCTTCTCTCATTTGGCAGAGCCACAGCCCTGCTGCCGAAGAGCCTGCTGCTGCTGCTGGGTGTGTTTGCCTGCTTGAAGGAGTTGCTAGAGAGCAGGAAAAGAAGCCTGCAAGGAGGGGTTCCAGCAGCTCCTCCTGTCCCAGAGGTGGCCTCCTCCAGGCATGGAGGTTTGCCCTCTGCTGGGCACCTGCGCTGTTTGCTGCCTGGGATGGGCTCTTCTTGACAGGCAGGCAAAGGGTGAGGGAGTCAGGGGGTGTCTCCAAAGGAAGCTTCCAAACTCAGCAGCTGCACATCAGGGTCTCCATTTATGAAATTTATTTATTTATGAAAAAAATAACACTTTTATTCATAGTGTTAGAATTAAAAGTTTATACAATGACATTTAAATAAACTTTGACTTTTTGAAACTTGAATGTCTTCTTTCACTCCCTAATGTTGCAGATGATATTTTTGAGGCATCCTGGAAACCTCTAACAGTTGTGTGCTTTTGTGCTTTTACCTGTTTTGACTCCCTCAGGTTTATTGTGGAAAGAGGGATCATGTAGGTTCATTTCTCAGGCAGATAGATCACCTTTTACCATCAAAGATTTAGTATCACAGTTTCTTTCCAAAAGTTATGTGTGCAAGTTGCTATGTTGGTATTTTTGCTAATCTGGGGTTAAAACAGAATGCCATAGACTAGGTGACTAATAAACAACAAATTGACTTCTCACAGTTCTGGAGATAGTAAAATCTCAGGTCAAGTGGTCAGCAGATTCGGTGTCTGGTGAGGGCGGGCTTTCTGTTTCATAGACAGCCATGTTTCTACTGTGTCCTCACATGACAGAAGGGATGGGATGAGGGATCTCTCTGTGGTCCCTTTGATAGGAGCATGAACCCCATACACGAGGTCTCTGCCTGCATGACCTAATCACTTCCCAAGGCTCTACCTCCAAACCCCATCACACAGGGAAATGCGCAAAACTATGAAGGAAGGAGAAAGGAGAACCTAGTCCAGGTTTTCTGGTGACCCACAGCAAAATATGTCAAAATGGATGCCTCTCCATTGAGGACCACACACTCTCCAGGGTTGGACTGGCTCCAACAATAGTCTCATAGAGCTATGACTATGTTCTACCATCTGATTCTTCTTCCTATGACAAAAAAAAAAAAAAACCACCACTTTTGGATGACACAAACACAAAATAGTAATATAAAGACAGTTGAAATAAACAGGATAACTAAATTTCACCAATAATGTCAAAAAAAATGGGTGTTGGGCACTCTCTCTGCAGAGTTCCACACAGGAGATCAATGAGGAACTATTTGATGGGTCCAACTTCTCCAACTCCGTGGACCAAGAGCAGGTGCGCCACACCACTAACTATGGCCAGCATGGGCCTGATGTCCATCTGGGGCTTAGGAATCCACCTGGGGTCTATACCCACCTTGGGCCTGGTGTTCATCTGGGGCCTCATATCCACCTGGGTCCTGGGTGTCAACTTGGTGCCTGATGTCCACCTGGGGCCTAGATATTCACTTGGGCCCATTGTTGACCTGCGGCCTAGTGTACATTTGGAGCCTTAAATCCACAAGTGACCTAGGTATCTACCTGGGGACTGCTGTACAGCTGAAGCCAGATGTCCACCTGGATCCTGGTGTTCATCTGGGGTCTGCTATATACTTAGGGCTGCTATATACCTAGGGCCTGATGTCTATTTGGGGCCTGGGTATCCTCCTGTGGTCCAATGTCCACCTCTGGACATCTGGGGCCTGGATGTCCACCTAGAGACCTGATATACACCTGGAGGCTACTGTCCACCTGGGCACTGATGCTTACTAGGAAAATGGCGTCTACTTGGGACCAGGTATCCATTTGAGGCCTGGGTGTCCATTGTGGGCCTTGATGTTCATCTGGAACCTGGGTGCCCACTCAGGAATTGATGTTCACCAGGGACCTAAGTATTCTTCTGGGGCTTGATGTCCCTGTAGGACCCTGTGTTCTCCTAAAACCTGGGCCTCCACCTGTGGCCTAATGTCCATCTTGGGCCTTGGTGTTCACCTAGGGCCTGAAGTCCATCTGGGCATTGGGTATCCACCCAGGGACTGGTGTCAACCTAGGGTCTGATGTCCACCTGGTACTGGGTTTCCACTCAAGTCCTGATGTACATCTGGGGCCAGATTTTCATCTGGGAACTGATGTCCACTTAGACCTGGGTGTCCATCTGGGGCCTGATGTTCACCAGGTCCTAGGTATTTACTTGGGGCCTGATGTCCACTTGTCCTCAGACTGTGGGCACCTGGAGCTGAGAGACCACTTGGTCATTTTCAGTATCACATGCTGGGCACACCAGGGTACCTGGCACAGGACTAGTGCTAAGGGCAGAATTGCTGAGTGAATCAATAAAAAGGTGTCACACGTCCCTTCTTGCTTCTGGCTACCTCACAATGTGGAGATCATTAATAAGAACTGGAGGTGCATGACCTCAGCATGACTTTCTCCTGGCTCCAGTGGGCACCAGGGACCCAGGAGGCTGCTCTCCCACTACCCATGTCGCCAGGAGGAGCATCACAGAACACAACAGTCACCTGCATTAGGGGGTCATCAACTTAGTGGCTCTCCAGGGTCCCAGGAGGCAAAGGAGCAGAAACTGCAGGCTCTATGGGCACTAAGAGGGACCTTGGAAGCTCTCTTGTCCCCTTTTTTCCTCCAGCTCCTGAGGTATGCAGCTCATTCTCAATGCATCCTTACCTTGGCCAGGGCAGCGATTTCCACTAACTTCCAAATGAGGACCTCACGGACCCAATGTGGCCTGCTCTTGTCTCAGGAATTTTGACACAGAGTCCAGTACCTGGAAACATTCTGTCTTATCTGAAATCATCACCCAAGCCCCCAAGCCTCTCTCTGCTCTGAAGGACCCCCCAGGAGTAAAAAGCATTTTCCAAGTGTCTCAGCACACACTCAGTCATTCATAAAGAACCAAGGCCAACAGATTCTTCTGAGTACATGGAAACCTGTGGTTCCATGCTCCAAATAAATCACATCATAAAAAGGAGAAAATAGGGGCTTACTCCCCTGTACCTACACTATGACAGGTGGGACCATCCGATTCCAGGTACCCATAGAGGTGGACTGCAGGACCCTAATCTCAACCTTCCAAGGCTGTGCTGGGCAGGGGGCCCTGGCCCAGGAAGAACCTTGGGAAGCTTATGGATCCTCCTGCCCATGCTCTGGGCCCTTTTCTGAGCCTGACTCTAAAACTCAGCAGATTGAACAGGACTTGCTGGTTATACTTTGGTCAAAGGTGTAACCTCCTATATCTCTAATTCCTCACAGAGTTCTTGCCATGTTCTCCCACCTGTCCTGTTCTCAGACCTCCAGAGTCAGGGGTGATAGGCTACTGACTGGTAACTCCATCTGGATGTCTAAGAGCATCTCCTACATAGCAAATTGTTACAGAACTCTTATGTCCACCACCCTCAATCCTATTCCTACCAAAGTCCCCCCATCTCAAGCACCATGGTCTTCGAGCTGCTCAAGTCAAAATTTTAGGTTTCATTCATCCCTGGGGGCTATTGTTCCCTCGCTCTGCATTTTCATTTCATGAATAAGTCCTGCATCTCTCCAGAACATAGTTTTTATTCTTTCCACTTCTCTCTGTGTCCATTAATTTCATGATGTTCCGGGCCACCACTGATTCTCACCTGGATGTCTATAGTGACATCCCCAGTTGTCCTGGCTTCTGCTGCCACCTGCCTACAACTCACTCTCCATGCAGCAGGCAAAATGTCAATGTAACATTTACATCTAAGTATGCTACTTGCTGCTGAAAACCATCCAAAGGCCTCCAACACACATGTGATAAAATCAGAACTTCTGACTCTCAGATGGCAAAGACAGTATATCCATCATTCTGTTGTGCCTTCTTATCAGAACACCTTCAGGGCTGGAATCATGAATATGTAATGCTTAGTTCTCAGGTTGGTGCAAAAGAAATTGCGGTTAACATAAAACCCTAATTTAAACTGGCTCAGCTTTCCCATACAACTGAAGTTGAAGAAAATTACATTTGTTTTATCTGAATTCCTTTCTTAGAAAACCAACCACCAGGACTCACAGACAGTATCAAGGAACTGAAACTTTCCAACAGTGCATTGGATAATGAGATGCACCTGCTGCTTGTTGACCAACTCCTCTTACTCACCCCTTCCTGATTCCTATTTTCCTGTATGTAGTTACATTCATTTCTCACTAGATACACCTCTAATTTTAGTTGGTCTGACTTAAAGCTGATCTCCTATGTCCTGGCTGATGGCATCTGCATTAAAGCCTTTCTTCTCTGGAAACACTCCTTGTCTTAATGATTGGCTTTCAGTGTGGTGAGCAACTTGACTTAGGCCAAACCCGCTGCATTCAGCAACATAATTTCTAATCTTTCTTACAACCAGAAGTCATCAGCTTTGTGATTCTGGGTAATGAAATGGAATCCTACTAGAAAGTTCTTTGAGAATTTTGACTTTCCTGATGCAAGTTTTACCACACACTGGTTGCCCTTTCTTTCATGTTTCCTATCTGGGATACAATTGTGATGGCCAGAGCAACCATAACTACTTTGGAATTGTGATGTAAAGTCTATGAGGCTCCAAAAGAATACATCACTGAGACTTTTCAGCCATTAAAACTATCTACCTCCACCTCGGACTTCCCATTACCTGATAGAATGAACCTCCTTCTATTGATCTCACTGTGTTGAAGATGGAGTTTCCCAAATTTAATTGCAAATTATCCACGTGGCCTATCAGGGCCTGCGTCTTCTGGTCTCCATCCAGTTCTTGGACTCTATTGTCTCCATCTTTCTGGTGGTTCAATTCATTCTTTCTCATTTTTGTCTCAAGACTTCCCATAAGTTAACATTCCCATCTCTGTACACAACCATCCTTATTCCATTCCCTTTTCTCACTTGCAATGCTTACATGTACCTTTTTATTAGCTGACTCCTAATGCTGGAATTAAAACTTTATGGGAATAGAAACCTCAACTGAGTTTTTAATCACTGAATATGTGGTGCCTAAAAGAATAGTGGTAGGCACTTGGTAAACATTTGCTGAATGAATGGAAGGAATGGGTCCAACTATCAAGTGCAATTTCTTTAGTGTTCGAATTTTTGAACATAATGTACAGTCATAATGAGGTGTTCTTTTGGAACTTTACAATGGAAAAGATAATGCACATATGAAAATTTGTTACTTGGACTGTTATGGCTGGTGTGTTTTCTCTCTGCAGTCCCATATACAGAAAAAGCAAAGTCATGAACAGAAGACTATTAGGAGAGGATGAAATAAACAGGCCTTGTTGTTGTGCTTTTCTGTTTCCTGTTTGTTTGTTGTTATTTGTTGTTTTCTGTTTATCTCTGATAGTTTGGAGAAATTTCTGAAAGGAAAACAAATAAACTTATTTTTTTCTGATTTAAGACCAAATTTAAAAATCTATATCACATCTCTACTTATCTCTTTTTCAAAGTTCAGTTTCATTTGCATTCATTTTCTTCTTAGTTAGAATTTCTAATATGAAAAAATCATTTTTAAATTTTAATCTCTAATGATCTATTGTTTCTTAAAGTGGTTTAAAGTCCTTAAATATGTTTTGCTTTTTATTTTACTTATATGTTCTTTTTAGATTATCAGGTAGAAGATTTAGTGCTTTTTTATATTTTTGGTTTTTTCTAAAAATTTATTTGAAATTAGATATACCTCCAATTCCTCTTTTAAATTTATTTTCGGAAACTTTACGTGTCTAAATTTATTAATTTACCTATTGTTTTCTCTTTAACCTCAGGAATACTTAATGATGGGCTTAGTGGTTTCTAAATATATGAAAATTTTTGTTGTTGTTGGCTTTGAGGTTGAGAAACACAATATGATATTGATTATTTAGAATGTATTGATTATTCTCTGTCTAATTTATGAGCTACTTTTGAAAGCATAACAAAATGTATATTCTTTATTTGTTCAATATACATTTGTATAGTTTTAGATAAAGTTTATTGATCATGTTATTTATACCTTTTTCGCTTTTTTAGTTTTGTCCCTTCAACATTACTAACCAGTTTACTAATAGACTAGTTAAAACATATTTTCTAACTATTTCTCCTATACTATGTGTTTAATTTAAAATTTCAAAGTTATACATTTATTTATGTTAAAGATTTACATAGCTTCTTATCAACTGTTCTTTACAACTGTTCTTTGTAAAGTCATTTTTGATATCCTGTGATTTTCCCTTTAAGTGGTGTTGAAGGGAAATAATAAAGCAACTCAGACAAGGTGATAAGAACCAGAAGACAGACGTAAGTCAATGCGCCAATTTATTTTGAAATTTAACTACACAACAGCAAGAAAAAAAAGTGTTGTAGATCAGCAACAATAACAGAAAAAAATAACAGAAAGTGAGTCTCAAAAATTTTAAGTTTTCACACACAGGCATACACACACACACACACATACACACACACCCCAATCAAAACAGCTATGGAGCATAGGAAACAACATAAAACAACTAATGTTTAAAATACAGTGATTGTTCATGTAAAGGCAGATAGAAGAATATTTTGAAGCAGAAATCCAAAATTTCATGATAGTTCTAGACAAAAGGAAAATAAAATGCAAAGTGGATACTCATCAGTCTCAGAGAAAAATTGGGAAAAAATTGTGTATCAGAAATTAAGATTAAATTACAGTGTTCCTCAGACAGGGCATGAATTAATTGAAAATATAGTGTTAGAAATAGGGGATAGAAACAAAGCTAAGAGAATAAAACAGAATTAAGAATGTTATCAAAAGAATTAGGAATAGGTGTGGAAGATAAGATATGCAAAGAGAATCTGGCAGAGGTATAATTGGAGTAACTTATTTCCTTCATTTTTTTTCTTTGAGGAAATATGAAACATTGAAATAGAATTAATTTTAAGACTGTAACAGTCTCATAAACACACACAGGCACACATGTACACACATGCAGACACACACACACACACACACACACACTTTCTTGAGATAAAACAAAATTTGAATTTACATGTTGAGAGGCACCTATCATACACCTGAACGTTTTGGCCCAGAGACAAAATTCAAAAATATATTGTAACAAAAATTAAACCTTAAAAATTATGTGGTGTGTGAATCTTCAAGTGTAAAGACCAAGTCACTTACAAAAAAAAAACAAAAAAAAAATCAAGTTGATCTTAGATTCAAGCCCCAGATCCACATCAGGCCCCAAGTCAACACCAGTGCCCCAAATGGACCTCATGCCCAGCATGAACAACAAGCCACAGGGAGACGTCAGTCCCCAGATAGATAGTCCATAGATGAACATCCAGCCCTGGGTAGATACCAGGCTCCAAGTTTACTTCAGGCCCCAGAGGGACACCTAAGCCTCAGGTGGACACCAAACCCCAAGTAAACATAAGGTCCCAGCTGGACATCAGTCCTCAGCTGGACACCAGTCCCCAGGTGAATACTTGGTCCCTAGCCGAACATCAAACCTCAGAAGCACATCAGTTCCCATGTGGACAGAAGGCCCAAGTGGAGATCTAGACCCACGAGAAACATCAGGTCCCTGAGAGACACACAGGCTCAGGTGAGCACCAAGGCCCTTGATGGAAATGAGGCCCCACATAAAAATCCAGGAGCCAGGTTGGTATCACATCCCAGGTGAATTTCGGACACCTGGCAAACATCAGACCTCAGGTGGACACTAGACTCAAGGTGTACATCAGGACCCAGGTTGATCTCCAGGCCCCAGATAAACACCAGGTAATAGGTGGACATCAGGCCACCGGAGGATATGCAGGTGTCAGGTGAATATCTAGCTCTAGGTGGACCCCCCAGGCCTCAGGGAGACATCAGGGACCAAGCAGTCACCCATGCCCCAGAAGAATATCCTGGACACATGCAAACAACAGGCCCCTGAGGCACACTTAGGCCACAGGTAGACATCAGGCCTGAGGTGGACATCAGGCTCTAGGTGGACACCCAGGCCCCAGGTGGACAACAGGCCCCAAGTGAACTCCAGGTCCAGCTGAACATCAGTTCCCAGGTGGTCTCCCAGACTCCAGGTGGAAATCAGGCCCCAAGTGGACATTAAGTCTCAGGTGGATAAAAAGGCCCTTGGTGAACATCAACCCCCAGGTTTACACCCAGGGTCCAGGTGAACACGAGGCTTCAGATGAAAACCAGGCCCAAGGTGGACATAGGCCCCTGACAGAACATGGGTCTCAGGTGTATAGCTAAGCCCCAGGTTGCTACCAGTTTCCAGGAGAATATCCAGGCCTATGAGGACACTCAGACCCCAGGTGGATATAGGCCCCAGGTAAACACCAGGCCCCAGGTGGACATCAGGGGTCAAGTGGACACACAGGTTCCAGGTGTATATCAGGCCCCGGGTATATACCATTTTTCTGGTACATAAGGTGTACATCAGGCTCACAGGTGGACACCCAGGCCCCATATGGACACCAGCCTACAGGTGAGCATCAGGCTCCAGGAGGATACCCAGGCTTTAGGTAGCTATCAAGCCCTAACAGGACACCAGGCCCCAGGTGGGCATCAGGGCCCAACTGGGCATTCAGGTTCTAAGTAGACACCCAAGCCTCAGGTAGCATCAGGGCCAAGGTGGATACTAGACTCTAGGTGGACATCAGGCCCTAGTTGGACACTAGGCCCTAGGTAGACACCTGGGACCCTGGTGACCATCAAGCCCCAGATTAACTCCAGGTCTTAGGTGAACATCTGGTCCCAGTTGGATATCAGGCCCCAGGAGCACATCCGTCCCCAGGTGGATATCAGCTTTAAAGTTGACATCAGGCCACAAGTGGACACTGGGCTTGAGGTGTACATCAGGCCTTGGGTGGACACCCAGGCTTCAGGTGTACACGAGGCTCAGGTGGAAATCAAGGCACAGGTAACACCATGCCCTAGGTGGTTACCTAGGCTTCAGGTGGACATCAGACCCCAGGTGGACACCTGGGCCTCAGGTGGTCATCAGGCCCTAGGTGGAAACTCAGGCCCCAGGTGCACATCACTCTCCAAGTGGACACCCAAGACCCAAGTTGATACCCAGGTTCCAGGTGGGCACTGGGCCCCAGATGAACACCAGGCCCCGGGTGGGGCTCCAGGTGGACATCAAGCCTCAGGTAGATAGTCCTCAGGTGGAAATAAGGGCCCAGTTCGACACCACACCCTGGGTGGATACCTAGGTCTCAGGCGGATGCAAAGTCTCCAGCTGAACATCAGGCTCCAGGTGGACACCCAGGCCCTAGGTGAACACTGGGTCTTAGGTGGACATTAGGCCCCAAGTGGACAACCAGCCTTAACATGGACATCAGGTCCTAGGTAGACAGCAGGTCCAAAGTGCACATGAGGCTCCAGGTGAACACCGGTCCCCAGGGCCACCCTTGTACCCAGGTGAACACCAACACCAATTAAGACATCCACCTCCACTTGGACATCATTCCCCAGGTGTATACCTAGGCCCTATGGGAGCACCAGGCCCCAAATGAGTATATAGATCCCTGGTGGCCATTAGGCACCAGGTTGACACCCAGGGCTTAGGTGGACATGAGGCCCCAGATGAATGCTAGTCCCCAGATGGATAAATAGTACCCACGTATACATGAGGTCCAAGGTTCATACTTAGTCTTCAGGTGAACACTAGGCCCCAGGCAGACACCAGACCCCAGGTGGATACCAGGCCCTAGGCAGACACCAGTCTGCAGGTAGACAGCAGGCCCCCAAAAGGACATTATGCCCTTTATGTCCCAGGTTGACACCTAGGCTCCAGGTGGACACTAGGCTACAGGTGGTTATCTATGCCCCAGGTGGACATCAAGCCTTAGGGGAATTCCTAGTCACCATCTGAACATCAGGCCACAGGTGGATGCCCAGGCTCTTGGTGAATATCAGGTCTCACATGGACATCAGGTCCCAGGTGAACATCAAGCCCCAAGTTGATACCTAGGTTCCTGGTGAACATCAGGACCCAGGTGGCACTCAGGCCCTAGAAGAACACTCAGGCCAAAAGTGGAAATCAGAACATATGTGGACACTCAGGGCCCAGGTGGCTACCAGGCCCCGGGGGAAAACGCCAGGCTCCAAATGAACAACCTGGCTCCAGGTTCCAGGTAGACACTGGAATCCAAATCAGCACCAGGCCCCAGATGGACACCCAGACCTGAGGTGAACATCAGACCCCAGAGGGTGGCCCGAGGTGGACATCAACCACCGGTGGATACCTAGTCCCCAGGTGGATATCAGGCCCCAGTTTGACTTCAGTCCCTGGGTAGATACCTAGGCCTCAGGTGGATATCTAGTCTCTAGCTAAACATCAGGCTCCAGGTGGACCCAGGCCCTAGCTGACTGGGGACTAGTGTTCATATGGGGCCACATGTCCATCTGGGCCCTTGGTGTCAACTTGGAGCCTGATGTACATCAGATGCCCAGTGTTCATTTGTAGCCTGATGTCAGCCTGGGAGCTGGTGTTCGCTGGAGGCCTGAAATCCTCCTGGTGCCTGATGTCCAACTTGGAACTTTGTTTCTACCTGGAGACTGATGTCCACCTGGGACCAGATGTCCAACTGGAGCAAGATGTCCACCTGTAACCTAGAACTTCACCTAAGGCTTGATGTTCCCCAGGGCCTATGCATCTACCTAGGGACTTGTGTCCAGGTGGGACCTGAGGTCCATCTTGGGCCTGGAATTAACCTGGGAGCTGATGTCCACCTGGGGCCTGGGTGTTCCCAGGGACTTGGGTCCATCTGACCCCAGTAAACATCAGCCTGGGGCCTAGTTGTCCATTTAGAGACTGGAGTTTTCACTTAGGCCCTGAAGATCACCTGGTACCCAGGTGTCCACCTGGGACGTCAGGCACTAGGTGTACGCCCAGGCCCCAGGTGAACAGTAGGCCCTAAGAGAACTCCAGACCATATTTAAACATCAAGTCCCAGGTGGATGCCCAGGCTCCATGTATACACCAGGCCCCAAGTATACAGTGGACGCCACCTGAACATCAGCCTCAAAGTTGACACCCATACTACAGGTGGATATCAGGCCCCAGGTGAATACTTATTCTTCAGGTGAACATAGGTCAGAGATGGACATCAGGCCTCAGGTGCACATCTGGCTCCAGGTAAACATCGGGCCTTAGGTGGATACCCAACCCCCAGGCAGACATCAGAGGCCAAGTTGACACAAAAAAATTCCCAGGAGTGTCACTTCCCAGTGGACATCCAGGCTCCAGGTAAATACCCCAGCCCCACTATAAGCGTAACAACCATACCGAGAAATGGTAGGTCTAAATACCATCATGCTCATTGCACACAAAAGGATGCTTAGCTATTTTATTCAAAATACAACTTCATTTATCACTCTGAGCAGCAATGTGCAGAGAAGAAAAGAAAAACCAGGCCTCAAGGAATCCATCCAAAATCACTTAGATATGATAAGGGACAGAAATCCCCAAATGAAATGTTATAGTTGACTTAGAATAGTCTTTAAATCCCGTTAATTTTCTTACACGTTTGATCCAAAGCATTATTTCCAGACACTGAACCTAGAAAGAATTATTTAAGACTAGTAGTCTTGTTCCAGTCTGGATCCCACACTGTTGAACATCTGTAGGTACTACACCACATTATACATAGCACTGGCATGACCTGTGTGCATTTAATTTTCTAATACTTGTTCATCTCTGGCATGCTTTGTGTGTGTATATATATATATATATACACACACACACACACACATATACACACACACACACATATATATATAACATATATGACATACATACACACAAGTACACACACACGAAGTATATAAGGGTAGGATAGTATAATTGTGCAATAACGTTTTTGTGAAAGTGGTGCAAAGTGGATTGCTTTGGCGACCTGCTGGAATGTGCCTCCATTGGCAGAAGTAAGGCTTTCAAAACTAGTCGTTCTCATTTTTCTCTAGCAACTGGGAATATTAATAATTGAAGATGTGTTGGTATAAAAATAATCATAATAATAACAATAAAGTGGTGTTAATAATTATATCACAAGATATAATAGACATTATAGATATTATGAGATATCAAAAAAAGTCATAAAATCTTTTAGATGATTGACACGTTCAATGCGGCCCCTTGTGCCGCCCTGGGGCGCCTCTCTAGCTGGGTTCTTAGCGGTGCTCGCCCTGCTCCACCTACTCATCCCAGGTTCCTGCGCCCCTGGAGTGGTGCCATGGGAGCGAGGTTCTTTGCCGCGGCCCTAGACAAGGACAACGAGGAGGCGGTGCACGTGGAGTCTCCGCGGAAAGGCTGGAATCTGGGCAGGAAAATTCGCGTACCCGCGCAACCTCATCTGCAGGCCTTGATCACTGCCCAGTGCCTGCTGCACCCTGCGAGCTCCGCGGTGGTGGAGCCAGGCCGACACTGCAGGCTCTCGGCCCTACCTGCGGACCCTCTGTCCTTTGTTTTGACCGTGGGACCTAAGCTTCAGCTGGCCCATGGTTCCTGAAATTTGCTGACGATGGGCCGGCGTCTGGGACTGGGTCGTGGGCCTTGTGCTCTGGCCGCGGCGTCATCAGGGTCGGGTCTTCTCAAGGTGCTGCTGGCGATGCAGGATGCAAGGGCTCGGGCTCTGCTTGGTAGTCTATCCCTGCGAACCTCGTCACCTTCCATCGTGGCCACCACGCTGACTGCAGTCAGCCGTGGTCTGCAGAATTTCTGGGAAACTTCCGGCCCAAAGGAGGCATCACTCACATTCACTTGCGAAACTGGGGCCCAGCTGTTGGTGACCCAGCGCTGGCGCTGTCTTTCTTACTCAGGCTAGAGGGGTTCCCGCAACCCAGGGATAAGGGATGACATTTCAACGGCTGCGGGAGGAACGCATCTCCTCACGTAATCAAAGCCTTCGCAATCCCAATGTGAAACCGCCGCGAAAACGGTTGACAAGCGGACACATGACCCAGGGACAGACGCAGAGGGAGGCTCACCAAAGACAGGTCGACATGCAAGACACGGTTTTCTGGCGCATCGGGCACATTTCTCCAAACACACAAACACACACACACACACACACACACACACACACACACACCCCAACCGACAGAGAGAGGGCAAGAAACTCACAGAGTGTGAGAGACAGACAGAGAAGCGAAAACGGGAGACACACAAACACATACACACACCGACAGTCCTACAGCAGTGGCGCAGAAACAAACACCCCCAGGCAGGCGCTGAGGCTACGGGGTTCGGCTCTCGAGCAGAACGACCCTCGGTTGAGAGAGCAGCCCACCCGCCCGCAGGCCGACCCGTCTTCGAGATCCCGGGGGCACGACTTCCGGGGAGACTCACCGAACAGCGTCCGGGCAAGTCTGAGGCTGGGAATTGGCGCTGCTTCCCCCGGACTCCGCCTGTGCTTTCAACATCCTGGGCAGCCCTATGCCACGACTCCTGGCATCCGGAGACGGTCCTGTCGACCCCGTGGAGAGGTCAGGCTGGAGCCTCGGAGCCCCACCACCCAAGCACTGCCACGGAGGGCTCCTGTTTGCCAGGCCTCAGGGCGTGGTTGCTCTGACAACCGTGGGAACCACTGTGACGCAAGAGCATCCGCTCGCCACTCGCTCATGCGCATTGGCTGGGCCGCCCCTCGCTCCGCTGCCCGCAGTCAGGCTGCATCCCCTTTAAACGACGGGGGCCGCTGGGCTCCAAGGGCTCTCCTGCTGCAGCCTTGGCAGCGGCTGCATCCGGGATCCAGTAGGGGGCCGCGTGGGAGAGGCAGCCGCGGGCAGCGTCCCAGGATCAAACCCCAGGAGTCCGGTCTTCAAGACCTCCGTGAGCCCATTTCCACCCGGGGAGAGGGAGCTTCAGGGCGCCTGCTGGGGTCAGGTCACGACCTCCCATCAGATCCGATTCTGGACCCGTCCCGTTAAGAATGGATGGTCTGAGCACATGGACTGAGGCAGGCAGGGCCTGGCTGCAGCCCAGAATGATCCCATGGGCCTCGAAGTCAGCTGAAAGTTCACTGACCCGTGAGCCCTCTACCTCCCTCCTTTGAAACAGCAGTGCCCTGCCGGGATACTGAAGGGCCTGGGACCTACCGCGGGCCAAAAGTTTCAGGGGGTCAGTCCAGCCAGGAGCAGAGGGGAGTCTCATTCTCAGGAATGAGACTGGATGTGCAGAGGAAATGTGACCAGCACCTGTCCCAGAAGACAAGGACTTGTCTTTCAAAGGGGGAGGGGGGCAGAGGGCTCAGATGTGTCAGTGACCTTTCAGTTGACAGCGCAGCCTTGTGGCCTGTGGGATGATGGTGGGCTACAGCCAGACCCTGCCTGCCTCACTAGATGTGCTCAGCCCATGCTTTCTCACCAGGAGGCTCCAGAATCGGATCTGAAGCGGAGTCCTGAGACCCCAGCAGGCGCCCTGAAGCTCCCCCTCCCCCGGTGGAAATCAGCTGAAACCCAAGCAGGTTTGCAGAGAGAAACAATCATGACAGGGAACTCCAGAAAGTGTCTCCCTGATGGACTGGGAAGTGATCTTTCTGGAAGACATCCAGCCAGCCCAGGAAGCATCTAAGCCCCGGAGAAACAGGGGATACACAGCCAGAGGGAGGTCGCAGCAGAGGCCAGAGCCCAGGCGGGGTAGAGCACCATGCCACTGCCACGGGCTTCATCAGAGGGGTGCCAAACGGGTGGCTTGTCCAGTGAGGCCAGCATTCCAGTGACTGGGATTGTGGCCATCTCCCATTCCCGGCTTCCTCTTTCAGCCTGTGTCGTGGTGTGGCGTCTTTTCTCAGAGAAGAGCCCTGAAAAGATCCAAGCCTCTTCTGTGATGTGGGCCTCCTCCTCTCCTGCCGGACAATGAGCTCCCGTGTGGCTTTTGTCCGTGGCTGGACTGTGTTCGTCTTGATCTCAGAAGAGAGGCCGCACGGGATGGCGATGAGATTTCAACGGCTCCGGGAGCAACGCATCTCCTCACGTGGTAGAAGCCTTGGAAATCCCAAAGTGGAAACGCCGGGAAAACGGTTGACAAGGGGACACATGACCCAGGCACAGATGCAGAGGGAGGCTCACCAAAGATAGGCCGAAAGGCAAGACACCGTTTTCTGGCGCATCGGGCACATTTCTCCAAACACACACACACACACACACACACCCCAACCGACAGAGAGAGGGCAAGAAACTCACAGAGGGTGAGAGACACACAGAGAAGCGAAAACGGGAGACACACAAACACATACACACACCGACAGTCCTACAGCAGTGGCACAGAAACAAACACCCCCAGGCAGGCGCTGAGGCTACGGGGTTCGGCTCTCGAGCAGAACGACCCTCGGTTGAGACAGCAGCCCACCTGCCCGCAGGCCGACCCGTCTTCGAGATCCCGGGGGCACGACTTCCGGGGAGACTCACCGAACAGCGTCCGGGCAAGTCTGAGGCTGGGAATTGGCGCTGCCTCCCCCGGACTCCGCCTGTGCTTTCAACATCCTGGGCAGCCCTATGCCACGACTCCTGGCATCCGGGGACGGTGCTGTCGACCCCGTGGAGAGGTCAGGCTGGAGCCTCGGAGCCCCACCACCCAAGCACTGCCACGGAGGGCTCCTGTTTGCCAGGCCTCAGGGCGTGGTTGCTCTGACAACCATGGGAACCACTGTGACGCAAGAGCATCCGCTCGCCAATCGCTCATGCGCATTGGCTGGGCCGCCCCTCGCTCCGCTGCCCGCAGTCAGGCTGCGTCCCCTTTAAACGACGGTGGCCGCGGGGCGCCAAGGGCTCTCCTGCTGCAGCCTTGGCAGCGGCTGCATCCGGGATCCAGTAGGGGGCCGCTTGGGAGAGGCAGCCGCGGGCAGCGTCCCAGGATCAAACCCAAGGAGTCCCGTCTTCAGGACCTCCGTGAGCCGATTTCCATCGGGACAGGGGGAGCTTCAGGGCGCCTGCTGGGGTGAGGTCACGACCTCCCATCAGATCCGATTCTGGACCCCTCCGGGTAAGAATGGATGGTCTGAGCACATGGACTGAGGCAGGCAGGGCCTGGCTGCAGCCCAGAATGATCCCATGGGCCTCAAGGCGTGGAGTCAGCTGAAAGTTCACTGACCCGTGAGCCCTCTGCCGCCCTCCTTTGAAACAGCAGTGCCCTGCCGGGATACTGAAGGGCCTGGGACCTAGCCGGGGGCCAAAAGTTTCAGGGGGTCAGTCCAGCCAGTAGCAGAGGGGAGTCTCATTCTCAGGAATGAGACTGGATGTGCAGAGGAAATGCGACCAGCACCTGTCCCAGAAGACAAGGACTTGTCTTTCAAAGGGGGAGGGGGGCACAGGGCTCAGATGCGTCAGTGACCTTTCAGTTGACAGGGCAGCCTTGTGGCATGTGGGATGATGGTGGGCTGCAGCCAGACCCTGCCTGCCTCACTACATGTGCTCAGCCCATGCTTTCTCACCCGGAGGCTCCAGAATCGGATCTGAAGCGGAGTCCTGAGACCCCAGCAGGCGCCCTGAAGCTCCCCCTCTCTTGGTGGAAATCGGCTGAAACCCAAGCAGGTTTGCAGAGAGAAACAATCATGACAGGGATCTCCAGGAAGTGTCTCCCTGATGGACTGGGAAGTGATCCTTCTGGAAGACATCCAGCCAGCCCAGGAAGCATCTAAGCCCCGGAGAAACAGGGGATACACAGCCAGAGGGAGGACGGAGGAGAGGCCAGAGCCCAGGCGGGGTAGAGCACCGTGCCACTGCCACGGGCTTCATCAGAGGGATGCCAAACGGGTGGCTTGTCAAGTGAGGCCAGCGTTCCAGTGACTGGGATTGTGGCCATCTCCCATTCCCGGCTTCCTCTTTCAGCCTGTGTCGTGGTGTGGCTTCTTTTCTCAGAGAAGAGCCCTGAAAAGATCCAAGCCTCTTCTGTGATGTGGGCCTTCTCCTCTCCTGCCGGACAATGAGCTCCCGTGCGGCTTTTGTCCGTGGCTGGACTGTGTTCGTCTTGATCTCAGGAAAGAGGCCGCACGGGATGGCCATGAGATTTCAACGGCTCCGGGAGCAACGCATCTCCTCACGCGGTCGAAGCCTTGGCAATCCCAAAGTGGAACCGCCGGGAAAACGGTTGACAAGCGGACACATGACCCAGGCACAGACGCAGAGGGAGGCTCACCAAAGATAGGCCGACATGCAAGACACCGTTTTCTGGCGCATCGGGCACATTTCTCCAAACACACAAACACACACACACACACACACACACAGACACACACTCACACCCCAACCGACAGAGAGAGGGCAAGAAACTCACAGAGGGTGAGAGACAGACAGAGAAGCGAAAATGGGAGACACACAAACACATACACACAGCGGCAGTCCTACAGCAGTGGCACAGAAACAAACACCCCCAGGCAGGCGCTGAGGCTACGGGGTTCGGCTCTCGAGCAGAACGACGCTCGGTTGAGAGAGCAGCCCACCCGCCCGCAGGCCGACCCGTCTTCGAGATCCCGGGGGCACGACTTTCGGGGAGACTCAACCGAACAGCGAACGGGCGGGTCTGAGGCTGGGATGCAGCGCTGCTTCCCCCGGACTCCGCCTGTGCTTTCAAAAGCCTGGGCAGCCCTATGCCACGACTCCTGGCATCCGGAGACGGTCCTGTCGACCCCGTGGAGAGGTCAGGCTGGAGTCTCGGAGCCCCGCCACCCAAGCACTGCCACGGAGGGCTCCTGTTTGCCAGGCCTCAGGGCGTGGTTGCTCTGACAATCCTGGGAACCACTGTGACGCAAGAGAACCCGCTCGCCACTTGCGCATGCGCATTGGCTGGGCCGCCCCGCGCTCCGCTGCCGGCAGTCAGGCTGCGTCCCCTTTAAACGACGGTGGCCGCTGGGCGCCAGGGGCTCTCCTGCTGCAGCCTTGGCAGCGGCTGCATCCGGGGTCCAGTAGGGGGCCGCATGGGAGAGGCGGCCGCGGGCGGCGTCCCAGGATCAAACCCCAGGAGTCCCGTCTTCAGGACCTCCGTGAGCCGATTTCCATCGGGGGAGGGGGAGCTTCAGGGCGCCTGCTGGGGTCAGGTCACGACCTCCCATCAGATCCGATTCTGGACCCCTCCGGGTAAGAATGGATGGTCTGAGCACATGGACTGAGGCAGGCAGGGCCTGGCTGCAGCCCAGAATGATCCCATGGGCCTCAAGGCGTGGAGTCAGCTGAAAGTTCACTCACCCGAGAGCCCTCTGCCTCCCTCCTTTGAAACAGCAGTGCCCTGCCGGGATACTGAAGGGCCTGGGACCTAGCCGCGGGCCAAAAGTTTCAGGGGGTCAGTCCAGCCAGGAGCAGAGGGGAGTCTCATTCTCAGGAATGAGACTTGATGTGCAGAGGAAATGCGACCAGCACCTGTCCCAGAAGACAAGGACTTGTCTTTCAAAGGGGGAGGGGGGCAGAGGGCACAGACGCGTCAGTGACCTTTCAGTTGACAGCGCAGCCTTGTGGCCTGTGGGATGATGGTGGGCTGCAGCCAGACCCTGCCTGCCTCACTAGATGTGCTCAGCCCATGCTTTCTCACCCGGAGGCTCCAGAATCGGATCTGAAGCGGAGTCCTGAGACCCCAGCAGGCGCCCTGAAGCTCCCCCTCCCTTGGTGGAAATCGGCTGAAACCCAAGCAGATTTGCAGAGAGAAACAATCATGACAGGGATCTCCAGGAAGTGTCTCCCTGATGGACTGGGAAGTGATCCTTCTGGAAGACATCCAGCCAGCCCAGGAAGCATCTAAGCCCCGGAGAAACAGGGGATACACAGCCAGAGGGAGGACGGAGGAGAGGCCAGAGCCCAGGCGGGGTAGAGCACCGTGCCACTGCCACGGGCTTCATCAGAGGGGTGCCAAACGGGTGGCTTGTCAAGTGAGGCCAGCGTTCCAGTGACTGGGATTGTGGCCATCTCCCATTCCCGGCTTCCTCTTTCAGCCTGTGTCGTGGTGTGGCTTCTTTTCTCAGAGAAGAGCCCTGAAAAGATCCAAGCCTCTTCTGTGATGTGGGCCTCCTCCTCTCCTGCCGGACAATGAGCTCCCGTGCGGCTTTTGTCCGTGGCTGGACTGTGTTCGTCTTGATCTCAGAAAAGAGGCCGCACGGGATGGCCATGAGATTTCAACGGCTCCGGGAGCAACGCAACTCCTCACGTGGTCGAAGCCTTGGCAATCCCAACGTGGAACCGCCGGGAAAACGGTTGACAAGCGGACACATGACCCAGGCAAAGACGCAGAGGGAGGCTCACCAAAGATAGGCCGACATGCAAGACACCGTTTTCTGGCGCATCGGGCACATTTCTCCAAACACACAAACACACACACACACACACACACACACCCCAAGCGACAGAGAGAGGGCTAGAAACTCACAGAGTGTGAGAGACAGACAGAGAAGCGAAAATGGGAGACACACAAACACATACACACAGCGGCAGTCCTACAGCAGTGGCACAGAAACAAACACCCCCAGGCAGGCGCTGAGGCTACGGGGTTCGACCCTCGGTTGAGAGAGCAGCCCACCGGCCCGCAGGCCGACCCGTCTTCGAGATCCCGGGGGCACGACATTCGGGGAGACTCACCCGAACAGCGTCCGGGCGGGTCTGAGGCTGGGATGCGGCGCTGCTTCCCCCGGACTCCGCCTGTGCTTTCAACATCCTGGGCAGCCCTATGCCACGACTCCTGGCATCCGGAGACGGTCCTGTCGACCCCGTGGAGAGGTCAGGCTGGAGTCTCGGAGCCCCGCCACCCAAGCACTGCCACGGAGGGCTCCTGTTTGCCAGGCCTCAGGGCGTGGTTGCTCTGACAACCGTGGGAACCACTGTGACGCAAGAGCACCCGCTCGCCACTCGCGCATGCGCATTGGCTGGGCCGCCCCGCGCTTCGCTGCCGGCAGTCAGGCTGCGTCCCCTTTAAACGATGGTGGCCGCTGGGCGCCAGGGGCTCTCCTGCTGCAGCCTGGGCAGCGGCTGCATCCGGGGTCCAGTAGGGGGCCTCGTGGGAGAGGCGGCCGCGGGCGGCGTCCCAGGATCAAACCCCAGGAGTCCCGTCTTCAGGACCTCCGTGAGCCGATTTCCATCGGGGGAGGGGGAGCTTCAGGGCGCCTGCTGGGGTCAGGTCACGACCTCCCATCAGATCCGATTCTGGACCCCTCCGGGTAAGAATGGATGGTCTGAGCACATGGACTGAGGCAGGCAGGGCCTGGCTGCAGCCCAGAATGATCCCATGGGCCTCAAGGCGTGGAGTCAGCTGAAAGTTCACTGACCCGTGAGCCCTCTGCCTCCCTCCTTTGAAACAGCAGTGCCCTGCCGGGATACTGAAGGGCCTGGGACCTAGCCGCGGGCCAAAAGTTTCAGGGGGTCAGTCCAGCCAGGAGCAGAGGGGAGTCTCATTCTCAGGAATGAGACTGGATGTGCAGAGGAAATGCGACCAGCACCTGTCCCAGAAGACAAGGACTTGTCTTTCAAAGGGGGAGGGGGGCACAGGGCTCAGATGCGTCAGTGACCTTTCAGTTGACAGCGCAGCCTTGTGGCCTGTGGGATGATGGTGGGCTGCAGCCAGACCCTGCCTGCCTCACTACATGTGCTCAGCCCATGCTTTCTCACCCGGAGGCTCCAGAATCGGATCTGAAGCGGAGTCCTGAGACCCCAGCAGGCGCCCTGAAGCTCCCCCTCTCTTGGTGGAAATCGGCTGAAACCCAAGCAGGTTTGCAGAGAGAAACAATCATGACAGGGATCTCCAGGAAGTGTCTCCCTGATGGACTGGGAAGTGATCCTTCTGGAAGACATCCAGCCAGCCCAGGAAGCATCTAAGCCCCGGAGAAACAGGGGATACACAGCCAGAGGGAGGACGGAGGAGAGGCCAGAGCCCAGGCGGGGTAGAGCACCGTGCCACTGCCACGGGCTTCATCAGAGGGGTGCCAAACGGGTGGCTTGTCAAGTGAGGCCAGCGTTCCAGTGAATGGGATTGTGGCCATCTCCCATTCCCGGCTTCCTCTTTCAGCCTGTGTCGTGGTGTGGCTTCTTTTCTCAGAGAAGAGCCCTGAAAAGATCCAAGCCTCTTCTGTGATGTGGGCCTCCTCCTCTCCTGCCGGACAATGAGCTCCCGTGCGGCTTTTGTCCGTGGCTGGACTGTGTTCGTCTTGATCTCAGAAAAGAGGCCGCACAGGATGGCCATGAGATTTCAACGGCTCCGGGAGCAACGCATCTCCTCACGTGGTCGAAGCCTTGGCAATCCCAACGTGGAACCGCCGGGAAAACGGTTGACAAGCGGACACATGACCCAGGCACAGACGCAGAGGGAGGCTCACCAAAGATAGGCCGACATGCAAGACACCGTTTTCTGGCGCATCGGGCACATTTCTCCAAACACACTCACACACACACACACACACACACACACCCCAAGCGACAGAGAGAGGGCTAGAAACTCACAGAGTGTGAGAGACAGACAGAGAAGCGAAAATGGGAGACACACAAACACATACACACACCGGCAGTCCTACAGCAGTGGCACAGAAACAAACACCCCCAGGCAGGCGCTGAGGCTACGGGGTTCGGCTCTCGAGCAGAACGACCCTCGGTTGAGAGAGCAGCCCACCGGCCCGCAGGCCGACCCGTCTTCGAGATCCCGGGGGCACGACTTTCGGGGAGACTCACCCGAACAGAGTCCGGGCGGGTCTGAGGCTGGGATGCGGCGCTGCTTCCCCCGGACTCCGCCTGTGCTTTCAACATCCTGGGCAGCCCTATGCCACGACTCCTGGCATCCGGAGACGGTCCTGTCGACCCCGTGGAGAGGTCAGGCTGGAGTCTCGGAGCCCCGCCACCCAAGCACTGCCACGGAGGGCTCCTGTTTGCCAGGCCTCAGGACGTGGTTGCTCTGACAACCGTGGGAACCACTGTGACGCAAGAGCACCCGCTCGCCACTCGCGCATGCGCATTGGCTGGGCCGCCCCGCGCTTCGCTGCCGGCAGTCAGGCTGCGTCCCCTTTAAACGACGGTGGCCGCTGGGCGCCAGGGGCTCTCCTGCTGCAGCCTGGGCAGCGGCTGCATCCGGGGTCCAGTAGGGGGCCGCGTGGGAGAGGCGGCCGCGGGCGGCGTCCCAGGATCAAACCCCAGGAGTCCCGTCTTCAGGACCTCCGTGAGCCGATTTCCATCGGGGGAGGGGGAGCTTCAGGGCGCCTGCTGGGGTGAGGTCACGACCTCCCATCAGATCCGATTCTGGACCCCTCCGGGTAAGAATGGATGGTCTGAGCACATGGACTGAGGCAGGCAGGGCCTGGCTGCAGCCCAGAATGATCCCATGGGCCTCAAGGCGTGGAGTCAGCTGAAAGTTCACTGACCCGTGAGCCCTCTGCCTCCCTCCTTTGAAACAGCAGTGCCCTGCCGGGATACTGAAGGGCCTGGGACCTAGCCGCGGGCCAAAAGTTTCAGGGGGTCAGTCCAGCCAGGAGCAGAGGGGAGTCTCATTCTCAGGAATGAGACTGGATGTGCAGAGGAAATGCGACCAGCACCTGTCCCAGAAGACAAGGACTTGTCTTTCAAAGGGGGAGGGGGGCACAGGGCTCAGATGCGTCAGTGACCTTTCAGTTGACAGCGCAGCCTTGTGGCCTGTGGGATGATGGTGGGCTGCAGCCAGACCCTGCCTGCCTCACTAGATGTGCTCAGCCCATGCTTTCTCACCCGGAGGCTCCAGAATCGGATCTGAAGCGGAGTCCTGAGACCCCAGCAGGCGCCCTGAAGCTCCCCCTCCCTTGTTGGAAATCGGCTGAAACCCAAGCAGATTTGCAGAGAGAAACAATCATGACAGGGATCTCCAGGAAGTGTCTCCCTGATGGACTGGGAAGTGATCCTTCTGGAAGACATCCAGCCAGCCCAGGAAGCATCTAAGCCCCGGAGAAACAGGGGATACACAGCCAGAGGGAGGACGGAGGAGAGGCCAGAGCCCAGGCGGGGTAGAGCACCGTGCCACTGCCACGGGCTTCATCAGAGGGGTGCCAAACGGGTGGCTTGTCAAGTGAGGCCAGCGTTCCAGTGAATGGGATTGTGGCCATCTCCCATTCCCGGCTTCCTCTTTCAGCCTGTGTCGTGGTGTGGCTTCTTTTCTCAGAGAAGAGCCCTGAAAAGATCCAAGCCTCTTCTGTGATGTGGGCCTCCTCCTCTCCTGCCGGACAATGAGCTCCCGTGCGGCTTTTGTCCGTGGCTGGACTGTGTTCGTCTTGATCTCAGAAAAGAGGCCGCACGGGATGGCCATGAGATTTCAACGGCTCCGGGAGCAACGCATCTCCTCACGTGGTCGAAGCCTTGGCAATCCCAACGTGGAACCGCCGGGAAAACGGTTGACAAGCGGACACATGACCCAGGCAAAGACGCAGAGGGAGGCTCACCAAAGATAGGCCGACATGCAAGACACCGTTTTCTGGCGCATCGGGCACATTTCTCCAAACACACAAACACACACACACACACACACACACACACCCCAAGCGACAGAGAGAGGGCTAGAAACTCACAGAGTGTGAGAGACAGACAGAGAAGCGAAAATGGGAGACACACAAACACATACACACAGCGGCAGTCCTACAGCAGTGGCACAGAAACAAACACCCCCAGGCAGGCGCTGAGGCTACGGGGTTCGACCCTCGGTTGAGAGAGCAGCCCACCGGCCCGCAGGCCGACCCGTCTTCGAGATCCCGGGGGCACGACATTCGGGGAGACTCACCCGAACAGCGTCCGGGCGGGTCTGAGGCTGGGATGCGGCGCTGCTTCCCCCGGACTCCGCCTGTGCTTTCAACATCCTGGGCAGCCCTATGCCACGACTCCTGGCATCCGGAGACGGTCCTGTCGACCCCGTGGAGAGGTCAGGCTGGAGTCTCGGAGCCCCGCCACCCAAGCACTGCCACGGAGGGCTCCTGTTTGCCAGGCCTCAGGGCGTGGTTGCTCTGACAACCGTGGGAACCACTGTGACGCAAGAGCACCCGCTCGCCACTCGCGCATGCGCATTGGCTGGGCCGCCCCGCGCTTCGCTGCCGGCAGTCAGGCTGCGTCCCCTTTAAACGACGGTGGCCGCTGGGCGCCAGGGGCTCTCCTGCTGCAGCCTGGGCAGCGGCTGCATCCGGGGTCCAGTAGGGGGCCTCGTGGGAGAGGCGGCCGCGGGCGGCGTCCCAGGATCAAACCCCAGGAGTCCCGTCTTCAGGACCTCCGTGAGCCGATTTCCATCGGGGGAGGGGGAGCTTCAGGGCGCCTGCTGGGGTGAGGTCACGACCTCCCATCAGATCCGATTCTGGACCCCTCCGGGTAAGAATGGATGGTCTGAGCACATGGACTGAGGCAGGCAGGGCCTGGCTGCAGCCCAGAATGATCCCATGGGCCTCAAGGCGTGGAGTGAGCTGAAAGTTCACTGACCCGTGAGCCCTCTGCCTCCCTCCTTTGAAACAGCAGTGCCCTGCCGGGATACTGAAGGGCCTGGGACCTAGCCGCGGGCCAAAAGTTTCAGGGGGTCAGTCCAGCCAGGAGCAGAGGGGAGTCTCATTCTCAGGAATGAGACTGGATGTGCAGAGGAAATGCGACCAGCACCTGTCCCAGAAGACAAGGACTTGTCTTTCAAAGGGGGAGGGGGGCACAGGGCTCAGATGCGTCAGTGACCTTTCAGTTGACAGCGCAGCCTTGTGGCCTGTGGGATGATGGTGGGCTGCAGCCAGACCCTGCCTGCCTCACTGCATGTGCTCAGCCCATGCTTTCTCACCCGGAGGCTCCAGAATCGGATCTGAAGTGGAGTCCTGAGAACCCAGCAGGCGCTCTGAAGCTCCCCCTCCCCTGGTGGAAATCGGCTGAAACCCAAGCAGGTTTGCAGAGAGAAACAATCCTGACAGGGATCTCCAGGAAGTGTCTCCCTGATGGACTGGGAAGTGATCCTTCTGGAAGACATCCAGCCAGCCCAGGAAGCATCTAAGCCCCGGAGAAACAGGGGATACACAGCCAGAGGGAGGACGGAGGAGAGGCCAGAGCCCAGGCGGGGTAGAGCACCGTGCCACTGCCACGGGCTTCATCAGAGGGGTGCCAAACGGGTGGCTTGTCAAGTCAGGCCAGCGTTCCAGTGACTGGGATTGTGGCCATCTCCCATTCCCGGCTTCCTCTTTCAGCCTGTGTCGTGGTGTGGCTTCTTTTCTCAGAGAAGAGCCCTGAAAAGATCCAAGCCTCTTCTGTGATGTGGGCCTCCTCCTCTCCTGCCGGACAATGAGCTCCCGTGCGGCTTTTGTCCGTGGCTGGACTGTGTTCGTCTTGATCTCAGAAAAGAGGCCGCACGGGATGGCCATGAGATTTCAACGGCTCCGGGAGCAACGCATCTCCTCACGCGGTCGAAGCCTTGGCAATCCCAAAGTGGAACCGCCGGGAAAACGGTTGACAAGCGGACACATGACCCAGGCACAGACGCAGAGGGAGGCTCACCAAAGATAGGCCGACATGCACGTTTTCTGGCGCATCGGGCACATTTCTCCAAACACACAAACACACACACACACACACACACACACACAGACACACACTCACACCCCAACCGACAGAGAGAGGGCAAGAAACTCACAGAGTGTGAGAGACAGACAGAGAAGCGAAAATGGGAGACACACAAACACATACACACACCGGCAGTCCTACAGCAGTGGCACAGAAACAAACACCCCCAGGCCGGCGCTGAGGCTACGGGGTTCGGCTCTCGAGCAGAACGACCCTCGGTTGAGAGAGTAGCCCACCGGCCCGCAGGCCGACCCGTCTTCGAGATCCCGGGGGCACGACTTTCGGGGAGACTCACCCGAACAGAGTCCGGGCGGGTCTGAGGCTGGGATGCGGCGCTGCTTCCCCCGGACTCCGCCTGTGCTTTCAACATCCTGGGCAGCCCTATGCCACGACTCCTGGCATCCGGAGACGGTCCTGTCGACCCCGTGGAGAGGTCAGGCTGGAGTCTCGGAGCCCTGACACCCAAGCACTGCCACGGAGGGCTCCTGTTTGCCAGGCCTCAGGGCGTGGTTGCTCTGACAATCCTGGGAACCACTGTGACGCAAGAGAACCCGCTCGCCACTTGCGCATGCGCATTGGCTGGGCCGCCCCGCGCTCCGCTGCCGGCAGTCAGGCTGCGTCCCCTTTAAACGACGGTGGCCGCTGGGCGCCAGGGGCTCTCCTGCTGCAGCCTTGGCAGCGGCTGCATCCGGGGTCCAGTAGGGGGCCGCGTGGGAGAGGCGGCCGCGGGCGGCGTCCCAGGATCAAACCCCAGGAGTCCCGTCTTCAGGACCTCCGTGAGCCGATTTCCATCGGGGGAGGGGGAGCTTCAGGGCGCCTGCTGGGGTCAGGTCACGACCTCCCATCAGATCTGATTCTGGACCCCTCCGGGTAAGAATGGATGGTCTGAGCACATGGACTGAGGCAGGCAGGGCCTGGCTGCAGCCCAGAATGATCCCATGGGCCTCAAGGCGTGGAGTCAGCTGAAAGTTCACTCACCCGAGAGCCCTCTGCCTCCCTCCTTTGAAACAGCAGTGCCCTGCCGGGATACTGAAGGGCCTGGGACCTAGCCGCGGGCCAAAAGTTTCAGGGGGTCAGTCCAGCCAGGAGCAGAGGGGAGTCTCATTCTCAGGAATGAGACTTGATGTGCAGAGGAAATGCGACCAGCACCTGTCCCAGAAGACAAGGACTTGTCTTTCAAAGGGGGAGGGGGGCAGAGGGCACAGACGCGTCAGTGACCTTTCAGTTGACAGCGCAGCCTTGTGGCCTGTGGGATGATGGTGGGCTGCAGCCAGACCCTGCCTGCCTCACTAGATGTGCTCAGCCCATGCTTTCTCACCCGGAGGCTCCAGAATCGGATCTGAAGCGGAGTCCTGAGACCCCAGCAGGCGCCCTGAAGCTCCCCCTCCCCTGGTGGAAATCGGCTGAAACCCAAGCAGGTTTGCAGAGAGAAACAATCATGACAGGGGTCTCCAGGAAGTGTCTCCCTGATGGACTGGGAAGTGATCCTTCTGGAAGACATCCAGCCAGCCCAGGAAGCATCTAAGCCCCGGAGAAACAGGGGATACACAGCCAGAGGGAGGACGGAGGAGAGGCCAGAGCCCAGGCGGGGTAGAGCACCGTGCCACTGCCACGGGCTTCATCAGAGGGGTGCCAAACGGGTGGCTTGTCAAGTGAGGCCAGCGTTCCAGTGACTGGGATTGTGGCCATCTCCCATTCCCGGCTTCCTCTTTCAGCCTGTGTCGTGGTGTGGCTTCTTTTCTCAGAGAAGAGCCCTGAAAAGATCCAAGCCTCTTCTGTGATGTGGGCCTCCTCCTCTCCTGCCGGACAATGAGCTCCCGTGCGGCTTTTGTCCGTGGCTGGACTGTGTTCGTCTTGATCTCAGAAAAGAGGCCGCACGGGATGGCCATGAGATTTCAACGGCTCCGAGAGCAACGCATCTCCTCACGTGGTCGAAGCCTTGGCAATCCCAAAGTGGAACCGCCGGGAAAACGGTTGACAAGCGGACACATGACCCAGGCACAGACGCAGAGGGAGGCTCACCAAAGATAGGCCGACATGCAAGACACCGTTTTCTGGCGCATCGGGCACATTTCTCCAAACACACACACACACACACACACACACACACACACACACACCCCAAGCGACAGAGAGAGGGCTAGAAACTCACAGAGTGTGAGAGACAGACAGAGAAGCGAAAATGGGAGACACACAAACACATACACACACCGGCAGTCCTACAGCAGTGGCACAGAAACAAACACCCCCAGGCAGGCGCTGAGGCTACGGGGTTCGGCTCTCGAGCAGAACGACCCTCGGTTGAGAGAGCAGCCCACCGGCCCGCAGGCCGACCCGTCTTCGAGATCCCGGGGGCACGACTTTCGGGGAGACTCACCCGAACAGCGTCCGGGCGGGTCTCAGGCTGGGATGCGGCGCTGCTTCCCCCGGACTGCACCTGTGCTTTCAACATCCTGGGCAGCCCTATGCCACGACTCCTGGCATCCGGAGACGGTCCTGTCGACCCCGTGGAGAGGTCAGGCTGGAGTCTCGGAGCCCCGCCGCCCAAGCACTGCCACGGAGGGCTCCTGTTTGCCAGGCCTCAGGGCGTGGTTGCTCTGACAACCGTGGGAACCACTGTGACGCAAGAGCACCCGCTCGCCACTCGCGCATGCGCATTGGCTGGGCCGCCCCGCGCTCCGCTGCCGGCAGTCAGGCTGCGTCCCCTTTAAACGACGGTGACCGCTGGGCGCCAGGGGCTCTCCTGCTGCAGCCTGGGCAGCGGCTGCATCCGGGGTCCAGTAGGGGGCCGCGTGGGAGAGGCGGCCGCGGGCGGCGTCCCAGGATCAAACCCCAGGAATCCCGTCTTCAGGACCTCCGTGAGCCGATTTCCATCGGGGGAGGGGGAGCTTCAGGGCGCCTGCTGGGGTCAGGTCACGACCTCCCATCAGATCCGATTCTGGACCCCTCCGGGTAAGAATGGATGGTCTGAGCACATGGACTGAGGCAGGCAGGGCCTAGCTGCAGCCCAGAATCATCCCATGGGCCTCAAGGAGTGGAGTCAGCTGAAAGTTCACTGACCCGTGAGCCCTCTGCCTCCCTCCTTTGAAACAGCAGTGCCCTGCCGGGATACTGAAGGGCCTGGGACCTAGCCGCGGGCCAAAAGTTTCAGGGGGTCAGTCCAGCCAGGAGCAGAGGGGAGTCTCATTCTCAGGAATGAGACTGGATGTGCAGAGGAAATGCGACCAGCACCTGTCCCAGAAGACAAGGACTTGTCTTTCAAAGGGGGAGGGGGGCAGAGGGCTCAGATGCGTCAGTGACCTTTCAGTTGACAGCGCAGCCTTGTGGCCTGTGGGATGATGGTGGGCTGCAGCCAGACCCTGCCTGCCTCACTACATGTGCTCAGCCCATGCTTTCTCACCCGGAGGCTCCAGAATCGGATCTGAAGCGGAGTCCTGAGACCCCAGCAGGCGCCCTGAAGCTCCCCCTCCCCTGGTGGAAATCGGCTGAAACCCAAGCAGGTTTGCAGAGAGAAACAATCATGACAGGGATCTCCAGGAAGTGTCTCCCTGATGGACTGGGAAGTGATCCTTCTGGAAGACATCCAGCCAGCCCAGGAAGCATCTAAGCCCCGGAGAAACAGGGGATACACAGCCAGAGGGAGGACGGAGGAGAGGCCAGAGCCCAGGCGGGGTAGAGCACCGTGCCACTGCCACGGGCTTCATCAGAGGGGTGCCAAACGGGTGGCTTGTCAAGTGAGGCCAGCGTTCCAGTGACTGGGATTGTGGCCATCTCCCATTCCCGGCTTCCTCTTTCAGCCTGTGTCGTGGTGTGGCTTCTTTTCTCAGAGAAGAGCCCTGAAAAGATCCAAGCCTCTTCTGTGATGTGGGCCTCCTCCTCTCCTGCCGGACAATGAGCTCCCGTGCGGCTTTTGTCCGTGGCTGGACTGTGTTCGTCTTGATCTCAGAAAAGAGGCCGCACGGGATGGCCATGAGATTTCAACGGCTCCGGGAGCAACGCATCTCCTCACGTGGTCGAAGCCTTGGCAATCCCAAAGTGGAACCGCCGGGAAAACGGTTGACAAGCGGACACATGACCCAGGCACAGACGCAGAGGGAGGCTCACCAAAGATAGGCCGACATGCAAGACACCGTTTTCTGGCGCATCGGGCACGTTTCTCCAAACACACAAACACACACACACACACACACACACACACACACACACACACACCCCAACCGACAGAGAGAGGGCAAGAAACTCACAGAGGGTGAGAGACAGACAGAGAAGCGAAAATGGGAGACACACAAACACATACACACACCGGCAGTCCTACAGCAGTGGCACAGAAACAAACACCCCCAGGCAGGCGCTGAGGCTACGGGGTTCGGCTCTCGAGCAGAACGACCCTCGGTTGAGAGAGCAGCCCACCGGCCCGCAGGCCGACCCCTCTTCGAGATCCCGGGGCACGACTTTCGGGGAGACTCACCCGAACAGCGTCCGGGCGGGTCTGAGGCTGGGATGCGGCGCTGCTTCCCCCGGACTCCGCCTGTGCTTTCAACATCCTGGGCAGCCCTATGCCACGACTCCTGGCATCCGGAGACGGTCCTGTCGACCCCGTGGAGAGGTCAGGCTGGAGTCTCGGAGCCCCGCCGCCCAAGCACTGCCACGGAGGGCTCCTGTTTGCCAGGCCTCAGGGCGTGGTTGCTCTGACAACCGTGGGAACCACTGTGACGCAAGAGCACCCGCTCGCCACTCGCGCATGCGCATTGGCTGGGCCGCCCCGCGCTCCGCTGCCGGCAGTCAGGCTGCGTCCCCTTTAAACGACGGTGGCCGCTGGGCGCCAGGGGCTCTCCTGCTGCAGCCTGGGCAGCGGCTGCATCCGGGGTCCAGTAAGGGGCCGCGTGGGAGAGGCGGCCGCGGGCGGCGTCCCAGGATCAAACCCCAGGAGTCCCGTCTTCAGGACCTCCGTGAGCCGATTTCCATCGGGGGAGGGGGAGCTTCAGGGCGCCTGCTGGGGTCAGGTCACGACCTCCCATCAGATCCGATTCTGGACCCCTCCGGGTAAGAATGGATGGTCTGAGCACATGGACTGAGGCAGGCAGGGCCTAGCTGCAGCCCAGAATGATCCCATGGGCCTCAAGGAGTGGAGTCAGCTGAAAGTTCACTGACCCGTGAGACCTCTGCCTCCCTCCTTTGAAACAGCAGTGCCCTGCCGGGATACTGAAGGGCCTGGGACCTAGCCGCGGGCCAAAAGTTTCAGGGGGTCAGTCCAGCCAGGAGCAGAGGGGAGTCTCATTCTCAGGAATGAGACTGGATGTGCAGAGGAAATGCGACCAGCACCTGTCCCAGAAGACAAGGACTTGTCTTTCAAAGGGGGAGGGGGGCAGAGGGCTCAGATGCGTCAGTGACCTTTCAGTTGACAGCGCAGCCTTGTGGCCTGTGGGATGATGGTGGGCTGCAGCCAGACCCTGCCTGCCTCACTACATGTGCTCAGCCCATGCTTTCTCACCCGGAGGCTCCAGAATCGGATCTGAAGCGGAGTCCTGAGACCCCAGCAGGCGCCCTGAAGCTCCCCCTCCCCTGGTGGAAATCGGCTGAAACCCAAGCAGGTTTGCAGAGAGAAACAATCATGACAGGGATCTCCAGGAGGTGTCTCCCTGATGGACTGGGAAGTGATCCTTCTGGAAGACATCCAGCCAGCCCAGGAAGCATCTAAGCCCCGGAGAAACAGGGGATACACAGCCAGAGGGAGGACGGAGGAGAGGCCAGAGCCCAGGCGGGGTAGAGCACCGTGCCACTGCCACGGGCTTCATCAGAGGGGTGCCAAACGGGTGGCTTGTCAAGTGAGGCCAGCGTTCCAGTGACTGGGATTGTGGCCATCTCCCATTCCCGGCTTCCTCTTTCAGCCTGTGTCGTGGTGTGGCTTCTTTTCTCAGAGAAGAGCCCTGAAAAGATCCAAGCCTCTTCTGTGATGTGGGCCTCCTCCTCTCCTGCCGGACAATGAGCTCCCGTGCGGCTTTTGTCCGTGGCTGGACTGTGTTCGTCTTGATCTCAGAAAAGAGGCCGCACGGGATGGCCATGAGATTTCAACGGCTCCGGGAGCAACGCATCTCCTCACGTGGTCGAAGCCTTGGCAATCCCAAAGTGGAACCGCCGGGAAAACGGTTGACAAGCGGACACATGACCCAGGCACAGACGCAGAGGGAGGCTCACCAAAGATAGGCCGACATGCAAGACACCGTTTTCTGGCGCATCGGGCACGTTTCTCCAAACACACAAACACACACACACACCCCAACCGACAGAGAGAGGGCAAGAAACTCACAGAGGGTGAGAGACAGACAGAGAAGCGAAAATGGGAGACACACAAACACATACACACACCGGCAGTCCTACAGCAGTGGCACAGAAACAAACACCCCCAGGCAGGCGCTGAGGCTACGGGGTTCGGCTCTCGAGCAGAACGACCCTCGGTTGAGAGAGCAGCCCACCGGCCCGCAGGCCGACCCGTCTTCGAGATCCCGGGGGCACGACTTTCGGGGAGACTCACCCGAACAGCGTCCGGGCGGGTCTGAGGCTGGGATGCGGCGCTGCTTCCCCCGGACTCCGCCTGTGCTTTCAACATCCTGGGCAGCCCTATGCCACGACTCCTGGCATCCGGAGACGGTCCTGTCGACCCCGTGGAGAGGTCAGGCTGGAGTCTCGGAGCCCCGCCGCCCAAGCACTGCCACGGAGGGCTCCTGTTTGCCAGGCCTCAGGGCGTGGTTGCTCTGACAACCGTGGGAACCACTGTGACGCAAGAGCACCCGCTCGCCACTCGCGCATGCGCATTGGCTGGGCCGCCCCGCGCTCCGCTGCCGGCAGTCAGGCTGCGTCCCCTTTAAACGACGGTGGCCGCTGGGCGCCAGGGGCTCTCCTGCTGCAGCCTGGGCAGCGGCTGCATCCGGGGTCCAGTAGGGGGCCGCGTGGGAGAGGCGGCCGCGGGCGGCGTCCCAGGATCTAACCCCAGGAGTCCCGTCTTCAGGACCTCCGTGAGCCGATTTCCATCGGGGGAGGGGGAGCTTCAGGGCGCCTGCTGGGGTCAGGTCACGACCTCCCATCAGATCCGATTCTGGACCCCTCCGGGTAAGAATGGATGGTCTGAGCACATGGACTGAGGCAGGCAGGGCCTGGCTGCAGCCCAGAATGATCCCATGGGCCTCAAGGCGTGGAGTCAGCTGAAAGTTCACTGACCCGTGAACCCTCTGCCTCCCTCCTTTGAAACAGCAGTGCCCTGCCGGGATACTGAAGGGCCTGGGACCTAGCCGCGGGCCAAAAGTTTCAGGGGGTCAGTCCAGCCAGGAGCAGAGGGGAGTCTCATTCTCAGGAATGAGACTGGATGTGCAGAGGAAATGCGACCAGCACCTGTCCCAGAAGACAAGGACTTGTCTTTCAAAGGGGGAGGGGGGCAGAGGGCTCAGATGCGTCAGTGACCTTTCAGTTGACAGCGCAGCCTTGTGGCCTGTGGGATGATGGTGGGCTGCAGCCAGACCCTGCCTGCCTCACTACATGTGCTCAGCCCATGCTTTCTCACCCGGAGGCTCCAGAATCGGATCTGAAGCGGAGTCCTGAGACCCCAGCAGGCGCCCTGAAGCTCCCCCTCCCCTGGTGGAAATCGGCTGAAACCCAAGCAGGTTTGCAGAGAGAAACAATCATGACAGGGATCTCCAGGAAGTGTCTCCCTGATGGACTGGGAAGTGATCCTTCTGGAAGACATCCAGCCAGCCCAGGAAGCATCTAAGCCCCGGAGAAACAGGGGATACACAGCCAGAGGGAGGACGGAGGAGAGGCCAGAGCCCAGGCGGGGTAGAGCACCGTGCCACTGCCACGGGCTTCATCACAGGGGTGCCAAACGGGTGGCTTGTCAAGTGAGGCCAGCGTTCCAGTGACTGGGATTGTGGCCATCTCCCATTCCCGGCTTCCTCTTTCAGCCTGTGTCGTGGTGTGGCTTCTTTTCTCAGAGAAGAGCCCTGAAAAGATCCAAGCCTCTTCTGTGATGTGGGCCTCCTCCTCTCCTGCCGGACAATGAGCTCCCGTGCGGCTTTTGTCCGTGGCTGGACTGTGTTCGTCTTGATCTCAGAAAAGAGGCCGCACAGGATGGCCATGAGATTTCAACGGCTCCGGGAGCAACGCATCTCCTCACGTGGTCGAAGCCTTGGCAATCCCAAAGTGGAACCGCCGGGAAAACGGTTGACAAGCGGACACATGACCCAGGCACAGACGCAGAGGGAGGCTCACCAAAGATAGGCCGACATGCAAGACACCGTTTTCTGGCGCATCGGGCACGTTTCTCCAAACACACAAACACACACACACACCCCAACCGACAGAGAGAGGGCAAGAAACTCACAGAGGGTGAGAGACAGACAGAGAAGCGAAAATGGGAGACACACAAACACATACACACACCGGCAGTCCTACAGCAGTGGCACAGAAACAAACACCCCCAGGCAGGCGCTGAGGCTACGGGGTTCGGCTCTCGAGCAGAACGACCCTCGGTTGAGAGAGCAGCCCACCGGAGGCAGGCCGACCCGTCTTCGAGATCCCGGGGGCACGACTTTCGGGGAGACTCACCCGAACAGCGTCCGGGCGGGTCTGAGGCTGGGATGCGGCGCTGCTTCCCCCGGACTCCGCCTGTGCTTTCAACATCCTGGGCAGCCCTATGCCACGACTCCTGGCATCCGGAGACGGTCCTGTCGACCCCGTGGAGAGGTCAGGCTGGAGTCTCGGAGCCCCGCCGCCCAAGCACTGCCACGGAGGGCTCCTGTTTGCCAGGCCTCAGGGCGTGGTTGCTCTGACAACCGTGGGAACCACTGTGACGCAAGAGCACCCGCTCGCCACTCGCGCATGCGCATTGGCTGGGCCGCCCCGCGCTCCGCTGCCGGCAGTCAGGCTGCGTCCCCTTTAAACGACGGTGGCCGCTGGGCGCCAGGGGCTCTCCTGCTGCAGCCTGGGCAGCGGCTGCATCCGGGGTCCAGTAGGGGGCCGCGTGGGAGAGGCGGCCGCGGGCGGCGTCCCAGGATCTAACCCCAGGAGTCCCGTCTTCAGGACCTCCGTGAGCCGATTTCCATCGGGGGAGGGGGAGCTTCAGGGCGCCTGCTGGGGTCAGGTCACGACCTCCCATCAGATCCGATTCTGGACCCCTCCGGGTAAGAATGGATGGTCTGAGCACATGGACTGAGGCAGGCAGGGCCTGGCTGCAGCCCAGAATGATCCCATGGGCCTCAAGGCGTGGAGTCAGCTGAAAGTTCACTGACCCGTGAACCCTCTGCCTCCCTCCTTTGAAACAGCAGTGCCCTGCCGGGATACTGAAGGGCCTGGGACCTAGCCGCGGGCCAAAAGTTTCAGGGGGTCAGTCCAGCCAGGAGCAGAGGGGAGTCTCATTCTCAGGAATGAGACTGGATGTGCAGAGGAAATGCGACCAGCACCTGTCCCAGAAGACAAGGACTTGTCTTTCAAAGGGGGAGGGGGGCAGAGGGCTCAGATGCGTCAGTGACCTTTCAGTTGACAGCGCAGCCTTGTGGCCTGTGGGATGATGGTGGGCTGCAGCCAGACCCTGCCTGCCTCACTACATGTGCTCAGCCCATGCTTTCTCACCCGGAGGCTCCAGAATCGGATCTGAAGCGGAGTCCTGAGACCCCAGCAGGCGCCCTGAAGCTCCCCCTCCCCTGGTGGAAATCGGCTGAAACCCAAGCAGGTTTGCAGAGAGAAACAATCATGACAGGGATCTCCAGGAAGTGTCTCCCTGATGGACTGGGAAGTGATCCTTCTGGAAGACATCCAGCCAGCCCAGGAAGCATCTAAGCCCCGGAGAAACAGGGGATACACAGCCAGAGGGAGGACGGAGGAGAGGCCAGAGCCCAGGCGGGGTAGAGCACCGTGCCACTGCCACGGGCTTCATCACAGGGGTGCCAAACGGGTGGCTTGTCAAGTGAGGCCAGCGTTCCAGTGACTGGGATTGTGGCCATCTCCCATTCCCGGCTTCCTCTTTCAGCCTGTGTCGTGGTGTGGCTTCTTTTCTCAGAGAAGAGCCCTGAAAAGATCCAAGCCTCTTCTGTGATGTGGGCCTCCTCCTCTCCTGCCGGACAATGAGCTCCCGTGCGGCTTTTGTCCGTGGCTGGACTGTGTTCGTCTTGATCTCAGAAAAGAGGCCGCACGGGATGGCCATGAGATTTCAACGGCTCCGGGAGCAACGCATCTCCTCACGTGGTCGAAGCCTTGGCAATCCCAAAGTGGAACCGCCGGGAAAACGGTTGACAAGCGGACACATGACCCAGGCACAGACGCAGAGGGAGGCTCACCAAAGATAGGCCGACATGCAAGACACCGTTTTCTGGCGCATCGGGCACGTTTCTCCAAACACACAAACACACACACACACCCCAACCGACAGAGAGAGGGCAAGAAACTCACAGAGGGTGAGAGACAGACAGAGAAGCGAAAATGGGAGACACACAAACACATACACACACCGGCAGTCCTACAGCAGTGGCACAGAAACAAACACCCCCAGGCAGGCGCTGAGGCTACGGGGTTCGGCTCTCGAGCAGAACGACCCTCGGTTGAGAGAGCAGCCCACCGGCCCGCAGGCCGACCCCTCTTCGAGATCCCGGGGGCACGACTTTCGGGGAGACTCACCCGAACAGCGTCCGGGCGGGTCTGAGGCTGGGATGCGGCGCTGCTTCCCCCGGACTCCGCCTGTGCTTTCAACATCCTGGGCAGCCCTATGCCACGACTCCTGGCATCCGGAGACGGTCCTGTCGACCCCGTGGAGAGGTCAGGCTGGAGTCTCGGAGCCCCGCCGCCCAAGCACTGCCACGGAGGGCTCCTGTTTGCCAGGCCTCAGGGCGTGGTTGCTCTGACAACCGTGGGAACCACTGTGACGCAAGAGCACCCGCTCGCCACTCGCGCATGCGCATTGGCTGGGCCGCCCCGCGCTCCGCTGCCGGCAGTCAGGCTGCGTCCCCTTTAAACGACGGTGGCCGCTGGGCGCCAGGGGCTCTCCTGCTGCAGCCTGGGCAGCGGCTGCATCCGGGGTCCAGTAAGGGGCCGCGTGGGAGAGACGGCCGCGGGCGGCGTCCCAGGATCAAACCCCAGGAGTCCCGTCTTCAGGACCTCCGTGAGCCGATTTCCATCGGGGGAGGGGGAGCTTCAGGGCGCCTGCTGGGGTCAGGTCACGACCTCCCATCAGATCCGATTCTGGACCCCTCCGGGTAAGAATGGATGGTCTGAGCACATGGACTGAGGCAGGCAGGGCCTGGCTGCAGCCCAGAATGATCCCATGGGCCTCAAGGCGTGGAGTCAGCTGAAAGTTCACTGACCCGTGAGCCCTCTGCCTCCCTCCTTTGAAACAGCAGTGCCCTGCCGGGATACTGAAGGGCCTGGGACCTAGCCGCGGGCCAAAAGTTTCAGGGGGTCAGTCCAGCCAGGAGCAGAGGGGAGTCTCATTCTCAGGAATGAGACTGGATGTGCACAGGAAATGCGACCAGCACCTGTCCCAGAAGACAAGGACTTGTCTTTCAAAGGGGGAGGGGGGCAGAGGGCTCAGATGCGTCAGTGACCTTTCAGTTGACAGCGCAGCCTTGTGGCCTGTGGGATGATGGTGGGCTGCAGCCAGACCCTGCCTGCCTCACTACATGTGCTCAGCCCATGCTTTCTCACCCGGAGGCTCAGGAATCGGATCTGAAGCGGAGTCCTGAGACCCCAGCAGGCGCCCTGAAGCTCCCCCTCCCCTGGTGGAAATCGGCTGAAACCCAAGCAGGTTTGCAGAGAGAAACAATCATGACAGGGATCTCCAGGAAGTGTCTCCCTGATGGACTGGGAAGTGATCCTTCTGGAAGACATCCAGCCAGCCCAGGAAGCATCTAAGCCCCGGAGAAACAGGGGATACACAGCCAGAGGGAGGACGGAGGAGAGGCCAGAGCCCAGGCGGGATAGAGCACCGTGCCACTGCCACGGGCTTCATCAGAGGGGTGCCAAACGGGTGGCTTGTCAAGTGAGGCCAGCGTTCCAGTGACTGGGATTGTGGCCATCTCCCATTCCCGGCTTCCTCTTTCAGCCTGTGTCGTGGTGTGGCTTCTTTTCTCAGAGAAGAGCCCTGAAAAGATCCAAGCCTCTTCTGTGATGTGGGCCTCCTCCTCTCCTGCCGGACAATGAGCTCCCGTGCGGCTTTTGTCCGTGGCTGGACTGTGTTCGTCTTGATCTCAGAAAAGAGGCCGCACGGGATGGCCATGAGATTTCAACGGCTCCGGGAGCAACGCATCTCCTCACGTGGTCGAAGCCTTGGCAATCCCAAAGTGGAACCGCGGGGAAAACGGTTGACAAGCGGACACATGACCCAGGCACAGACGCAGAGGGAGGCTCACCAAAGATAGGCCGACATGCAAGACACCGTTTTCTGGCGCATCGGGCACGTTTCTCCAAACACACAAACACACACACACACACACACACACACACACACACACACACCCCAACCGACAGAGAGAGGGCAAAAAACTCACAGAGGGTGAGAGACAGACAGAGAAGCGAAAATGGGAGACACACAAACACATACACACACCGGCAGTCCTACAGCAGTGGCACAGAAACAAACACCCCCAGGCAGGCGCTGAGGCTACGGGGTTCGGCTCTCGAGCAGAACGACCCTCGGTTGAGAGAGCAGCCCACCGGCCCGCAGGCCGACCCCTCTTCGAGATCCCGGGGGCACGACTTTCGGGGAGACTCACCCGAACAGCGTCCGGGCGGGTCTGAGGCTGGGATGCGGCGCTGCTTCCCCCGGACTCCGCCTGTGCTTTCAACATCCTGGGCAGCCCTATGCCACGACTCCTGGCATCCGGAGACGGTCCTGTCGACCCCGTGGAGAGGTCAGGCTGGAGTCTCGGAGCCCCGCCGCCCAAGCACTGCCACGGAGGGCTCCTGTTTGCCAGGCCTCAGGGCGTGGTTGCTCTGACAACCGTGGGAACCACTGTGACGCAAGAGCACCCGCTCGCCACTCGCGCATGCACATTGGCTGGGCCGCCCCGCGCTCCGCTGCCGGCAGTCAGGCTGCGTCCCCTTTAAACGACGGTGGCCGCTGGGCGCCAGGGGCTCTCCTGCTGCAGCCTGGGCAGCGGCTGCATCCGGGGTCCAGTAAGGGGCCGCGTGGGAGAGGCGGCCGCGGGCGGCGTCCCAGGATCAAACCCCAGGAGTCCCGTCTTCAGGACCTCCGTGAGCCGATTTCCATCGGGGGAGGGGGAGCTTCAGGGCGCCTGCTGGGGTCAGGTCACGACCTCCCATCAGATCCGATTCTGGACCCCTCCGGGTAAGAATGGATGGTCTGAGCACATGGACTGAGGCAGGCAGGGCCTAGCTGCAGCCCAGAATGATCCCATGGGCCTCAAGGAGTGGAGTCAGCTGAAAGTTCACTGACCCGTGAGCCCTCTGCCTCCCTCCTTTGAAACAGCAGTGCCCTGCCGGGATACTGAAGGGCCTGGGACCTAGCCGCGGGCCAAAAGTTTCAGGGGGTCAGTCCAGCCAGGAGCAGAGGGGAGTCTCATTCTCAGGAATGAGACTGGATGTGCAGAGGAAATGCGACCAGCACCTGTCCCAGAAGACAAGGACTTGTCTTTCAAAGGGGGAGGGGGGCAGAGGGCTCAGATGCGTCAGTGACCTTTCAGTTGACAGCGCAGCCTTGTGGCCTGTGGGATGATGGTGGGCTGCAGCCAGACCCTGCCTGCCTCACTACATGTGCTCAGCCCATGCTTTCTCACCCGGAGGCTCCAGAATCGGATCTGAAGCGGAGTCCTGAGACCCCAGCAGGCGCCCTGAAGCTCCCCCTCCCCTGGTGGAAATCGGCTGAAACCCAAGCAGGTTTGCAGAGAGAAACAATCATGACAGGGATCTCCAGGAGGTGTCTCCCTGATGGACTGGGAAGTGATCCTTCTGGAAGACATCCAGCCAGCCCAGGAAGCATCTAAGCCCCGGAGAAACAGGGGATACACAGCCAGAGGGAGGACGGAGGAGAGGCCAGAGCCCAGGCGGGGTAGAGCACCGTGCCACTGCCACGGGCTTCATCAGAGGGGTGCCAAACGGGTGGCTTGTCAAGTGAGGCCAGCGTTCCAGTGACTGGGATTGTGGCCATCTCCCATTCCCGGCTTCCTCTTTCAGCCTGTGTCGTGGTGTGGCTTCTTTTCTCAGAGAAGAGCCCTGAAAAGATCCAAGCCTCTTCTGTGATGTGGGCCTCCTCCTCTCCTGCCGGACAATGAGCTCCCGTGCGGCTTTTGTCCGTGGCTGGACTGTGTTCGTCTTGATCTCAGAAAAGAGGCCGCACGGGATGGCCATGAGATTTCAACGGCTCCGGGAGCAACGCATCTCCTCACGTGGTCGAAGCCTTGGCAATCCCAAAGTGGAACCGCCGGGAAAACGGTTGACAAGCGGACACATGACCCAGGCACAGACGCAGAGGGAGGCTCACCAAAGATAGGCCGACATGCAAGACACCGTTTTCTGGCGCATCGGGCACGTTTCTCCAAACACACAAACACACACACACACCCCAACCGACAGAGAGAGGGCAAGAAACTCACAGAGGGTGAGAGACAGACAGAGAAGCGAAAATGGGAGACACACAAACACATACACACACCGGCAGTCCTACAGCAGTGGCACAGAAACAAACACCCCCAGGCAGGCGCTGAGGCTACGGGGTTCGGCTCTCGAGCAGAACGACCCTCGGTTGAGAGAGCAGCCCACCGGCCCGCAGGCCGACCCCTCTTCGAGATCCCGGGGGCACGACTTTCGGGGAGACTCACCCGAACAGCGTCCGGGCGGGTCTGAGGCTGGGATGCGGCGCTGCTTCCCCCGGACTCCGCCTGTGCTTTCAACATCCTGGGCAGCCCTATGCCACGACTCCTGGCATCCGGAGACGGTCCTGTCGACCCCGTGGAGAGGTCAGGCTGGAGTCTCGGAGCCCCGCCGCCCAAGCACTGCCACGGAGGGCTCCTGTTTGCCAGGCCTCAGGGCGTGGTTGCTCTGACAACCGTGGGAACCACTGTGACGCAAGAGCACCCGCTCGCCACTCGCGCATGCGCATTGGCTGGGCCGCCCCGCGCTCCGCTGCCGGCAGTCAGGCTGCGTCCCCTTTAAACGACGGTGGCCGCTGGGCGCCAGGGGCTCTCCTGCTGCAGCCTGGGCAGCGGCTGCATCCGGGGTCCAGTAGGGGGCCGCGTGGGAGAGGCGGCCGCGGGCGGCGTCCCAGGATCAAACCCCAGGAGTCCCGTCTTCAGGACCTCCGTGAGCCGATTTCCATCGGGGGAGGGGGAGCTTCAGGGCGCCTGCTGGGGTCAGGTCACGACCTCCCATCAGATCCGATTCTGGACCCCTCCGGGTAAGAATGGATGGTCTGAGCACATGGACTGAGGCAGGCAGGGCCTGGCTGCAGCCCAGAATGATCCCATGGGCCTCAAGGCGTGGAGTCAGCTGAAAGTTCACTGACCCGTGAACCCTCTGCCTCCCTCCTTTGAAACAGCAGTGCCCTGCCGGGATACTGAAGGGCCTGGGACCTAGCAGCGGGCCAAAAGTTTCAGGGGGTCAGTCCAGCCAGGAGCAGAGGGGAGTCTCATTCTCAGGAATGAGACTGGATGTGCAGAGGAAATGCGACCAGCACCTGTCCCAGAAGACAAGGACTTGTCTTTCAAAGGGGGAGGGGGGCAGAGGGCTCAGATGCGTCAGTGACCTTTCAGTTGACAGCGCAGCCTTGTGGCCTGTGGGATGATGGTGGGCTGCAGCCAGACCCTGCCTGCCTCACTACATGTGCTCAGCCCATGCTTTCTCACCCGGAGGCTCCAGAATCGGATCTGAAGCGGAGTCCTGAGACCCCAGCAGGCGCCCTGAAGCTCCCCCTCCCCTGGTGGAAATCGGCTGAAACCCAAGCAGGTTTGCAGAGAGAAACAATCATGACAGGGGTCTCCAGGAAGTGTCTCCCTGATGGACTGGGAAGTGATCCTTCTGGAAGACATCCAGCCAGCCCAGGAAGCATCTAAGCCCCGGAGAAACAGGGGATACACAGCCAGAGGGAGGACGGAGGAGAGGCCAGAGCCCAGGCGGGGTAGAGCACCGTGCCACTGCCACGGGCTTCATCACAGGGGTGCCAAACGGGTGGCTTGTCAAGTGAGGCCAGCGTTCCAGTGACTGGGATTGTGGCCATCTCCCATTCCCGGCTTCCTCTTTCAGCCTGTGTCGTGGTGTGGCTTCTTTTCTCAGAGAAGAGCCCTGAAAAGATCCAAGCCTCTTCTGTGATGTGGGCCTCCTCCTCTCCTGCCGGACAATGAGCTCCCGTGCGGCTTTTGTCCGTGGCTGGACTGTGTTCGTCTTGATCTCAGAAAAGAGGCCGCACGGGATGGCCATGAGATTTCAACGGCTCCGGGAGCAACGCATCTCCTCACGTGGTCGAAGCCTTGGCAATCCCAAAGTGGAACCGCCGGGAAAACGGTTGACAAGCGGACACATGACCCAGGCACAGACGCAGAGGGAGGCTCACCAAAGATAGGCCGACATGCAAGACACCGTTTTCTGGCGCATCGGGCACGTTTCTCCAAACACACAAACACACACACACACCCCAACCGACAGAGAGAGGGCAAGAAACTCACAGAGGGTGAGAGACAGACAGAGAAGCGAAAATGGGAGACACACAAACACATACACACACCGGCAGTCCTACAGCAGTGGCACAGAAACAAACACCCCCAGGCAGGCGCTGAGGCTACGGGGTTCGGCTCTCGAGCAGAACGACCCTCGGTTGAGAGAGCAGCCCACCGGCCCGCAGGCCGACCCCTCTTCGAGATCCCGGGGGCACGACTTTCGGGGAGACTCACCCGAACAGCGTCCGGGCGGGTCTGAGGCTGGGATGCGGCGCTGCTTCCCCCGGACTCCGCCTGTGCTTTCAACATCCTGGGCAGCCCTATGCCACGACTCCTGGCATCCGGAGACGGTCCTGTCGACCCCGTGGAGAGGTCAGGCTGGAGTCTCGGAGCCCCGCCGCCCAAGCACTGCCACGGAGGGCTCCTGTTTGCCAGGCCTCAGGGCGTGGTTGCTCTGACAACCGTGGGAACCACTGTGACGCAAGAGCACCCGCTCGCCACTCGCGCATGCGCATTGGCTGGGCCGCCCCGCGCTCCGCTGCCGGCAGTCAGGCTGCGTCCCCTTTAAACGACGGTGGCCGCTGGGCGCCAGGGGCTCTCCTGCTGCAGCCTGGGCAGCGGCTGCATCCGGGGTCCAGTAGGGGGCCGCGTGGGAGAGGCGGCCGCGGGCGGCGTCCCAGGATCAAACCCCAGGAGTCCCGTCTTCAGGACCTCCGTGAGCCGATTTCCATCGGGGGAGGGGGAGCTTCAGGGCGCCTGCTGGGGTCAGGTCACGACCTCCCATCAGATCCGATTCTGGACCCCTCCGGGTAAGAATGGATGGTCTGAGCACATGGACTGAGGCAGGCAGGGCCTGGCTGCAGCCCAGAATGATCCCATGGGCCTCAAGGCGTGGAGTCAGCTGAAAGTTCACTGACCCGTGAACCCTCTGCCTCCCTCCTTTGAAACAGCAGTGCCCTGCCGGGATACTGAAGGGCCTGGGACCTAGCAGCGGGCCAAAAGTTTCAGGGGGTCAGTCCAGCCAGGAGCAGAGGGGAGTCTCATTCTCAGGAATGAGACTGGATGTGCAGAGGAAATGCGACCAGCACCTGTCCCAGAAGACAAGGACTTGTCTTTCAAAGGGGGAGGGGGGCAGAGGGCTCAGATGCGTCAGTGACCTTTCAGTTGACAGCGCAGCCTTGTGGCCTGTGGGATGATGGTGGGCTGCAGCCAGACCCTGCCTGCCTCACTACATGTGCTCAGCCCATGCTTTCTCACCCGGAGGCTCCAGAATCGGATCTGAAGCGGAGTCCTGAGACCCCAGCAGGCGCCCTGAAGCTCCCCCTCCCCTGGTGGAAATCGGCTGAAACCCAAGCAGGTTTGCAGAGAGAAACAATCATGACAGGGGTCTCCAGGAAGTGTCTCCCTGATGGACTGGGAAGTGATCCTTCTGGAAGACATCCAGCCAGCCCAGGAAGCATCTAAGCCCCGGAGAAACAGGGGATACACAGCCAGAGGGAGGACGGAGGAGAGGCCAGAGCCCAGGCGGGGTAGAGCACCGTGCCACTGCCACGGGCTTCATCACAGGGGTGCCAAACGGGTGGCTTGTCAAGTGAGGCCAGCGTTCCAGTGACTGGGATTGTGGCCATCTCCCATTCCCGGCTTCCTCTTTCAGCCTGTGTCGTGGTGTGGCTTCTTTTCTCAGAGAAGAGCCCTGAAAAGATCCAAGCCTCTTCTGTGATGTGGGCCTCCTCCTCTCCTGCCGGACAATGAGCTCCCGTGCGGCTTTTGTCCGTGGCTGGACTGTGTTCGTCTTGATCTCAGAAAAGAGGCCGCACGGGATGGCCATGAGATTTCAACGGCTCCGGGAGCAACGCATCTCCTCACGTGGTCGAAGCCTTGGCAATCCCAAAGTGGAACCGCCGGGAAAACGGTTGACAAGCGGACACATGACCCAGGCACAGACGCAGAGGGAGGCTCACCAAAGATAGGCCGACATGCAAGACACCGTTTTCTGGCGCATCGGGCACGTTTCTCCAAACACACAAACACACACACACACCCCAACCGACAGAGAGAGGGCAAGAAACTCACAGAGGGTGAGAGACAGACAGAGAAGCGAAAATGGGAGACACACAAACACATACACACACCGGCAGTCCTACAGCAGTGGCACAGAAACAAACACCCCCAGGCAGGCGCTGAGGCTACGGGGTTCGGCTCTCGAGCAGAACGACCCTCGGTTGAGAGAGCAGCCCACCGGCCCGCAGGCCGACCCCTCTTCGAGATCCCGGGGGCACGACTTTCGGGGAGACTCACCCGAACAGCGTCCGGGCGGGTCTGAGGCTGGGATGTGGCGCTGCTTCCCCCGGACTCCGCCTGTGCTTTCAACATCCTGGGCAGCCCTATGCCACGACTCCTGGCATCCGGAGACGGTCCTGTCGACCCCGTGGAGAGGTCAGGCTGGAGTCTCGGAGCCCCGCCGCCCAAGCACTGCCACGGAGGGCTCCTGTTTGCCAGGCCTCAGGGCGTGGTTGCTCTGACAACCGTGGGAACCACTGTGACGCAAGAGCACCCGCTCGCCACTCGCGCATGCGCATTGGCTGGGCCGCCCCGCGCTCCGCTGCCGGCAGTCAGGCTGCGTCCCCTTTAAACGACGGTGGCCGCTGGGCGCCAGGGGCTCTCCTGCTGCAGCCTGGGCAGCGGCTGCATCCGGGGTCCAGTAAGGGGCCGCGTGGGAGAGACGGCCGCGGGCGGCGTCCCAGGATCAAACCCCAGGAGTCCCGTCTTCAGGACCTCCGTGAGCCGATTTCCATCGGGGGAGGGGGAGCTTCAGGGCGCCTGCTGGGGTCAGGTCACGACCTCCCATCAGATCCGATTCTGGACCCCTCCGGGTAAGAATGGATGGTCTGAGCACATGGACTGAGGCAGGCAGGGCCTGGCTGCAGCCCAGAATGATCCCATGGGCCTCAAGGCGTGGAGTCAGCTGAAAGTTCACTGACCCGTGAGCCCTCTGCCTCCCTCCTTTGAAACAGCAGTGCCCTGCCGGGATACTGAAGGGCCTGGGACCTAGCCGCGGGCCAAAAGTTTCAGGGGGTCAGTCCAGCCAGGAGCAGAGGGGAGTCTCATTCTCAGGAATGAGACTGGATGTGCACAGGAAATGCGACCAGCACCTGTCCCAGAAGACAAGGACTTGTCTTTCAAAGGGGGAGGGGGGCACAGGGCTCAGATGCGTCAGTGACCTTTCAGTTGACAGCGCAGCCTTGTGGCCTGTGGGATGATGGTGGGCTGCAGCCAGACCCTGCCTGCCTCACTACATGTGCTCAGCCCATGCTTTCTCACCCGGAGGCTCAGGAATCGGATCTGAAGCGGAGTCCTGAGACCCCAGCAGGCGCCCTGAAGCTCCCCCTCCCCTGGTGGAAATCGGCTGAAACCCAAGCAGGTTTGCAGAGAGAAACAATCATGACAGGGATCTCCAGGAAGTGTCTCCCTGATGGACTGGGAAGTGATCCTTCTGGAAGACATCCAGCCAGCCCAGGAAGCATCTAAGCCCCGGAGAAACAGGGGATACACAGCCAGAGGGAGGACGGAGGAGAGGCCAGAGCCCAGGCGGGGTAGAGCACCGTGCCACTGCCACGGGCTTCATCACAGGGGTGCCAAACGGGTGGCTTGTCAAGTGAGGCCAGCGTTCCAGTGACTGGGATTGTGGCCATCTCCCATTCCCGGCTTCCTCTTTCAGCCTGTGTCGTGGTGTGGCTTCTTTTCTCAGAGAAGAGCCCTGAAAAGATCCAAGCCTCTTCTGTGATGTGGGCCTCCTCCTCTCCTGCCGGACAATGAGCTCCCGTGCGGCTTTTGTCCGTGGCTGGACTGTGTTCGTCTTGATCTCAGAAAAGAGGCCGCACGGGATGGCCATGAGATTTCAACGGCTCCGGGAGCAACGCATCTCCTCACGTGGTCGAAGCCTTGGCAATCCCAAAGTGGAACCGCCGGGAAAACGGTTGACAAGCGGACACATGACCCAGGCACAGACGCAGAGGGAGGCTCACCAAAGATAGGCCGACATGCAAGACACCGTTTTCTGGCGCATCGGGCACGTTTCTCCAAACACACAAACACACACACACACACACACACACACACACACACACACACCCCCCAACCGACAGAGAGAGGGCAAAAAACTCACAGAGGGTGAGAGACAGACAGAGAAGCGAAAATGGGAGACACACAAACACATACACACACCGGCAGTCCTACAGCAGTGGCACAGAAACAAACATCCCCAGGCAGGCGCTGAGGCTACGGGGTTCGGCTCTCGAGCAGAACGACCCTCGGTTGAGAGAGCAGCCCACCGGCCCGCAGGCCGACCCCTCTTCGAGATCCCGGGGGCACGACTTTCGGGGAGACTCACCCGAACAGCGTCCGGGCGGGTCTGAGGCTGGGATGCGGCGCTGCTTCCCCCGGACTCCGCCTGTGCTTTCAACATCCTGGGCAGCCCTATGCCACGACTCCTGGCATCCGGAGACGGTCCTGTCGACCCCGTGGAGAGGTCAGGCTGGAGTCTCGGAGCCCCGCCGCCCAAGCACTGCCACGGAGGGCTCCTGTTTGCCAGGCCTCAGGGCGTGGTTGCTCTGACAACCGTGGGAACCACTGTGACGCAAGAGCACCCGCTCGCCACTCGCGCATGCGCATTGGCTGGGCCGCCCCGCGCTCCGCTGCCGGCAGTCAGGCTGCGTCCCCTTTAAACGACGGTGGCCGCTGGGCGCCAGGGGCTCTCCTGCTGCAGCCTGGGCAGCGGCTGCATCCGGGGTCCAGTAAGGGGCCGCGTGGGAGAGGCGGCCGCGGGCGGCGTCCCAGGATCAAACCCCAGGAGTCCCGTCTTCAGGACCTCCGTGAGCCGATTTCCATCGGGGGAGGGGGAGCTTCAGGGCGCCTGCTGGGGTCAGGTCACGACCTCCCATCAGATCCGATTCTGGACCCCTCCGGGTAAGAATGGATGGTCTGAGCACATGGACTGAGGCAGGCAGGGCCTAGCTGCAGCCCAGAATGATCCCATGGGCCTCAAGGAATGGAGTCAGCTGAAAGTTCACTGACCCGTGAGACCTCTGCCTCCCTCCTTTGAAACAGCAGTGCCCTGCCGGGATACTGAAGGGCCTGGGACCTAGCCGCGGGCCAAAAGTTTCAGGGGGTCAGTCCAGCCAGGAGCAGAGGGGAGTCTCATTCTCAGGAATGAGACTGGATGTGCAGAGGAAATGCGACCAGCACCTGTCCCAGAAGACAAGGACTTGTCTTTCAAAGGGGGAGGGGGGCAGAGGGCTCAGATGCGTCAGTGACCTTTCAGTTGACAGCGCAGCCTTGTGGCCTGTGGGATGATGGTGGGCTGCAGCCAGACCCTGCCTGCCTCACTACATGTGCTCAGCCCATGCTTTCTCACCCGGAGGCTCCAGAATCGGATCTGAAGCGGAGTCCTGAGACCCCAGCAGGCGCCCTGAAGCTCCCCCTCCCCTGGTGGAAATCGGCTGAAACCCAAGCAGGTTTGCAGAGAGAAACAATCATGACAGGGATCTCCAGGAGGTGTCTCCCTGATGGACTGGGAAGTGATCCTTCTGGAAGACATCCAGCCAGCCCAGGAAGCATCTAAGCCCCGGAGAAACAGGGGATACACAGCCAGAGGGAGGACGGAGGAGAGGCCAGAGCCCAGGCGGGGTAGAGCACCGTGCCACTGCCACGGGCTTCATCAGAGGGGTGCCAAACGGGTGGCTTGTCAAGTGAGGCCAGCGTTCCAGTGACTGGGATTGTGGCCATCTCCCATTCCCGGCTTCCTCTTTCAGCCTGTGTCGTGGTGTGGCTTCTTTTCTCAGAGAAGAGCCCTGAAAAGATCCAAGCCTCTTCTGTGATGTGGGCCTCCTCCTCTCCTGCCGGACAATGAGCTCCCGTGCGGCTTTTGTCCGTGGCTGGACTGTGTTCGTCTTGATCTCAGAAAAGAGGCCGCACGGGATGGCCATGAGATTTCAGCGGCTCCGGGAGCAACGCATCTCCTCACGTGGTCGAAGCCTTGGCAATCCCAAAGTGGAACCGCCGGGAAAACGGTTGACAAGCGGACACATGACCCAGGCACAGACGCAGAGGGAGGCTCACCAAAGATAGGCCGACATGCAAGACACCGTTTTCTGGCGCATCGGGCACGTTTCTCCAAACACACAAACACACACACACACCCCAACCGACAGAGAGAGGGCAAGAAACTCACAGAGGGTGAGAGACAGACAGAGAAGCGAAAATGGGAGACACACAAACACATACACACACCGGCAGTCCTACAGCAGTGGCACAGAAACAAACACCCCCAGGCAGGCGCTGAGGCTACGGGGTTCGGCTCTCGAGCAGAACGACCCTCGGTTGAGAGAGCAGCCCACCGGCCCGCAGGCCGACCCGTCTTCGAGATCCCGGGGGCACGACTTTCGGGGAGACTCACCCGAACAGCGTCCGGGCGGGTCTGAGGCTGGGATGCGGCGCTGCTTCCCCCGGACTCCGCCTGTGCTTTCAACATCCTGGGCAGCCCTATGCCACGACTCCTGGCATCCGGAGACGGTCCTGTCGACCCCGTGGAGAGGTCAGGCTGGAGTCTCGGAGCCCCGCCGCCCAAGCACTGCCACGGAGGGCTCCTGTTTGCCAGGCCTCAGGGCGTGGTTGCTCTGACAACCGTGGGAACCACTGTGACGCAAGAGCACCCGCTCGCCACTCGCGCATGCGCATTGGCTGGGCCGCCCCGCGCTCCGCTGCCGGCAGTCAGGCTGCGTCCCCTTTAAACGACGGTGGCCGCTGGGCGCCAGGGGCTCTCCTGCTGCAGCCTGGGCAGCGGCTGCATCCGGGGTCCAGTAGGGGGCCTCGTGGGAGAGGCGGCCGCGGGCGGCGTCCCAGGATCAAACCCCAGGAGTCCCGTCTTCAGGACCTCCGTGAGCCGATTTCCATCGGGGGAGGGGGAGCTTCAGGGCGCCTGCTGGGGTCAGGTCACGACCTCCCATCAGATCCGATTCTGGACCCCTCCGGGTAAGAATGGATGGTCTGAGCACATGGACTGAGGCAGGCAGGGCCTGGCTGCAGCCCAGAATGATCCCATGGGCCTCAAGGCGTGGAGTCAGCTGAAAGTTCACTGACCCGTGAACCCTCTGCCTCCCTCCTTTGAAACAGCAGTGCCCTGCCGGGATACTGAAGGGCCTGGGACCTAGCCGCGGGCCAAAAGTTTCAGGGGGTCAGTCCAGCCAGGAGCAGAGGGGAGTCTCATTCTCAGGAATGAGACTGGATGTGCAGAGGAAATGCGACCAGCACCTGTCCCAGAAGACAAGGACTTGTCTTTCAAAGGGGGAGGGGGGCAGAGGGCTCAGATGCGTCAGTGACCTTTCAGTTGACAGCGCAGCCTTGTGGCCTGTGGGATGATGGTGGGCTGCAGCCAGACCCTGCCTGCCTCACTACATGTGCTCAGCCCATGCTTTCTCACCCGGAGGCTCCAGAATCGGATCTGAAGCGGAGTCCTGAGACCCCAGCAGGCGCCCTGAAGCTCCCCCTCCCCTGGTGGAAATCGGCTGAAACCCAAGCAGGTTTGCAGAGAGAAACAATCATGACAGGGATCTCCAGGAAGTGTCTCCCTGATGGACTGGGAAGTGATCCTTCTGGAAGACATCCAGCCAGCCCAGGAAGCATCTAAGCCCCGGAGAAACAGGGGATACACAGCCAGAGGGAGGACGGAGGAGAGGCCAGAGCCCAGGCGGGGTAGAGCACCGTGCCACTGCCACGGGCTTCATCAGAGGGGTGCCAAACGGGTGGCTTGTCAAGTGAGGCCAGCGTTCCAGTGACTGGGATTGTGGCCATCTCCCATTCCCGGCTTCCTCTTTCAGCCTGTGTCGTGGTGTGGCTTCTTTTCTCAGAGAAGAGCCCTGAAAAGATCCAAGCCTCTTCTGTGATGTGGGCCTCCTCCTCTCCTGCCGGACAATGAGCTCCCGTGCGGCTTTTGTCCGTGGCTGGACTGTGTTCGTCTTGATCTCAGAAAAGAGGCCGCACGGGATGGCCATGAGATTTCAACGGCTCCGGGAGCAACGCATCTCCTCACGTGGTCGAAGCCTTGGCAATCCCAAAGTGGAACCGCCGGGAAAACGGTTGACAAGCGGACACATGACCCAGGCACAGACGCAGAGGGAGGCTCACCAAAGATAGGCCGACATGCAAGACACCGTTTTCTGGCGCATCAGGCACGTTTCTCCAAACACACAAACACACACACACACACACACACACACACACACACACACCCCAACCGACAGAGAGAGGGCAAGAAACTCACAGAGTGTGAGAGACAGACAGAGAAGCGAAAATGGGAGACACACAAACACATACACACACCGGCAGTCCTACAGCAGTGGCACAGAAACAAACACCCCCAGGCAGGCGCTGAGGCTACGGGGTTCGGCTCTCGAGCAGAACGACCCTCGGTTGAGAGAGCACGACTTTCGGGGAGACTCACCCGAACAGCGTCCGGGCGGGTCTCAGGCTGGGATGCGGCGCTGCTTCCCCCGGACTCCGCCTGTGCTTTCAACATCCTGGGCAGCCCTATGCCACGACTCCTGGCATCCGGAGACGGTCCTGTCGACCCCGTGGAGAGGTCAGGCTGGAGTCTCGGAGCCCTGCCACCCAAGCACTGCCACGGAGGGCTCCTGTTTGCCAGGCCTCAGGGCGTGGTTGCTCTGACAACCGTGGGAACCACTGTGACGCAAGAGCACCCGCTCGCCACTCGCGCATGCGCATTGGCTGGGCCGCCCCGCGCTCCGCTGCCGGCAGTCAGGCTGCGTCCCCTTTAAACGACGGTGGCCGCTGGGCGCCAAGGGCTCTCCTGCTGCAGCCTGGGCAGCGGCTGCATCCGGGGTCCAGTAGGGGGCCGCGTGGGAGAGGCGGCCGCGGGCGGCGTCCCAGGATCAAACCCCAGGAGTCCCGTCTTCAGGACCTCCGTGAGCCGATTTCCATCGGGGGAGGGGGAGCTTCAGGGCGCCTGCCGGGGTCAGGTCACGACCTCCCATCAGATCCGATTCTGGACCCCTCCGGGTAAGAATGGATGGTCTGAGCACATGGACTGAGGCAGGCAGGGCCTGGCTGCAGCCCAGAATGATCCCATGGACCTCAAGGCGTGGAGTCAGCTGAAAGTTCACTGACCCATGAGCCCTCTGACTCCCTCCTTTGAAACAGCAGTGCCCTGCCGGGATACTGAAGGGCCTGGGACCTAGCCGCGGGCCAAAAGTTTCAGGGGGTCAGTCCAGCCAGGAGCAGAGGGGAGTCTCATTCTCAGGAATGAGACTGGATGTGCAGAGGAAATGCGACCAGCACCTGTCCCAGAAGACAAGGACTTGTCTTTCAAAGGGGGAGGGGGGCAGAGGGCTCAGATGCGTCAGTGACCTTTCAGTTGACAGCGCAGCCTTGTGGCCTGTGGGATGATGGTGGGATGCAGCCAGACCCTGCCTGCATCACTACATGTGCTCAGCCCATGCTTTCTCACCCGGAGGCTCCAGAATCGGATCTGAAGCGGAGTCCTGAGACCCCAGCAGGCGCCCTGAAGCTCCCCCTCCCCTGGTGGAAATCGGCTGAAACCCAAACAGGTTTGCAGAGAGAAACAATCATGACAGGGGTCTCCAGGAAGTGTCTCCCTGATGGACTGGGAAGTGATCCTTCTGGAAGACATCCAGCCAGCCCAGGAAGCATCTAAGCCCCGGAGAAACAGGGGATACACAGCCAGAGGGAGGACGGAGGAGAGGCCAGAGCCCAGGCGGGGTAGAGCACCGTGCCACTGCCACGGGCTTCATCAGAGGGGTGCCAAACGGGTGGCTTGTCAAGTGAGGCCAGCGTTCCAGTGACTGGGATTGTGGCCATCTCCCATTCCCGGCTTCCTCTTTCAGCCTGTGTCGTGGTGTGGCTTCTTTTCTCAGAGAAGAGCCCTGAAAAGATCCAAGCCTCTTCTGTGATGTGGGCCTCCTCCTCTCCTGCCGGACAATGAGCTCCCGTGCGGCTTTTGTCCGTGGCTGGACTGTGTTCGTCTTGATCTCAGAAAAGAGGCCGCACGGGATGGCCATGAGATTTCAACGGCTCCGGGAGCAACGCATCTCCTCACGTGGTCGAAGCCTTGGCAATCCCAAAGTGGAACCGCCGGGAAAACGGTTGACAAGCGGACACATGACCCAGGCACAGACGCAGAGGGAGGCTCACCAAAGATAGGCCGACATGCAAGACACCGTTTTCTGGCGCATCGGGCACGTTTCTCCAAACACACAAACACACATACACACACACACACACACACACACACACACACCCCAACCGACAGAGAGAGGGCAAGAAACTCACAGAGTGTGAGAGACAGACAGAGAAGCGAAAATGGGAGACACACAAACACATACACACACCGGCAGTCCTACAGCAGTGGCACAGAAACAAACACCCCCAGGCAGGCGCTGAGGCTACGGGGTTCGGCTCTCGAGCAGAACGACCCTCGGTTGAGAGAGTAGCCCACCGGCCGGCAGGCCGACCCGTCTTCGAGATCCCGGGGGCACGACTTTCGGGGAGACTCACCCGAACAGCGTCCGGGCGGGTCTCAGGCTGGTATGCGGCGCTGCTTCCCCCGGACTCCGCCTGTGCTTTCAACATCCTGGGCAGCCCTATGCCACGACTTCTGGCATCCGGAAACGGTCCTGTCGACCCCGTGGAGAGGTCAGGCTGGAATCTCGGAGCCCCGCCACCCAAGCACTGCCACGGAGGGCTCCTGTTTGCCAGGCCTCAGGGCGTGGTTGCTCTGACAACCGTGGGAACCACTGTGACGCAAGAACACCCGCTCGCCACTCGCGCATGCGCATTGGCTGGGCCGCCCCGCGCTCCGCTGCCGGCAGTCAGGCTGCGTCCCCTTTAAACGACGGTGGCCGCTGGGCGCCAGGGGCTCTCCTGCTGCAGCCTGGGCAGCGGCTGCATCCGGGGTCCAGTAGGGGGCCGCGTGGGAGAGGCGGCCGCGGGCGGCGTCCCAGGATCAAACCCCAGGAGTCCCGTCTTCAGGACCTCCGTGAGCCGATTTCCATCGGGGGAGGGGGAGCTTCAGGGCGCCTGCTGGGGTCAGGTCACGACCTCCCATCAGATCCGATTCTGGACCCCTCCGGGTAAGAATGGATGGTCTGAGCACATGGACTGAGGCAGGCAGGGCCTGGCTGCAGCCCAGAATGATCCCATGGGCCTCAAGGCGTGGAGTCAGCTGAAAGTTCACTGACCCGTGAGCCCTCTGCCTCCCTCCTTTGAAACAGCAGTGCCCTGCCGGGATACTGAAGGGCCTGGGACCTAGCCGCGGGCCAAAAGTTTCAGGGGGTCAGTCCAGCCAGGAGCAGAGGGGAGTCTCATTCTCAGGAATGAGACTGGATGTGCAGAGGAAATGCGACCAGCACCTGTCCCAGAAGACAAGGACTTGTCTTTCAAAGGGGGAGGGGGGCAGAGGGCTCAGATGCGTCAGTGACCTTTCAGTTGACAGTGCAGCCTTGTGGCCTGTGGGATGATGGTGGGCTGCAGCCAGACCCTGCCTGCCTCACTACATGTGCTCAGCCCATGCTTTCTCACCCGGAGGCTCCAGAATCGGATCTGAAGCGGAGTCCTGAGACCCCAGCAGGCGCCCTGAAGCTCCCCCTCCCCTGGTGGAAATCGGCTGAAACCCAAGCAGGTTTGCAGAGAGAAACAATCATGACAGGGATCTCCAGGAAGTGTCTCCCTGATGGACTGGGAAGTGATCCTTCTGGAAGACATCCAGCCAGCCCAGGAAGCATCTAAGCCCCGGAGAAACAGGGGATACACAGCCAGAGGGAGGACGGAGGAGAGGCCAGAGCCCAGGCGGGGTAGAGCACCGTGCCACTGCCACGGGCTTCATCACAGGGGTGCCAAACGGGTGGCTTGTCAAGTGAGGCCAGCGTTCCAGTGACTGGGATTGTGGCCATCTCCCATTCCCGGCTTCCTCTTTCAGCCTGTGTCGTGGTGTGGCTTCTTTTCTCAGAGAAGAGCCCTGAAAAGATCCAAGCCTCTTCTGTGATGTGGGCCTCCTCCTCTCCTGCCGGACAATGAGCTCCCGTGCGGCTTTTGTCCGTGGCTGGACTGTGTTCGTCTTGATCTCAGAAAAGAGGCCGCACGGGATGGCCATGAGATTTCAACGGCTCCGGGAGCAACGCATCTCCTCACGTGGTCGAAGCCTTGGCAATCCCAAAGTGGAACCGCCGGGAAAACGGTTGACAAGCGGACACATGACCCAGGCACAGACGCAGAGGGAGGCTCACCAAAGATAGGCCGACATGCAAGACACCGTTTTCTGGCGCATCGGGCACGTTTCTCCAAACACACAAACACACACACACACCCCAACCGACAGAGAGAGGGCAAGAAACTCACAGAGGGTGAGAGACAGACAGAGAAGCGAAAATGGGAGACACACAAACACATACACACACCGGCAGTCCTACAGCAGTGGCACAGAAACAAACACCCCCAGGCAGGCGCTGAGGCTACGGGGTTCGGCTCTCGAGCAGAACGACCCTCGGTTGAGAGAGCAGCCCACCGGCCCGCAGGCCGACCCCTCTTCGAGATCCCGGGGGCACGACTTTCGGGGAGACTCACCCGAACAGCGTCCGGGCGGGTCTGAGGCTGGGATGCGGCGCTGCTTCCCCCGGACTCCGCCTGTGCTTTCAACATCCTGGGCAGCCCTATGCCACGACTCCTGGCATCCGGAGACGGTCCTGTCGACCCCGTGGAGAGGTCAGGCTGGAGTCTCGGAGCCCCGCCGCCCAAGCACTGCCACGGAGGGCTCCTGTTTGCCAGGCCTCAGGGCGTGGTTGCTCTGACAACCGTGGGAACCACTGTGACGCAAGAGCACCCGCTCGCCACTCGCGCATGCGCATTGGCTGGGCCGCCCCGCGCTCCGCTGCCGGCAGTCAGGCTGCGTCCCCTTTAAACGACGGTGGCCGCTGGGCGCCAGGGGCTCTCCTGCTGCAGCCTGGGCAGCGGCTGCATCCGGGGTCCAGTAAGGGGCCGCGTGGGAGAGACGGCCGCGGGCGGCGTCCCAGGATCAAACCCCAGGAGTCCCGTCTTCAGGACCTCCGTGAGCCGATTTCCATCGGGGGAGGGGGAGCTTCAGGGCGCCTGCTGGGGTCAGGTCACGACCTCCCATCAGATCCGATTCTGGACCCCTCCGGGTAAGAATGGATGGTCTGAGCACATGGACTGAGGCAGGCAGGGCCTGGCTGCAGCCCAGAATGATCCCATGGGCCTCAAGGCGTGGAGTCAGCTGAAAGTTCACTGACCCGTGAGCCCTCTGCCTCCCTCCTTTGAAACAGCAGTGCCCTGCCGGGATACTGAAGGGCCTGGGACCTAGCCGCGGGCCAAAAGTTTCAGGGGGTCAGTCCAGCCAGGAGCAGAGGGGAGTCTCATTCTCAGGAATGAGACTGGATGTGCACAGGAAATGCGACCAGCACCTGTCCCAGAAGACAAGGACTTGTCTTTCAAAGGGGGAGGGGGGCACAGGGCTCAGATGCGTCAGTGACCTTTCAGTTGACAGCGCAGCCTTGTGGCCTGTGGGATGATAGTGGGCTGCAGCCAGACCCTGCCTGCCTCACTACATGTGCTCAGCCCATGCTTTCTCACCCGGAGGCTCAGGAATCGGATCTGAAGCGGAGTCCTGAGACCCCAGCAGGCGCCCTGAAGCTCCCCCTCCCCTGGTGGAAATCGGCTGAAACCCAAGCAGGTTTGCAGAGAGAAACAATCATGACAGGGGTCTCCAGGAAGTGTCTCCCTGATGGACTGGGAAGTGATCCTTCTGGAAGACATCCAGCCAGCCCAGGAAGCATCTAAGCCCCGGAGAAACAGGGGATACACAGCCAGAGGGAGGACGGAGGAGAGGCCAGAGCCCAGGCGGGGTAGAGCACCGTGCCACTGCCACGGGCTTCATCAGAGGGGTGCCAAACGGGTGGCTTGTCAAGTGAGGCCAGCGTTCCAGTGACTGGGATTGTGGCCATCTCCCATTCCCGGCTTCCTCTTTCAGCCTGTGTCGTGGTGTGGCTTCTTTTCTCAGAGAAGAGCCCTGAAAAGATCCAAGCCTCTTCTGTGATGTGGGCCTCCTCCTCTCCTGCCGGACAATGAGCTCCCGTGCGGCTTTTGTCCGTGGCTGGACTGTGTTCGTCTTGATCTCAGAAAAGAGGCCGCACGGGATGGCCATGAGATTTCAACGGCTCCGGGAGCAACGCATCTCCTCACGTGGTCGAAGCCTTGGCAATCCCAAAGTGGAACCGCCGAGAAAACGGTTGACAAGCGGACACATGACCCAGGCACAGACGCAGAGGGAGGCTCACCAAAGATAGGCCGACATGCAAGACACCGTTTTCTGGCGCATCGGGCACGTTTCTCCAAACACACAAACACACACACACACCCCAACCGACAGAGAGAGGGCAAGAAACTCACAGAGGGTGAGAGACAGACAGAGAAGCGAAAATGGGAGACACACAAACACATACACACACCGGCAGTCCTACAGCAGTGGCACAGAAACAAACACCCCCAGGCAGGCGCTGAGGCTACGGGGTTCGGCTCTCGAGCAGAACGACCCTCGGTTGAGAGAGCAGCCCACCGGCCCGCAGGCCGACCCGTCTTCGAGATCCCGGGGGCACGACTTTCGGGGAGACTCACCCGAACAGCGTCCGGGCGGGTCTGAGGCTGGGATGCGGCGCTGCTTCCCCCGGACTCCGCCTGTGCTTTCAACATCCTGGGCAGCCCTATGCCACGACTCCTGGGATCCGGAGACGGTCCTGTCGACCCCGTGGAGAGGTCAGGCTGGAGTCTCGGAGCCCCGCCGCCCAAGCACTGCCACGGAGGGCTCCTGTTTGCCAGGCCTCAGGGCGTGGTTGCTCTGACAACCGTGGGAACCACTGTGACGCAAGAGCACCCGCTCGCCACTCGCGCATGCGCATTGGCTGGGCCGCCCCGCGCTCCGCTGCCGGCAGTCAGGCTGCGTCCCCTTTAAACGACGGTGGCCGCTGGGCGCCAGGGGCTCTCCTGCTGCAGCCTGGGCAGCGGCTGCATCCGGGGTCCAGTAGGGGGCCGCGTGGGAGAGGCGGCCGCGGGCGGCGTCCCAGGATCAAACCCCAGGAGTCCCGTCTTCAGGACCTCCGTGAGCCGATTTCCATCGGGGGAGGGGGAGCTTCAGGGCGCCTGCTGGGGTCAGGTCACGACCTCCCATCAGATCCGATTCTGGACCCCTCCGGGTAAGAATGGATGGTCTGAGCACATGGACTGAGGCAGGCAGGGCCTGGCTGCAGCCCAGAATGATCCCATGGGCCTCAAGGCATGGAGTCAGCTGAAAGTTCACTGACCCGTGAACCCTCTGCCTCCCTCCTTTGAAACAGCAGTGCCCTGCCGGGATACTGAAGGGCCTGGGACCTAGCCGCGGGCCAAAAGTTTCAGGGGGTCAGTCCAGCCAGGAGCAGAGGGGAGTCTCATTCTCAGGAATGAGACTGGATGTGCAGAGGAAATGCGACCAGCACCTGTCCCAGAAGACAAGGACTTGTCTTTCAAAGGGGGAGGGGGGCAGAGGGCTCAGATGCGTCAGTGACCTTTCAGTTGACAGCGCAGCCTTGTGGCCTGTGGGATGATGGTGGGCTGCAGCCAGACCCTGCCTGCCTCACTACATGTGCTCAGCCCATGCTTTCTCACCCGGAGGCTCCAGAATCGGATCTGAAGCGGAGTCCTGAGACCCCAGCAGGCGCCCTGAAGCTCCCCCTCCCCTGGTGGAAATCGGCTGAAACCCAAGCAGGTTTGCAGAGAGAAACAATCATGACAGGGATCTCCAGGAAGTGTCTCCCTGATGGACTGGGAAGTGATCCTTCTGGAAGACATCCAGCCAGCCCAGGAAGCATCTAAGCCCCGGAGAAACAGGGGATACACAGCCAGAGGGAGGACGGAGGAGAGGCCAGAGCCCAGGCGGGGTAGAGCACCGTGCCACTGCCACGGGCTTCATCACAGGGGTGCCAAACGGGTGGCTTGTCAAGTGAGGCCAGCGTTCCAGTGACTGGGATTGTGGCCATCTCCCATTCCCGGCTTCCTCTTTCAGCCTGTGTCGTGGTGTGGCTTCTTTTCTCAGAGAAGAGCCCTGAAAAGATCCAAGCCTCTTCTGTGATGTGGGCCTCCTCCTCTCCTGCCGGACAATGAGCTCCCGTGCGGCTTTTGTCCGTGGCTGGACTGTGTTCGTCTTGATCTCAGAAAAGAGGCCGCACGGGATGGCCATGAGATTTCAACGGCTCCGGGAGCAACGCATCTCCTCACGTGGTCGAAGCCTTGGCAATCCCAAAGTGGAACCGCCGGGAAAACGGTTGACAAGCGGACACATGACCCAGGCACAGACGCAGAGGGAGGCTCACCAAAGATAGGCCGACATGCAAGACACCGTTTTCTGGCGCATCGGGCACGTTTCTCCAAACACACACACACACACACACACACACACACACACACACACACCCCAACCGACAGAGAGAGGGCAAGAAACTCACAGAGGGTGAGAGACAGACAGAGAAGCGAAAATGGGAGACACACAAACACATACACACACCGGCAGTCCTACAGCAGTGGCACAGAAACAAACACCCCCAGGCAGGCGCTGAGGCTACGGGGTTCGGCTCTCGAGCAGAACGACCCTCGGTTGAGAGAGCAGCCCACCGGCCCGCAGGCCGACCCCTCTTCGAGATCCCGGGGGCACGACTTTCGGGGAGACTCACCCGAACAGCGTCCGGGCGGGTCTGAGGCTGGGATGCGGCGCTGCTTCCCCCGGACTCCGCCTGTGCTTTCAACATCCTGGGCAGCCCTATGCCACGACTCCTGGCATCCGGAGACGGTCCTGTCGACCCCGTGGAGAGGTCAGGCTGGAGTCTCGGAGCCCCGCCACCCAAGCACTGCCACGGAGGGCTCCTGTTTGCCAGGCCTCAGGGCGTGGTTGCTCTGACAACCGTGGGAACCACTGTGACGCAAGAGCACCCGCTCGCCACTCGCGCATGCGCATTGGCTGGGCCGCCCCGCGCTCCGCTGCCGGCAGTCAGGCTGCGTCCCCTTTAAACGACGGTGGCCGCTGGGCGCCAGGGGCTCTCCTGCTGCAGCCTGGGCAGCGGCTGCATCCGGGGTCCAGTAAGGGGCCGCGTGGGAGAGACGGCCGCGGGCGGCGTCCCAGGATCAAACCCCAGGAGTCCCGTCTTCAGGACCTCCGTGAGCCGATTTCCATCGGGGGAGGGGGAGCTTCAGGGCGCCTGCTGGGGTCAGGTCACGACCTCCCATCAGATCCGATTCTGGACCCCTCCGGGTAAGAATGGATGGTCTGAGCACATGGACTGAGGCAGGCAGGGCCTGGCTGCAGCCCAGAATGATCCCATGGGCCTCAAGGCGTGGAGTCAGCTGAAAGTTCACTGACCCGTGAGCCCTCTGCCTCCCTCCTTTGAAACAGCAGTGCCCTGCCGGGATACTGAAGGGCCTGGGACCTAGCCGCGGGCCAAAAGTTTCAGGGGGTCAGTCCAGCCAGGAGCAGAGGGGAGTCTCATTCTCAGGAATGAGACTGGATGTGCACAGGAAATGCGACCAGCACCTGTCCCAGAAGACAAGGACTTGTCTTTCAAAGGGGGAGGGGGGCACAGGGCTCAGATGCGTCAGTGACCTTTCAGTTGACAGCGCAGCCTTGTGGCCTGTGGGATGATGGTGGGCTGCAGCCAGACCCTGCCTGCCTCACTACATGTGCTCAGCCCATGCTTTCTCACCCGGAGGCTCAGGAATCGGATCTGAAGCGGAGTCCTGAGACCCCAGCAGGCGCCCTGAAGCTCCCCCTCCCCTGGTGGAAATCGGCTGAAACCCAAGCAGGTTTGCAGAGAGAAACAATCATGACAGGGATCTCCAGGAAGTGTCTCCCTGATGGACTGGGAAGTGATCCTTCTGGAAGACATCCAGCCAGCCCAGGAAGCATCTAAGCCCCGGAGAAACAGGGGATACACAGCCAGAGGGAGGACGGAGGAGAGGCCAGAGCCCAGGCGGGATAGAGCACCGTGCCACTGCCACGGGCTTCATCAGAGGGGTGCCAAACGGGTGGCTTGTCAAGTGAGGCCAGCGTTCCAGTGACTGGGATTGTGGCCATCTCCCATTCCCGGCTTCCTCTTTCAGCCTGTGTCGTGGTGTGGCTTCTTTTCTCAGAGAAGAGCCCTGAAAAGATCCAAGCCTCTTCTGTGATGTGGGCCTCCTCCTCTCCTGCCGGACAATGAGCTCCCGTGCGGCTTTTGTCCGTGGCTGGACTGTGTTCGTCTTGATCTCAGAAAAGAGGCCGCACGGGATGGCCATGAGATTTCAACGGCTCCGGGAGCAACGCATCTCCTCACGTGGTCGAAGCCTTGGCAATCCCAAAGTGGAACCGCCGGGAAAACGGTTGACAAGCGGACACATGACCCAGGCACAGACGCAGAGGGAGGCTCACCAAAGATAGGCCGACATGCAAGACACCGTTTTCTGGCGCATCGGGCACGTTTCTCCAAACACACAAACACACACACACACACACACACACACACACACACACCCCAACCGACAGAGAGAGGGCAAGAAACTCACAGAGGGTGAGAGACAGACAGAGAAGCGAAAATGGGAGACACACAAACACATACACACACCGGCAGTCCTACAGCAGTGGCACAGAAACAAACACCCCCAGGCAGGCGCTGAGGCTACGGGGTTCGGCTCTCGAGCAGAACGACCCTCGGTTGAGAGAGCAGCCCACCGGCCCGCAGGCCGACCCCTCTTCGAGATCCCGGGGGCACGACTTTCGGGGAGACTCACCCGAACAGCGTCCGGGCGGGTCTGAGGCTGGGATGCGGCGCTGCTTCCCCCGGACTCCGCCTGTGCTTTCAACATCCTGGGCAGCCCTATGCCACGACTCCTGGCATCCGGAGACGGTCCTGTCGACCCCGTGGAGAGGTCAGGCTGGAGTCTCGGAGCCCCGCCGCCCAAGCACTGCCACGGAGGGCTCCTGTTTGCCAGGCCTCAGGGCGTGGTTGCTCTGACAACCGTGGGAACCACTGTGACGCAAGAGCACCCGCTCGCCACTCGCGCATGCGCATTGGCTGGGCCGCCCCGCGCTCCGCTGCCGGCAGTCAGGCTGCGTCCCCTTTAAACGACGGTGGCCGCTGGGCGCCAGGGGCTCTCCTGCTGCAGCCTGGGCAGCGGCTGCATCCGGGGTCCAGTAAGGGGCCGCGTGGGAGAGGCGGCCGCGGGCGGCGTCCCAGGATCAAACCCCAGGAGTCCCGTCTTCAGGACCTCCGTGAGCCGATTTCCATCGGGGGAGGGGGAGCTTCAGGGCGCCTGCTGGGGTCAGGTCACGACCTCCCATCAGATCCGATTCTGGACCCCTCCGGGTAAGAATGGATGGTCTGAGCACATGGACTGAGGCAGGCAGGGCCTAGCTGCAGCCCAGAATGATCCCATGGGCCTCAAGGAGTGGAGTCAGCTGAAAGTTCACTGACCCGTGAGACCTCTGCCTCCCTCCTTTGAAACAGCAGTGCCCTGCCGGGATACTGAAGGGCCTGGGACCTAGCCGCGGGCCAAAAGTTTCAGGGGGTCAGTCCAGCCAGGAGCAGAGGGGAGTCTCATTCTCAGGAATGAGACTGGATGTGCAGAGGAAATGCGACCAGCACCTGTCCCAGAAGACAAGGACTTGTCTTTCAAAGGGGGAGGGGGGCAGAGGGCTCAGATGCGTCAGTGACCTTTCAGTTGACAGCGCAGCCTTGTGGCCTGTGGGATGATGGTGGGCTGCAGCCAGACCCTGCCTGCCTCACTACATGTGCTCAGCCCATGCTTTCTCACCAGGAGGCTCCAGAATCGGATCTGAAGCGGAGTCCTGAGACCCCAGCAGGCGCCCTGAAGCTCCCCCTCCCCTGGTGGAAATCGGCTGAAACCCAAGCAGGTTTGCAGAGAGAAACAATCATGACAGGGATCTCCAGGAGGTGTCTCCCTGATGGACTGGGAAGTGATCCTTCTGGAAGACATCCAGCCAGCCCAGGAAGCATCTAAGCCCCGGAGAAACAGGGGATACACAGCCAGAGGGAGGACGGAGGAGAGGCCAGAGCCCAGGCGGGGTAGAGCACCGTGCCACTGCCACGGGCTTCATCAGAGGGGTGCCAAACGGGTGGCTTGTCAAGTGAGGCCAGCGTTCCAGTGACTGGGATTGTGGCCATCTCCCATTCCCGGCTTCCTCTTTCAGCCTGTGTCGTGGTGTGGCTTCTTTTCTCAGAGAAGAGCCCTGAAAAGATCCAAGCCTCTTCTGTGATGTGGGCCTCCTCCTCTCCTGCCGGACAATGAGCTCCCGTGCGGCTTTTGTCCGTGGCTGGACTGTGTTCGTCTTGATCTCAGAAAAGAGGCCGCACGGGATGGCCATGAGATTTCAACGGCTCCGGGAGCAACGCATCTCCTCACGTGGTCGAAGCCTTGGCAATCCCAAAGTGGAACCGCCGGGAAAACGGTTGACAAGCGGACACATGACCCAGGCACAGACGCAGAGGGAGGCTCACCAAAGATAGGCCGACATGCAAGACACCGTTTTCTGGCGCATCGGGCACGTTTCTCCAAACACACAAACACACACACACACCCCAACCGACAGAGAGAGGGCAAGAAACTCACAGAGGGTGAGAGACAGACAGAGAAGCGAAAATGGGAGACACACAAACACATACACACACCGGCAGTCCTACAGCAGTGGCACAGAAACAAACACCCCCAGGCAGGCGCTGAGGCTACGGGGTTCGGCTCTCGAGCAGAACGACCCTCGGTTGAGAGAGCAGCCCACCGGCCCGCAGGCCGACCCGTCTTCGAGATCCCGGGGGCACGACTTTCGGGGAGACTCACCCGAACAGCGTCCGGGCGGGTCTGAGGCTGGGATGCGGCGCTGCTTCCCCCGGACTCCGCCTGTGCTTTCAACATCCTGGGCAGCCCTATGCCACGACTCCTGGCATCCGGAGACGGTCCTGTCGACCCCGTGGAGAGGTCAGGCTGGAGTCTCGGAGCCCCGCCGCCCAAGCACTGCCACGGAGGGCTCCTGTTTGCCAGGCCTCAGGGCGTGGTTGCTCTGACAACCGTGGGAACCACTGTGACGCAAGAGCACCCGCTCGCCACTCGCGCATGCGCATTGGCTGGGCCGCCCCGCGCTCCGCTGCCGGCAGTCAGGCTGCGTCCCCTTTAAACGACGGTGGCCGCTGGGCGCCAGGGGCTCTCCTGCTGCAGCCTGGGCAGCGGCTGCATCCGGGGTCCAGTAGGGGGCCGCGTGGGAGAGGCGGCCGCGGGCGGCGTCCCAGGATCAAACCCCAGGAGTCCCGACTTCAGGACCTCCGTGAGCCGATTTCCATCGGGGGAGGGGGAGCTTCAGGGCGCCTGCTGGGGTCAGGTCACGACCTCCCATCAGATCCGATTCTGGACCCCTCCGGGTAAGAATGGATGGTCTGAGCACATGGACTGAGGCAGGCAGGGCCTGGCTGCAGCCCAGAATGATCCCATGGGCCTCAAGGCGTGGAGTCAGCTGAAAGTTCACTGACCCGTGAACCCTCTGCCTCCCTCCTTTGAAACAGCAGTGCCCTGCCGGGATACTGAAGGGCCTGGGACCTAGCCGCGGGCCAAAAGTTTCAGGGGGTCAGTCCAGCCAGGAGCAGAGGGGAGTCTCATTCTCAGGAATGAGACTGGATGTGCAGAGGAAATGCGACCAGCACCTGTCCCAGAAGACAAGGACTTGTCTTTCAAAGGGGGAGGGGGGCAGAGGGCTCAGATGCGTCAGTGACCTTTCAGTTGACAGCGCAGCCTTGTGGCCTGTGGGATGATGGTGGGCTGCAGCCAGACCCTGCCTGCCTCACTACATGTGCTCAGCCCATGCTTTCTCACCCGGAGGCTCCAGAATCGGATCTGAAGCGGAGTCCTGAGACCCCAGCAGGCGCCCTGAAGCTCCCCCTCCCCTGGTGGAAATCGGCTGAAACCCAAGCAGGTTTGCAGAGAGAAACAATCATGACAGGGATCTCCAGGAAGTGTCTCCCTGATGGACTGGGAAGTGATCCTTCTGGAAGACATCCAGCCAGCCCAGGAAGCATCTAAGCCCCGGAGAAACAGGGGATACACAGCCAGAGGGAGGACGGAGGAGAGGCCAGAGCCCAGGCGGGGTAGAGCACCGTGCCACTGCCACGGGCTTCATCAGAGGGGTGCCAAACGGGTGGCTTGTCAAGTGAGGCCAGCGTTCCAGTGACTGGGATTGTGGCCATCTCCCATTCCCGGCTTCCTCTTTCAGCCTGTGTCGTGGTGTGGCTTCTTTTCTCAGAGAAGAGCCCTGAAAAGATCCAAGCCTCTTCTGTGATGTGGGCCTCCTCCTCTCCTGCCGGACAATGAGCTCCCGTGCGGCTTTTGTCCGTGGCTGGATTGTGTTCGTCTTGATCTCAGAAAAGAGGCCGCACGGGATGGCCATGAGATTTCAACGGCTCCGGGAGCAACGCATCTCCTCACGTGGTCGAAGCCTTGGCAATCCCAAAGTGGAACCGCCGGGAAAACGGTTGACAAGCGGACACATGACCCAGGCACAGACGCAGAGGGAGGCTCACCAAAGATAGGCCGACATGCAAGACACCGTTTTCTGGCGCATCGGGCACGTTTCTCCAAACACACAAACACACACACACACACACACACACACACACACACACCCCAACCGACAGAGAGAGGGCAAGAAACTCACAGAGGGTGAGAGACAGACAGAGAAGCGAAAATGGGAGACACACAAACACATACACACACCGGCAGTCCTACAGCAGTGGCACAGAAACAAACACCCCCAGGCAGGCGCTGAGGCTACGGGGTTCGGCTCTCGAGCAGAACGACCCTCGGTTGAGAGAGCAGCCCACCGGCCCGCAGGCCGACCCCTCTTCGAGATCCCGGGGGCACGACTTTCGGGGAGACTCACCCGAACAGCGTCCGGGCGGGTCTGAGGCTGGGATGCGGCGCTGCTTCCCCCGGACTCCGCCTGTGCTTTCAACATCCTGGGCAGCCCTATGCCACGACTCCTGGCATCCGGAGACGGTCCTGTCGACCCCGTGGAGAGGTCAGGCTGGAGTCTCGGAGCCCCGCCGCCCAAGCACTGCCACGGAGGGCTCCTGTTTGCCAGGCCTCAGGGCGTGGTTGCTCTGACAACCGTGGGAACCACTGTGACGCAAGAGCACACGCTCGCCACTCGCGCATGCGCATGGGCTGGGCCGCCCCGCGCTCCGCTGCCGGCAGTCAGGCTGCGTCCCCTTTAAACGACGGTGGCCGCTGGGCGCCAGGGGCTCTCCTGCTGCAGCCTGGGCAGCGGCTGCATCCGGGGTCCAGTAAGGGGCCGCGTGGGAGAGACGGCCGCGGGCGGCGTCCCAGGATCAAACCCCAGGAGTCCCGTCTTCAGGACCTCCGTGAGCCGATTTCCATCGGGGGAGGGGGAGCTTCAGGGCGCCTGCTGGGGTCAGGTCACGACCTCCCATCAGATCCGATTCTGGACCCCTCCGGGTAAGAATGGATGGTCTGAGCACATGGACTGAGGCAGGCAGGGCCTGGCTGCAGCCCAGAATGATCCCATGGGCCTCAAGGCGTGGAGTCAGCTGAAAGTTCACTGACCCGTGAGACCTCTGCCTCCCTCCTTTGAAACAGCAGTGCCCTGCCGGGATACTGAAGGGCCTGGGACCTAGCCGCGGGCCAAAAGTTTCAGGGGGTCAGTCCAGCCAGGAGCAGAGGGGAGTCTCATTCTCAGGAATGAGACTGGATGTGCACAGGAAATGCGACCAGCACCTGTCCCAGAAGACAAGGACTTGTCTTTCAAAGGGGGAAGGGGGCAGAGGGCTCAGATGCGTCAGTGACCTTTCAGTTGACAGCGCAGCCTTGTGGCCTGTGGGATGATGGTGGGCTGCAGCCAGACCCTGCCTGCCTCACTACATGTGCTCAGCCCATGCTTTCTCACCCGGAGGCTCAGGAATCGGATCTGAAGCGGAGTCCTGAGACCCCAGCAGGCGCCCTGAAGCTCCCCCTCCCCTGGTGGAAATCGGCTGAAACCCAAGCAGGTTTGCAGAGAGAAACAATCATGACAGGGATCTCCAGGAAGTGTCTCCCTGATGGACTGGGAAGTGATCCTTCTGGAAGACATCCAGCCAGCCCAGGAAGCATCTAAGCCCCGGAGAAACAGGGGATACACAGCCAGAGGGAGGACGGAGGAGAGGCCAGAGCCCAGGCGGGATAGAGCACCGTGCCACTGCCACGGGCTTCATCAGAGGGGTGCCAAACGGGTGGCTTGTCAAGTGAGGCCAGCGTTCCAGTGACTGGGATTGTGGCCATCTCCCATTCCCGGCTTCCTCTTTCAGCCTGTGTCGTGGTGTGGCTTCTTTTCTCAGAGAAGAGCCCTGAAAAGATCCAAGCCTCTTCTGTGATGTGGGCCTCCTCCTCTCCTGCCGGACAATGAGCTCCCGTGCGGCTTTTGTCCGTGGCTGGACTGTGTTCGTCTTGATCTCAGAAAAGAGGCCGCACGGGATGGCCATGAGATTTCAACGGCTCCGGGAGCAACGCATCTCCTCACGTGGTCGAAGCCTTGGCAATCCCAAAGTGGAACCGCCGGGAAAACGGTTGACAAGCGGACACATGACCCAGGCACAGACGCAGAGGGAGGCTCACCAAAGATAGGCCGACATGCAAGACACCGTTTTCTGGCGCATCGGGCACGTTTCTCCAAACACACAAACACACACACACACACACACACACACACACACACACACACACACACACCCCAACCGACAGAGAGAGGGCAAGAAACTCACAGAGGGTGAGAGACAGACAGAGAAGCGAAAATGGGAGACACACAAACACATACACACACCGGCAGTCCTACAGCAGTGGCACAGAAACAAACACCCCCAGGCAGGCGCTGAGGCTACGGGGTTCGGCTCTCGAGCAGAACGACCCTCGGTTGAGAGAGCAGCCCACCGGCCCGCAGGCCGACCCGTCTTCGAGATCCCGGGGGCACGACTTTCGGGGAGACTCACCCGAACAGCGTCCGGGCGGGTCTCAGGCTGGGATGCGGCGCTGCTTCCCCCGGACTGCACCTGTGCTTTCAACATCCTGGGCAGCCCTATGCCACGACTCCTGGCATCCGGAGACGGTCCTGTCGACCCCGTGGAGAGGTCAGGCTGGAGTCTCGGAGCCCCGCCGCCCAAGCACTGCCACGGAGGGCTCCTGTTTGCCAGGCCTCAGGGCGTGGTTGCTCTGACAACCGTGGGAACCACTGTGACGCAAGAGCACCCGCTCGCCACTCGCGCATGCGCATTGGCTGGGCCGCCCCGCGCTCCGCTGCCGGCAGTCAGGCTGCGTCCCCTTTAAACGACGGTGGCCGCTGGGCGCCAGGGGCTCTCCTGCTGCAGCCTGGGCAGCGGCTGCATCCGGGGTCCAGTAGGGGGCCGCGTGGGAGAGGCGGCCGCGGGCGGCGTCCCAGGATCAAACCCCAGGAGTCCCGTCTTCAGGACCTCCGTGAGCCGATTTCCATCGGGGGAGGGGGAGCTTCAGGGCGCCTGCTGGGGTCAGGTCACGACCTCCCATCAGATCCGATTCTGGACCCCTCCGGGTAAGAATGGATGGTCTGAGCACATGGACTGAGGCAGGCAGGGCCTGGCTGCAGCCCAGAATGATCCCATGGGCCTCAAGGCGTGGAGTCAGCTGAAAGTTCACTGACCCGTGAGCCCTCTGCCTCCCTCCTTTGAAACAGCAGTGCCCTGCCGGGATACTGAAGGGCCTGGGACCTAGCCGCGGGCCAAAAGTTTCAGGGGGTCAGTCCAGCCAGGAGCAGAGGGGAGTCTCATTCTCAGGAATGAGACTGGATGTGCACAGGAAATGCGACCAGCACCTGTCCCAGAAGACAAGGACTTGTCTTTCAAAGGGGGAGGGGGGCAGAGGGCTCAGATGCGTCAGTGACCTTTCAGTTGACAGCGCAGCCTTGTGGCCTGTGGGATGATGGTGGGCTGCAGCCAGACCCTGCCTGCCTCACTACATGTGCTCAGCCCATGCTTTCTCACCCGGAGGCTCAGGAATCGGATCTGAAGCGGAGTCCTGAGACCCCAGCAGGCACCCTGAAGCTCCCCCTCCCCTGGTGGAAATCGGCTGAAACCCAAGCAGGTTTGCAGAGAGAAACAATCATGACAGGGATCTCCAGGAAGTGTCTCCCTGATGGACTGGGAAGTGATCCTTCTGGAAGACATCCAGCCAGCCCAGGAAGCATCTAAGCCCCGGAGAAACAGGGGATACACAGCCAGAGGGAGGACGGAGGAGAGGCCAGAGCCCAGGCGGGGTAGAGCACCGTGCCACTGCCACGGGCTTCATCAGAGGGGTGCCAAACGGGTGGCTTGTCAAGTGAGGCCAGCGTTCCAGTGACTGGGATTGTGGCCATCTCCCATTCCCGGCTTCCTCTCTCAGCCTGTGTCGTGGTGTGGCTTCTTTTCTCAGAGAAGAGCCCTGAAAAGATCCAAGCCTCTTCTGTGATGTGGGCCTCCTCCTCTCCTGCCGGACAATGAGCTCCCGTGCGGCTTTTGTCCGTGGCTGGACTGTGTTCGTCTTGATCTCAGAAAAGAGGCCGCACGGGATGGCCATGAGATTTCAACGGCTCCGGGAGCAACGCATCTCCTCACGTGGTCGAAGCCTTGGCAATCCCAAAGTGGAACCGCCGGGAAAACGGTTGACAAGCGGACACATGACCCAGGCACAGACGCAGAGGGAGGCTCACCAAAGATAGGCCGACATGCAAGACACCGTTTTCTGGCGCATCGGGCACGTTTCTCCAAACACACAAACACACACACACACACACACACACACACACACACACACACACCCCAACCGACAGAGAGAGGGCAAGAAACTCACAGAGGGTGAGAGACAGACAGAGAAGCGAAAATGGGAGACACACAAACACATACACACACCGGCAGTCCTACAGCAGTGGCACAGAAACAAACACCCCCAGGCAGGCGCTGAGGCTACGGGGTTCGGCTCTCGAGCAGAACGACCCTCGGTTGAGAGAGCAGCCCACCGGCCCGCAGGCCGACCCCTCTTCGAGATCCCGGGGGCACGACTTTCGGGGAGACTCACCCGAACAGCGTCCGGGCGGGTCTGAGGCTGGGATGCGGCGCTGCTTCCCCCGGACTCCGCCTGTGCTTTCAACATCCTGGGCAGCCCTATGCCACGACTCCTGGCATCCGGAGACGGTCCTGTCGACCCCGTGGAGAGGTCAGGCTGGAGTCTCGGAGCCCCGCCGCCCAAGCACTGCCACGGAGGGCTCCTGTTTGCCAGGCCTCAGGGCGTGGTTGCTCTGACAACCGTGGGAACCACTGTGACGCAAGAGCACCCGCTCGCCACTCGCGCATGCGCATTGGCTGGGCCGCCCCGCGCTCCGCTGCCGGCAGTCAGGCTGCGTCCCCTTTAAACGACGGTGGCCGCTGGGCGCCAGGGGCTCTCCTGCTGCAGCCTGGGCAGCGGCTGCATCCGGGGTCCAGTAAGGGGCCGCGTGGGAGAGACGGCCGCGGGCGGCGTCCCAGGATCAAACCCCAGGAGTCCCGTCTTCAGGACCTCCGTGAGCCGATTTCCATCGGGGGAGGGGGAGCTTCAGGGCGCCTGCTGGGGTCAGGTCACGACCTCCCATCAGATCCGATTCTGGACCCCTCCGGGTAAGAATGGATGGTCTGAGCACATGGACTGAGGCAGGCAGGGCCTGGCTGCAGCCCAGAATGATCCCATGGGCCTCAAGGCGTGGAGTCAGCTGAAAGTTCACTGACCCGTGAGCCCTCTGCCTCCCTCCTTTGAAACAGCAGTGCCCTGCCGGGATACTGAAGGGCCTGGGACCTAGCCGCGGGCCAAAAGTTTCAGGGGGTCAGTCCAGCCAGGAGCAGAGGGGAGTCTCATTCTCAGGAATGAGACTGGATGTGCACAGGAAATGCGACCAGCACCTGTCCCAGAAGACAAGGACTTGTCTTTCAAAGGGGGAGGGGGGCACAGGGCTCAGATGCGTCAGTGACCTTTCAGTTGACAGCGCAGCCTTGTGGCCTGTGGGATGATGGTGGGCTGCAGCCAGACCCTGCCTGCCTCACTACATGTGCTCAGCCCATGCTTTCTCACCCGGAGGCTCAGGAATCGGATCTGAAGCGGAGTCCTGAGACCCCAGCAGGCGCCCTGAAGCTCCCCCTCCCCTGGTGGAAATCGGCTGAAACCCAAGCAGGTTTGCAGAGAGAAACAATCATGACAGGGATCTCCAGGAAGTGTCTCCCTGATGGACTGGGAAGTGATCCTTCTGGAAGACATCCAGCCAGCCCAGGAAGCATCTAAGCCCCGGAGAAACAGGGGATACACAGCCAGAGGGAGGACGGAGGAGAGGCCAGAGCCCAGGCGGGATAGAGCACCGTGCCACTGCCACGGGCTTCATCAGAGGGGTGCCAAACGGGTGGCTTGTCAAGTGAGGCCAGCGTTCCAGTGACTGGGATTGTGGCCATCTCCCATTCCCGGCTTCCTCTTTCAGCCTGTGTCGTGGTGTGGCTTCTTTTCTCAGAGAAGAGCCCTGAAAAGATCCAAGCCTCTTCTGTGATGTGGGCCTCCTCCTCTCCTGCCGGACAATGAGCTCCCGTGCGGCTTTTGTCCGTGGCTGGACTGTGTTCGTCTTGATCTCAGAAAAGAGGCCGCACGGGATGGCCATGAGATTTCAACGGCTCCGGGAGCAACGCATCTCCTCACGTGGTCGAAGCCTTGGCAATCCCAAAGTGGAACCGCCGGGAAAACGGTTGACAAGCGGACACATGACCCAGGCACAGACGCAGAGGGAGGCTCACCAAAGATAGGCCGACATGCAAGACACCGTTTTCTGGCGCATCGGGCACGTTTCTCCAAACACACAAACACACACACACACACACACACACACACACACACACACACACACCCCAACCGACAGAGAGAGGGCAAAAAACTCACAGAGGGTGAGAGACAGACAGAGAAGCGAAAATGGGAGACACACAAACACATACACACACCGGCAGTCCTACAGCAGTGGCACAGAAACAAACACCCCCAGGCAGGCGCTGAGGCTACGGGGTTCGGCTCTCGAGCAGAACGACCCTCGGTTGAGAGAGCAGCCCACCGGCCCGCAGGCCGACCCCTCTTCGAGATCCCGGGGGCACGACTTTCGGGGAGACTCACCCGAACAGCGTCCGGGCGGGTCTGAGGCTGGGATGCGGCGCTGCTTCCCCCGGACTCCGCCTGTGCTTTCAACATCCTGGGCAGCCCTATGCCACGACTCCTGGCATCCGGAGACGGTCCTGTCGACCCCGTGGAGAGGTCAGGCTGGAGTCTCGGAGCCCCGCCGCCCAAGCACTGCCACGGAGGGCTCCTGTTTGCCAGGCCTCAGGGCGTGGTTGCTCTGACAACCGTGGGAACCACTGTGACGCAAGAGCACCCGCTCGCCACTCGCGCATGCGCATTGGCTGGGCCGCCCCGCGCTCCGCTGCCGGCAGTCAGGCTGCGTCCCCTTTAAACGACGGTGGCCGCTGGGCGCCAGGGGCTCTCCTGCTGCAGCCTGGGCAGCGGCTGCATCCGGGGTCCAGTAAGGGGCCGCGTGGGAGAGGCGGCCGCGGGCGGCGTCCCAGGATCAAACCCCAGGAGTCCCGTCTTCAGGACCTCCGTGAGCCGATTTCCATCGGGGGAGGGGGAGCTTCAGGGCGCCTGCTGGGGTCAGGTCACGACCTCCCATCAGATCCGATTCTGGACCCCTCCGGGTAAGAATGGATGGTCTGAGCACATGGACTGAGGCAGGCAGGGCCTAGCTGCAGCCCAGAATGATCCCATGGGCCTCAAGGAATGGAGTCAGCTGAAAGTTCACTGACCCGTGAGACCTCTGCCTCCCTCCTTTGAAACAGCAGTGCCCTGCCGGGATACTGAAGGGCCTGGGACCTAGCCGCGGGCCAAAAGTTTCAGGGGGTCAGTCCAGCCAGGAGCAGAGGGGAGTCTCATTCTCAGGAATGAGACTGGATGTGCAGAGGAAATGCGACCAGCACCTGTCCCAGAAGACAAGGACTTGTCTTTCAAAGGGGGAGGGGGGCAGAGGGCTCAGATGCGTCAGTGACCTTTCAGTTGACAGCGCAGCCTTGTGGCCTGTGGGATGATGGTGGGCTGCAGCCAGACCCTGCCTGCCTCACTACATGTGCTCAGCCCATGCTTTCTCACCCGGAGGCTCCAGAATCGGATCTGAAGCGGAGTCCTGAGACCCCAGCAGGCGCCCTGAAGCTCCCCCTCCCCTGGTGGAAATCGGCTGAAACCCAAGCAGGTTTGCAGAGAGAAACAATCATGACAGGGATCTCCAGGAGGTGTCTCCCTGATGGACTGGGAAGTGATCCTTCTGGAAGACATCCAGCCAGCCCAGGAAGCATCTAAGCCCCGGAGAAACAGGGGATACACAGCCAGAGGGAGGACGGAGGAGAGGCCAGAGCCCAGGCGGGGTAGAGCACCGTGCCACTGCCACGGGCTTCATCAGAGGGGTGCCAAACGGGTGGCTTGTCAAGTGAGGCCAGCGTTCCAGTGACTGGGATTGTGGCCATCTCCCATTCCCGGCTTCCTCTTTCAGCCTGTGTCGTGGTGTGGCTTCTTTTCTCAGAGAAGAGCCCTGAAAAGATCCAAGCCTCTTCTGTGATGTGGGCCTCCTCCTCTCCTGCCGGACAATGAGCTCCCGTGCGGCTTTTGTCCGTGGCTGGACTGTGTTCGTCTTGATCTCAGAAAAGAGGCCGCACGGGATGGCCATGAGATTTCAACGGCTCCGGGAGCAACGCATCTCCTCACGTGGTCGAAGCCTTGGCAATCCCAAAGTGGAACCGCCGGGAAAACGGTTGACAAGCGGACACATGACCCAGGCACAGACGCAGAGGGAGGCTCACCAAAGATAGGCCGACATGCAAGACACCGTTTTCTGGCGCATCGGGCACGTTTCTCCAAACACACAAACACACACACACACCCCAACCGACAGAGAGAGGGCAAGAAACTCACAGAGGGTGAGAGACAGACAGAGAAGCGAAAATGGGAGACACACAAACACATACACACACCGGCAGTCCTACAGCAGTGGCACAGAAACAAACACCCCCAGGCAGGCGCTGAGGCTACGGGGTTCGGCTCTCGAGCAGAACGACCCTCGGTTGAGAGAGCAGCCCACCGGCCCGCAGGCCGACCCCTCTTCGAGATCCCGGGGGCACGACTTTCGGGGAGACTCACCCGAACAGCGTCCGGGCGGGTCTGAGGCTGGGATGCGGCGCTGCTTCCCCCGGACTCCGCCTGTGCTTTCAACATCCTGGGCAGCCCTATGCCACGACTCCTGGCATCCGGAGACGGTCCTGTCGACCCCGTGGAGAGGTCAGGCTGGAGTCTCGGAGCCCCGCCGCCCAAGCACTGCCACGGAGGGCTCCTGTTTGCCAGGCCTCAGGGCGTGGTTGCTCTGACAACCGTGGGAACCACTGTGACGCAAGAGCACCCGCTCGCCACTCGCGCATGCGCATTGGCTGGGCCGCCCCGCGCTCCGCTGCCGGCAGTCAGGCTGCGTCCCCTTTAAACGACGGTGGCCGCTGGGCGCCAGGGGCTCTCCTGCTGCAGCCTGGGCAGCGGCTGCATCCGGGGTCCAGTAGGGGGCCTCGTGGGAGAGGCGGCCGCGGGCGGCGTCCCAGGATCAAACCCCAGGAGTCCCGTCTTCAGGACCTCCGTGAGCCGATTTCCATCGGGGGAGGGGGAGCTTCAGGGCGCCTGCTGGGGTCAGGTCACGACCTCCCATCAGATCCGATTCTGGACCCCTCCGGGTAAGAATGGATGGTCTGAGCACATGGACTGAGGCAGGCAGGGCCTGGCTGCAGCCCAGAATGATCCCATGGGCCTCAAGGCGTGGAGTCAGCTGAAAGTTCACTGACCCGTGAACCCTCTGCCTCCCTCCTTTGAAACAGCAGTGCCCTGCCGGGATACTGAAGGGCCTGGGACCTAGCCGCGGGCCAAAAGTTTCAGGGGGTCAGTCCAGCCAGGAGCAGAGGGGAGTCTCATTCTCAGGAATGAGACTGGATGTGCAGAGGAAATGCGACCAGCACCTGTCCCAGAAGACAAGGACTTGTCTTTCAAAGGGGGAGGGGGGCAGAGGGCTCAGATGCGTCAGTGACCTTTCAGTTGACAGCGCAGCCTTGTGGCCTGTGGGATGATGGTGGGCTGCAGCCAGACCCTGCCTGCCTCACTACATGTGCTCAGCCCATGCTTTCTCACCCGGAGGCTCCAGAATCGGATCTGAAGCGGAGTCCTGAGACCCCAGCAGGCGCCCTGAAGCTCCCCCTCCCCTGGTGGAAATCGGCTGAAACCCAAGCAGGTTTGCAGAGAGAAACAATCATGACAGGGATCTCCAGGAAGTGTCTCCCTGATGGACTGGGAAGTGATCCTTCTGGAAGACATCCAGCCAGCCCAGGAAGCATCTAAGCCCCGGAGAAACAGGGGATACACAGCCAGAGGGAGGACGGAGGAGAGGCCAGAGCCCAGGCGGGGTAGAGCACCGTGCCACTGCCACGGGCTTCATCAGAGGGGTGCCAAACGGGTGGCTTGTCAAGTGAGGCCAGCGTTCCAGTGACTGGGATTGTGGCCATCTCCCATTCCCGGCTTCCTCTTTCAGCCTGTGTCGTGGTGTGGCTTCTTTTCTCAGAGAAGAGCCCTGAAAAGATCCAAGCCTCTTCTGTGATGTGGGCCTCCTCCTCTCCTGCCGGACAATGAGCTCCCGTGCGGCTTTTGTCCGTGGCTGGACTGTGTTCGTCTTGATCTCAGAAAAGAGGCCGCACGGGATGGCCATGAGATTTCAACGGCTCCGGGAGCAACGCATCTCCTCACGTGGTCGAAGCCTTGGCAATCCCAAAGTGGAACCGCCGGGAAAACGGTTGACAAGCGGACACATGACCCAGGCACAGACGCAGAGGGAGGCTCACCAAAGATAGGCCGACATGCAAGACACCGTTTTCTGGCGCATCAGGCACGTTTCTCCAAACACACAAACACACACACACACACACACACACACACACACACACACCCCAACCGACAGAGAGAGGGCAAGAAACTCACAGAGTGTGAGAGACAGACAGAGAAGCGAAAATGGGAGACACACAAACACATACACACACCGGCAGTCCTACAGCAGTGGCACAGAAACAAACACCCCCAGGCAGGCGCTGAGGCTACGGGGTTCGGCTCTCGAGCAGAACGACCCTCGGTTGAGAGAGCACGACTTTCGGGGAGACTCACCCGAACAGCGTCCGGGCGGGTCTCAGGCTGGGATGCGGCGCTGCTTCCCCCGGACTCCGCCTGTGCTTTCAACATCCTGGGCAGCCCTATGCCACGACTCCTGGCATCCGGAGACGGTCCTGTCGACCCCGTGGAGAGGTCAGGCTGGAGTCTCGGAGCCCTGCCACCCAAGCACTGCCACGGAGGGCTCCTGTTTGCCAGGCCTCAGGGCGTGGTTGCTCTGACAACCGTGGGAACCACTGTGACGCAAGAGCACCCGCTCGCCACTCGCGCATGCGCATTGGCTGGGCCGCCCCGCGCTCCGCTGCCGGCAGTCAGGCTGCGTCCCCTTTAAACGACGGTGGCCGCTGGGCGCCAAGGGCTCTCCTGCTGCAGCCTGGGCAGCGGCTGCATCCGGGGTCCAGTAGGGGGCCGCGTGGGAGAGGCGGCCGCGGGCGGCGTCCCAGGATCAAACCCCAGGAGTCCCGTCTTCAGGACCTCCGTGAGCCGATTTCCATCGGGGGAGGGGGAGCTTCAGGGCGCCTGCTGGGGTCAGGTCACGACCTCCCATCAGATCCGATTCTGGACCCCTCCGGGTAAGAATGGATGGTCTGAGCACATGGACTGAGGCAGGCAGGGCCTGGCTGCAGCCCAGAATGATCCCATGGACCTCAAGGCGTGGAGTCAGCTGAAAGTTCACTGACCCATGAGCCCTCTGACTCCCTCCTTTGAAACAGCAGTGCCCTGCCGGGATACTGAAGGGCCTGGGACCTAGCCGCGGGCCAAAAGTTTCAGGGGGTCAGTCCAGCCAGGAGCAGAGGGGAGTCTCATTCTCAGGAATGAGACTGGATGTGCAGAGGAAATGCGACCAGCACCTGTCCCAGAAGACAAGGACTTGTCTTTCAAAGGGGGAGGGGGGCAGAGGGCTCAGATGCCTCAGTGACCTTTCAGTTGACAGCGCAGCCTTGTGGCCTGTGGGATGATGGTGGGATGCAGCCAGACCCTGCCTGCCTCACTACATGTGCTCAGCCCATGCTTTCTCACCCGGAGGCTCCAGAATCGGATCTGAAGCGGAGTCCTGAGACCCCAGCAGGCGCCCTGAAGCTCCCCCTCCCCTGGTGGAAATCGGCTGAAACCCAAACAGGTTTGCAGAGAGAAACAATCATGACAGGGGTCTCCAGGAAGTGTCTCCCTGATGGACTGGGAAGTGATCCTTCTGGAAGACATCCAGCCAGCCCAGGAAGCATCTAAGCCCCGGAGAAACAGGGGATACACAGCCAGAGGGAGGACGGAGGAGAGGCCAGAGCCCAGGCGGGGTAGAGCACCGTGCCACTGCCACGGGCTTCATCAGAGGGGTGCCAAACGGGTGGCTTGTCAAGTGAGGCCAGCGTTCCAGTGACTGGGATTGTGGCCATCTCCCATTCCCGGCTTCCTCTTTCAGCCTGTGTCGTGGTGTGGCTTCTTTTCTCAGAGAAGAGCCCTGAAAAGATCCAAGCCTCTTCTGTGATGTGGGCCTCCTCCTCTCCTGCCGGACAATGAGCTCCCGTGCGGCTTTTGTCCGTGGCTGGACTGTGTTCGTCTTGATCTCAGAAAAGAGGCCGCACGGGATGGCCATGAGATTTCAACGGCTCCGGGAGCAACGCATCTCCTCACGTGGTCGAAGCCTTGGCAATCCCAAAGTGGAACCGCCGGGAAAACGGTTGACAAGCGGACACATGACCCAGGCACAGACGCAGAGGGAGGCTCACCAAAGATAGGCCGACATGCAAGACACCGTTTTCTGGCGCATCGGGCACGTTTCTCCAAACACACAAACACACACACACACCCCAACCGACAGAGAGAGGGCAAGAAACTCACAGAGGGTGAGAGACAGACAGAGAAGCGAAAATGGGAGACACACAAACACATACACACACCGGCAGTCCTACAGCAGTGGCACAGAAACAAACACCCCCAGGCAGGCGCTGAGGCTACGGGGTTCGGCTCTCGAGCAGAACGACCCTCGGTTGAGAGAGCAGCCCACCGGCCCGCAGGCCGACCCCTCTTCGAGATCCCGGGGGCACGACTTTCGGGGAGACTCACCCGAACAGCGTCCGGGCGGGTCTGAGGCTGGGATGCGGCGCTGCTTCCCCCGGACTCCGCCTGTGCTTTCAACATCCTGGGCAGCCCTATGCCACGACTCCTGGCATCCGGAGACGGTCCTGTCGACCCCGTGGAGAGGTCAGGCTGGAGTCTCGGAGCCCCGCCGCCCAAGCACTGCCACGGAGGGCTCCTGTTTGCCAGGCCTCAGGGCGTGGTTGCTCTGACAACCGTGGGAACCACTGTGACGCAAGAGCACCCGCTCGCCACTCGCGCATGCGCATTGGCTGGGCCGCCCCGCGCTCCGCTGCCGGCAGTCAGGCTGCGTCCCCTTTAAACGACGGTGGCCGCTGGGCGCCAGGGGCTCTCCTGCTGCAGCCTGGGCAGCGGCTGCATCCGGGGTCCAGTAAGGGGCCGCGTGGGAGAGACGGCCGCGGGCGGCGTCCCAGGATCAAACCCCAGGAGTCCCGTCTTCAGGACCTCCGTGAGCCGATTTCCATCGGGGGAGGGGGAGCTTCAGGGCGCCTGCTGGGGTCAGGTCACGACCTCCCATCAGATCCGATTCTGGACCCCTCCGGGTAAGAATGGATGGTCTGAGCACATGGACTGAGGCAGGCAGGGCCTGGCTGCAGCCCAGAATGATCCCATGGGCCTCAAGGCGTGGAGTCAGCTGAAAGTTCACTGACCCGTGAGCCCTCTGCCTCCCTCCTTTGAAACAGCAGTGCCCTGCCGGGATACTGAAGGGCCTGGGACCTAGCCGCGGGCCAAAAGTTTCAGGGGGTCAGTCCAGCCAGGAGCAGAGGGGAGTCTCATTCTCAGGAATGAGACTGGATGTGCACAGGAAATGCGACCAGCACCTGTCCCAGAAGACAAGGACTTGTCTTTCAAAGGGGGAGGGGGGCACAGGGCTCAGATGCGTCAGTGACCTTTCAGTTGACAGTGCAGCCTTGTGGCCTGTGGGATGATAGTGGGCTGCAGCCAGACCCTGCCTGCCTCACTACATGTGCTCAGCCCATGCTTTCTCACCCGGAGGCTCAGGAATCGGATCTGAAGCGGAGTCCTGAGACCCCAGCAGGCGCCCTGAAGCTCCCCCTCCCCTGGTGGAAATCGGCTGAAACCCAAGCAGGTTTGCAGAGAGAAACAATCATGACAGGGGTCTCCAGGAAGTGTCTCCCTGATGGACTGGGAAGTGATCCTTCTGGAAGACATCCAGCCAGCCCAGGAAGCATCTAAGCCCCGGAGAAACAGGGGATACACAGCCAGAGGGAGGACGGAGGAGAGGCCAGAGCCCAGGCGGGGTAGAGCACCGTGCCACTGCCACGGGCTTCATCAGAGGGGTGCCAAACGGGTGGCTTGTCAAGTGAGGCCAGCGTTCCAGTGACTGGGATTGTGGCCATCTCCCATTCCCGGCTTCCTCTTTCAGCCTGTGTCGTGGTGTGGCTTCTTTTCTCAGAGAAGAGCCCTGAAAAGATCCAAGCCTCTTCTGTGATGTGGGCCTCCTCCTCTCCTGCCGGACAATGAGCTCCCGTGCGGCTTTTGTCCGTGGCTGGACTGTGTTCGTCTTGATCTCAGAAAAGAGGCCGCACGGGATGGCCATGAGATTTCAACGGCTCCGGGAGCAACGCATCTCCTCACGTGGTCGAAGCCTTGGCAATCCCAAAGTGGAACCGCCGGGAAAACGGTTGACAAGCGGACACATGACCCAGGCACAGACGCAGAGGGAGGCTCACCAAAGATAGGCCGACATGCAAGACACCGTTTTCTGGCGCATCGGGCACGTTTCTCCAAACACACAAACACACACACACACACACACACACACACACACACACACACCCCAACCGACAGAGAGAGGGCAAGAAACTCACAGAGTGTGAGAGACAGACAGAGAAGCGAAAATGGGAGACACACAAACACATACACACACCGGCAGTCCTACAGCAGTGGCACAGAAACAAACACCCCCAGGCAGGCGCTGAGGCTACGGGGTTCGGCTCTCGAGCAGAACGACCCTCGGTTGAGAGAGTAGCCCACCGGCCGGCAGGCCGACCCGTCTTCGAGATCCCGGGGGCACGACTTTCGGGGAGACTCACCCGAACAGCGTCCGGGCGGGTCTCAGGCTGGTATGCGGCGCTGCTTCCCCCGGACTCCGCCTGTGCTTTCAACATCCTGGGCAGCCCTATGCCACGACTTCTGGCATCCGGAAACGGTCCTGTCGACCCCGTGGAGAGGTCAGGCTGGAGTCTCGGAGCCCCGCCACCCAAGCACTGCCACGGAGGGCTCCTGTTTGCCAGGCCTCAGGGCGTGGTTGCTCTGACAACCGTGGGAACCACTGTGACGCAAGAACACCCGCTCGCCACTCGCGCATGCGCATTGGCTGGGCCGCCCCGCGCTCCGCTGCCGGCAGTCAGGCTGCGTCCCCTTTAAACGACGGTGGCCGCTGGGCGCCAGGGGCTCTCCTGCTGCAGCCTGGGCAGCGGCTGCATCCGGGGTCCAGTAGGGGGCCGCGTGGGAGAGGCGGCCGCGGGCGGCGTCCCAGGATCAAACCCCAGGAGTCCCGTCTTCAGGACCTCCGTGAGCCGATTTCCATCGGGGGAGGGGGAGCTTCAGGGCGCCTGCTGGGGTCAGGTCACGACCTCCCATCAGATCCGATTCTGGACCCCTCCGGGTAAGAATGGATGGTCTGAGCACATGGACTGAGGCAGGCAGGGCCTGGCTGCAGCCCAGAATGATCCCATGGGCCTCAAGGCGTGGAGTCAGCTGAAAGTTCACTGACCCGTGAGCCCTCTGCCTCCCTCCTTTGAAACAGCAGTGCCCTGCCGGGATACTGAAGGGCCTGGGACCTAGCCGCGGGCCAAAAGTTTCAGGGGGTCAGTCCAGCCAGGAGCAGAGGGGAGTCTCATTCTCAGGAATGAGACTGGATGTGCAGAGGAAATGCGACCAGCACCTGTCCCAGAAGACAAGGACTTGTCTTTCAAAGGGGGAGGGGGGCAGAGGGCTCAGATGCGTCAGTGACCTTTCAGTTGACAGCGCAGCCTTGTGGCCTGTGGGATGATGGTGGGCTGCAGCCAGACCCTGCCTGCCTCACTACATGTGCTCAGCCCATGCTTTCTCACCCGGAGGCTCCAGAATCGGATCTGAAGCGGAGTCCTGAGACCCCAGCAGGCGCCCTGAAGCTCCCCCTCCCCTGGTGGAAATCGGCTGAAACCCAAGCAGGTTTGCAGAGAGAAACAATCATGACAGGGATCTCCAAGAAGTGTCTCCCTGATGGACTGGGAAGTGATCCTTCTGGAAGACATCCAGCCAGCCCAGGAAGCATCTAAGCCCCGGAGAAACAGGGGATACACAGCCAGAGGGAGGACGGAGGAGAGGCCAGAGCCCAGGCGGGGTAGAGCACCGTGCCACTGCCACGGGCTTCATCAGAGGGGTGCCAAACGGGTGGCTTGTCAAGTGAGGCCAGCGTTCCAGTGACTGGGATTGTGGCCATCTCCCATTCCCGGCTTCCTCTTTCAGCCTGTGTCGTGGTGTGGCTTCTTTTCTCAGAGAAGAGCCCTGAAAAGATCCAAGCCTCTTCTGTGATGTGGGCCTCCTCCTCTCCTGCCGGACAATGAGCTCCCGTGCGGCTTTTGTCCGTGGCTGGACTGTGTTCGTCTTGATCTCAGAAAAGAGGCCGCACGGGATGGCCATGAGATTTCAACGGCTCCGGGAGCAACGCATCTCCTCACGTGGTCGAAGCCTTGGCAATCCCAAAGTGGAACCGCCGAGAAAACGGTTGACAAGCGGACACATGACCCAGGCACAGACGCAGAGGGAGGCTCACCAAAGATAGGCCGACATGCAAGACACCGTTTTCTGGCGCATCGGGCACGTTTCTCCAAACACACAAACACACACACACACCCCAACCGACAGAGAGAGGGCAAGAAACTCACAGAGGGTGAGAGACAGACAGAGAAGCGAAAATGGGAGACACACAAACACATACACACACCGGCAGTCCTACAGCAGTGGCACAGAAACAAACACCCCCAGGCAGGCGCTGAGGCTACGGGGTTCGGCTCTCGAGCAGAACGACCCTCGGTTGAGAGAGCAGCCCACCGGCCCGCAGGCCGACCCGTCTTCGAGATCCCGGGGGCACGACTTTCGGGGAGACTCACCCGAACAGCGTCCGGGCGGGTCTGAGGCTGGGATGCGGCGCTGCTTCCCCCGGACTCCGCCTGTGCTTTCAACATCCTGGGCAGCCCTATGCCACGACTCCTGGCATCCGGAGACGGTCCTGTCGACCCCGTGGAGAGGTCAGGCTGGAGTCTCGGAGCCCCGCCGCCCAAGCACTGCCACGGAGGGCTCCTGTTTGCCAGGCCTCAGGGCGTGGTTGCTCTGACAACCGTGGGAACCACTGTGACGCAAGAGCACCCGCTCGCCACTCGCGCATGCGCATTGGCTGGGCCGCCCCGCGCTCCGCTGCCGGCAGTCAGGCTGCGTCCCCTTTAAACGACGGTGGCCGCTGGGCGCCAGGGGCTCTCCTGCTGCAGCCTGGGCAGCGGCTGCATCCGGGGTCCAGTAGGGGGCCGCGTGGGAGAGGCGGCCGCGGGCGGCGTCCCAGGATCAAACCCCAGGAGTCCCGTCTTCAGGACCTCCGTGAGCCGATTTCCATCGGGGGAGGGGGAGCTTCAGGGCGCCTGCTGGGGTCAGGTCACGACCTCCCATCAGATCCGATTCTGGACCCCTCCGGGTAAGAATGGATGGTCTGAGCACATGGACTGAGGCAGGCAGGGCCTGGCTGCAGCCCAGAATGATCCCATGGGCCTCAAGGCATGGAGTCAGCTGAAAGTTCACTGACCCGTGAACCCTCTGCCTCCCTCCTTTGAAACAGCAGTGCCCTGCCGGGATACTGAAGGGCCTGGGACCTAGCCGCGGGCCAAAAGTTTCAGGGGGTCAGTCCAGCCAGGAGCAGAGGGGAGTCTCATTCTCAGGAATGAGACTGGATGTGCAGAGGAAATGCGACCAGCACCTGTCCCAGAAGACAAGGACTTGTCTTTCAAAGGGGGAGGGGGGCAGAGGGCTCAGATGCGTCAGTGACCTTTCAGTTGACAGCGCAGCCTTGTGGCCTGTGGGATGATGGTGGGCTGCAGCCAGACCCTGCCTGCCTCACTACATGTGCTCAGCCCATGCTTTCTCACCCGGAGGCTCCAGAATCGGATCTGAAGCGGAGTCCTGAGACCCCAGCAGGCGCCCTGAAGCTCCCCCTCCCCTGGTGGAAATCGGCTGAAACCCAAGCAGGTTTGCAGAGAGAAACAATCATGACAGGGATCTCCAGGAAGTGTCTCCCTGATGGACTGGGAAGTGATCCTTCTGGAAGACATCCAGCCAGCCCAGGAAGCATCTAAGCCCCGGAGAAACAGGGGATACACAGCCAGAGGGAGGACGGAGGAGAGGCCAGAGCCCAGGCGGGGTAGAGCACCGTGCCACTGCCACGGGCTTCATCACAGGGGTGCCAAACGGGTGGCTTGTCAAGTGAGGCCAGCGTTCCAGTGACTGGGATTGTGGCCATCTCCCATTCCCGGCTTCCTCTTTCAGCCTGTGTCGTGGTGTGGCTTCTTTTCTCAGAGAAGAGCCCTGAAAAGATCCAAGCCTCTTCTGTGATGTGGGCCTCCTCCTCTCCTGCCGGACAATGAGCTCCCGTGCGGCTTTTGTCCGTGGCTGGACTGTGTTCGTCTTGATCTCAGAAAAGAGGCCGCACGGGATGGCCATGAGATTTCAACGGCTCCGGGAGCAACGCATCTCCTCACGTGGTCGAAGCCTTGGCAATCCCAAAGTGGAACCGCCGGGAAAACGGTTGACAAGCGGACACATGACCCAGGCACAGACGCAGAGGGAGGCTCACCAAAGATAGGCCGACATGCAAGACACCGTTTTCTGGCGCATCGGGCACGTTTCTCCAAACACACACACACACACACACACACACACACACACACACACACACACACCCCAACCGACAGAGAGAGGGCAAGAAACTCACAGAGGGTGAGAGACAGACAGAGAAGCGAAAATGGGAGACACACAAACACATACACACACCGGCAGTCCTACAGCAGTGGCACAGAAACAAACACCCCCAGGCAGGCGCTGAGGCTACGGGGTTCGGCTCTCGAGCAGAACGACCCTCGGTTGAGAGAGCAGCCCACCGGCCCGCAGGCCGACCCCTCTTCGAGATCCCGGGGGCACGACTTTCGGGGAGACTCACCCGAACAGCGTCCGGGCGGGTCTGAGGCTGGGATGCAGCGCTGCTTCCCCCGGACTCCGCCTGTGCTTTCAACATCCTGGGCAGCCCTATGCCACGACTCCTGGCATCCGGAGACGGTCCTGTCGACCCCGTGGAGAGGTCAGGCTGGAGTCTCGGAGCCCCGCCACCCAAGCACTGCCACGGAGGGCTCCTGTTTGCCAGGCCTCAGGGCGTGGTTGCTCTGACAACCGTGGGAACCACTGTGACGCAAGAGCACCCGCTCGCCACTCGCGCATGCGCATTGGCTGGGCCGCCCCGCGCTCCGCTGCCGGCAGTCAGGCTGCGTCCCCTTTAAACGACGGTGGCCGCTGGGCGCCAGGGGCTCTCCTGCTGCAGCCTGGGCAGCGGCTGCATCCGGGGTCCAGTAAGGGGCCGCGTGGGAGAGACGGCCGCGGGCGGCGTCCCAGGATCAAACCCCAGGAGTCCCGTCTTCAGGACCTCCGTGAGCCGATTTCCATCGGGGGAGGGGGAGCTTCAGGGCGCCTGCTGGGGTCAGGTCACGACCTCCCATCAGATCCGATTCTGGACCCCTCCGGGTAAGAATGGATGGTCTGAGCACATGGACTGAGGCAGGCAGGGCCTGGCTGCAGCCCAGAATGATCCCATGGGCCTCAAGGCGTGGAGTCAGCTGAAAGTTCACTGACCCGTGAGACCTCTGCCTCCCTCCTTTGAAACAGCAGTGCCCTGCCGGGATACTGAAGGGCCTGGGACCTAGCCGCGGGCCAAAAGTTTCAGGGGGTCAGTCCAGCCAGGAGCAGAGGGGAGTCTCATTCTCAGGAATGAGACTGGATGTGCACAGGAAATGCGACCAGCACCTGTCCCAGAAGACAAGGACTTGTCTTTCAAAGGGGGAGGGGGGCACAGGGCTCAGATGCGTCAGTGACCTTTCAGTTGACAGCGCAGCCTTGTGGCCTGTGGGATGATGGTGGGCTGCAGCCAGACCCTGCCTGCCTCACTACATGTGCTCAGCCCATGCTTTCTCACCCGGAGGCTCAGGAATCGGATCTGAAGCGGAGTCCTGAGACCCCAGCAGGCGCCCTGAAGCTCCCCCTCCCCTGGTGGAAATCGGCTGAAACCCAAGCAGGTTTGCAGAGAGAAACAATCATGACAGGGATCTCCAGGAAGTGTCTCCCTGATGGACTGGGAAGTGATCCTTCTGGAAGACATCCAGCCAGCCCAGGAAGCATCTAAGCCCCGGAGAAACAGGGGATACACAGCCAGAGGGAGGACGGAGGAGAGGCCAGAGCCCAGGCGGGATAGAGCACCGTGCCACTGCCACGGGCTTCATCAGAGGGGTGCCAAACGGGTGGCTTGTCAAGTGAGGCCAGCGTTCCAGTGACTGGGATTGTGGCCATCTCCCATTCCCGGCTTCCTCTTTCAGCCTGTGTCGTGGTGTGGCTTCTTTTCTCAGAGAAGAGCCCTGAAAAGATCCAAGCCTCTTCTGTGATGTGGGCCTCCTCCTCTCCTGCCGGACAATGAGCTCCCGTGCGGCTTTTGTCCGTGGCTGGACTGTGTTCGTCTTGATCTCAGAAAAGAGGCCGCACGGGATGGCCATGAGATTTCAACGGCTCCGGGAGCAACGCATCTCCTCACGTGGTCGAAGCCTTGGCAATCCCAAAGTGGAACCGCCGGGAAAACGGTTGACAAGCGGACACATGACCCAGGCACAGACGCAGAGGGAGGCTCACCAAAGATAGGCCGACATGCAAGACACCGTTTTCTGGCGCATCGGGCACGTTTCTCCAAACACACAAACACACACACACACACACACACACACACACACACACCCCAACCGACAGAGAGAGGGCAAGAAACTCACAGAGGGTGAGAGACAGACAGAGAAGCGAAAATGGGAGACACACAAACACATACACACACCGGCAGTCCTACAGCAGTGGCACAGAAACAAACACCCCCAGGCAGGCGCTGAGGCTACGGGGTTCGGCTCTCGAGCAGAACGACCCTCGGTTGAGAGAGCAGCCCACCGGCCCGCAGGCCGACCCCTCTTCGAGATCCCGGGGGCACGACTTTCGGGGAGACTCACCCGAACAGCGTCCGGGCGGGTCTGAGGCTGGGATGCGGCGCTGCTTCCCCCGGACTCCGCCTGTGCTTTCAACATCCTGGGCAGCCCTATGCCACGACTCCTGGCATCCGGAGACGGTCCTGTCGACCCCGTGGAGAGGTCAGGCTGGAGTCTCGGAGCCCCGCCGCCCAAGCACTGCCACGGAGGGCTCCTGTTTGCCAGGCCTCAGGGCGTGGTTGCTCTGACAACCGTGGGAACCACTGTGACGCAAGAGCACCCGCTCGCCACTCGCGCATGCGCATTGGCTGGGCCGCCCCGCGCTCCGCTGCCGGCAGTCAGGCTGCGTCCCCTTTAAACGACGGTGGCCGCTGGGCGCCAGGGGCTCTCCTGCTGCAGCCTGGGCAGCGGCTGCATCCGGGGTCCAGTAAGGGGCCGCGTGGGAGAGACGGCCGCGGGCGGCGTCCCAGGATCAAACCCCAGGAGTCCCGTCTTCAGGACCTCCGTGAGCCGATTTCCATCGGGGGAGGGGGAGCTTCAGGGCGCCTACTGGGGTCAGGTCACGACCTCCCATCAGATCCGATTCTGGACCCCTCCGGGTAAGAATGGATGGTCTGAGCACATGGACTGAGGCAGGCAGGGCCTAGCTGCAGCCCAGAATGATCCCATGGGCCTCAAGGAGTGGAGTCAGCTGAAAGTTCACTGACCCGTGAGACCTCTGCCTCCCTCCTTTGAAACAGCAGTGCCCTGCCGGGATACTGAAGGGCCTGGGACCTAGCCGCGGGCCAAAAGTTTCAGGGGGTCAGTCCAGCCAGGAGCAGAGGGGAGTCTCATTCTCAGGAATGAGACTGGATGTGCAGAGGAAATGCGACCAGCACCTGTCCCAGAAGACAAGGACTTGTCTTTCAAAGGGGGAGGGGGGCAGAGGGCTCAGATGCGTCAGTGACCTTTCAGTTGACAGCGCAGCCTTGTGGCCTGTGGGATGATGGTGGGCTGCAGCCAGACCCTGCCTGCCTCACTACATGTGCTCAGCCCATGATTTCTCACCCGGAGGCTCCAGAATCGGATCTGAAGCGGAGTCCTGAGACCCCAGCAGGCGCCCTGAAGCTCCCCCTCCCCTGGTGGAAATCGGCTGAAACCCAAGCAGGTTTGCAGAGAGAAACAATCATGACAGGGATCTCCAGGAAGTGTCTCCCTGATGGACTGGGAAGTGATCCTTCTGGAAGACATCCAGCCAGCCCAGGAAGCATCTAAGCCCCGGAGAAACAGGGGATACACAGCCAGAGGGAGGACGGAGGAGAGGCCAGAGCCCAGGCGGGGTAGAGCACCGTGCCACTGCCACGGGCTTCATCAGAGGGGTGCCAAACGGGTGGCTTGTCAAGTGAGGCCAGCGTTCCAGTGACTGGGATTGTGGCCATCTCCCATTCCCGGCTTCCTCTTTCAGCCTGTGTCGTGGTGTGGCTTCTTTTCTCAGAGAACAGCCCTGAAAAGATCCGAGCCTCTTCTGTGATGTGGGCCTCCTCCTCTCCTGCCGGACAATGAGCTCCCGTGCGGCTTTTGTCCGTGGCTGGACTGTGTTCGTCTTGATCTCAGAAAAGAGGCCGCACGGGATGGCCATGAGATTTCAACGGCTCCGGGAGCAACGCATCTCCTCACGTGGTCGAAGCCTTGGCAATCCCAAAGTGGAACCGCCGGGAAAACGGTTGACAAGCGGACACATGACCCAGGCACAGACGCAGAGGGAGGCTCACCAAAGATAGGCCGACATGCAAGACACCGTTTTCTGGCGCATCGGGCACGTTTCTCCAAACACACAAACACACACACACACCCCAACCGACAGAGAGAGGGCAAGAAACTCACAGAGTGTGAGAGACAGACAGAGAAGCGAAAATGGGAGACACACAAACACATACACACACCGGCAGTCCTACAGCAGTGGCACAGAAACAAACACCCCCAGGCAGGCGCTGAGGCTACGGGGTTCGGCTCTCGAGCAGAACGACCCTCGGTTGAGAGAGCAGCCCACCAGCCGGCAGGCCGACCCGTCTTCGAGATCCCGGGGGCACGACTTTCGGGGAGACTCACCCGAACAGCGTCCGGGCGGGTCTCAGGCTGGGATGCGGCGCTGCTTCCCCCGGACTCCGCCTGTGCTTTCAACATCCTGGGCAGCCCTATGCCACGACTCCTGGCATCCGGAAACGGTCCTGTCGACCCCGTGGAGAGGTCAGGCTGGAGTCCCGGAGCCCCGCCACCCAAGCACTGCCACGGAGGGCTCCTGTTTGCCAGGCCTCAGGGCGTGGTTGCTCTGACAACCATAGGAACCACTGTGACGCAAGAGCACCCGCTCGCCACTCGCGCATGCGCATTGGCTGGGCCGCCCCGCGCTCCGCTGCCGGCAGTCAGGCTGCGTCCCCTTTAAACGACGGTGGCCGCTGGGCGCCAGGGGCTCTCCTGCTGCAGCCTGGGCAGCGGCTGCATCCGGGGTCCAGTAGGGGGCCGCGTGGGAGAGGCGGCCGCGGGCGGCGTCCCAGGATCAAACCCCAGGAGTCCCGTCTTCAGGACCTCCATGAGCCGATTTCCATCGGGGGAGGGGGAGCTTCAGGGCGCCTGCTGGGGTCAGGTCACGACCTCCCATCAGATCCGATTCTGGACCCCTCCGCGTAAGAATGGATGGTCTGAGCACATGGACTGAGGCAGGCAGGGCCTGGCTGCAGCCCAGAATGATCCCATGGGCCTCAAGGCGTGGAGTCAGCTGAAAGTTCACTGACCCGTGAGCCCTCTGCCTCCCTCCTTTGAAACAGCAGTGCCCTGCCGGGATACTGAAGGGCCTGGGACCTAGCCGCGGGCCAAAAGTTTCAGGGGGTCAGTCCAGCCAGGAGCAGAGGGGAGTCTCATTCTCAGGAATGAGACTGGATGTGCAGAGGAAATGCGACCAGCACCTGTCCCAGAAGACAAGGACTTGTCTTTCAAAGGGGGAGGGGGGCAGAGGGCTCAGATGCGTCAGTGACCTTTCAGTTGACAGCGCAGGCTTGTGGCCTGTGGGATGATGGTGGGCTGCAGCCAGACCCTGCCTGCCTCACTACATGTGCTCAGCCCATGCTTTCTCACCCGGAGGCTCCAGAATCGGATCTGAAGCGGAGTCCTGAGACCCCAGCAGGCGCCCTGAAGCTCCCCCTCCCCTGGTGGAAATCGGCTGAAACCCAAGCAGGTTTGCAGAGAGAAACAATCATGACAGGGATCTCCAGGAAGTGTCTCCCTGATGGACTGGGAAGTGATCCTTCTGGAAGACATCCAGCCAGCCCAGGAAGCATCTAAGCCCCGGAGAAACAGGGGATACACAGCCAGAGGGAGGACGGAGGAGAGGCCAGAGCCCAGGCGGGGTAGAGCACCGTGCCACTGCCACGGGCTTCATCAGAGGGGTGCCAAACGGGTGGCTTGTCAAGTGAGGCCAGCGTTCCAGTGACTGGGATTGTGGCCATCTCCCATTCCCGGCTTCCTCTTTCAGCCTGTGTCGTGGTGTGGCTTCTTTTCTCAGAGAAGAGCCCTGAAAAGATCCAAGCCTCTTCTGTGATGTGGGCCTCCTCCTCTCCTGCCGGACAATGAGCTCCCGTGCGGCTTTTGTCCGTGGCTGGACTGTGTTCGTCTTGATCTCAGAAAAGAGGCCGCACGGGATGGCCATGAGATTTCAACGGCTCCGGGAGCAACGCATCTCCTCACGTGGTCGAAGCCTTGGCAATCCCAAAGTGGAACCGCCGGGAAAACGGTTGACAAGCGGACACATGACCCAGGCACAGACGCAGAGGGAGGCTCACCAAAGATAGGCCGACATGCAAGACACCGTTTTCTGGCGCATCAGGCACGTTTCTCCAAACACACAAACACACACACACACACACACACACACACACACACACACCCCAACCGACAGAGAGAGGGCAAGAAACTCACAGAGTGTGAGAGACAGACAGAGAAGCGAAAATGGGAGACACACAAACACATACACACACCGGCAGTCCTACAGCAGTGGCACAGAAACAAACACCCCCAGGCAGGCGCTGAGGCTACGGGGTTCGGCTCTCGAGCAGAACGACCCTCGGTTGAGAGAGCACGACTTTCGGGGAGACTCACCCGAACAGCGTCCGGGCGGGTCTCAGGCTGGGATGCGGCGCTGCTTCCCCCGGACTCCGCCTGTGCTTTCAACATCCTGGGCAGCCCTATGCCACGACTCCTGGCATCCGGAGACGGTCCTGTCGACCCCGTGGAGAGGTCAGGCTGGAGTCTCGGAGCCCTGCCACCCAAGCACTGCCACGGAGGGCTCCTGTTTGCCAGGCCTCAGGGCGTGGTTGCTCTGACAACCGTGGGAACCACTGTGACGCAAGAGCACCCGCTCGCACTCGCGCATGCGCATTGGCCGGGCCGCCCCGCGCTCCGCTGCCGGCAGTCAGGCTGCGTCCCCTTTAAACGACGGTGGCCGCTGGGCGCCAGGGGCTCTCCTGCTGCAGCCTGGGCAGCGGCTGCACCCGGGGTCCAGTAGGGGGCCGCGTGGGAGAGGCGGCCGCGGGCGGCGTCCCAGGATCAAACCCCAGGAGTCCCGTCTTCAGGACCTCCGTGAGCCGATTTCCATCGGGGGAGGGGGAGCTTCAGGGCGCCTGCTGGGGTCAGGTCACGACCTCCCATCAGATCCGATTCTGGACCCCTCCGGGTAAGAATGGATGGTCTGAGCACATGGACTGAGGCAGGCAGGGCCTGGCTGCAGCCCAGAATGATCCCATGGGCCTCAAGGCGTGGAGTCAGCTGAAAGTTCACTGACCCATGAGCCCTCTGACTCCCTCCTTTGAAACAGCAGTGCCCTGCCGGGATACTGAAGGGCCTGGGACCTAGCCGCGGGCCAAAAGTTTCAGGGGGTCAGTCCAGCCAGGAGCAGAGGGGAGTCTCATTCTCAGGAATGAGACTGGATGTGCAGAGGAAATGCGACCAGCACCTGTCCCAGAAGACAAGGACTTGTCTTTCAAAGGGGGAGGGGGGCAGAGGGCTCAGATGCGTCAGTGACCTTTCAGTTGACAGCGCAGCCTTGTGGCCTGTGGGATGATGGTGGGCTGCAGCCAGACCCTGCCTGCCTCACTACATGTGCTCAGCCCATGCTTTCTCACCCGGAGGCTCCAGAATCGGATCTGAAGCGGAGTCCTGAGACCCCAGCAGGCGCCCTGAAGCTCCCCCTCCCCTGGTGGAAATCGGCTGAAACCCAAACAGGTTTGCAGAGAGAAACAATCATGACAGGGGTCTCCAGGAAGTGTCTCCCTGATGGACTGGGAAGTGATCCTTCTGGAAGACATCCAGCCAGCCCAGGAAGCATCTAAGCCCCGGAGAAACAGGGGATACACAGCCAGAGGGAGGACGGAGGAGAGGCCAGAGCCCAGGCGGGGTAGAGCACCGTGCCACTGCCACGGGCTTCATCAGAGGGGTGCCAAACGGGTGGCTTGTCAAGTGAGGCCAGCGTTCCAGTGACTGGGATTGTGGCCATCTCCCATTCCCGGCTTCCTCTTTCAGCCTGTGTCCTAGTGTGGCTTCTTTTCTCAGAGAAGAGCCCTGAAAAGATCCAAGCCTCTTCTGTGATGTGGGCCTCCTCCTCTCCTGCCGGACAATGAGCTCCCGTGCGGCTTTTGTCCGTGGCTGGACTGTGTTCGTCTTGATCTCAGAAAAGAGGCCGCACGGGATGGCCATGAGATTTCAACGGCTCCGGGAGCAACGCATCTCCTCACGTGGTCGAAGCCTTGGCAATCCCAAAGTGGAACCGCCGGGAAAACGGTTGACAAGCGGACACATGACCCAGGCACAGACGCAGAGGGAGGCTCACCAAAGATAGGCCGACATGCAAGACACCGTTTTCTGGCGCATCGGGCACGTTTCTCCAAACACACAAACACACACACACACACACACACACACACACACACACACACACACACCCCAACCGACAGAGAGAGGGCAAGAAACTCACAGAGTGTGAGAGACAGACAGAGAAGCGAAAATGGGAGACACACAAACACATACACACACCGGCAGTCCTACAGCAGTGGCACACAAACAAACACCCCCAGGCAGGCGCTGAGGCTACGGGGTTCGGCTCTCGAGCAGAACGACCCTCGGTTGAGAGAGCAGCCCACGGGCCCGCAGGCCGATCCGTCTTCGAGATCCCGGGGGCACGACTTTCGGGGAGACTCACCCGAACAGCGTCCGGGCGGGTCTGAGGCTGGGATGCGGCGCTGCTTCCCCCGGACTCCGCCTGTGCTTTCAACATCCTGGGCAGCCCTATGCCACGACTCCTGGCATCCGGAGACGGTCCTGTCGACCCCGTGGAGAGGTCAGGCTGGAGTCTCGGAGCCCCGCCACCCAAGCACTGCCACGGAGGGCTCCTGTTTGCCAGGCCTCAGGGCGTGGTTGCTCTGACAACCGTGGGAACCACTGTGACGCAAGAGCACCCGCTCGCCACTCGCGCATGCGCATTGGCTGGGCCGCCCCGCGCTCCGCTGCCGGCAGTCAGGCTGCGTCCCCTTTAAACGACGGTGGCCGCTGGGCGACAAGGGCTCTCCTGCTGCAGCCTGGGCAGCGGCTGCATCCGGGGTCCAGTAGGGGGCCGCGTGGGAGAGGCGGCCGCGGGCGGCGTCCCAGGATCAAACCCCAGGAGTCCCGTCTTCAGGACCTCCGTGAGCCGATTTCCATCGGGGGAGGGGGAGCTTCAGGGCGCCTGCTGGGGTCAGGTCACGACCTCCCATCAGATCCGATTCTGGACCCCTCCGGGTAAGAATGAATGGTCTGAGCACATGGACTGAGGCAGGCAGGGCCTGGCTGCAGCCCAGAATGATCCCATGGGCCTCAAGGCGTGGAGTCAGCTGAAAGTTCACTGACCCATGAGCCCTCTGCCTCCCTCCTTGGAAACAGCAGTGCCCTGCCGGGATACTGAAGGGCCTGGGACCTAGCCGCGGGCCAAAAGTTTCAGGGGGTCAGTCCAGCCAGGAGCAGAGGGGAGTCTCATTCTCAGGAATGAGACTGGATGTGCAGAGGAAATGCGACCAGCACCTGTCCCAGAAGACAAGGACTTGTCTTTCAAAGGGGGAGGGGGGCAGAGGGCTCAGATGCGTCAGTGACCTTTCAGTTGACAGCGCAGCCTTGTGGCCTGTGGGATGATGGTGGGCTGCAGCCAGACCCTGCCTGCCTCACTACATGTGCTCAGCCCATGCTTTCTCACCCGGAGGCTCCAGAATCGGATCTGAAGCGGAGTCCTGAGACCCCAGCAGGCGCCCTGAAGCTCCCCCTCCCCTGGTGGAAATCGGCTGAAACCCAAGCAGGTTTGCAGAGAGAAACAATCATGACAGGGATCTCCAGGAAGTGTCTCCCTGATGGACTGGGAAGTGATCCTTCTGGAAGACATCCAGCCAGCCCAGGAAGCATCTAAGCCCCGGAGAAACAGGGGATACACAGCCAGAGGGAGGACGGAGGAGAGGCCAGAGCCCAGGCGGGGTAGAGCACCGTGCCACTGCCACGGGCTTCATCAGAGGGGTGCCAAACGGGTGGCTTGTCAAGTGAGGCCAGCGTTCCAGTGACTGGGATTGTGGCCATCTCCCATTCCCGGCTTCCTCTTTCAGCCTGTGTCGTGGTGTGGCTTCTTTTCTCAGAGAAGAGCCCTGAAAAGATCCAAGCCTCTTCTGTGATGTGGGCCTCCTCCTCTCCTGCCGGACAATGAGCTCCCGTGGGGCTTTTGTCCGTGGCTGGACTGTGTTCGTCTTGATCTCAGAAAAGAGGCCGCACGGGATGGCCATGAGATTTCAACGGCTCCGGGAGCAACGCATCTCCTCACGTGGTCGAAGCCTTGGCAATCCCAAAGTGGAACCGCCGAGAAAACGGTTGACAAGCGGACACATGACCCAGGCACAGACGCAGAGGGAGGCTCACCAAAGATAGGCCGACATGCAAGACACCGTTTTCTGGCGCATCGGGCACGTTTCTCCAAACACACAAACACACACACACACACACACACACACACACACACACACACACACACCCCCAACCCTACAGAGAGAGGGCAAGAAACTCACAGAGTGTGAGAGACAGACAGAGAAGCGAAAATGGGAGACACACAAACACATACACACACCGGCAGTCCTACAGCAGTGGCACAGAAACAAACACCCCCAGGCAGGCGCTGAGGCTACGGGGTTCGGCTCTCGAGCAGAACGACCCTCGGTTGAGAGAGCAGCCCACCGGCCCGCAGGCCGATCCGTCTTCGAGATCCCGGGGGCACGACTTTCGGGGAGACTCACCCGAACAGCGTCCGGGCGGGTCTGAGGCTGGGATGCGGCGCTGCTTCCCCCGGACTCCGCCTGTGCTTTCAACATCCTGGGCAGCCCTATGCCACGACTCCTGGCATCCGGAGACGGTCCTGTCGACCCCGTGGAGAGGTCAGGCTGGAGTCTCGGAGCCCCGCCACCCAAGCACTGCCACGGAGGGCTCCTGTTTGCCAGGCCTCAGGGCGTGGTTGCTCTGACAACCGTGGGAACCACTGTGACGCAAGAGCACCCGCTCGCCACTCGCGCATGCGCATTGGCTGGGCCGCCCCGCGCTCCGCTGCCGGCAGTCAGGCTGCGTCCCCTTTAAACGACGGTGGCCGCTGGGCGCCAAGGGCTCTCCTGCTGCAGCCTGGGCAGCGGCTGCATCCGGGGTCCAGTAGGGGGCCGCGTGGGAGAGGCGGCCGCGGGCGGCGTCCCAGGATCAAACCCCAGGAGTCCCGTCTTCAGGACCTCCGTGAGCCGATTTCCATCGGGGGAGGGGGAGCTTCAGGGCGCCTGCTGGGGTCAGGTCACGACCTCCCATCAGATCCGATTCTGGACCCCTCCGGGTAAGAATGAATGGTCTGAGCACATGGACTGAGGCAGGCAGGGCCTGGCTGCAGCCCAGAATGATCCCATGGGCCTCAAGGCGTGGAGTCAGCTGAAAGTTCACTGACCCATGAGCCCTCTGCCTCCCTCCTTTGAAACAGCAGTGCCCTGCCGCGATACTGAAGGGCCTGGGACCTAGCCGCGGGCCAAAAGTTTCAGGGGGTCAGTCCAGCCAGGAGCAGAGGGGAGTCTCATTCTCAGGAATGAGACTGGATGTGCAGAGGAAATGCGACCAGCACCTGTCCCAGAAGACAAGGACTTGTCTTTCAAAGGGGGAGGGGGGCAGAGGGCTCAGATGCGTCAGTGACCTTTCAGTTGACAGCGCAGCCTTGTGGCCTGTGGGATGATGGTGGGCTGCAGCCAGACCCTGCCTGCCTCACTACATGTGCTCAGCCCATGCTTTCTCACCCGGAGGCTCCAGAATCGGATCTGAAGCGGAGTCCTGAGACCCCAGCAGGCGCCCTGAAGCTCCCCCTCCCCTGGGGGAAATCGGCTGAAACCCAAGCAGGTTTGCAGAGAGAAACAATCATGACAGGGGTCTCCAGGAAGTGTCTCCCTGATGGACTGGGAAGTGATCATTCTGGAAGACATCCAGCCAGCCCAGGAAGCATCTAAGCCCCGGAGAAACAGGGGATACACAGCCAGAGGGAGGACGGAGGAGAGGCCAGAGCCCAGGCGGGGTAGAGCACCGTGCCACTGCCACGGGCTTTATCAGAGGGGTGCCAAACGGGTGGCTTGTCAAGTGAGGCCAGCGTTCCAGTGACTGGGATTGTGGCCATCTCCCATTCCCGGCTTCCTCTTTCAGCCTGTGTCGTGGTGTGGCTTCTTTTCTCAGAGAAGAGCCCTGAAAAGATCCAAGCCTCTTCTGTGATGTGGGCCTCCTCCTCTCCTGCCGGACAATGAGCTCCCGTGCGGCTTTTGTCCGTGGCTGGACTGTGTTCGTCTTGATCTCAGAAAAGAGGCCCCACGGGATGGCCATGAGATTTCAACGGCTCCGGGAGCAACGCATCTCCTCACGTGGTCGAAGCCTTGGCAATCCCAAAGTGGAACCGCCGAGAAACCGGTTGACAAGCGGACACATGACCCAGGCACAGACGCAGAGGGAGGCTCACCAAAGATAGGCCGACATGCAAGACACCGTTTTCTGGCGCATCGGGCACGTTTCTCCAAACACACAAACACACACACACACACACACACACACACACACACACACACCCCAACCGACAGAGAGAGGGCAAGAAACTCACAGAGTGTGAGAGACAGACAGAGAAGCGAAAATGGGAGACACACAAACACATACACACACCGGCAGTCCTACAGCAGTGGCACAGAAACAAACACCCCCAGGCAGGCGCTGAGGCTACGGGGTTCGGCTCTCGAGCAGAACGACCCTCGGTTGAGAGAGCAGCCCACCGGCCCGCAGGCCGATCCGTCTTCGAGATCCCGGGGGCACGACTTTCGGGGAGACTCACCCGAACAGCGTCCGGGCGGGTCTGAGGCTGGGATGCGGCGCTGCTTCCCCCGGACTCCGCCTGTGCTTTCAACATCCTGGGCAGCCCTATGCCACGACTCCTGGCATCCGGAGACGGTCCTGTCGACCCCGTGGAGAGGTCAGGCTGGAGTCTCGGAGCCCCGCCACCCAAGCACTGCCACGGAGGGCTCCTGTTTGCCAGGCCTCAGGGCGTGGTTGCTCTGACAACCGTGGGAACCACTGTGACGCAAGAGCACCCGCTCGCCACTCGCGCATGCACATTGGCTGGGCCGCCCCGCGCTCCGCTGCCGGCAGTCAGGCTGCGTCCCCTTTAAACGACGGTGGCCGCTGGGCGCCAAGGGCTCTCCTGCTGCAGCCTGGGCAGCGGCTGCATCCGGGGTCCAGTAGGGGGCCGCGTGGGAGAGGCGGCCGCGGGCGGCGTCCCAGGATCAAACCCCAGGAGTCCCGTCTTCAGGACCTCCGTGAGCCGATTTCCATCGGGGGAGGGGGAGCTTCAGGGCGCCTGCTGGGGTCAGGTCACGACCTCCCATCAGATCCGATTCTGGACCCCTCCGGGTAAGAATGAATGGTCTGAGCACATGGACTGAGGCAGGCAGGGCCTGGCTGCAGCCCAGAATGATCCCATGGGCCTCAAGGCGTGGAGTCAGCTGAAAGTTCACTGACCCATGAGCCCTCTGCCTCCCTCCTTTGAAACAGCAGTGCCCTGCCGGGATACTGAAGGGCCTGGGACCTAGCCGCGGGCCAAAAGTTTCAGGGGGTCAGTCCAGCCAGGAGCAGAGGGGAGTCTCATTCTCAGGAATGAGACTGGATGTGCAGAGGAAATGCGACCAGCACCTGTCCCAGAAGACAAGGACTTGTCTTTCAAAGGGGGAGGGGGGCAGAGGGCTCAGATGCGTCAGTGACCTTTCAGTTGACAGCGCAGCCTTGTGGCCTGTGGGATGATGGTGGGCTGCAGCCAGACCCTGCCTGCCTCACTACATGTGCTCAGCCCATGCTTTCTCACCCGGAGGCTCCAGAATCGGATCTGAAGCGGAGTCCTGAGACCCCAGCAGGCGCCCTGAAGCTCCCCCTCCCCTGGTGGAAATCGGCTGAAACCCAAGCAGGTTTGCAGAGAGAAACAATCATGACAGGGATCTCCAGGAAGTGTCTCCCTGATGGACTGGGAAGTGATCCTTCTGGAAGACATCCAGCCAGCCCAGGAAGCATCTAAGCCCCGGAGAAACAGGGGATACACAGCCAGAGGGAGGACGGAGGAGAGGCCAGAGCCCAGGCGGGGTAGAGCACCGTGCCACTGCCACGGGCTTCATCAGAGGGGTGCCAAACGGGTGGCTTGTCAAGTGAGGCCAGCGTTCCAGTGACTGGGATTGTGGCCATCTCCCATTCCCGGCTTCCTCTTTCAGCCTGTGTCGTGGTGTGGCTTCTTTTCTCAGAGAAGAGCCCTGAAAAGATCCAAGCCTCTTCTGTGATGTGGGCCTCCTCCTCTCCTGCCGGACAATGAGCTCCCGTGCGGCTTTTGTCCGTGGCTGGACTGTGTTCGTCTTGATCTCAGAAAAGAGGCCCCACGGGATGGCCATGAGATTTCAACGGCTCCGGGAGCAACGCATCTCCTCACGTGGTCGAAGCCTTGGCAATCCCAAAGTGGAACCGCCGAGAAAACGGTTGACAAGCGGACACATGACCCAGGCACAGACGCAGAGGGAGGCTCACCAAAGATAGGCCGACATGCAAGACACCGTTTTCTGGCGCATCGGGCACGTTTCTCCAAACACACAAACACACACACACACACACACACACACACACACACACACACCCCAACCGACAGAGAGAGGGCAAGAAACTCACAGAGTGTGAGAGACAGACAGAGAAGCGAAAATGGGAGACACACAAACACATACACACACCGGCAGTCCTACAGCAGTGGCACAGAAACAAACACCCCCAGGCAGGCGCTGAGGCTACGGGGTTCGGCTCTGGAGCAGAACGACCCTCGGTTGAGAGAGCAGCCCACCGGCCCGCAGGCCGATCCGTCTTCGAGATCCCGGGGGCACGACTTTCGGGGAGACTCACCCGAACAGCGTCCGGGCGGGTCTGAGGCTGGGATGCGGCGCTGCTTCCCCCGGACTCCGCCTGTGCTTTCAACATCCTGGGCAGCCCTATGCCACGACTCCTGGCATCCGGAGACGGTCCTGTCGACCCCGTGGAGAGGTCAGGCTGGAGTCTCGGAGCCCCGCCACCCAAGCACTGCCACGGAGGGCTTCTGTTGGCCAGGCCTCAGGGCGTGGTTGCTCTGACAACCGTGGGAACCACTGTGACGCAAGAGCACCCGCTGGCCACTCGCGCATGCGCATTGGCTGGGCCGCCCCGCGCTCCGCTGCCGGCAGTCAGGCTGCGTCCCCTTTAAACGACGGTGGCCGCTGGGCGCCAAGGGCTCTCCTGCTGCAGCCTGGGCAGCGGCTGCATCCGGGGTCCAGTAGGGGGCCGCGTGGGAGAGGCGGCCGCGGGCGGCGTCCCAGGATCAAACCCCAGGAGTCCCGTCTTCAGGACCTCCGTGAGCCGATTTCCATCGGGGGAGGGGGAGCTTCAGGGCGCCTGCTGGGGTCAGGTCACGACCTCCCATCAGATCCGATTCTGGACCCCTCCGGGTAAGAATGAATGGTCTGAGCACATGGACTGAGGCAGGCAGGGCCTGGCTGCAGCCCAGAATGATCCCATGGGCCTCAAGGCGTGGAGTCAGCTGAAAGTTCACTGACCCATGAGCCCTCTGCCTCCCTCCTTTGAAACAGCAGTGCCCTGCCGGGATACTGAAGGGCCTGGGACCTAGCCGCGGGCCAAAAGTTTCAGGGGGTCAGTCCAGCCAGGAGCAGAGGGGAGTCTCATTCTCAGGAATGAGACTGGATGTGCAGAGGAAATGCGACCAGCACCTGTCCCAGAAGACAAGGACTTGTCTTTCAAAGGGGGAGGGGGGCAGAGGGCTCAGATGCGTCAGTGACCTTTCAGTTGACAGCGCAGCCTTGTGGCCTGTGGGATGATGGTGGGCTGCAGCCAGACCCTGCCTGCCTCACTACATGTGCTCAGCCCATGCTTTCTCACCCGGAGGCTCCAGAATCGGATCTGAAGCGGAGTCCTGAGACCCCAGCAGGCGCCCTGAAGCTCCCCCTCCCCTGGGGGAAATCGGCTGAAACCCAAGCAGGTTTGCAGAGAGAAACAATCATGACAGGGGTCTCCAGGAAGTGTCTCCCTGATGGACTGGGAAGTGATCCTTCTGGAAGACATCCAGCCAGCCCAGGAAGCATCTAAGCCCCGGAGAAACAGGGGATACACAGCCAGAGGGAGGACGGAGGAGAGGCCAGAGCCCAGGCGGGGTAGAGCACCGTGCCACTGCCACGGGCTTCATCAGAGGGGTGCCAAACGGGTGGCTTGTCAAGTGAGGCCAGCGTTCCAGTGACTGGGATTGTGGCCATCTCCCATTCCCGGCTTGCTCTTTCAGCCTGTGTCGTGGTGTGGCTTCTTTTCTCAGAGAAGAGCCCTGAAAAGATCCAAGCCTCTTCTGTGATGTGGGCCTCCTCCTCTCCTGCCGGACAATGAGCTCCCGTGCGGCTTTTGTCCGTGGCTGGACTGTGTTCGTCTTGATCTCAGAAAAGAGGCCGCACGGGATGGCCATGAGATTTCAACGGCTCCGGGAGCAACGCATCTCCTCACGTGGTCGAAGCCTTGGCAATCCCAAAGTGGAACCGCCGGGAAAACGGTTGACAAGCGGACACATGACCCAGGCACAGACGCAGAGGGAGGCTCACCAAAGATAGGCCGACATGCAAGACACCGTTTTCTGGCGCATCGGGCACGTTTCTCCAAACACACAAACACACACACACACACACACACACACACACACACACACACACACACACCAACCGACAGAGAGAGGGCAAGAAACTCACAGAGTGTGAGAGACAGACAGAGAAGCGAAAATGGGAGACACACAAACACATACACACACCGGCAGTCCTACAGCAGTGGCACAGAAACAAACACCCCCAGGCAGGCGCTGAGGCTACGGGGTTCGGCTCTCGAGCAGAACGACCCTCGGTTGAGAGAGCAGCCCACCGGCCCGCAGGCCGACCCGTCTTCGAGATCCCGGGGGCACGACTTTCGGGGAGACTCACCCGAACAGCGTCCGGGCGGGTCTGAGGCTGGGATGCGGCGCTGCTTCCCCCGGACTCCGCCTGTGCTTTCAACATCCTGGGCAGCCCTATGCCACGACTCCTGGCATCCGGAGACGGTCCTGTCGACCCAGTGGAGAGGTCAGGCTGGAGTCTCGGAGCCCTGCCACCCAAGCACTGCCACGGAGGGCTCCTGTTGGCCAGGCCTCAGGGCGTGGTTGCTCTGACAACCGTGGGAACCACTGTGACGCAAGAGCACCCGCTCGCCACTCGCGCATGCGCATTGGCTGGGCCGCCCCGCGCTCCGCTGCTGGCAGTCAGGCTGCGTCCCCTTTAAACGACGGTGGCCGCTGGGCGCCAGGGGCTCTCCTGCTGCAGCCTGGGCAGCGGCTGCACCCGGGGTCCAGTAGGGGGCCGCGTGGGAGAGGCGGCCGCAGGCGGCGTCCCAGGATCAAACCCCAGGAGTCCCGTCTTCAGGACCTCCGTGAGCCGATTTCCATCGAGGGAGGGGGAGCTTCAGGGCGCCTGCTGGGGTCAGGTCACGACCTCCCATCAGATCCGATTCTGGACCCCTCCGGGTAAGAATGGATGGTCTGAGCACATGGACTGAGGCAGGCAGGGCCTGGCTGCAGCCCAGAATGATCCCATGGGCCTCAAGGCGTGGAGTCAGCTGAAAGTTCACTGACCCATGAGCCCTCTGCCTCCCTCCTTTGAAACAGCAGTGCCCTGCCGCGATACTGAAGGGCCTGGGACCTAGCCGCGGGCCAAAAGTTTCAGGGGGTCAGTCCAGCCAGGAGCAGAGGGGAGTCTCATTCTCAGGAATGAGACTGGATGTGCAGAGGAAATGCGACCAGCACCTGTCCCAGAAGACAAGGACTTGTCTTTCAAAGGGGGAGGGGGGCAGAGGGCTCAGATGCGTCAGTGACCTTTCAGTTGACAGCGCAGCCTTGTGGCCTGTGGGATGATGGTGGGCTGCAGCCAGACCCTGCCTGCCTCACTACATGTGCTCAGCCCATGCTTTCTCACCCGGAGGCTCCAGAATCGGATCTGAAGCGGAGTCCTGAGACCCCAGCAGGCGCCCTGAAGCTCCCCCTCCCCTGGGGGAAATCGGCTGAAACCCAAGCAGGTTTGCAGAGAGAAACAATCATGACAGGGGTCTCCAGGAAGTGTCTCCCTGATGGACTGGGAAGTGATCCTTCTGGAAGACATCCAGCCAGCCCAGGAAGCATCTAAGCCCCGGAGAAACAGGGGATACACAGCCAGAGGGAGGACGGAGGAGAGGCCAGAGCCCAGGCGGGGTAGAGCACCGTGCCACTGCCACGGGCTTCATCAGAGGGGTGCCAAACGGGTGGCTTGTCAAGTGAGGCCAGCGTTCCAGTGACTGGGATTGTGGCCATCCCCCATTCCCGGCTTCCTCTTTCAGCCTGTGTCGTGGTGTGGCTTCTTTTCTCAGAGAAGAGCCCTGAAAAGATCCAAGCCTCTTCTGTGATGTGGGCCTCCTCCTCTCCTGCCGGACAATGAGCTCCCGTGCGGCTTTTGTCCGTGGCTGGACTGTGTTCGTCTTGATCTCAGAAAAGAGGCCGCACGGGATGGCCATGAGATTTCAACGGCTCCGGGAGCAACGCATCTCCTCACGTGGTCGAAGCCTTGGCAATCCCAAAGTGGAACCGCCGGGAAAACGGTTGACAAGCGGACACATGACCCAGGCACAGACGCAGAGGGAGGCTCACCAAAGATAGGCCGACATGCAAGACACCGTTTTCTGGCGCATCGGGCACGTTTCTCCAAACACACAAACACACACACACACACACACACACACACACACACACACACACACACCAACCGACAGAGAGAGGGCAAGAAACTCACAGAGTGTGAGAGACAGACAGAGAAGCGAAAATGGGAGACACACAAACACATACACACACCGGCAGTCCTACAGCAGTGGCACAGAAACAAACACCCCCAGGCAGGCGCTGAGGCTACGGGGTTCGGCTCTCGAGCAGAACGACCCTCGGTTGAGAGAGCAGCCCACCGGCCCGCAGGCCGACCCGTCTTCGAGATCCCGGGGGCACGACTTTCGGGGAGACTCACCCGAACAGCGTCCGGGCGGGTCTGAGGCTGGGATGCGGCGCTGCTTCCCCCGGACTCCGCCTGTGCTTTCAACATCCTGGGCAGCCCTATGCCACGACTCCTGGCATCCGGAGACGGTCCTGTCGACCCCGTGGAGAGGTCAGGCTGGAGTCTCGGAGCCCCGCCACCCAAGCACTGCCACGGAGGGCTCCTGTTTGCCAGGCCTCAGGGCGTGGTTGCTCTGACAACCGTGGGAACCACTGTGACGCAAGAGCACCCGCTCGCCACTCGCGCATGCGCATTGGCTGGGCCGCCCCGCGCTCCGCTGCTGGCAGTCAGGCTGCGTCCCCTTTAAACGACGGTGGCCGCTGGGCGCCAGGGGCTCTCCTGCTGCAGCCTGGGCAGCGGCTGCACCCGGGGTCCAGTAGGGGGCCGCGTGGGAGAGGCGGCCGCGGGCGGCGTCCCAGGATCAAACCCCAGGAGTCCCGTCTTCAGGACCTCCGTGAGCCGATTTCCATCGGGGGAGGGGGAGCTTCAGGGCGCCTGCTGGGGTCAGGTCACGACCTCCCATCAGATCCGATTCTGGACCCCTCCGGGTAAGAATGGATGGTCTGAGCACATGGACTGAGGCAGGCAGGGCCTGGCTGCAGCCCAGAATGATCCCATGGGCCTCAAGGCGTGGAGTCAGCTGAAAGTTCACTGACCCGTGAGCCCTCTGCCTCCCTCCTTTGAAACAGCAGTGCCCTGCCGGGATACTGAAGGGCCTGGGACCTAGCCGCGGGCCAAAAGTTTCAGGGGGTCAGTCCAGCCAGGAGCAGAGGGGAGTCTCATTCTCAGGAATGAGACTGGATGTGCAGAGGAAATGCGACCAGCACCTGTCCCAGAAGACAAGGACTTGTCTTTCAAAGGGGGAGGGGGGCAGAGGGCTCAGATGCGTCAGTGACCTTTCAGTTGACAGCGCAGCCTTGTGGCCTGTGGGATGATGGTGGGCTGCAGCCAGACCCTGCCTGCCTCACTACATGTGCTCAGCCCATGCTTTCTCACCCGGAGGCTCCAGAATCGGATCTGAAGCGGAGTCCTGAGACCCCAGCAGGCGCCCTGAAGCTCCCCCTCCCCTGGTGGAAATCGGCTGAAACCCAAGCAGGTTTGCAGAGAGAAACAATCATGACAGGGGTCTCCAGGAAGTGTCTCCCTGATGGACTGGGAAGTGATCCTTCTGGAAGACATCCAGCCAGCCCAGGAAGCATCTAAGCCCCGGAGAAACAGGGGATACACAGCCAGAGGGAGGACGGAGGAGAGGCCAGAGCCCAGGCGGGGTAGAGCACCGTGCCACTGCCACGGGCTTCATCAGAGGGGTGCCAAACGGGTGGCTTGTCAACTGAGGCCAGCGTTCCAGTGACTGGGATTGTGGCCATCTCCCATTCCCGGCTTCCTCTTTCAGCCTGTGTCGTGGTGTGGCTTCTTTTCTCAGAGAAGAGCCCTGAAAAGATCCAAGCCTCTTCTGTGATGTGGGCCTCCTCCTCTCCTGCCGGACAATGAGCTCCCGTGCGGCTTTTGTCCGTGGCTGGACTGTGTTCGTCTTGATCTCAGAAAAGAGGCCGCACGGGATGGCCATGAGATTTCAACGGCTCCGGGAGCAACGCATCTCCTCACGTGGTCGAAGCCTTGGCAATCCCAAAGTGGAACCGCCGGGAAAACGGTTGACAAGCGGACACATGACCCAGGCACAGACGCAGAGGGAGGCTCACCAAAGATAGGCCGACATGCAAGACACCGTTTTCTGGCGCATCGGGCACGTTTCTCCAAACACACAAACACACACACACACACACACACACACACACACACCCCAACCGACAGAGAGAGGGCAAGAAACTCACAGAGTGTGAGAGACAGACAGAGAAGCGAAAATGGGAGACACACAAACACATACACACACCGGCAGTCCTACAGCAGTGGCACAGAAACAAACACCCCCAGGCAGGCGCTGAGGCTACGGGGTTCGGCTCTCGAGCAGAACGACCCTCGGTTGAGAGAGCAGCCCACCGGCCCGCAGGCCGACCCGTCTTCGAGATCCCGGGGGCACGACTTTCGGGGAGACTCACCCGAACAGCGTCCGGGCGGGTCTGAGGCTGGGATGCGGCGCTGCTTCCCCCGGACTCCGCCTGTGCTTTCAACATCCTGGGCAGCCCTATGCCACGACTCCTGGCATCCGGAGACGGTCCTGTCGACCCCGTGGAGAGGTCAGGCTGGAGTCTCGGAGCCCCGCCACCCAAGCACTGCCACGGAGGGCTCCTGTTTGCCAGGCCTCAGGGCGTGGTTGCTCTGACAACCGTGGGAACCACTGTGACGCAAGAGCACCCGCTCGCCACTCGCGCATGCGCATTGGCTGGGCCGCCCCGCGCTCCGCTGCCGGCAGTCAGGCTGCGTCCCCTTTAAACGACGGTGGCCGCTGGGCGCCAGGGGCTCTCCTGCTGCAGCCTGGGCAGCGGCTGCACCCGGGGTCCAGTAGGGGGCCGCGTGGGAGAGGCGGCCGCGGGCGGCGTCCCAGGATCAAACCCCAGGAGTCCCGTCTTCAGGACCTCCGTGAGCCGATTTCCATCGGGGGAGGGGGAGCTTCAGGGCGCCTGCTGGGGTCAGGTCACGACCTCCCATCAGATCCGATTCTGGACCCCTCCGGGTAAGAATGGATGGTCTGAGCACATGGACTGAGGCAGGCAGGGCCTGGCTGCAGCCCAGAATGATCCCATGGGCCTCAAGGCGTGGAGTCAGCTGAAAGTTCACTGACCCGTGAGCCCTCTGCCTCCCTCCTTTGAAACAGCAGTGCCCTGCCGGGATACTGAAGGGCCTGGGACCTAGCCGCGGGCCAAAAGTTTCAGGGGGTCAGTCCAGCCAGGAGCAGAGGGGAGTCTCATTCTCAGGAATGAGACTGGATGTGCAGAGGAAATGCGACCAGCACCTGTCCCAGAAGACAAGGACTTGTCTTTCAAAGGGGGAGGGGGGCAGAGGGCTCAGATGCGTCAGTGACCTTTCAGTTGACAGCGCAGCCTTGTGGCCTGTGGGATGATGGTGGGCTGCAGCCAGACCCTGCCTGCCTCACTACATGTGCTCAGCCCATGCTTTCTCACCCGGAGGCTCCAGAATTGGATCTGAAGCGGAGTCCTGAGACCCCAGCAGGCGCCCTGAAGCTCCCCCTCCCCTGGTGGAAATCGGCTGAAACCCAAGCAGGTTTGCAGAGAGAAACAATCATGACAGGGGTCTCCAGGAAGTGTCTCCCTGATGGACTGGGAAGTGATCCTTCTGGAAGACATCCAGCCAGCCCAGGAAGCATCTAAGCCCCGGAGAAACAGGGGATACACAGCCAGAGGGAGGACGGAGGAGAGGCCAGAGCCCAGGCGGGGTAGAGCACCGTGCCACTGCCACGGGCTTCATCAGAGGGGTGCCAAACGGGTGGCTTGTCAACTGAGGCCAGCGTTCCAGTGACTGGGATTGTGGCCATCTCCCATTCCCGGCTTCCTCTTTCAGCCTGTGTCGTGGTGTGGCTTCTTTTCTCAGAGAAGAGCCCTGAAAAGATCCAAGCCTCTTCTGTGATGTGGGCCTCCTCCTCTCCTGCCGGACAATGAGCTCCCGTGCGGCTTTTGTCCGTGGCTGGACTGTGTTCGTCTTGATCTCAGAAAAGAGGCCGCACGGGATGGCCATGAGATTTCAACGGCTCCGGGAGCAACGCATCTCCTCACGTGGTCGAAGCCTTGGCAATCCCAAAGTGGAACCGCCGGGAAAACGGTTGACAAGCGGACACATGACCCAGGCACAGACGCAGAGGGAGGCTCACCAAAGATAGGCCGACATGCAAGACACCGTTTTCTGGCGCATCGGGCACGTTTCTCCAAACACACAAACACACACACACACACACACACACACACACACACCCCAACCGACAGAGAGAGGGCAAGAAACTCACAGAGTGTGAGAGACAGACAGAGAAGCGAAAATGGGAGACACACAAACACATACACACACCGGCAGTCCTACAGCAGTGGCACAGAAACAAACACCCCCAGGCAGGCGCTGAGGCTACGGGGTTCGGCTCTCGAGCAGAACGACCCTCGGTTGAGAGAGCAGCCCACCGGCCCGCAGGCCGACCCGTCTTCGAGATCCCGGGGGCACGACTTTCGGGGAGACTCACCCGAACAGCGTCCGGGCGGGTCTGAGGCTGGGATGCGGCGCTGCTTCCCCCGGACTCCGCCTGTGCTTTCAACATCCTGGGCAGCCCTATGCCACGACTCCTGGCATCCGGAGACGGTCCTGTCGACCCCGTGGAGAGGTCAGGCTGGAGTCTCGGAGCCCCGCCACCCAAGCACTGCCACGGAGGGCTCCTGTTTGCCAGGCCTCAGGGCGTGGTTGCTCTGACAACCGTGGGAACCACTGTGACGCAAGAGCACCCGCTCGCCACTCGCGCATGCGCATTGGCTGGGCCGCCCCGCGCTCCGCTGCCGGCAGTCAGGCTGCGTCCCCTTTAAACGACGGTGGCCGCTGGGCGCCAGGGGCTCTCCTGCTGCAGCCTGGGCAGCGGCTGCACCCGGGGTCCAGTAGGGGGCCGCGTGGGAGAGGCGGCCGCGGGCGGCGTCCCAGGATCAAACCCCAGGAGTCCCGTCTTCAGGACCTCCGTGAGCCGATTTCCATCGGGGGAGGGGGAGCTTCAGGGCGCCTGCTGGGGTCAGGTCACGACCTCCCATCAGATCCGATTCTGGACCCCTCCGGGTAAGAATGGATGGTCTGAGCACATGGACTGAGGCAGGCAGGGCCTGGCTGCAGCCCAGAATGATCCCATGGGCCTCAAGGCGTGGAGTCAGCTGAAAGTTCACTGACCCGTGAGCCCTCTGCCTCCCTCCTTTGAAACAGCAGTGCCCTGCCGGGATACTGAAGGGCCTGGGACCTAGCCGCGGGCCAAAAGTTTCAGGGGGTCAGTCCAGCCAGGAGCAGAGGGGAGTCTCATTCTCAGGAATGAGACTGGATGTGCAGAGGAAATGCGACCAGCACCTGTCCCAGAAGACAAGGACTTGTCTTTCAAAGGGGGAGGGGGGCAGAGGGCTCAGATGCGTCAGTGACCTTTCAGTTGACAGCGCAGCCTTGTGGCCTGTGGGATGATGGTGGGCTGCAGCCAGACCCTGCCTGCCTCACTACATGTGCTCAGCCCATGCTTTCTCACCCGGAGGCTCCAGAATCGGATCTGAAGCGGAGTCCTGAGACCCCAGCAGGCGCCCTGAAGCTCCCCCTCCCCTGGTGGAAATCGGCTGAAACCCAAGCAGGTTTGCAGAGAGAAACAATCATGACAGGGGTCTCCAGGAAGTGTCTCCCTGATGGACTGGGAAGTGATCCTTCTGGAAGACATCCAGCCAGCCCAGGAAGCATCTAAGCCCCGGAGAAACAGGGGATACACAGCCAGAGGGAGGACGGAGGAGAGGCCAGAGCCCAGGCGGGGTAGAGCACCGTGCCACTGCCACGGGCTTCATCAGAGGGGTGCCAAACGGGTGGCTTGTCAACTGAGGCCAGCGTTCCAGTGACTGGGATTGTGGCCATCTCCCATTCCCGGCTTCCTCTTTCAGCCTGTGTCGTGGTGTGGCTTCTTTTCTCAGAGAAGAGCCCTGAAAAGATCCAAGCCTCTTCTGTGATGTGGGCCTCCTCCTCTCCTGCCGGACAATGAGCTCCCCTGCGGCTTTTGTCCGTGGCTGGACTGTGTTCGTCTTGATCTCAGAAAAGAGGCCGCACGGGATGGCCATGAGATTTCAACGGCTCCGGGAGCAACGCATCTCCTCACGTGGTCGAAGCCTTGGCAATCCCAAAGTGGAACCGCCGGGAAAACGGTTGACAAGCGGACACATGACCCAGGCACAGACGCAGAGGGAGGCTCACCAAAGATAGGCCGACATGCAAGACACCGTTTTCTGGCGCATCGGGCACGTTTCTCCAAACACACAAACACACACACACACACACACACACACACACACACCCCAACCGACAGAGAGAGGGCAAGAAACTCACAGAGTGTGAGAGACAGACAGAGAAGCGAAAATGGGAGACACACAAACACATACACACACCGGCAGTCCTACAGCAGTGGCACAGAAACAAACACCCCCAGGCAGGCGCTGAGGCTACGGGGTTCGGCTCTCGAGCAGAACGACCCTCGGTTGAGAGAGCAGCCCACCGGCCCGCAGGCCGACCCGTCTTCGAGATCCCGGGGGCACGACTTTCGGGGAGACTCACCCGAACAGCGTCCGGGCGGGTCTGAGGCTGGGATGCGGCGCTGCTTCCCCCGGACTCCGCCTGTGCTTTCAACATCCTGGGCAGCCCTATGCCACGACTCCTGGCATCCGGAGACGGTCCTGTCGACCCCGTGGAGAGGTCAGGCTGGAGTCTCGGAGCCCCGCCACCCAAGCACTGCCACGGAGGGCTCCTGTTTGCCAGGCCTCAGGGCGTGGTTGCTCTGACAACCGTGGGAACCACTGTGACGCAAGAGCACCCGCTCGCCACTCGCGCATGCGCATTGGCTGGGCCGCCCCGCGCTCCGCTGCCGGCAGTCAGGCTGCGTCCCCTTTAAACGACGGTGGCCGCTGGGCGCCAGGGGCTCTCCTGCTGCAGCCTGGGCAGCGGCTGCACCCGGGGTCCAGTAGGGGGCCGCGTGGGAGAGGCGGCCGCGGGCGGCGTCCCAGGATCAAACCCCAGGAGTCCCGTCTTCAGGACCTCCGTGAGCCGATTTCCATCGGGGGAGGGGGAGCTTCAGGGCGCCTGCTGGGGTCAGGTCACGACCTCCCATCAGATCCGATTCTGGACCCCTCCGGGTAAGAATGGATGGTCTGAGCACATGGACTGAGGCAGGCAGGGCCTGGCTGCAGCCCAGAATGATCCCATGGGCCTCAAGGCGTGGAGTCAGCTGAAAGTTCACTGACCCGTGAGCCCTCTGCCTCCCTCCTTTGAAACAGCAGTGCCCTGCCGGGATACTGAAGGGCCTGGGACCTAGCCGCGGGCCAAAAGTTTCAGGGGGTCAGTCCAGCCAGGAGCAGAGGGGAGTCTCATTCTCAGGAATGAGACTGGATGTGCAGAGGAAATGCGACCAGCACCTGTCCCAGAAGACAAGGACTTGTCTTTCAAAGGGGGAGGGGGGCAGAGGGCTCAGATGCGTCAGTGACCTTTCAGTTGACAGCGCAGCCTTGTGGCCTGTGGGATGATGGTGGGCTGCAGCCAGACCCTGCCTGCCTCACTACATGTGCTCAGCCCATGCTTTCTCACCCGGAGGCTCCAGAATCGGATCTGAAGCGGAGTCCTGAGACCCCAGCAGGCGCCCTGAAGCTCCCCCTCCCCTGGTGGAAATCGGCTGAAACCCAAGCAGGTTTGCAGAGAGAAACAATCATGACAGGGGTCTCCAGGAAGTGTCTCCCTGATGGACTGGGAAGTGATCCTTCTGGAAGACATCCAGCCAGCCCAGGAAGCATCTAAGCCCCGGAGAAACAGGGGATACACAGCCAGAGGGAGGACGGAGGAGAGGCCAGAGCCCAGGCGGGGTAGAGCACCGTGCCACTGCCACGGGCTTCATCAGAGGGGTGCCAAACGGGTGGCTTGTCAACTGAGGCCAGCGTTCCAGTGACTGGGATTGTGGCCATCTCCCATTCCCGGCTTCCTCTTTCAGCCTGTGTCGTGGTGTGGCTTCTTTTCTCAGAGAAGAGCCCTGAAAAGATCCAAGCCTCTTCTGTGATGTGGGCCTCCTCCTCTCCTGCCGGACAATGAGCTCCCCTGCGGCTTTTGTCCGTGGCTGGACTGTGTTCGTCTTGATCTCAGAAAAGAGGCCGCACGGGATGGCCATGAGATTTCAACGGCTCCGGGAGCAACGCATCTCCTCACGTGGTCGAAGCCTTGGCAATCCCAAAGTGGAACCGCCGGGAAAACGGTTGACAAGCGGACACATGACCCAGGCACAGACGCAGAGGGAGGCTCACCAAAGATAGGCCGACATGCAAGACACCGTTTTCTGGCGCATCGGGCACGTTTCTCCAAACACACAATCACACACACACACACACACACACACACACATACACACCCCAACCGACAGAGAGAGGGCAAGAAACTCACAGAGTGTGAGAGACAGACAGAGAAGCGAAAATGGGAGACACACAAACACATACACACACCGGCAGTCCTACAGCAGTGGCACAGAAACAAACACCCCCAGGCAGGCGCTGAGGCTACGGGGTTCGGCTCTCGAGCAGAACGACCCTCGGTTGAGAGAGCAGCCCACCGGCCCGCAGGCCGACCCGTCTTCGAGATCCCGGGGGCACGACTTTCGGGGAGACTCACCCGAACAGCGTCCGGGCGGGTCTGAGGCTGGGATGCGGCGCTGCTTCCCCCGGACTCCGCCTGTGCTTTCAACATCCTGGGCAGCCCTATGCCACGACTCCTGGCATCCGGAGACGGTCCTGTCGACCCCGTGGAGAGGTCAGGCTGGAGTCTCGGAGCCCCGCCACCCAAGCACTGCCACGGAGGGCTCCTGTTTGCCAGGCCTCAGGGCGTGGTTGCTCTGACAACCGTGGGAACCACTGTGACGCAAGAGCACCCGCTCGCCACTCGCGCATGCGCATTGGCTGGGCCGCCCCGCGCTCCGCTGCCGGCAGTCAGGCTGCGTCCCCTTTAAACGACGGTGGCCGCTGGGCGCCAGGGGCTCTCCTGCTGCAGCCTGGGCAGCGGCTGCACCCGGGGTCCAGTAGGGGGCCGCGTGGGAGAGGCGGCCGCGGGCGGCGTCCCAGGATCAAACCCCAGGAGTCCCGTCTTCAGGACCTCCGTGAGCCGATTTCCATCGGGGGAGGGGGAGCTTCAGGGCGCCTGCTGGGGTCAGGTCACGACCTCCCATCAGATCCGATTCTGGACCCCTCCGGGTAAGAATGGATGGTCTGAGCACATGGACTGAGGCAGGCAGGGCCTGGCTGCAGCCCAGAATGATCCCATGGGCCTCAAGGCGTGGAGTCAGCTGAAAGTTCACTGACCCGTGAGCCCTCTGCCGCCCTCCTTTGAAACAGCAGTGCCCTGCCGGGATACTGAAGGGCCTGGGACCTAGCCGCGGGCCAAAAGTTTCAGGGGGTCAGTCCAGCCAGGAGCAGAGGGGAGTCTCATTCTCAGGAATGAGACTGGATGTGCAGAGGAAATGCGACCAGCACCTGTCCCAGAAGACAAGGACTTGTCTTTCAAAGGGGGAGGGGGGCAGAGGGCTCAGATGCGTCAGTGACCTTTCAGTTGACAGCGCAGCCTTGTGGCCTGTGGGATGATGGTGGGCTGCAGCCAGACCCTGCCTGCCTCACTACATGTGCTCAGCCCATGCTTTCTCACCCGGAGGCTCCAGAATCGGATCTGAAGCGGAGTCCTGAGACCCCAGCAGGCGCCCTGAAGCTCCCCCTCCCCTGGTGGAAATCGGCTGAAACCCAAGCAGGTTTGCAGAGAGAAACAATCATGACAGGGGTCTCCAGGAAGTGTCTCCCTGATGGACTGGGAAGTGATCCTTCTGGAAGACATCCAGCCAGCCCAGGAAGCATCTAAGCCCCGGAGAAACAGGGGATACACAGCCAGAGGGAGGACGGAGGAGAGGCCAGAGCCCAGGCGGGGTAGAGCACCGTGCCACTGCCACGGGCTTCATCAGAGGGGTGCCAAACGGGTGGCTTGTCAACTGAGGCCAGCGTTCCAGTGACTGGGATTGTGGCCATCTCCCATTCCCGGCTTCCTCTTTCAGCCTGTGTCGTGGTGTGGCTTCTTTTCTCAGAGAAGAGCCCTGAAAAGATCCAAGCCTCTTCTGTGATGTGGGCCTCCTCCTCTCCTGCCGGACAATGAGCTCCCGAGCGGCTTTTGTCCATGGCTGGACTGTGTTCGTCTTGATCTCAGAAAAGAGGCCGCACGGGATGGCCATGAGATTTCAACGGCTCCGGGAGCAACGCATCTCCTCACGTGGTCGAAGCCTTGGCAATCCCAAAGTGGAACCGCCGGGAAAACGGTTGACAAGCGGACACATGACCCAGGCACAGACGCAGAGGGAGGCTCACCAAAGATAGGCCGACATGCAAGACACCGTTTTCTGGCGCATCGGGCACGTTTCTCCAAACACACAAACACACACACACACACACACACACACACACATACACACCCCAACCGACAGAGAGAGGGCAAGAAACTCACAGAGTGTGAGAGACAGACAGAGAAGCGAAAATGGGAGACACACAAACACATACACACACCGGCAGTCCTACAGCAGTGGCACAGAAACAAACACCCCCAGGCAGGCGCTGAGGCTACGGGGTTCGGCTCTCGAGCAGAACGACCCTCGGTTGAGAGAGCAGCCCACCGGCCCGCAGGCCGACCCGTCTTCGAGATCCCGGGGGCACGACTTTCGGGGAGACTCACCCGAACAGCGTCCGGGCGGGTCTGAGGCTGGGATGCGGCGCTGCTTCCCCCGGACTCCGCCTGTGCTTTCAACATCCTGGGCAGCCCTATGCCACGACTCCTGGCATCCGGAGACGGTCCTGTCGACCCCGTGGAGAGGTCAGGCTGGAGTCTCGGAGCCCCGCCACCCAAGCACTGCCACGGAGGGCTCCTGTTTGCCAGGCCTCAGGGCGTGGTTGCTCTGACAACCGTGGGAACCACTGTGACGCAAGAGCACCCGCTCGCCACTCGCGCATGCGCATTGGCTGGGCCGCCCCGCGCTCCGCTGCCGGCAGTCAGGCTGCGTCCCCTTTAAACGACGGTGGCCGCTGGGCGCCAGGGGCTCTCCTGCTGCAGCCTGGGCAGCGGCTGCACCCGGGGTCCAGTAGGGGGCCGCGTGGGAGAGGCGGCCGCGGGCGGCGTCCCAGGATCAAACCCCAGGAGTCCCGTCTTCAGGACCTCCGTGAGCCGATTTCCATCGGGGGAGGGGGAGCTTCAGGGCGCCTGCTGGGGTCAGGTCACGACCTCCCATCAGATCCGATTCTGGACCCCTCCGGGTAAGAATGGATGGTCTGAGCACATGGACTGAGGCAGGCAGGGCCTGGCTGCAGCCCAGAATGATCCCATGGGCCTCAAGGCGTGGAGTCAGCTGAAAGTTCACTGACCCGTGAGCCCTCTGCCGCCCTCCTTTGAAACAGCAGTGCCCTGCCGGGATACTGAAGGGCCTGGGACCTAGCCGCGGGCCAAAAGTTTCAGGGGGTCAGTCCAGCCAGGAGCAGAGGGGAGTCTCATTCTCAGGAATGAGACTGGATGTGCAGAGGAAATGCGACCAGCACCTGTCCCAGAAGACAAGGACTTGTCTTTCAAAGGGGGAGGGGGGCAGAGGGCTCAGATGCGTCAGTGACCTTTCAGTTGACAGCGCAGCCTTGTGGCCTGTGGGATGATGGTGGGCTGCAGCCAGACCCTGCCTGCCTCACTACATGTGCTCAGCCCATGCTTTCTCACCCGGAGGCTCCAGAATCGGATCTGAAGCGGAGTCCTGAGACCCCAGCAGGCGCCCTGAAGCTCCCCCTCCCCTGGTGGAAATCGGCTGAAACCCAAGCAGGTTTGCAGAGAGAAACAATCATGACAGGGGTCTCCAGGAAGTGTCTCCCTGATGGACTGGGAAGTGATCCTTCTGGAAGACATCCAGCCAGCCCAGGAAGCATCTAAGCCCCGGAGAAACAGGGGATACACAGCCAGAGGGAGGACGGAGGAGAGGCCAGAGCCCAGGCGGGGTAGAGCACCGTGCCACTGCCACGGGCTTCATCAGAGGGGTGCCAAACGGGTGGCTTGTCAACTGAGGCCAGCGTTCCAGTGACTGGGATTGTGGCCATCTCCCATTCCCGGCTTCCTCTTTCAGCCTGTGTCGTGGTGTGGCTTCTTTTCTCAGAGAAGAGCCCTGAAAAGATCCAAGCCTCTTCTGTGATGTGGGCCTCCTCCTCTCCTGCCGGACAATGAGCTCCCGTGCGGCTTTTGTCCGTGGCTGGACTGTGTTCGTCTTGATCTCAGAAAAGAGGCCGCACGGGATGGCCATGAGATTTCAACGGCTCCGGGAGCAACGCATCTCCTCACGTGGTCGAAGCCTTGGCAATCCCAAAGTGGAACCGCCGGGAAAACGGTTGACAAGCGGACACATGACCCAGGCACAGACGCAGAGGGAGGCTCACCAAAGATAGGCCGACATGCAAGACACCGTTTTCTGGCGCATCGGGCACGTTTCTCCAAACACACAAACACACACACACACACACACACACACACACACACACACACACACACACCCCAACCGACAGAGAGAGGGCAAGAAACTCACAGAGTGTGAGAGACAGACAGAGAAGCGAAAATGGGAGACACACAAACACATACACACACCGGCAGTCCTACAGCAGTGGCACAGAAACAAACACCCCCAGGCAGGGGCTGAGGCTACGGGGTTCGGCTCTCGAGCAGAACGACCCTCGGTTGAGAGAGCAGCCCACCGGCCCGCAGGCCGACCCGTCTTCGAGATCCCGGGGGCACGACTTTCGGGGAGACTCACCCGAACAGCGTCCGGGCGTGTCTCAGGCTGGGATGCGGCGCTGCTTCCCCCGGACTCCGCCTGTGCTTTCAACATCCTGGGCAGCCCTATGCCACGACTCCTGGCATCCGGAGACGGTCCTGTCGACCCCGTGGAGAGGTCAGGCTGGAGTCTCGGAGCCCCGCCACCCAAGCACTGCCACGGAGGGCTCCTGTTTGCCAGGCCTCAGGGCGTGGTTGCTCTGACAACCGTGGGAACCACTGTGACGCAAGAGCACCCGCTCGCCACTCGCGCATGCGCATTGGCTGGGCCGCCCCGCGCTCCGCTGCCGGCAGTCAGGCTGCGTCCCCTTTAAACGACGGTGGCCGCTGGGCGCCAGGGGCTCTCCTGCTGCAGCCTGGGCAGCGGCTGCACCCGGGGTCCAGTAGGGGGCCGCGTGGGAGAGGCGGCCGCGGGCGGCGTCCCAGGATCAAACCCCAGGAGTCCCGTCTTCAGGACCTCCGTGAGCCGATTTCCATCGGGGGAGGGGGAGCTTCAGGGCGCCTGCTGGGGTCAGGTCACGACCTCCCATCAGATCCGATTCTGGACCCCTCCGGGTAAGAATGGATGGTCTGAGCACATGGACTGAGGCAGGCAGGGCCTGGCTGCAGCCCAGAATGATCCCATGGGCCTCAAGGCGTGGAGTCAGCTGAAAGTTCACTGACCCGTGAGCCCTCTGCCGCCCTCCTTTGAAACAGCAGTGCCCTGCCGGGATACTGAAGGGCCTGGGACCTAGCCGCGGGCCAAAAGTTTCAGGGGGTCAGTCCAGCCAGGAGCAGAGGGGAGTCTCATTCTCAGGAATGAGACTGGATGTGCAGAGGAAATGCGACCAGCACCTGTCCCAGAAGACAAGGACTTGTCTTTCAAAGGGGGAGGGGGGCAGAGGGCTCAGATGCGTCAGTGACCTTTCAGTTGACAGCGCAGCCTTGTGGCCTGTGGGATGATGGTGGGCTGCAGCCAGACCCTGCCTGCCTCACTACATGTGCTCAGCCCATGCTTTCTCACCCGGAGGCTCCAGAATCGGATCTGAAGCGGAGTCCTGAGACCCCAGCAGGCGCCCTGAAGCTCCCCCTCCCCTGGTGGAAATCGGCTGAAACCCAAGCAGGTTTGCAGAGAGAAACAATCATGACAGGGGTCTCCAGGAAGTGTCTCCCTGATGGACTGGGAAGTGATCCTTCTGGAAGACATCCAGGCAGCCCAGGAAGCATCTAAGCCCCGGAGAAACAGGGGATACACAGCCAGAGGGAGGACGGAGGAGAGGCCAGAGCCCAGGCGGGGTAGAGCACCGTGCCACTGCCACGGGCTTCATCAGAGGGGTGCCAAACGGGTGGCTTGTCAACTGAGGCCAGCGTTCCAGTGACTGGGATTGTGGCCATCTCCCATTCCCGGCTTCCTCTTTCAGCCTGTGTCGTGGTGTGGCTTCTTTTCTCAGAGAAGAGCCCTGAAAAGATCCAAGCCTCTTCTGTGATGTGGGCCTCCTCCTCTCCTGCCGGACAATGAGCTCCCGTGCGGCTTTTGTCCGTGGCTGGACTGTGTTCGTCTTGATCTCAGAAAAGAGGCCGCACGGGATGGCCATGAGATTTCAACGGCTCCGGGAGCAACGCATCTCCTCACGTGGTCGAAGCCTTGGCAATCCCAAAGTGGAACCGCCGGGAAAACGGTTGACAAGCGGACACATGACCCAGGCACAGACGCAGAGGGAGGCTCACCAAAGATAGGCCGACATGCAAGACACCGTTTTCTGGCGCATCGGGCACGTTTCTCCAAACACACAAACACACACACACACACACACACACACACACACACACACCCCAACCGACAGAGAGAGGGCAAGAAACTCACAGAGTGTGAGAGACAGACAGAGAAGCGAAAATGGGAGACACACAAACACATACACACACCGGCAGTCCTACAGCAGTGGCACAGAAACAAACACCCCCAGGCAGGGGCTGAGGCTACGGGGTTCGGCTCTCGAGCAGAACGACCCTCGGTTGAGAGAGCAGCCCACCGGCCCGCAGGCCGACCCGTCTTCGAGATCCCGGGGGCACGACTTTCGGGGAGACTCACCCGAACAGCGTCCGGGCGTGTCTCAGGCTGGGATGCGGCGCTGCTTCCCCCGGACTCCGCCTGTGCTTTCAACATCCTGGGCAGCCCTATGCCACGACTCCTGGCATCCGGAGACGGTCCTGTCGACCCCGTGGAGAGGTCAGGCTGGAGTCTCGGAGCCCCGCCACCCAAGCACTGCCACGGAGGGCTCCTGTTTGCCAGGCCTCAGGGCGTGGTTGCTCTGACAACCGTGGGAACCACTGTGACGCAAGAGCACCCGCTCGCCACTCGCGCATGCGCATTGGCTGGGCCGCCCCGCGCTCCGCTGCCGGCAGTCAGGCTGCGTCCCCTTTAAACGACGGTGGCCGCTGGGCGCCAGGGGCTCTCCTGCTGCAGCCTGGGCAGCGGCTGCACCCGGGGTCCAGTAGGGGGCCGCGTGGGAGAGGCGGCCGCGGGCGGCGTCCCAGGATCAAACCCCAGGAGTCCCGTCTTCAGGACCTCCGTGAGCCGATTTCCATCGGGGGAGGGGGAGCTTCAGGGCGCCTGCTGGGGTCAGGTCACGACCTCCCATCAGATCCGATTCTGGACCCCTCCGGGTAAGAATGGATGGTCTGAGCACATGGACTGAGGCAGGCAGGGCCTGGCTGCAGCCCAGAATGATCCCATGGGCCTCAAGGCGTGGAGTCAGCTGAAAGTTCACTGACCCGTGAGCCCTCTGCCGCCCTCCTTTGAAACAGCAGTGCCCTGCCGGGATACTGAAGGGCCTGGGACCTAGCCGCGGGCCAAAAGTTTCAGGGGGTCAGTCCAGCCAGGAGCAGAGGGGAGTCTCATTCTCAGGAATGAGACTGGATGTGCAGAGGAAATGCGACCAGCACCTGTCCCAGAAGACAAGGACTTGTCTTTCAAAGGGGGAGGGGGGCAGAGGGCTCAGATGCGTCAGTGACCTTTCAGTTGACAGCGCAGCCTTGTGGCCTGTGGGATGATGGTGGGCTGCAGCCAGACCCTGCCTGCCTCACTACATGTGCTCAGCCCATGCTTTCTCACCCGGAGGCTCCAGAATCGGATCTGAAGCGGAGTCCTGAGACCCCAGCAGGCGCCCTGAAGCTCCCCCTCCCCTGGTGGAAATCGGCTGAAACCCAAGCAGGTTTGCAGAGAGAAACAATCATGACAGGGGTCTCCAGGAAGTGTCTCCCTGATGGACTGGGAAGTGATCCTTCTGGAAGACATCCAGGCAGCCCAGGAAGCATCTAAGCCCCGGAGAAACAGGGGATACACAGCCAGAGGGAGGACGGAGGAGAGGCCAGAGCCCAGGCGGGGTAGAGCACCGTGCCACTGCCACGGGCTTCATCAGAGGGGTGCCAAACGGGTGGCTTGTCAACTGAGGCCAGCGTTCCAGTGACTGGGATTGTGGCCATCTCCCATTCCCGGCTTCCTCTTTCAGCCTGTGTCGTGGTGTGGCTTCTTTTCTCAGAGAAGAGCCCTGAAAAGATCCAAGCCTCTTCTGTGATGTGGGCCTCCTCCTCTCCTGCCGGACAATGAGCTCCCGTGCGGCTTTTGTCCGTGGCTGGACTGTGTTCGTCTTGATCTCAGAAAAGAGGCCGCACGGGATGGCCATGAGATTTCAACGGCTCCGGGAGCAACGCATCTCCTCACGTGGTCGAAGCCTTGGCAATCCCAAAGTGGAACCGCCGGGAAAACGGTTGACAAGCGGACACATGACCCAGGCACAGACGCAGAGGGAGGCTCACCAAAGATAGGCCGACATGCAAGACACCGTTTTCTGGCGCATCGGGCACGTTTCTCCAAACACACAAACACACACACACACACACACACACACACACACACACACACCCCAACCGACAGAGAGAGGGCAAGAAACTCACAGAGTGTGAGAGACAGACAGAGAAGCGAAAATGGGAGACACACAAACACATACACACACCGGCAGTCCTACAGCAGTGGCACAGAAACAAACACCCCCAGGCAGGGGCTGAGGCTACGGGGTTCGGCTCTCGAGCAGAACGACCCTCGGTTGAGAGAGCAGCCCACCGGCCCGCAGGCCGACCCGTCTTCGAGATCCCGGGGGCACGACTTTCGGGGAGACTCACCCGAACAGCGTCCGGGCGGGTCTCAGGCTGGGATGCGGCGCTGCTTCCCCCGGACTCCGCCTGTGCTTTCAACATCCTGGGCAGCCCTATGCCACGACTCCTGGCATCCGGAGACGGTCCTGTCGACCCCGTGGAGAGGTCAGGCTGGAGTCTCGGAGCCCCGCCACCCAAGCACTGCCACGGAGGGCTCCTGTTTGCCAGGCCTCAGGGCGTGGTTGCTCTGACAACCGTGGGAACCACTGTGACGCAAGAGCACCCGCTCGCCACTCGCGCATGCGCATTGGCTGGGCCGCCCCGCGCTCCGCTGCCGGCAGTCAGGCTGCGTCCCCTTTAAACGACGGTGGCCGCTGGGCGCCAGGGGCTCTCCTGCTGCAGCCTGGGCAGCGGCTGCACCCGGGGTCCAGTAGGGGGCCGCGTGGGAGAGGCGGCCGCGGGCGGCGTCCCAGGATCAAACCCCAGGAGTCCCGTCTTCAGGACCTCCGTGAGCCGATTTCCATCGGGGGAGGGGGAGCTTCAGGGCGCCTGCTGGGGTCAGGTCACGACCTCCCATCAGATCCGATTCTGGACCCCTCCGGGTAAGAATGGATGGTCTGAGCACATGGACTGAGGCAGGCAGGGCCTGGCTGCAGCCCAGAATGATCCCATGGGCCTCAAGGCGTGGAGTCAGCTGAAAGTTCACTGACCCGTGAGCCCTCTGCCGCCCTCCTTTGAAACAGCAGTGCCCTGCCGGGATACTGAAGGGCCTGGGACCTAGCCGCGGGCCAAAAGTTTCAGGGGGTCAGTCCAGCCAGGAGCAGAGGGGAGTCTCATTCTCAGGAATGAGACTGGATGTGCAGAGGAAATGCGACCAGCACCTGTCCCAGAAGACAAGGACTTGTCTTTCAAAGGGGGAGGGGGGCAGAGGGCTCAGATGCGTCAGTGACCTTTCAGTTGACAGCGCAGCCTTGTGGCCTGTGGGATGATGGTGGGCTGCAGCCAGACCCTGCCTGCCTCACTACATGTGCTCAGCCCATGCTTTCTCACCCGGAGGCTCCAGAATCGGATCTGAAGCGGAGTCCTGAGACCCCAGCAGGCGCCCTGAAGCTCCCCCTCCCCTGGTGGAAATCGGCTGAAACCCAAGCAGGTTTGCAGAGAGAAACAATCATGACAGGGGTCTCCAGGAAGTGTCTCCCTGATGGACTGGGAAGTGATCCTTCTGGAAGACATCCAGGCAGCCCAGGAAGCATCTAAGCCCCGGAGAAACAGGGGATACACAGCCAGAGGGAGGACGGAGGAGAGGCCAGAGCCCAGGCGGGGTAGAGCACCGTGCCACTGCCACGGGCTTCATCAGAGGGGTGCCAAACGGGTGGCTTGTCAACTGAGGCCAGCGTTCCAGTGACTGGGATTGTGGCCATCTCCCATTCCCGGCTTCCTCTTTCAGCCTATGTCGTGGTGTGGCTTCTTTTCTCAGAGAAGAGCCCTGAAAAGATCCAAGCCTCTTCTGTGATGTGGGCCTCCTCCTCTCCTGCCGGACAATGAGCTCCCGTGCGGCTTTTGTCCGTGGCTGGACTGTGTTCGTCTTGATCTCAGAAAAGAGGCCGCACGGGATGGCCATGAGATTTCAACGGCTCCGGGAGCAACGCATCTCCTCACGTGGTCGAAGCCTTGGCAATCCCAAAGTGGAACCGCCGGGAAAACGGTTGACAAGCGGACACATGACCCAGGCACAGACGCAGAGGGAGGCTCACCAAAGATAGGCCGACATGCAAGACACCGTTTTCTGGCGCATCGGGCACGTTTCTCCAAACACACAAACACACACACACACACACACACACACACACACACACACCCCAACCGACAGAGAGAGGGCAAGAAACTCACAGAGTGTGAGAGACAGACAGAGAAGCGAAAATGGGAGACACACAAACACATACACACACCGGCAGTCCTACAGCAGTGGCACAGAAACAAACACCCCCAGGCAGGGGCTGAGGCTACGGGGTTCGGCTCTCGAGCAGAACGACCCTCGGTTGAGAGAGCAGCCCACCGGCCCGCAGGCCGACCCGTCTTCGAGATCCCGGGGGCACGACTTTCGGGGAGACTCACCCGAACAGCGTCCGGGCGGGTCTGAGGCTGGGATGCGGCGCTGCTTCCCCCGGACTCCGCCTGTGCTTTCAACATCCTGGGCAGCCCTATGCCACGACTCCTGGCATCCGGAGACGGTCCTGTCGACCCCGTGGAGAGGTCAGGCTGGAGTCTCGGAGCCCCGCCACCCAAGCACTGCCACGGAGGGCTCCTGTTTGCCAGGCCTCAGGGCGTGGTTGCTCTGACAACCGTGGGAACCACTGTGACGCAAGAGCACCCGCTCGCCACTCGCGCATGCGCATTGGCTGGGCCGCCCCGCGCTCCGCTGCCGGCAGTCAGGCTGCGTCCCCTTTAAACGACGGTGGCCGCTGGGCGCCAGGGGCTCTCCTGCTGCAGCCTGGGCAGCGGCTGCACCCGGGGTCCAGTAGGGGGCCGCGTGGGAGAGGCGGCCGCGGGCGGCGTCCCAGGATCAAACCCCAGGAGTCCCGTCTTCAGGACCTCCGTGAGCCGATTTCCATCGGGGGAGGGGGAGCTTCAGGGCGCCTGCTGGGGTCAGGTCACGACCTCCCATCAGATCCGATTCTGGACCCCTCCGGGTAAGAATGGATGGTCTGAGCACATGGACTGAGGCAGGCAGGGCCTGGCTGCAGCCCAGAATGATCCCATGGGCCTCAAGGCGTGGAGTCAGCTGAAAGTTCACTGACCCGTGAGCCCTCTGCCGCCCTCCTTTGAAACAGCAGTGCCCTGCCGGGATACTGAAGGGCCTGGGACCTAGCCGCGGGCCAAAAGTTTCAGGGGGTCAGTCCAGCCAGGAGCAGAGGGGAGTCTCATTCTCAGGAATGAGACTGGATGTGCAGAAGAAATGCGACCAGCACCTGTCCCAGAAGACAAGGACTTGTCTTTCAAAGGGGGAGGGGGGCAGAGGGCTCAGATGCATCAGTGACCTTTCAGTTGACAGCGCAGGCTTGTGGCCTGTGGGATGATGGTGGGCTGCAGCCAGACCCTGCCTGCCTCACTACATGTGCTCAGCCCATGCTTTCTCACCCGGAGGCTCCAGAATCGGATCTGAAGCGGAGTCCTGAGACCCCAGCAGGCGCCCTGAAGCTCCCCCTCCCCTGGTGGAAATCGGCTGAAACCCAAGCAGGTTTGCAGAGAGAAACAATCATGACAGGGATCTCCAGGAAGTGTCTCCCTGATGGACTGGGAAGTGATCCTTCTGGAAGACATCCAGCCAGCCCAGGAAGCATCTAAGCCCCGGAGAAACAGGGGATACACAGCCAGAGGGAGGACGGAGGAGAGGCCAGAGCCCAGGCGGGGTAGAGCACCGTGCCACTGCCACGGGCTTCATCAGAGGGGTGCCAAACGGGTGGCTTGTCAAGTGAGGCCAGCGTTCCAGTGACTGGGATTGTGGCCATCTCCCATTCCCGGCTTCCTCTTTCAGCCTGTGTCGTGGTGTGGCTTCTTTTCTCAGAGAAGAGCCCTGAAAAGATCCAAGCCTCTTCTGTGATGTGGGCCTCCTCCTCTCCTGCCGGACAATGAGCTCCCGTGCGGCTTTTGTCCGTGGCTGGACTGTGTTCGTCTTGATCTCAGAAAAGAGGCCGCACGGGATGGCCATGAGATTTCAACGGCTCCGGGAGCAACGCATCTCCTCACGTGGTCGAAGCCTTGGCAATCCCAAAGTGGAACCGCCGGGAAAACGGTTGACAAGCGGACACATGACCCAGGCACAGACGCAGAGGGAGGCTCACCAAAGATAGGCCGACATGCAAGACACCGTTTTCTGGCGCATCGGGCACGTTTCTCCAAACACACACACACACACACACACACACACACACACCCCAACCGACAGAGAGAGGGCAAGAAACTCACAGAGTGTGAGAGACAGACAGAGAAGCGAAAATGGGAGACACACAAACACATACACACACCGGCAGTCCTACAGCAGTGGCACAGAAACAAACACCCCCAGGCAGGCGCTGAGGCTACGGGGTTCGGCTCTCGAGCAGAACGACCCTCGGTTGAGAGAGCAGCCCACCGGCCCGCAGGCCGACCCGTCTTCGAGATCCCGGGGGCACGACTTTCGGGGAGACTCACCCGAACAGCGTCCGGGCGGGTCTGAGGCTGGGATGCGGCGCTGCTTCCCCCGGACTCCGCCTGTGCTTTCAACATCCTGGGCAGCCCTATGCCACGACTCCTGGCATCCGGAGACGGTCCTGTCGACCCCGTGGAGAGGTCAGGCTGGAGTCTCGGAGCCCCGCCACCCAAGCACTGCCACGGAGGGCTCCTGTTTGCCAGGCCTCAGGGCGTGGTTGCTCTGACAACCGTGGGAACCACTGTGACGCAAGAGCACCCGCTCGAAACTCGCGCATGCGCATTGGCTGGGCCGCCCCGCGCTCCGCTGCCGGCAGTCAGGCTGCGTCCCCTTTAAACGACGGTGGCCGCTGGGCGCCAGGGGCTCTCCTGCTGCAGCCTGGGCAGCGGCTGCACCCGGGGTCCAGTAGGGGGCCGCGTGGGAGAGGCGGCCGCGGGCGGCGTCCCAGGATCAAACCCCAGGAGTCCCGTCTTCAGGACCTCCGTGAGCCGATTTCCATCGGGGGAGGGGGAGCTTCAGGGCGCCTGCTGGGGTCAGGTCACGACCTCCCATCAGATCCGATTCTGGACCCCTCCGGGTAAGAATGGATGGTCTGAGCACATGGACTGAGGCAGGCAGGGCCTGGCTGCAGCCCAGAATGATCCCATGGGCCTCAAGGCGTGGAGTCAGCTGAAAGTTCACTGACCCGTGAGCCCTCTGCCTCCCTCCTTTGAAACAGCAGTGCCCTGCCGGGATACTGAAGGGCCTGGGACCTAGCCGCGGGCCAAAAGTTTCAGGGGGTCAGTCCAGCCAGGAGCAGAGGGGAGTCTCATTCTCAGGAATGAGACTGGATGTGCAGAGGAAATGCGACCAGCACCTGTCCCAGAAGACAAGGACTTGTCTTTCAAAGGGGGAGGGGGGCAGAGGGCTCAGATGCGTCAGTGACCTTTCAGTTGACAGCGCAGCCTTGTGGCCTGTGGGATGATGGTGGGCTGCAGCCAGACCCTGCCTGCCTCACTACATGTGCTCAGCCCATGCTTTCTCACCCGGAGGCTCCAGAATCGGATCTGAAGCGGAGTCCTGAGACCCCAGCAGGCGCCCTGAAGCTCCCCCTCCCCTGGTGGAAATCGGCTGAAACCCAAGCAGGTTTGCAGAGAGAAACAATCATGACAGGGGTCTCCAGGAAGTGTCTCCCTGATGGACTGGGAAGTGATCCTTCTGGAAGACATCCAGCCAGCCCAGGAAGCATCTAAGCCCCGGAGAAACAGGGGATACACAGCCAGAGGGAGGACGGAGGAGAGGCCAGAGCCCAGGCGGGGTAGAGCACCGTGCCACTGCCACGGGCTTCATCAGAGGGGTGCCAAACGGGTGGCTTGTCAAGTGAGGCCAGCGTTCCAGTGACTGGGATTGTGGCCATCTCCCATTCCCGGCTTCCTCTTTCAGCCTGTGTCGTGGTGTGGCTTCTTTTCTCAGAGAAGAGCCCTGAAAAGATCCAAGCCTCTTCTGTGATGTGGGCCTCCTCCTCTCCTGCCGGACAATGAGCTCCCGTGCGGCTTTTGTCCATGGCTGGACTGTGTTCGTCTTGATCTCAGAAAAGAGGCCGCACGGGATGGCCATGAGATTTCAACGGCTCCGGGAGCAACGCATCTCCTCACGTGGTCGAAGCCTTGGCAATCCCAAAGTGGAACCGCCGGGAAAACGGTTGACAAGCGGACACATGACCCAGGCACAGACGCAGAGGGAGGCTCACCAAAGATAGGCCGACATGCAAGACACCGTTTTCTGGCGCATCGGGCACGTTTCTCCAAACACACAAACACACACACACACACACACACACACACACACACACACACACACACCAACCGACAGAGAGAGGGCAAGAAACTCACAGAGTGTGAGAGACAGACAGAGAAGCGAAAATGGGAGACACACAAACACATACACACACCGGCAGTCCTACAGCAGTGGCACAGAAACAAACACCCCCAGGCAGGCGCTGAGGCTACGGGGTTCGGCTCTCGAGCAGAACGACCCTCGGTTGAGAGAGCAGCCCACCGGCCCGCAGGCCGACCCGTCTTCGAGATCCCGGGGGCACGACTTTCGGGGAGACTCACCCGAACAGCGTCCGGGCGGGTCTCAGGCTGGGATGCGGCGCTGCTTCCCCCGGACTCCGCCTGTGCTTTCAACATCCTGGGCAGCCCTATGCCACGACTCCTGGCATCCGGAGACGGTCCTGTCGACCCCGTGGAGAGGTCAGGCTGGAGTCTCGGAGCCCCGCCACCCAAGCACTGCCACGGAGGGCTCCTGTTTGCCAGGCCTCAGGGCGTGGTTGCTCTGACAACCGTGGGAACCACTGTGACGCAAGAGCACCCGCTCGCCACTCGCGCATGCGCATTGGCTGGGCCGCCCCGCGCTCCGCTGCCGGCAGTCAGGCTGCGTCCCCTTTAAACGACGGTGGCCGCTGGGCGCCAGGGGCTCTCCTGCTGCAGCCTGGGCAGCGGCTGCACCCGGGGTCCAGTAGGGGGCCGCGTGGGAGAGGCGGCCGCGGGCGGCGTCCCAGGATCAAACCCCAGGAGTCCCGTCTTCAGGACCTCCGTGAGCCGATTTCCATCGGGGGAGGGGGAGCTTCAGGGCGCCTGCTGGGGTCAGGTCACGACCTCCCATCAGATCCGATTCTGGACCCCTCCGGGTAAGAATGGATGGTCTGAGCACATGGACTGAGGCAGGCAGGGCCTGGCTGCAGCCCAGAATGATCCCATGGGCCTCAAGGCGTGGAGTCAGCTGAAAGTTCACTGACCCGTGAGCCCTCTGCCTCCCTCCTTTGAAACAGCAGTGCCCTGCCGGGATACTGAAGGGCCTGGGACCTAGCCGCGGGCCAAAAGTTTCAGGGGGTCAGTCCAGCCAGGAGCAGAGGGGAGTCTCATTCTCAGGAATGAGACTGGATGTGCAGAGGAAATGCGACCAGCACCTGTCCCAGAAGACAAGGACTTGTCTTTCAAAGGGGGAGGGGGGCAGAGGGCTCAGATGCGTCAGTGACCTTTCAGTTGACAGCGCAGCCTTGCGGCCTGTGGGATGATGGTGGGCTGCAGCCAGACCCTGCCTGCCTCACTACATGTGCTCAGCCCATGCTTTCTCACCCGGAGGCTCCAGAATCGGATCTGAAGCGGAGTCCTGAGACCCCAGCAGGCGCCCTGAAGCTCCCCCTCCCCTGGTGGAAATCGGCTGAAACCCAAGCAGGTTTGCAGAGAGAAACAATCATGACAGGGGTCTCCAGGAAGTGTCTCCCTGATGGACTGGGAAGTGATCCTTCTGGAAGACATCCAGGCAGCCCAGGAAGCATCTAAGCCCCGGAGAAACAGGGGATACACAGCCAGAGGGAGGACGGAGGAGAGGCCAGAGCCCAGGCGGGGTAGAGCACCGTGCCACTGCCACGGGCTTCATCAGAGGGGTGCCAAACGGGTGGCTTGTCAACTGAGGCCAGCGTTCCAGTGACTGGGATTGTGGCCATCTCCCATTCCCGGCTTCCTCTTTCAGCCTATGTCGTGGTGTGGCTTCTTTTCTCAGAGAAGAGCCCTGAAAAGATCCAAGCCTCTTCTGTGATGTGGGCCTCCTCCTCTCCTGCCGGACAATGAGCTCCCGTGCGGCTTTTGTCCGTGGCTGGACTGTGTTCGTCTTGATCTCAGAAAAGAGGCCGCACGGGATGGCCATGAGATTTCAACGGCTCCGGGAGCAACGCATCTCCTCACGTGGTCGAAGCCTTGGCAATCCCAAAGTGGAACCGCCGGGAAAACGGTTGACAAGCGGACACATGACCCAGGCACAGACGCAGAGGGAGGCTCACCAAAGATAGGCCGACATGCAAGACACCGTTTTCTGGCGCATCGGGCACGTTTCTCCAAACACACAAACACACACACACACACACACACACACACACACACACCCCAACCGACAGAGAGAGGGCAAGAAACTCACAGAGTGTGAGAGACAGACAGAGAAGCGAAAATGGGAGACACACAAACACATACACACACCGGCAGTCCTACAGCAGTGGCACAGAAACAAACACCCCCAGGCAGGGGCTGAGGCTACGGGGTTCGGCTCTCGAGCAGAACGACCCTCGGTTGAGAGAGCAGCCCACCGGCCCGCAGGCCGACCCGTCTTCGAGATCCCGGGGGCACGACTTTCGGGGAGACTCACCCGAACAGCGTCCGGGCGGGTCTGAGGCTGGGATGCGGCGCTGCTTCCCCCGGACTCCGCCTGTGCTTTCAACATCCTGGGCAGCCCTATGCCACGACTCCTGGCATCCGGAGACGGTCCTGTCGACCCCGTGGAGAGGTCAGGCTGGAGTCTCGGAGCCCCGCCGCCCAAGCACTGCCACGGAGGGCTCCTGTTTGCCAGGCCTCAGGGCGTGGTTGCTCTGACAACCGTGGGAACCACTGTGACGCAAGAGCACCCGCTCGCCACTCGCGCATGCGCATTGGCTGGGCCGCCCCGCGCTCCGCTGCCGGCAGTCAGGCTGCGTCCCCTTTAAACGACGGTGGCCGCTGGGCGCCAGGGGCTCTCCTGCTGCAGCCTGGGCAGCGGCTGCACCCGGGGTCCAGTAGGGGGCCGCGTGGGAGAGGCGGCCGCGGGCGGCGTCCCAGGATCAAACCCCAGGAGTCCCGTCTTCAGGACCTCCGTGAGCCGATTTCCATCGGGGGAGGGGGAGCTTCAGGGCGCCTGCTGGGGTCAGGTCACGACCTCCCATCAGATCCGATTCTGGACCCCTCCGGGTAAGAATGGATGGTCTGAGCACATGGACTGAGGCAGGCAGGGCCTGGCTGCAGCCCAGAATGATCCCATGGGCCTCAAGGCGTGGAGTCAGCTGAAAGTTCACTGACCCGTGAGCCCTCTGCCGCCCTCCTTTGAAACAGCAGTGCCCTGCCGGGATACTGAAGGGCCTGGGACCTAGCCGCGGGCCAAAAGTTTCAGGGGGTCAGTCCAGCCAGGAGCAGAGGGGAGTCTCATTCTCAGGAATGAGACTGGATGTGCAGAGGAAATGCGACCAGCACCTGTCCCAGAAGACAAGGACTTGTCTTTCAAAGGGGGAGGGGGGCAGAGGGCTCAGATGCGTCAGTGACCTTTCAGTTGACAGCGCAGCCTTGTGGCCTGTGGGATGATGGTGGGCTGCAGCCAGACCCTGCCTGCCTCACTACATGTGCTCAGCCCATGCTTTCTCACCCGGAGGCTCCAGAATCGGATCTGAAGCGGAGTCCTGAGACCCCAGCAGGCGCCCTGAAGCTCCCCCTCCCCTGGTGGAAATCGGCTGAAACCCAAGCAGGTTTGCAGAGAGAAACAATCATGACAGGGGTCTCCAGGAAGTGTCTCCCTGATGGACTGGGAAGTGATCCTTCTGGAAGACATCCAGGCAGCCCAGGAAGCATCTAAGCCCCGGAGAAACAGGGGATACACAGCCAGAGGGAGGACGGAGGAGAGGCCAGAGCCCAGGCGGGGTAGAGCACCGTGCCACTGCCACGGGCTTCATCAGAGGGGTGCCAAACGGGTGGCTTGTCAACTGAGGCCAGCGTTCCAGTGACTGGGATTGTGGCCATCTCCCATTCCCGGCTTCCTCTTTCAGCCTGTGTCGTGGTGTGGCTTCTTTTCTCAGAGAAGAGCCCTGAAAAGATCCAAGCCTCTTCTGTGATGTGGGCCTCCTCCTCTCCTGCCGGACAATGAGCTCCCGTGCGGCTTTTGTCCGTGGCTGGACTGTGTTCGTCTTGATCTCAGAAAAGAGGCCGCACGGGATGGCCATGAGATTTCAACGGCTCCGGGAGCAACGCATCTCCTCACGTGGTCGAAGCCTTGGCAATCCCAAAGTGGAACCGCCGGGAAAACGGTTGACAAGCGGACACATGACCCAGGCACAGACGCAGAGGGAGGCTCACCAAAGATAGGCCGACATGCAAGACACCGTTTTCTGGCGCATCGGGCACGTTTCTCCAAACACACAAACACACACACACACACACACACACACACACACACACACCCCAACCGACAGAGAGAGGGCAAGAAACTCACAGAGTGTGAGAGACAGACAGAGAAGCGAAAATGGGAGACACACAAACACATACACACACCGGCAGTCCTACAGCAGTGGCACAGAAACAAACACCCCCAGGCAGGGGCTGAGGCTACGGGGTTCGGCTCTCGAGCAGAACGACCCTCGGTTGAGAGAGCAGCCCACCGGCCCGCAGGCCGACCCGTCTTCGAGATCCCGGGGGCACGACTTTCGGGGAGACTCACCCGAACAGCGTCCGGGCGGGTCTGAGGCTGGGATGCGGCGCTGCTTCCCCCGGACTCCGCCTGTGCTTTCAACATCCTGGGCAGCCCTATGCCACGACTCCTGGCATCCGGAGACGGTCCTGTCGACCCCGTGGAGAGGTCAGGCTGGAGTCTCGGAGCCCCGCCGCCCAAGCACTGCCACGGAGGGCTCCTGTTTGCCAGGCCTCAGGGCGTGGTTGCTCTGACAACCGTGGGAACCACTGTGACGCAAGAGCACCCGCTCGCCACTCGCGCATGCGCATTGGCTGGGCCGCCCCGCGCTCCGCTGCCGGCAGTCAGGCTGCGTCCCCTTTAAACGACGGTGGCCGCTGGGCGCCAGGGGCTCTCCTGCTGCAGCCTGGGCAGCGGCTGCACCCGGGGTCCAGTAGGGGGCCGCGTGGGAGAGGCGGCCGCGGGCGGCGTCCCAGGATCAAACCCCAGGAGTCCCGTCTTCAGGACCTCCGTGAGCCGATTTCCATCGGGGGAGGGGGAGCTTCAGGGCGCCTGCTGGGGTCAGGTCACGACCTCCCATCAGATCCGATTCTGGACCCCTCCGGGTAAGAATGGATGGTCTGAGCACATGGACTGAGGCAGGCAGGGCCTGGCTGCAGCCCAGAATGATCCCATGGGCCTCAAGGCGTGGAGTCAGCTGAAAGTTCACTGACCCGTGAGCCCTCTGCCGCCCTCCTTTGAAACAGCAGTGCCCTGCCGGGATACTGAAGGGCCTGGGACCTAGCCGCGGGCCAAAAGTTTCAGGGGGTCAGTCCAGCCAGGAGCAGAGGGGAGTCTCATTCTCAGGAATGAGACTGGATGTGCAGAGGAAATGCGACCAGCACCTGTCCCAGAAGACAAGGACTTGTCTTTCAAAGGGGGAGGGGGGCAGAGGGCTCAGATGCGTCAGTGACCTTTCAGTTGACAGCGCAGCCTTGTGGCCTGTGGGATGATGGTGGGCTGCAGCCAGACCCTGCCTGCCTCACTACATGTGCTCAGCCCATGCTTTCTCACCCGGAGGCTCCAGAATCGGATCTGAAGCGGAGTCCTGAGACCCCAGCAGGCGCCCTGAAGCTCCCCCTCCCCTGGTGGAAATCGGCTGAAACCCAAGCAGGTTTGCAGAGAGAAACAATCATGACAGGGGTCTCCAGGAAGTGTCTCCCTGATGGACTGGGAAGTGATCCTTCTGGAAGACATCCAGGCAGCCCAGGAAGCATCTAAGCCCCGGAGAAACAGGGGATACACAGCCAGAGGGAGGACGGAGGAGAGGCCAGAGCCCAGGCGGGGTAGAGCACCGTGCCACTGCCACGGGCTTCATCAGAGGGGTGCCAAACGGGTGGCTTGTCAACTGAGGCCAGCGTTCCAGTGACTGGGATTGTGGCCATCTCCCATTCCCGGCTTCCTCTTTCAGCCTGTGTCGTGGTGTGGCTTCTTTTCTCAGAGAAGAGCCCTGAAAAGATCCAAGCCTCTTCTGTGATGTGGGCCTCCTCCTCTCCTGCCGGACAATGAGCTCCCGTGCGGCTTTTGTCCGTGGCTGGACTGTGTTCGTCTTGATCTCAGAAAAGAGGCCGCACGGGATGGCCATGAGATTTCAACGGCTCCGGGAGCAACGCATCTCCTCACGTGGTCGAAGCCTTGGCAATCCCAAAGTGGAACCGCCGGGAAAACGGTTGACAAGCGGACACATGACCCAGGCACAGACGCAGAGGGAGGCTCACCAAAGATAGGCCGACATGCAAGACACCGTTTTCTGGCGCATCGGGCACGTTTCTCCAAACACACAAACACACACACACACACACACACACACACACACACACACACCCCAACCGACAGAGAGAGGGCAAGAAACTCACAGAGTGTGAGAGACAGACAGAGAAGCGAAAATGGGAGACACACAAACACATACACACACCGGCAGTCCTACAGCAGTGGCACAGAAACAAACACCCCCAGGCAGGGGCTGAGGCTACGGGGTTCGGCTCTCGAGCAGAACGACCCTCGGTTGAGAGAGCAGCCCACCGGCCCGCAGGCCGACCCGTCTTCGAGATCCCGGGGGCACGACTTTCGGGGAGACTCACCCGAACAGCGTCCGGGCGGGTCTCAGGCTGGGATGCGGCGCTGCTTCCCCCGGACTCCGCCTGTGCTTTCAACATCCTGGGCAGCCCTATGCCACGACTCCTGGCATCCGGAGACGGTCCTGTCGACCCCGTGGAGAGGTCAGGCTGGAGTCTCGGAGCCCCGCCACCCAAGCACTGCCACGGAGGGCTCCTGTTTGCCAGGCCTCAGGGCGTGGTTGCTCTGACAACCGTGGGAACCACTGTGACGCAAGAGCACCCGCTCGCCACTCGCGCATGCGCATTGGCTGGGCCGCCCCGCGCTCCGCTGCCGGCAGTCAGGCTGCGTCCCCTTTAAACGACGGTGGCCGCTGGGCGCCAGGGGCTCTCCTGCTGCAGCCTGGGCAGCGGCTGCACCCGGGGTCCAGTAGGGGGCCGCGTGGGAGAGGCGGCCGCGGGCGGCGTCCCAGGATCAAACCCCAGGAGTCCCGTCTTCAGGACCTCCGTGAGCCGATTTCCATCGGGGGAGGGGGAGCTTCAGGGCGCCTGCTGGGGTCAGGTCACGACCTCCCATCAGATCCGATTCTGGACCCCTCCGGGTAAGAATGGATGGTCTGAGCACATGGACTGAGGCAGGCAGGGCCTGGCTGCAGCCCAGAATGATCCCATGGGCCTCAAGGCGTGGAGTCAGCTGAAAGTTCACTGACCCGTGAGCCCTCTGCCGCCCTCCTTTGAAACAGCAGTGCCCTGCCGGGATACTGAAGGGCCTGGGACCTAGCCGCGGGCCAAAAGTTTCAGGGGGTCAGTCCAGCCAGGAGCAGAGGGGAGTCTCATTCTCAGGAATGAGACTGGATGTGCAGAGGAAATGCGACCAGCACCTGTCCCAGAAGACAAGGACTTGTCTTTCAAAGGGGGAGGGGGGCAGAGGGCTCAGATGCGTCAGTGACCTTTCAGTTGACAGCGCAGCCTTGTGGCCTGTGGGATGATGGTGGGCTGCAGCCAGACCCTGCCTGCCTCACTACATGTGCTCAGCCCATGCTTTCTCACCCGGAGGCTCCAGAATCGGATCTGAAGCGGAGTCCTGAGACCCCAGCAGGCGCCCTGAAGCTCCCCCTCCCCTGGTGGAAATCGGCTGAAACCCAAGCAGGTTTGCAGAGAGAAACAATCATGACAGGGGTCTCCAGGAAGTGTCTCCCTGATGGACTGGGAAGTGATCCTTCTGGAAGACATCCAGGCAGCCCAGGAAGCATCTAAGCCCCGGAGAAACAGGGGATACACAGCCAGAGGGAGGACGGAGGAGAGGCCAGAGCCCAGGCGGGGTAGAGCACCGTGCCACTGCCACGGGCTTCATCAGAGGGGTGCCAAACGGGTGGCTTGTCAACTGAGGCCAGCGTTCCAGTGACTGGGATTGTGGCCATCTCCCATTCCCGGCTTCCTCTTTCAGCCTATGTCGTGGTGTGGCTTCTTTTCTCAGAGAAGAGCCCTGAAAAGATCCAAGCCTCTTCTGTGATGTGGGCCTCCTCCTCTCCTGCCGGACAATGAGCTCCCGTGCGGCTTTTGTCCGTGGCTGGACTGTGTTCGTCTTGATCTCAGAAAAGAGGCCGCACGGGATGGCCATGAGATTTCAACGGCTCCGGGAGCAACGCATCTCCTCACGTGGTCGAAGCCTTGGCAATCCCAAAGTGGAACCGCCGGGAAAACGGTTGACAAGCGGACACATGACCCAGGCACAGACGCAGAGGGAGGCTCACCAAAGATAGGCCGACATGCAAGACACCGTTTTCTGGCGCATCGGGCACGTTTCTCCAAACACACAAACACACACACACACACACACACACACACACACACACACCCCAACCGACAGAGAGAGGGCAAGAAACTCACAGAGTGTGAGAGACAGACAGAGAAGCGAAAATGGGAGACACACAAACACATACACACACCGGCAGTCCTACAGCAGTGGCACAGAAACAAACACCCCCAGGCAGGGGCTGAGGCTACGGGGTTCGGCTCTCGAGCAGAACGACCCTCGGTTGAGAGAGCAGCCCACCGGCCCGCAGGCCGACCCGTCTTCGAGATCCCGGGGGCACGACTTTCGGGGAGACTCACCCGAACAGCGTCCGGGCGGGTCTGAGGCTGGGATGCGGCGCTGCTTCCCCCGGACTCCGCCTGTGCTTTCAACATCCTGGGCAGCCCTATGCCACGACTCCTGGCATCCGGAGACGGTCCTGTCGACCCCGTGGAGAGGTCAGGCTGGAGTCTCGGAGCCCCGCCACCCAAGCACTGCCACGGAGGGCTCCTGTTTGCCAGGCCTCAGGGCGTGGTTGCTCTGACAACCGTGGGAACCACTGTGACGCAAGAGCACCCGCTCGCCACTCGCGCATGCGCATTGGCTGGGCCGCCCCGCGCTCCGCTGCCGGCAGTCAGGCTGCGTCCCCTTTAAACGACGGTGGCCGCTGGGCGCCAGGGGCTCTCCTGCTGCAGCCTGGGCAGCGGCTGCACCCGGGGTCCAGTAGGGGGCCGCGTGGGAGAGGCGGCCGCGGGCGGCGTCCCAGGATCAAACCCCAGGAGTCCCGTCTTCAGGACCTCCGTGAGCCGATTTCCATCGGGGGAGGGGGAGCTTCAGGGCGCCTGCTGGGGTCAGGTCACGACCTCCCATCAGATCCGATTCTGGACCCCTCCGGGTAAGAATGGATGGTCTGAGCACATGGACTGAGGCAGGCAGGGCCTGGCTGCAGCCCAGAATGATCCCATGGGCCTCAAGGCGTGGAGTCAGCTGAAAGTTCACTGACCCGTGAGCCCTCTGCCGCCCTCCTTTGAAACAGCAGTGCCCTGCCGGGATACTGAAGGGCCTGGGACCTAGCCGCGGGCCAAAAGTTTCAGGGGGTCAGTCCAGCCAGGAGCAGAGGGGAGTCTCATTCTCAGGAATGAGACTGGATGTGCAGAAGAAATGCGACCAGCACCTGTCCCAGAAGACAAGGACTTGTCTTTCAAAGGGGGAGGGGGGCAGAGGGCTCAGATGCATCAGTGACCTTTCAGTTGACAGCGCAGGCTTGTGGCCTGTGGGATGATGGTGGGCTGCAGCCAGACCCTGCCTGCCTCACTACATGTGCTCAGCCCATGCTTTCTCACCCGGAGGCTCCAGAATCGGATCTGAAGCGGAGTCCTGAGACCCCAGCAGGCGCCCTGAAGCTCCCCCTCCCCTGGTGGAAATCGGCTGAAACCCAAGCAGGTTTGCAGAGAGAAACAATCATGACAGGGATCTCCAGGAAGTGTCTCCCTGATGGACTGGGAAGTGATCCTTCTGGAAGACATCCAGCCAGCCCAGGAAGCATCTAAGCCCCGGAGAAACAGGGGATACACAGCCAGAGGGAGGACGGAGGAGAGGCCAGAGCCCAGGCGGGGTAGAGCACCGTGCCACTGCCACGGGCTTCATCAGAGGGGTGCCAAACGGGTGGCTTGTCAAGTGAGGCCAGCGTTCCAGTGACTGGGATTGTGGCCATCTCCCATTCCCGGCTTCCTCTTTCAGCCTGTGTCGTGGTGTGGCTTCTTTTCTCAGAGAAGAGCCCTGAAAAGATCCAAGCCTCTTCTGTGATGTGGGCCTCCTCCTCTCCTGCCGGACAATGAGCTCCCGTGCGGCTTTTGTCCGTGGCTGGACTGTGTTCGTCTTGATCTCAGAAAAGAGGCCGCACGGGATGGCCATGAGATTTCAACGGCTCCGGGAGCAACGCATCTCCTCACGTGGTCGAAGCCTTGGCAATCCCAAAGTGGAACCGCCGGGAAAACGGTTGACAAGCGGACACATGACCCAGGCACAGACGCAGAGGGAGGCTCACCAAAGATAGGCCGACATGCAAGACACCGTTTTCTGGCGCATCGGGCACGTTTCTCCAAACACACACACACACACACACACACACACACACACCCCAACCGACAGAGAGAGGGCAAGAAACTCACAGAGTGTGAGAGACAGACAGAGAAGCGAAAATGGGAGACACACAAACACATACACACACCGGCAGTCCTACAGCAGTGGCACAGAAACAAACACCCCCAGGCAGGCGCTGAGGCTACGGGGTTCGGCTCTCGAGCAGAACGACCCTCGGTTGAGAGAGCAGCCCACCGGCCCGCAGGCCGACCCGTCTTCGAGATCCCGGGGGCACGACTTTCGGGGAGACTCACCCGAACAGCGTCCGGGCGGGTCTGAGGCTGGGATGCGGCGCTGCTTCCCCCGGACTCCGCCTGTGCTTTCAACATCCTGGGCAGCCCTATGCCACGACTCCTGGCATCCGGAGACGGTCCTGTCGACCCCGTGGAGAGGTCAGGCTGGAGTCTCGGAGCCCCGCCACCCAAGCACTGCCACGGAGGGCTCCTGTTTGCCAGGCCTCAGGGCGTGGTTGCTCTGACAACCGTGGGAACCACTGTGACGCAAGAGCACCCGCTCGAAACTCGCGCATGCGCATTGGCTGGGCCGCCCCGCGCTCCGCTGCCGGCAGTCAGGCTGCGTCCCCTTTAAACGACGGTGGCCGCTGGGCGCCAGGGGCTCTCCTGCTGCAGCCTGGGCAGCGGCTGCACCCGGGGTCCAGTAGGGGGCCGCGTGGGAGAGGCGGCCGCGGGCGGCGTCCCAGGATCAAACCCCAGGAGTCCCGTCTTCAGGACCTCCGTGAGCCGATTTCCATCGGGGGAGGGGGAGCTTCAGGGCGCCTGCTGGGGTCAGGTCACGACCTCCCATCAGATCCGATTCTGGACCCCTCCGGGTAAGAATGGATGGTCTGAGCACATGGACTGAGGCAGGCAGGGCCTGGCTGCAGCCCAGAATGATCCCATGGGCCTCAAGGCGTGGAGTCAGCTGAAAGTTCACTGACCCGTGAGCCCTCTGCCTCCCTCCTTTGAAACAGCAGTGCCCTGCCGGGATACTGAAGGGCCTGGGACCTAGCCGCGGGCCAAAAGTTTCAGGGGGTCAGTCCAGCCAGGAGCAGAGGGGAGTCTCATTCTCAGGAATGAGACTGGATGTGCAGAGGAAATGCGACCAGCACCTGTCCCAGAAGACAAGGACTTGTCTTTCAAAGGGGGAGGGGGGCAGAGGGCTCAGATGCGTCAGTGACCTTTCAGTTGACAGCGCAGCCTTGTGGCCTGTGGGATGATGGTGGGCTGCAGCCAGACCCTGCCTGCCTCACTACATGTGCTCAGCCCATGCTTTCTCACCCGGAGGCTCCAGAATCGGATCTGAAGCGGAGTCCTGAGACCCCAGCAGGCGCCCTGAAGCTCCCCCTCCCCTGGTGGAAATCGGCTGAAACCCAAGCAGGTTTGCAGAGAGAAACAATCATGACAGGGGTCTCCAGGAAGTGTCTCCCTGATGGACTGGGAAGTGATCCTTCTGGAAGACATCCAGCCAGCCCAGGAAGCATCTAAGCCCCGGAGAAACAGGGGATACACAGCCAGAGGGAGGACGGAGGAGAGGCCAGAGCCCAGGCGGGGTAGAGCACCGTGCCACTGCCACGGGCTTCATCAGAGGGGTGCCAAACGGGTGGCTTGTCAAGTGAGGCCAGCGTTCCAGTGACTGGGATTGTGGCCATCTCCCATTCCCGGCTTCCTCTTTCAGCCTGTGTCGTGGTGTGGCTTCTTTTCTCAGAGAAGAGCCCTGAAAAGATCCAAGCCTCTTCTGTGATGTGGGCCTCCTCCTCTCCTGCCGGACAATGAGCTCCCGTGCGGCTTTTGTCCATGGCTGGACTGTGTTCGTCTTGATCTCAGAAAAGAGGCCGCACGGGATGGCCATGAGATTTCAACGGCTCCGGGAGCAACGCATCTCCTCACGTGGTCGAAGCCTTGGCAATCCCAAAGTGGAACCGCCGGGAAAACGGTTGACAAGCGGACACATGACCCAGGCACAGACGCAGAGGGAGGCTCACCAAAGATAGGCCGACATGCAAGACACCGTTTTCTGGCGCATCGGGCACGTTTCTCCAAACACACAAACACACACACACACACACACACACACACACACACACACACACACACACCAACCGACAGAGAGAGGGCAAGAAACTCACAGAGTGTGAGAGACAGACAGAGAAGCGAAAATGGGAGACACACAAACACATACACACACCGGCAGTCCTACAGCAGTGGCACAGAAACAAACACCCCCAGGCAGGCGCTGAGGCTACGGGGTTCGGCTCTCGAGCAGAACGACCCTCGGTTGAGAGAGCAGCCCACCGGCCCGCAGGCCGACCCGTCTTCGAGATCCCGGGGGCACGACTTTCGGGGAGACTCACCCGAACAGCGTCCGGGCGGGTCTCAGGCTGGGATGCGGCGCTGCTTCCCCCGGACTCCGCCTGTGCTTTCAACATCCTGGGCAGCCCTATGCCACGACTCCTGGCATCCGGAGACGGTCCTGTCGACCCCGTGGAGAGGTCAGGCTGGAGTCTCGGAGCCCCGCCACCCAAGCACTGCCACGGAGGGCTCCTGTTTGCCAGGCCTCAGGGCGTGGTTGCTCTGACAACCGTGGGAACCACTGTGACGCAAGAGCACCCGCTCGCCACTCGCGCATGCGCATTGGCTGGGCCGCCCCGCGCTCCGCTGCCGGCAGTCAGGCTGCGTCCCCTTTAAACGACGGTGGCCGCTGGGCGCCAGGGGCTCTCCTGCTGCAGCCTGGGCAGCGGCTGCACCCGGGGTCCAGTAGGGGGCCGCGTGGGAGAGGCGGCCGCGGGCGGCGTCCCAGGATCAAACCCCAGGAGTCCCGTCTTCAGGACCTCCGTGAGCCGATTTCCATCGGGGGAGGGGGAGCTTCAGGGCGCCTGCTGGGGTCAGGTCACGACCTCCCATCAGATCCGATTCTGGACCCCTCCGGGTAAGAATGGATGGTCTGAGCACATGGACTGAGGCAGGCAGGGCCTGGCTGCAGCCCAGAATGATCCCATGGGCCTCAAGGCGTGGAGTCAGCTGAAAGTTCACTGACCCGTGAGCCCTCTGCCTCCCTCCTTTGAAACAGCAGTGCCCTGCCGGGATACTGAAGGGCCTGGGACCTAGCCGCGGGCCAAAAGTTTCAGGGGGTCAGTCCAGCCAGGAGCAGAGGGGAGTCTCATTCTCAGGAATGAGACTGGATGTGCAGAGGAAATGCGACCAGCACCTGTCCCAGAAGACAAGGACTTGTCTTTCAAAGGGGGAGGGGGGCAGAGGGCTCAGATGCGTCAGTGACCTTTCAGTTGACAGCGCAGCCTTGTGGCCTGTGGGATGATGGTGGGCTGCAGCCAGACCCTGCCTGCCTCACTACATGTGCTCAGCCCATGCTTTCTCACCCGGAGGCTCCAGAATCGGATCTGAAGCGGAGTCCTGAGACCCCAGCAGGCGCCCTGAAGCTCCCCCTCCCCTGGTGGAAATCGGCTGAAACCCAAGCAGGTTTGCAGAGAGAAACAATCATGACAGGGGTCTCCAGGAAGTGTCTCCCTGATGGACTGGGAAGTGATCCTTCTGGAAGACATCCAGGCAGCCCAGGAAGCATCTAAGCCCCGGAGAAACAGGGGATACACAGCCAGAGGGAGGACGGAGGAGAGGCCAGAGCCCAGGCGGGGTAGAGCACCGTGCCACTGCCACGGGCTTCATCAGAGGGGTGCCAAACGGGTGGCTTGTCAACTGAGGCCAGCGTTCCAGTGACTGGGATTGTGGCCATCTCCCATTCCCGGCTTCCTCTTTCAGCCTATGTCGTGGTGTGGCTTCTTTTCTCAGAGAAGAGCCCTGAAAAGATCCAAGCCTCTTCTGTGATGTGGGCCTCCTCCTCTCCTGCCGGACAATGAGCTCCCGTGCGGCTTTTGTCCGTGGCTGGACTGTGTTCGTCTTGATCTCAGAAAAGAGGCCGCACGGGATGGCCATGAGATTTCAACGGCTCCGGGAGCAACGCATCTCCTCACGTGGTCGAAGCCTTGGCAATCCCAAAGTGGAACCGCCGGGAAAACGGTTGACAAGCGGACACATGACCCAGGCACAGACGCAGAGGGAGGCTCACCAAAGATAGGCCGACATGCAAGACACCGTTTTCTGGCGCATCGGGCACGTTTCTCCAAACACACAAACACACACACACACACACACACACACACACACACACACCCCAACCGACAGAGAGAGGGCAAGAAACTCACAGAGTGTGAGAGACAGACAGAGAAGCGAAAATGGGAGACACACAAACACATACACACACCGGCAGTCCTACAGCAGTGGCACAGAAACAAACACCCCCAGGCAGGGGCTGAGGCTACGGGGTTCGGCTCTCGAGCAGAACGACCCTCGGTTGAGAGAGCAGCCCACCGGCCCGCAGGCCGACCCGTCTTCGAGATCCCGGGGGCACGACTTTCGGGGAGACTCACCCGAACAGCGTCCGGGCGGGTCTGAGGCTGGGATGCGGCGCTGCTTCCCCCGGACTCCGCCTGTGCTTTCAACATCCTGGGCAGCCCTATGCCACGACTCCTGGCATCCGGAGACGGTCCTGTCGACCCCGTGGAGAGGTCAGGCTGGAGTCTCGGAGCCCCGCCACCCAAGCACTGCCACGGAGGGCTCCTGTTTGCCAGGCCTCAGGGCGTGGTTGCTCTGACAACCGTGGGAACCACTGTGACGCAAGAGCACCCGCTCGCCACTCGCGCATGCGCATTGGCTGGGCCGCCCCGCGCTCCGCTGCCGGCAGTCAGGCTGCGTCCCCTTTAAACGACGGTGGCCGCTGGGCGCCAGGGGCTCTCCTGCTGCAGCCTGGGCAGCGGCTGCACCCGGGGTCCAGTAGGGGGCCGCGTGGGAGAGGCGGCCGCGGGCGGCGTCCCAGGATCAAACCCCAGGAGTCCCGTCTTCAGGACCTCCGTGAGCCGATTTCCATCGGGGGAGGGGGAGCTTCAGGGCGCCTGCTGGGGTCAGGTCACGACCTCCCATCAGATCCGATTCTGGACCCCTCCGGGTAAGAATGGATGGTCTGAGCACATGGACTGAGGCAGGCAGGGCCTGGCTGCAGCCCAGAATGATCCCATGGGCCTCAAGGCGTGGAGTCAGCTGAAAGTTCACTGACCCGTGAGCCCTCTGCCGCCCTCCTTTGAAACAGCAGTGCCCTGCCGGGATACTGAAGGGCCTGGGACCTAGCCGCGGGCCAAAAGTTTCAGGGGGTCAGTCCAGCCAGGAGCAGAGGGGAGTCTCATTCTCAGGAATGAGACTGGATGTGCAGAAGAAATGCGACCAGCACCTGTCCCAGAAGACAAGGACTTGTCTTTCAAAGGGGGAGGGGGGCAGAGGGCTCAGATGCATCAGTGAACTTTCAGTTGACAGCGCAGGCTTGTGGCCTGTGGGATGATGGTGGGCTGCAGCCAGACCCTGCCTGCCTCACTACATGTGCTCAGCCCATGCTTTCTCACCCGGAGGCTCCAGAATCGGATCTGAAGCGGAGTCCTGAGACCCCAGCAGGCGCCCTGAAGCTCCCCCTCCCCTGGTGGAAATCGGCTGAAACCCAAGCAGGTTTGCAGAGAGAAACAATCATGACAGGGATCTCCAGGAAGTGTCTCCCTGATGGACTGGGAAGTGATCCTTCTGGAAGACATCCAGCCAGCCCAGGAAGCATCTAAGCCCCGGAGAAACAGGGGATACACAGCCAGAGGGAGGACGGAGGAGAGGCCAGAGCCCAGGCGGGGTAGAGCACCGTGCCACTGCCACGGGCTTCATCAGAGGGGTGCCAAACGGGTGGCTTGTCAACTGAGGCCAGCGTTCCAGTGACTGGGATTGTGGCCATCTCCCATTCCCGGCTTCCTCTTTCAGCCTGTGTCGTGGTGTGGCTTCTTTTCTCAGAGAAGAGCCCTGAAAAGATCCAAGCCTCTTCTGTGATGTGGGCCTCCTCCTCTCCTGCCGGACAATGAGCTCCCGTGCGGCTTTTGTCCGTGGCTGGACTGTGTTCGTCTTGATCTCAGAAAAGAGGCCGCACGGGATGGCCATGAGATTTCAACGGCTCCGGGAGCAACGCATCTCCTCACGTGGTCGAAGCCTTGGCAATCCCAAAGTGGAACCGCCGGGAAAACGGTTGACAAGCGGACACATGACCCAGGCACAGACGCAGAGGGAGGCTCACCAAAGATAGGCCGACATGCAAGACACCGTTTTCTGGCGCATCGGGCACGTTTCTCCAAACACACACACACACACACACACACACACACACACCCCAACCGACAGAGAGAGGGCAAGAAACTCACAGAGTGTGAGAGACAGACAGAGAAGCGAAAATGGGAGACACACAAACACATACACACACCGGCAGTCCTACAGCAGTGGCACAGAAACAAACACCCCCAGGCAGGCGCTGAGGCTACGGGGTTCGGCTCTCGAGCAGAACGACCCTCGGTTGAGAGAGCAGCCCACCGGCCCGCAGGCCGACCCGTCTTCGAGATCCCGGGGGCACGACTTTCGGGGAGACTCACCCGAACAGCGTCCGGGCGTGTCTCAGGCTGGGATGCGGCGCTGCTTCCCCCGGACTCCGCCTGTGCTTTCAACATCCTGGGCAGCCCTATGCCACGACTCCTGGCATCCGGAGACGGTCCTGTCGACCCCGTGGAGAGGTCAGGCTGGAGTCTCGGAGCCCCGCCACCCAAGCACTGCCACGGAGGGCTCCTGTTTGCCAGGCCTCAGGGCGTGGTTGCTCTGACAACCGTGGGAACCACTGTGACGCAAGAGCACCCGCTCGCCACTCGCGCATGCGCATTGGCTGGGCCGCCCCGCGCTCCGCTGCCGGCAGTCAGGCTGCGTCCCCTTTAAACGACGGTGGCCGCTGGGCGCCAGGGGCTCTCCTGCTGCAGCCTGGGCAGCGGCTGCACCCGGGGTCCAGTAGGGGGCCGCGTGGGAGAGGCGGCCGCGGGCGGCGTCCCAGGATCAAACCCCAGGAGTCCCGTCTTCAGGACCTCCGTGAGCCGATTTCCATCGGGGGAGGGGGAGCTTCAGGGCGCCTGCTGGGGTCAGGTCACGACCTCCCATCAGATCCGATTCTGGACCCCTCCGGGTAAGAATGGATGGTCTGAGCACATGGACTGAGGCAGGCAGGGCCTGGCTGCAGCCCAGAATGATCCCATGGGCCTCAAGGCGTGGAGTCAGCTGAAAGTTCACTGACCCGTGAGCCCTCTGCCTCCCTCCTTTGAAACAGCAGTGCCCTGCCGGGATACTGAAGGGCCTGGGACCTAGCCGCGGGCCAAAAGTTTCAGGGGGTCAGTCCAGCCAGGAGCAGAGGGGAGTCTCATTCTCAGGAATGAGACTGGATGTGCAGAGGAAATGCGACCAGCACCTGTCCCAGAAGACAAGGACTTGTCTTTCAAAGGGGGAGGGGGGCAGAGGGCTCAGATGCGTCAGTGACCTTTCAGTTGACAGCGCAGCCTTGTGGCCTGTGGGATGATGGTGGGCTGCAGCCAGACCCTGCCTGCCTCACTACATGTGCTCAGCCCATGCTTTCTCACCCGGAGGCTCCAGAATCGGATCTGAAGCGGAGTCCTGAGACCCCAGCAGGCGCCCTGAAGCTCCCCCTCCCCTGGTGGAAATCGGCTGAAACCCAAGCAGGTTTGCAGAGAGAAACAATCATGACAGGGGTCTCCAGGAAGTGTCTCCCTGATGGACTGGGAAGTGATCCTTCTGGAAGACATCCAGGCAGCCCAGGAAGCATCTAAGCCCCGGAGAAACAGGGGATACACAGCCAGAGGGAGGACGGAGGAGAGGCCAGAGCCCAGGCGGGGTAGAGCACCGTGCCACTGCCACGGGCTTCATCAGAGGGGTGCCAAACGGGTGGCTTGTCAACTGAGGCCAGCGTTCCAGTGACTGGGATTGTGGCCATCTCCCATTCCCGGCTTCCTCTTTCAGCCTATGTCGTGGTGTGGCTTCTTTTCTCAGAGAAGAGCCCTGAAAAGATCCAAGCCTCTTCTGTGATGTGGGCCTCCTCCTCTCCTGCCGGACAATGAGCTCCCGTGCGGCTTTTGTCCGTGGCTGGACTGTGTTCGTCTTGATCTCAGAAAAGAGGCCGCACGGGATGGCCATGAGATTTCAACGGCTCCGGGAGCAACGCATCTCCTCACGTGGTCGAAGCCTTGGCAATCCCAAAGTGGAACCGCCGGGAAAACGGTTGACAAGCGGACACATGACCCAGGCACAGACGCAGAGGGAGGCTCACCAAAGATAGGCCGACATGCAAGACACCGTTTTCTGGCGCATCGGGCACGTTTCTCCAAACACACAAACACACACACACACACACACACACACACACACACACACCCCAACCGACAGAGAGAGGGCAAGAAACTCACAGAGTGTGAGAGACAGACAGAGAAGCGAAAATGGGAGACACACAAACACATACACACACCGGCAGTCCTACAGCAGTGGCACAGAAACAAACACCCCCAGGCAGGGGCTGAGGCTACGGGGTTCGGCTCTCGAGCAGAACGACCCTCGGTTGAGAGAGCAGCCCACCGGCCCGCAGGCCGACCCGTCTTCGAGATCCCGGGGGCACGACTTTCGGGGAGACTCACCCGAACAGCGTCCGGGCGGGTCTGAGGCTGGGATGCGGCGCTGCTTCCCCCGGACTCCGCCTGTGCTTTCAACATCCTGGGCAGCCCTATGCCACGACTCCTGGCATCCGGAGACGGTCCTGTCGACCCCGTGGAGAGGTCAGGCTGGAGTCTCGGAGCCCCGCCACCCAAGCACTGCCACGGAGGGCTCCTGTTTGCCAGGCCTCAGGGCGTGGTTGCTCTGACAACCGTGGGAACCACTGTGACGCAAGAGCACCCGCTCGCCACTCGCGCATGCGCATTGGCTGGGCCGCCCCGCGCTCCGCTGCCGGCAGTCAGGCTGCGTCCCCTTTAAACGACGGTGGCCGCTGGGCGCCAGGGGCTCTCCTGCTGCAGCCTGGGCAGCGGCTGCACCCGGGGTCCAGTAGGGGGCCGCGTGGGAGAGGCGGCCGCGGGCGGCGTCCCAGGATCAAACCCCAGGAGTCCCGTCTTCAGGACCTCCGTGAGCCGATTTCCATCGGGGGAGGGGGAGCTTCAGGGCGCCTGCTGGGGTCAGGTCACGACCTCCCATCAGATCCGATTCTGGACCCCTCCGGGTAAGAATGGATGGTCTGAGCACATGGACTGAGGCAGGCAGGGCCTGGCTGCAGCCCAGAATGATCCCATGGGCCTCAAGGCGTGGAGTCAGCTGAAAGTTCACTGACCCGTGAGCCCTCTGCCGCCCTCCTTTGAAACAGCAGTGCCCTGCCGGGATACTGAAGGGCCTGGGACCTAGCCGCGGGCCAAAAGTTTCAGGGGGTCAGTCCAGCCAGGAGCAGAGGGGAGTCTCATTCTCAGGAATGAGACTGGATGTGCAGAAGAAATGCGACCAGCACCTGTCCCAGAAGACAAGGACTTGTCTTTCAAAGGGGGAGGGGGGCAGAGGGCTCAGATGCATCAGTGACCTTTCAGTTGACAGCGCAGGCTTGTGGCCTGTGGGATGATGGTGGGCTGCAGCCAGACCCTGCCTGCCTCACTACATGTGCTCAGCCCATGCTTTCTCACCCGGAGGCTCCAGAATCGGATCTGAAGCGGAGTCCTGAGACCCCAGCAGGCGCCCTGAAGCTCCCCCTCCCCTGGTGGAAATCGGCTGAAACCCAAGCAGGTTTGCAGAGAGAAACAATCATGACAGGGATCTCCAGGAAGTGTCTCCCTGATGGACTGGGAAGTGATCCTTCTGGAAGACATCCAGCCAGCCCAGGAAGCATCTAAGCCCCGGAGAAACAGGGGATACACAGCCAGAGGGAGGACGGAGGAGAGGCCAGAGCCCAGGCGGGGTAGAGCACCGTGCCACTGCCACGGGCTTCATCAGAGGGGTGCCAAACGGGTGGCTTGTCAAGTGAGGCCAGCGTTCCAGTGACTGGGATTGTGGCCATCTCCCATTCCCGGCTTCCTCTTTCAGCCTGTGTCGTGGTGTGGCTTCTTTTCTCAGAGAAGAGCCCTGAAAAGATCCAAGCCTCTTCTGTGATGTGGGCCTCCTCCTCTCCTGCCGGACAATGAGCTCCCGTGCGGCTTTTGTCCGTGGCTGGACTGTGTTCGTCTTGATCTCAGAAAAGAGGCCGCACGGGATGGCCATGAGATTTCAACGGCTCCGGGAGCAACGCATCTCCTCACGTGGTCGAAGCCTTGGCAATCCCAAAGTGGAACCGCCGGGAAAACGGTTGACAAGCGGACACATGACCCAGGCACAGACGCAGAGGGAGGCTCACCAAAGATAGGCCGACATGCAAGACACCGTTTTCTGGCGCATCGGGCACGTTTCTCCAAACACACACACACACACACACACACACACACACACCCCAACCGACAGAGAGAGGGCAAGAAACTCACAGAGTGTGAGAGACAGACAGAGAAGCGAAAATGGGAGACACACAAACACATACACACACCGGCAGTCCTACAGCAGTGGCACAGAAACAAACACCCCCAGGCAGGCGCTGAGGCTACGGGGTTCGGCTCTCGAGCAGAACGACCCTCGGTTGAGAGAGCAGCCCACCGGCCCGCAGGCCGACCCGTCTTCGAGATCCCGGGGGCACGACTTTCGGGGAGACTCACCCGAACAGCGTCCGGGCGTGTCTCAGGCTGGGATGCGGCGCTGCTTCCCCCGGACTCCGCCTGTGCTTTCAACATCCTGGGCAGCCCTATGCCACGACTCCTGGCATCCGGAGACGGTCCTGTCGACCCCGTGGAGAGGTCAGGCTGGAGTCTCGGAGCCCCGCCACCCAAGCACTGCCACGGAGGGCTCCTGTTTGCCAGGCCTCAGGGCGTGGTTGCTCTGACAACCGTGGGAACCACTGTGACGCAAGAGCACCCGCTCGCCACTCGCGCATGCGCATTGGCTGGGCCGCCCCGCGCTCCGCTGCCGGCAGTCAGGCTGCGTCCCCTTTAAACGACGGTGGCCGCTGGGCGCCAGGGGCTCTCCTGCTGCAGCCTGGGCAGCGGCTGCACCCGGGGTCCAGTAGGGGGCCGCGTGGGAGAGGCGGCCGCGGGCGGCGTCCCAGGATCAAACCCCAGGAGTCCCGTCTTCAGGACCTCCGTGAGCCGATTTCCATCGGGGGAGGGGGAGCTTCAGGGCGCCTGCTGGGGTCAGGTCACGACCTCCCATCAGATCCGATTCTGGACCCCTCCGGGTAAGAATGGATGGTCTGAGCACATGGACTGAGGCAGGCAGGGCCTGGCTGCAGCCCAGAATGATCCCATGGGCCTCAAGGCGTGGAGTCAGCTGAAAGTTCACTGACCCGTGAGCCCTCTGCCTCCCTCCTTTGAAACAGCAGTGCCCTGCCGGGATACTGAAGGGCCTGGGACCTAGCCGCGGCCAAAAGTTTCAGGGGGTCAGTCCAGCCAGGAGCAGAGGGGAGTCTCATTCTCAGGAATGAGACTGGATGTGCAGAGGAAATGCGACCAGCACCTGTCCCAGAAGACAAGGACTTGTCTTTCAAAGGGGGAGGGGGGCAGAGGGCTCAGATGCGTCAGTGACCTTTCAGTTGACAGCGCAGCCTTGTGGCCTGTGGGATGATGGTGGGCTGCAGCCAGACCCTGCCTGCCTCACTAGATGTGCTCAGCCCATGCTTTCTCACCCGGAGGCTCCAGAATCGGATCTGAAGCGGAGTCCTGAGACCCCAGCAGGCGCCCTGAAGCTCCCCCTCCCCTGGTGGAAATCGGCTGAAACCCAAGCAGGTTTGCAGAGAGAAACAATCATGACAGGGATCTCCAGGAAGTGTCTCCCTGATGGACTGGGAAGTGATCCTTCTGGAAGACATCCAGCCAGCCCAGGAAGCATCTAAGCCCCGGAGAAACAGGGGATACACAGCCAGAGGGAGGACGGAGGAGAGGCCAGAGCCCAGGCGGGGTTGAGCACCATGCCACTGCCACGGGCTTCATCAGATGGGTGCCAAACGGGTGGCTTGTCAAGTGAGGCCAGCGTTCCAGTGACTGGGATTGTGGCCATCTCCCATTCCCGGCTTCCTCTTTCAGCCTGTGTCGTGGTGTGGCTTCTTTTCTCAGAGAAGAGCCCTGAAAAGATCCAAGCCTCTTCTGTGATGTGGGCCTCCTCCTCTCCTGCCGGACAATGAGCTCCCGTGCGGCTTTTGTCCATGGCTGGACTGTGTTCGTCTTGATCTCAGAAAAGAGGCCGCACGGGATGGCCATGAGATTTCAACGGCTCCGGGAGCAACGCATCTCCTCACGTGGTCGAAGCCTTGGCAATCCCAAAGTGGAACCGCCGGGAAAACGGTTGACAAGCGGACACATGACCCAGGCACAGACGCAGAGGGAGGCTCACCAAAGATAGGCCGACATGCAAGACACCGTTTTCTGGCGCATCGGGCACGTTTCTCCAAACACACAAACACACACACACACACACACACACACACACACACACACACACACACACACCAACCGACAGAGAGAGGGCAAGAAACTCACAGAGTGTGAGAGACAGACAGAGAAGCGAAAATGGGAGACACACAAACACATACACACACCGGCAGTCCTACAGCAGTGGCACAGAAACAAACACCCCCAGGCAGGCGCTGAGGCTACGGGGTTCGGCTCTCGAGCAGAACGACCCTCGGTTGAGAGAGCAGCCCACCGGCCCGCAGGCCGACCCGTCTTCGAGATCCCGGGGGCACGACTTTCGGGGAGACTCACCCGAACAGCGTCCGGGCGGGTCTGAGGCTGGGATGCGGCGCTGCTTCCCCCGGACTCCGCCTGTGCTTTCAACATCCTGGGCAGCCCTATGCCACGACTCCTGGCATCCGGAGACGGTCCTGTCGACCCCGTGGAGAGGTCAGGCTGGAGTCTCGGAGCCCCGCCACCCAAGCACTGCCACGGAGGGCTCCTGTTTGCCAGGCCTCAGGGCGTGGTTGCTCTGACAACCGTGGGAACCACTGTGACGCAAGAGCACCCGCTCGCCACTCGCGCATGCGCATTGGCTGGGCCGCCCCGCGCTCCGCTGCCGGCAGTCAGGCTGCGTCCCCTTTAAACGACGGTGGCCGCTGGGCGCCAGGGGCTCTCCTGCTGCAGCCTGGGCAGCGGCTGCACCCGGGGTCCAGTAGGGGGCCGCGTGGGAGAGGCGGCCGCGGGCGGCGTCCCAGGATCAAACCCCAGGAGTCCCGTCTTCAGGACCTCCGTGAGCCGATTTCCATCGGGGGAGGGGGAGCTTCAGGGCGCCTGCTGGGGTCAGGTCACGACCTCCCATCAGATCCGATTCTGGACCCCTCCGGGTAAGAATGGATGGTCTGAGCACATGGACTGAGGCAGGCAGGGCCTGGCTGCAGCCCAGAATGATCCCATGGGCCTCAAGGCGTGGAGTCAGCTGAAAGTTCACTGACCCGTGAGCCCTCTGCCGCCCTCCTTTGAAACAGCAGTGCCCTGCCGGGATACTGAAGGGCCTGGGACCTAGCCGCGGGCCAAAAGTTTCAGGGGGTCAGTCCAGCCAGGAGCAGAGGGGAGTCTCATTCTCAGGAATGAGACTGGATGTGCAGAGGAAATGCGACCAGCACCTGTCCCAGAAGACAAGGACTTGTCTTTCAAAGGGGGAGGGGGGCAGAGGGCTCAGATGCGTCAGTGACCTTTCAGTTGACAGCGCAGCCTTGTGGCCTGTGGGATGATGGTGGGCTGCAGCCAGACCCTGCCTGCCTCACTACATGTGCTCAGCCCATGCTTTCTCACCCGGAGGCTCCAGAATCGGATCTGAAGCGGAGTCCTGAGACCCCAGCAGGCGCCCTGAAGCTCCCCCTCCCCTGGTGGAAATCGGCTGAAACCCAAGCAGGTTTGCAGAGAGAAACAATCATGACAGGGATCTCCAGGAAGTGTCTTCCTGATGGACTGGGAAGTGATCCTTCTGGAAGACATCCAGCCAGCCCAGGAAGCATCTAAGCCCCGGAGAAACAGGGGATACACAGCCAGAGGGAGGACGGAGGAGAGGCCAGAGCCCAGGCGGGGTAGAGCACCGTGCCACTGCCACGGGCTTCATCAGAGGGGTGCCAAACGGGTGGCTTGTCAAGTGAGGCCAGCGTTCCAGTGACTGGGATTGTGGCCATCTCCCATTCCCGGCTTCCTCTTTCAGCCTGTGTCGTGGTGTGGCTTCTTTTCTCAGAGAAGAGCCCTGAAAAGATCCAAGCCTCTTCTGTGATGTGGGCCTCCTCCTCTCCTGCCGGACAATGAGCTCCCGTGCGGCTTTTGTCCATGGCTGGACTGTGTTCGTCTTGATCTCAGAAAAGAGGCCGCACGGGATGGCCATGAGATTTCAACGGCTCCGGGAGCAACGCATCTCCTCACGTGGTCGAAGCCTTGGCAATCCCAAAGTGGAACCGCCGGGAAAACGGTTGACAAGCGGACACATGACCCAGGCACAGACGCAGAGGGAGGCTCACCAAAGATAGGCCGACATGCAAGACACCGTTTTCTGGCGCATCGGGCACGTTTCTCCAAACACACAAACACACACACACACACACACACACACACACACACACACACACACCAACCGACAGAGAGAGGGCAAGAAACTCACAGAGTGTGAGAGACAGACGGAGAAGCGAAAATGGGAGACACACAAACACATACACACACCGGCAGTCCTACAGCAGTGGCACAGAAACAAACACCCCCAGGCAGGCGCTGAGGCTACGGGGTTCGGCTCTCGAGCAGAACGACCCTCGGTTGAGAGAGCAGCCCACCGGCCCGCAGGCCGACCCGTCTTCGAGATCCCGGGGGCACGACTTTCGGGGAGACTCACCCGAACAGCGTCCGGGCGGGTCTCAGGCTGGGATGCGGCGCTGCTTCCCCCGGACTCCGCCTGTGCTTTCAACATCCTGGGCAGCCCTATGCCACGACTCCTGGCATCCGGAGACGGTCCTGTCGACCCCGTGGAGAGGTCAGGCTGGAGTCTCGGAGCCCCGCCACCCAAGCACTGCCACGGAGGGCTCCTGTTTGCCAGGCCTCAGGGCGTGGTTGCTCTGACAACCGTGGGAACCACTGTGACGCAAGAGCACCCGCTCGCCACTCGCGCATGCGCATTGGCTGGGCCGCCCCGCGCTCCGCTGCCGGCAGTCAGGCTGCGTCCCCTTTAAACGACGGTGGCCGCTGGGCGCCAGGGGCTCTCCTGCTGCAGCCTGGGCAGCGGCTGCACCCGGGGTCCAGTAGGGGGCCGCGTGGGAGAGGCGGCCGCGGGCGGCGTCCCAGGATCAAACCCCAGGAGTCCCGTCTTCAGGACCTCCGTGAGCCGATTTCCATCGGGGGAGGGGGAGCTTCAGGGCGCCTGCTGGGGTCAGGTCACGACCTCCCATCAGATCCGATTCTGGACCCCTCCGGGTAAGAATGGATGGTCTGAGCACATGGACTGAGGCAGGCAGGGCCTGGCTGCAGCCCAGAATGATCCCATGGGCCTCAAGGCGTGGAGTCAGCTGAAAGTTCACTGACCCGTGAGCCCTCTGCCTCCCTCCTTTGAAACAGCAGTGCCCTGCCGGGATACTGAAGGGCCTGGGACCTAGCCGCGGCCAAAAGTTTCAGGGGGTCAGTCCAGCCAGGAGCAGAGGGGAGTCTCATTCTCAGGAATGAGACTGGATGTGCAGAGGAAATGCGACCAGCACCTGTCCCAGAAGACAAGGACTTGTCTTTCAAAGGGGGAGGGGGGCAGAGGGCTCAGATGCGTCAGTGACCTTTCAGTTGACAGCGCAGCCTTGTGGCCTGTGGGATGATGGTGGGCTGCAGCCAGACCCTGCCTGCCTCACTAGATGTGCTCAGCCCATGCTTTCTCACCCGGAGGCTCCAGAATCGGATCTGAAGCGGAGTCCTGAGACCCCAGCAGGCGCCCTGAAGCTCCCCCTCCCCTGGTGGAAATCGGCTGAAACCCAAGCAGGTTTGCAGAGAGAAACAATCATGACAGGGATCTCCAGGAAGTGTCTCCCTGATGGACTGGGAAGTGATCCTTCTGGAAGACATCCAGCCAGCCCAGGAAGCATCTAAGCCCCGGAGAAACAGGGGATACACAGCCAGAGGGAGGACGGAGGAGAGGCCAGAGCCCAGGCGGGGTTGAGCACCATGCCACTGCCACGGGCTTCATCAGATGGGTGCCAAACGGGTGGCTTGTCAAGTGAGGCCAGCGTTCCAGTGACGGGGATTGTGGCCATCTCCCATTCCCGGCTTCCTCTTTCAGCCTGTGTCGTGGTGTGGCTTCTTTTCTCAGAGAAGAGCCCTGAAAAGATCCAAGCCTCTTCTGTGATGTGGGCCTCCTCCTCTCCTGCCGGACAATGAGCTCCCGTGCGGCTTTTGTCCATGGCTGGACTGTGTTCGTCTTGATCTCAGAAAAGAGGCCGCACGGGATGGCCATGAGATTTCAACGGCTCCGGGAGCAACGCATCTCCTCACGTGGTCGAAGCCTTGGCAATCCCAAAGTGGAACCGCCGGGAAAACGGTTGACAAGCGGACACATGACCCAGGCACAGACGCAGAGGGAGGCTCACCAAAGATAGGCCGACATGCAAGACACCGTTTTCTGGCGCATCGGGCACGTTTCTCCAAACACACAAACACACACACACACACACACACACACACACACCCACACCAACCGACAGAGAGAGGGCAAGAAACTCACAGAGTGTGAGAGACAGACAGAGAAGCGAAAATGGGAGACACACAAACACATACACACACCGGCAGTCCTACAGCAGTGGCACAGAAACAAACACCCCCAGGCAGGCGCTGAGGCTACGGGGTTCGGCTCTCGAGCAGAACGACCCTCGGTTGAGAGAGCAGCCCACCGGCCCGCAGGCCGACCCGTCTTCGAGATCCCGGGGGCACGACTTTCGGGGAGACTCACCCGAACAGCGTCCGGGCGGGTCTGAGGCTGGGATGCGGCGCTGCTTCCCCCGGACTCCGCCTGTGCTTTCAACATCCTGGGCAGCCCTATGCCACGACTCCTGGCATCCGGAGACGGTCCTGTCGACCCCGTGGAGAGGTCAGGCTGGAGTCTCGGAGCCCCGCCACCCAAGCACTGCCACGGAGGGCTCCTGTTTGCCAGGCCTCAGGGCGTGGTTGCTCTGACAACCGTGGGAACCACTGTGACGCAAGAGCACCCGCTCGCCACTCGCGCATGCGCATTGGCTGGGCCGCCCCGCGCTCCGCTGCCGGCAGTCAGGCTGCGTCCCCTTTAAACGACGGTGGCCGCTGGGCGCCAGGGGCTCTCCTGCTGCAGCCTGGGCAGCGGCTGCACCCGGGGTCCAGTAGGGGGCCGCGTGGGAGAGGCGGCCGCGGGCGGCGTCCCAGGATCAAACCCCAGGAGTCCCGTCTTCAGGACCTCCGTGAGCCGATTTCCATCGGGGGAGGGGGAGCTTCAGGGCGCCTGCTGGGGTCAGGTCATGACCTCCCATCAGATCCGATTCTGGACCCCTCCGGGTAAGAATGGATGGTCTGAGCACATGGACTGAGGCAGGCAGGGCCTGGCTGCAGCCCAGAATGATCCCATGGGCCTCAAGGCGTGGAGTCAGCTGAAAGTTCACTGACCCGTGAGCCCTCTGCCGCCCTCCTTTGAAACAGCAGTGCCCTGCCGGGATACTGAAGGGCCTGGGACCTAGCCGCGGGCCAAAAGTTTCAGGGGGTCAGTCCAGCCAGGAGCAGAGGGGAGTCTCATTCTCAGGAATGAGACTGGATGTGCAGAGGAAATGCGACCAGCACCTGTCCCAGAAGACAAGGACTTGTCTTTCAAAGGGGGAGGGGGGCAGAGGGCTCAGATGCGTCAGTGACCTTTCAGTTGACAGCGCAGCCTTGTGGCCTGTGGGATGATGGTGGGCTGCAGCCAGACCCTGCCTGCCTCACTACATGTGCTCAGCCCATGCTTTCTCACCCGGAGGCTCCAGAATCGGATCTGAAGCGGAGTCCTGAGACCCCAGCAGGCGCCCTGAAGCTCCCCCTCCCCTGGTGGAAATCGGCTGAAACCCAAGCAGGTTTGCAGAGAGAAACAATCATGACAGGGATCTCCAGGAAGTGTCTCCCTGATGGACTGGGAAGTGATCCTTCTGGAAGACATCCAGCCAGCCCAGGAAGCATCTAAGCCCCGGAGAAACAGGGGATACACAGCCAGAGGGAGGACGGAGGAGAGGCCAGAGCCCAGGCGGGGTAGAGCACCGTGCCACTGCCACGGGCTTCATCAGAGGGGTGCCAAACGGGTGGCTTGTCAACTGAGGCCAGCGTTCCAGTGACTGGGATTGTGGCCATCTCCCATTCCCGGCTTCCTCTTTCAGCCTGTGTCGTGGTGTGGCTTCTTTTCTCAGAGAAGAGCCCTGAAAAGATCCAAGCCTCTTCTGTGATGTGGGCCTCCTCCTCTCCTGCCGGACAATGAGCTCCCGTGCGGCTTTTGTCCATGGCTGGACTGTGTTCGTCTTGATCGCAGAAAAGAGGCCGCACGGGATGGCCATGAGATTTCAACGGCTCCGGGAGCAACGCATCTCCTCACGTGGTCGAAGCCTTGGCAATCCCAAAGTGGAACCGCCGGGAAAACGGTTGACAAGCGGACACATGACCCAGGCACAGACGCAGAGGGAGGCTCACCAAAGATAGGCCGACATGCAAGACACCGTTTTCTGGCGCATCGGGCACGTTTCTCCAAACACACACACACACACACACACACACACACACACACCCCAACCGACAGAGAGAGGGCAAGAAACTCACAGAGTGTGAGAGACAGACAGAGAAGCGAAAATGGGAGACACACAAACACATACACACACCGGCAGTCCTACAGCAGTGGCACAGAAACAAACACCCCCAGGCAGGCGCTGAGGCTACGGGGTTCGGCTCTCGAGCAGAACGACCCTCGGTTGAGAGAGCAGCCCACCGGCCCGCAGGCCGACCCGTCTTCGAGATCCCGGGGGCACGACTTTCGGGGAGACTCACCCGAACAGCGTCCGGGCGGGTCTGAGGCTGGGATGCGGCGCTGCTTCCCCCGGACTCCGCCTGTGCTTTCAACATCCTGGGCAGCCCTATGCCACGACTCCTGGCATCCGGAGACGGTCCTGTCGACCCCGTGGAGAGGTCAGGCTGGAGTCTCGGAGCCCCGCCACCCAAGCACTGCCACGGAGGGCTCCTGTTTGCCAGGCCTCAGGGCGTGGTTGCTCTGACAACCGTGGGAACCACTGTGACGCAAGAGCACCCGCTCGCCACTCGCGCATGCGCATTGGCTGGGCCGCCCCGCGCTCCGCTGCCGGCAGTCAGGCTGCGTCCCCTTTAAACGACGGTGGCCGCTGGGCGCCAGGGGCTCTCCTGCTGCAGCCTGGGCAGCGGCTGCACCCGGGGTCCAGTAGGGGGCCGCGTGGGAGAGGCGGCCGCGGGCGGCGTCCCAGGATCAAACCCCAGGAGTCCCGTCTTCAGGACCTCCGTGAGCCGATTTCCATCGGGGGAGGGGGAGCTTCAGGGCGCCTGCTGGGGTCAGGTCACGACCTCCCATCAGATCCGATTCTGGACCCCTCCGGGTAAGAATGGATGGTCTGAGCGCATGGACTGAGGCAGGCAGGGCCTGGCTGCAGCCCAGAATGATCCCATGGGCCTCAAGGCGTGGAGTCAGCTGAAAGTTCACTGACCCGTGAGCCCTCTGCCTCCCTCCTTTGAAACAGCAGTGCCCTGCCGGGATACTGAAGGGCCTGGGACCTAGCCGCGGGCCAAAAGTTTCAGGGGGTCAGTCCAGCCAGGAGCAGAGGGGAGTCTCATTCTCAGGAATGAGACTGGATGTGCAGAGGAAATGCGACCAGCACCTGTCCCAGAAGACAAGGACTTGTCTTTCAAAGGGGGAGGGGGGCAGAGGGCTCAGATGCGTCAGTGACCTTTCAGTTGACAGCGCAGCCTTGTGGCCTGTGGGATGATGGTGGGCTGCAGCCAGACCCTGCCTGCCTCACTACATGTGCTCAGCCCATGCTTTCTCACCCGGAGGCTCCAGAATCGGATCTGAAGCGGAGTCCTGAGACCCCAGCAGGCGCCCTGAAGCTCCCCCTCCCCTGGTGGAAATCGGCTGAAACCCAAGCAGGTTTGCAGAGAGAAACAATCATGACAGGGGTCTCCAGGAAGTGTCTCCCTGATGGACTGGGAAGTGATCCTTCTGGAAGACATCCAGCCAGCCCAGGAAGCATCTAAGCCCCGGAGAAACAGGGGATACACAGCCAGAGGGAGGACGGAGGAGAGGCCAGAGCCCAGGCGGGGTAGAGCACCGTGCCACTGCCACGGGCTTCATCAGAGGGGTGCCAAACGGGTGGCTTGTCAACTGAGGCCAGCGTTCCAGTGACTGGGATTGTGGCCATCTCCCATTCCCGGCTTCCTCTTTCAGCCTGTGTCGTGGTGTGGCTTCTTTTCTCAGAGAAGAGCCCTGAAAAGATCCAAGCCTCTTCTGTGATGTGGGCCTCCTCCTCTCCTGCCGGACAATGAGCTCCCGTGCGGCTTTTGTCCGTGGCTGGACTGTGTTCGTCTTGATCTCAGAAAAGAGGCCGCACGGGATGGCCATGAGATTTCAACGGCTCCGGGAGCAACGCATCTCCTCACGTGGTCGAAGCCTTGGCAATCCCAAAGTGGAACCGCCGGGAAAACGGTTGACAAGCGGACACATGACCCAGGCACAGACGCAGAGGGAGGCTCACCAAAGATAGGCCGACATGCAAGACACCGTTTTCTGGCGCATCGGGCACGTTTCTCCAAACACACACACACACACACACACACACACACACACACCCCAACCGACAGAGAGAGGGCAAGAAACTCACAGAGTGTGAGAGACAGACAGAGAAGCGAAAATGGGAGACACACAAACACATACACACACCGGCAGTCCTACAGCAGTGGCACAGAAACAAACACCCCCAGGCAGGCGCTGAGGCTACGGGGTTCGGCTCTCGAGCAGAACGACCCTCGGTTGAGAGAGCAGCCCACCGGCCCGCAGGCCGACCCGTCTTCGAGATCCCGGGGGCACGACTTTCGGGGAGACTCACCCGAACAGCGTCCGGGCGGGTCTGAGGCTGGGATGCGGCGCTGCTTCCCCCGGACTCCGCCTGTGCTTTCAACATCCTGGGCAGCCCTATGCCACGACTCCTGGCATCCGGAGACGGTCCTGTCGACCCCGTGGAGAGGTCAGGCTGGAGTCTCGGAGCCCCGCCACCCAAGCACTGCCACGGAGGGCTCCTGTTTGCCAGGCCTCAGGGCGTGGTTGCTCTGACAACCGTGGGAACCACTGTGACGCAAGAGCACCCGCTCGCCACTCGCGCATGCGCATTGGCTGGGCCGCCCCGCGCTCCGCTGCCGGCAGTCAGGCTGCGTCCCCTTTAAACGACGGTGGCCGCTGGGCGCCAGGGGCTCTCCTGCTGCAGCCTGGGCAGCGGCTGCACCCGGGGTCCAGTAGGGGGCCGCGTGGGAGAGGCGGCCGCGGGCGGCGTCCCAGGATCAAACCCCAGGAGTCCCGTCTTCAGGACCTCCGTGAGCCGATTTCCATCGGGGGAGGGGGAGCTTCAGGGCGCCTGCTGGGGTCAGGTCACGACCTCCCATCAGATCCGATTCTGGACCCCTCCGGGTAAGAATGGATGGTCTGAGCACATGGACTGAGGCAGGCAGGGCCTGGCTGCAGCCCAGAATGATCCCATGGGCCTCAAGGCGTGGAGTCAGCTGAAAGTTCACTGACCCGTGAGCCCTCTGCCTCCCTCCTTTGAAACAGCAGTGCCCTGCCGGGATACTGAAGGGCCTGGGACCTAGCCGCGGGCCAAAAGTTTCAGGGGGTCAGTCCAGCCAGGAGCAGAGGGGAGTCTCATTCTCAGGAATGAGACTGGATGTGCAGAGGAAATGCGACCAGCACCTGTCCCAGAAGACAAGGACTTGTCTTTCAAAGGGGGAGGGGGGCAGAGGGCTCAGATGCGTCAGTGACCTTTCAGTTGACAGCGCAGCCTTGTGGCCTGTGGGATGATGGTGGGCTGCAGCCAGACCCTGCCTGCCTCACTACATGTGCTCAGCCCATGCTTTCTAACCCGGAGGCTCCAGAATCGGATCTGAAGCGGAGTCCTGAGACCCCAGCAGGCGCCCTGAAGCTCCCCCTCCCCTGGTGGAAATCGGCTGAAACCCAAGCAGGTTTGCAGAGAGAAACAATCATGACAGGGGTCTCCAGGAAGTGTCTCCCTGATGGACTGGGAAGTGATCCTTCTGGAAGACATCCAGCCAGCCCAGGAAGCATCTAAGCCCCGGAGAAACAGGGGATACACAGCCAGAGGGAGGACGGAGGAGAGGCCAGAGCCCAGGCGGGGTAGAGCACCGTGCCACTGCCACGGGCTTCATCAGAGGGGTGCCAAACGGGTGGCTTGTCAACTGAGGCCAGCGTTCCAGTGACTGGGATTGTGGCCATCTCCCATTCCCGGCTTCCTCTTTCAGCCTGTGTCGTGGTGTGGCTTCTTTTCTCAGAGAAGAGCCCTGAAAAGATCCAAGCCTCTTCTGTGATGTGGGCCTCCTCCTCTCCTGCCGGACAATGAGCTCCCGTGCGGCTTTTGTCCGTGGCTGGACTGTGTTCGTCTTGATCTCAGAAAAGAGGCCGCACGGGATGGCCATGAGATTTCAACGGCTCCGGGAGCAACGCATCTCCTCACGTGGTCGAAGCCTTGGCAATCCCAAAGTGGAACCGCCGGGAAAACGGTTGACAAGCGGACACATGACCCAGGCACAGACGCAGAGGGAGGCTCACCAAAGATAGGCCGACATGCAAGACACCGTTTTCTGGCGCATCGGGCACGTTTCTCCAAACACACAAACACACACACACACACACACACACACACACACACACACACACACCAACCGACAGAGAGAGGGCAAGAAACTCACAGAGTGTGAGAGACAGACAGAGAAGCGAAAATGGGAGACTCACAAACACATACACACACCGGCAGTGCTACAGCAGTGGCACAGAAACAAACACCCCCAGGCAGGCGCTGAGGCTACGGGGTTCGGCTCTCGAGCAGAACGACCCTCGGTTGAGAGAGCACCGGCCCGCAGGCCGACCCGTCTTCGAGATCCCGGGGGCACGACTTTCGGGGAGACTCACCCGAACAGCGTCCGGGCGGGTCTGAGGCTGGGATGCGGCGCTGCTTCCCCCGGACTCCGCCTGTGCTTTCAACATCCTGGGCAGCCCTATGCCACGACTCCTGGCATCCGGAGACGGTCCTGTCGACCCCGTGGAGAGGTCAGGCTGGAGTCTCGGAGCCCCGCCACCCAAGCACTGCCACGGAGGGCTCCTGTTTGCCAGGCCTCAGGGCGTGGTTGCTCTGACAACCGTGGGAACCACTGTGACGCAATAGCACCCGCTCGCCACTCGCGCATGCGCATTGGCTGGGCCGCCCCGCGCTCCGCTGCCGGCAGTCAGGCTGCGTCCCCTTTAAACGACGGTGGCCGCTGGGCGCCAGGGGCTCTCCTGCTGCAGCCTGGGCAGCGGCTGCACCCGGGGTCCAGTAGGGGGCCGCGTGGGAGAGGCGGCCGCGGGCGGCGTCCCAGGATCAAACCCCAGGAGTCCCGTCTTCAGGACCTCCGTGAGCCGATTTCCATCGGGGGAGGGGGAGCTTCAGGGCGCCTGCTGGGGTCAGGTCACGACCTCCCATCAGATCCGATTCTGGACCCCTCCGGGTAAGAATGGATGGTCTGAGCACATGGACTGAGGCAGGCAGGGCCTGGCTGCAGCCCAGAATGATCCCATGGGCCTCAAGGCGTGGAGTCAGCTGAAAGTTCACTGACCCGTGAGCCCTCTGCCTCCCTCCTTTGAAACAGCAGTGCCCTGCCGGGATACTGAAGGGCCTGGGACCTAGCCGCGGGCCAAAAGTTTCAGGGGGTCAGTCCAGCCAGGAGCAGAGGGGAGTCTCATTCTCAGGAATGAGACTGGATGTGCAGAGGAAATGCGACCAGCACCTGTCCCAGAAGACAAGGACTTGTCTTTCAAAGGGGGAGGGGGGCAGAGGGCTCAGATGCGTCAGTGACCTTTCAGTTGACAGCGCAGCCTTGTGGCCTGTGGGATGATGGTGGGCTGCAGCCAGACCCTGCCTGCCTCACTACATGTGCTCAGCCCATGCTTTCTCACCCGGAGGCTCCAGAATCGGATCTGAAGCGGAGTCCTGAGACCCCAGCAGGCGCCCTGAAGCTCCCCCTCCCCTGGTGGAAATCGGCTGAAACCCAAGCAGGTTTGCAGAGAGAAACAATCATGACAGGGGTCTCCAGGAAGTGTCTCCCTGATGGACTGGGAAGTGATCCTTCTGGAAGACATCCAGCCAGCCCAGGAAGCATCTAAGCCCCGGAGAAACAGGGGATACACAGCCAGAGGGAGGACGGAGGAGAGGCCAGAGCCCAGGCGGGGTAGAGCACCGTGCCACTGCCACGGGCTTCATCAGAGGGGTGCCAAACGGGTGGCTTGTCAAGTGAGGCCAGCGTTCCAGTGACTGGGATTGTGGCCATCTCCCATTCCCGGCTTCCTCTTTCAGCCTGTGTCGTGGTGTGGCTTCTTTTCTCAGAGAAGAGCCCTGAAAAGATCCAAGCCTCTTCTGTGATGTGGGCCTCCTCCTCTCCTGCCGGACAATGAGCTCCCGTGCGGCTTTTGTCCGTGGCTGGACTGTGTTCGTCTTGATCTCAGAAAAGAGGCCGCACGGGATGGCCATGAGATTTCAACGGCTCCGGGAGCAACGCATCTCCTCACGTGGTCGAAGCCTTGGCAATCCCAAAGTGGAACCGCCGGGAAAACGGTTGACAAGCGGACACATGACCCAGGCACAGACGCAGAGGGAGGCTCACCAAAGATAGGCCGACATGCAAGACACCGTTTTCTGGCGCATCGGGCACGTTTCTCCAAACACACAAACACACACACACACACACACACACACACACACACACACACACACACCCCAACCGACAGAGAGAGGGCAAGAAACTCACAGAGTGTGAGAGACAGACAGAGAAGCGAAAATGGGAGACACACAAACACATACACACACCGGCAGTCCTACAGCAGTGGCACAGAAACAAACACCCCCAGGCAGGCGCTGAGGCTACGGGGTTCGGCTCTCGAGCAGAACGACCCTCGGTTGAGAGAGCAGCCCACCGGCCCGCAGGCCGACCCGTCTTCGAGATCCCGGGGGCACGACTTTCGGGGAGACTCACCCGAACAGCGTCCGGGCGTGTCTCAGGCTGGGATGCGGCGCTGCTTCCCCCGGACTCCGCCTGTGCTTTCAACATCCTGGGCAGCCCTATGCCACGACTCCTGGCATCCGGAGACGGTCCTGTCGACCCCGTGGAGAGGTCAGGCTGGAGTCTCGGAGCCCCGCCACCCAAGCACTGCCACGGAGGGCTCCTGTTTGCCAGGCCTCAGGGCGTGGTTGCTCTGACAACCGTGGGAACCACTGTGACGCAAGAGCACCCGCTCGCCACTCGCGCATGCGCATTGGCTGGGCCGCCCCGCGCTCCGCTGCCGGCAGTCAGGCTGCGTCCCCTTTAAACGACGGTGGCCGCTGGGCGCCAGGGGCTCTCCTGCTGCAGCCTGGGCAGCGGCTGCACCCGGGGTCCAGTAGGGGGCCGCGTGGGAGAGGCGGCCGCGGGCGGCGTCCCAGGATCAAACCCCAGGAGTCCCGTCTTCAGGACCTCCGTGAGCCGATTTCCATCGGGGGAGGGGGAGCTTCAGGGCGCCTGCTGGGGTCAGGTCACGACCTCCCATCAGATCCGATTCTGGACCCCTCCGGGTAAGAATGGATGGTCTGAGCACATGGACTGAGGCAGGCAGGGCCTGGCTGCAGCCCAGAATGATCCCATGGGCCTCAAGGCGTGGAGTCAGCTGAAAGTTCACTGACCCGTGAGCCCTCTGCCTCCCTCCTTTGAAACAGCAGTGCCCTGCCGGGATACTGAAGGGCCTGGGACCTAGCCGCGGGCCAAAAGTTTCAGGGGGTCAGTCCAGCCAGGAGCAGAGGGGAGTCTCATTCTCAGGAATGAGACTGGATGTGCACAGGAAATGCGACCAGCACCTGTCCCAGAAGACAAGGACTTGTCTTTCAAAGGGGGAGGGGGGCAGAGGGCTCAGATGCGTCAGTGACCTTTCAGTTGACAGCGCAGCCTTGTGGCCTGTGGGATGATGGTGGGCTGCAGCCAGACCCTGCCTGCCTCACTACATGTGCTCAGCCCATGCTTTCTCACCCGGAGGCTCCAGAATCGGATCTGAAGCGGAGTCCTGAGACCCCAGCAGGCGCCCTGAAGCTCCCCCTCCCCTGGTGGAAATCGGCTGAAACCCAAGCAGGTTTGCAGAGAGAAACAATCATGACAGGGGTCTCCAGGAAGTGTCTCCCTGATGGACTGGGAAGTGATCCTTCTGGAAGACATCCAGCCAGCCCAGGAAGCATCTAAGCCCCGGAGAAACAGGGGATACACAGCCAGAGGGAGGACGGAGGAGAGGCCAGAGCCCAGGCGGGGTAGAGCACCGTGCCACTGCCACGGGCTTCATCAGAGGGGTGCCAAACGGGTGGCTTGTCAACTGAGGCCAGCGTTCCAGTGACTGGGATTGTGGCCATCTCCCATTCCCGGCTTCCTCTTTCAGCCTGTGTCGTGGTGTGGCTTCTTTTCTCAGAGAAGAGCCCTGAAAAGATCCAAGCCTCTTCTGTGATGTGGGCCTCCTCCTCTCCTGCCGGACAATGAGCTCCCGTGCGGCTTTTGTCCGTGGCTGGACTGTGTTCGTCTTGATCTCAGAAAAGAGGCCGCACGGGATGGCCATGAGATTTCAACGGCTCCGGGAGCAACGCATCTCCTCACGTGGTCGAAGCCTTGGCAATCCCAAAGTGGAACCGCCGGGAAAACGGTTGACAAGCGGACACATGACCCAGGCACAGACGCAGAGGGAGGCTCACCAAAGATAGGCCGACATGCAAGACACCGTTTTCTGGCGCATCGGGCACGTTTCTCCAAACACACAAACACACACACACACACACACACACACACACACACACACACACACACCCCAACCGACAGAGAGAGGGCAAGAAACTCACAGAGTGTGAGAGACAGACAGAGAAGCGAAAATGGGAGACACACAAACACATACACACACCGGCAGTCCTACAGCAGTGGCACAGAAACAAACACCCCCAGGCAGGCGCTGAGGCTACGGGGTTCGGCTCTCGAGCAGAACGACCCTCGGTTGAGAGAGCAGCCCACCGGCCCGCAGGCCGACCCGTCTTCGAGATCCCGGGGGCACGACTTTCGGGGAGACTCACCCGAACAGCGTCCGGGCGTGTCTCAGGCTGGGATGCGGCGCTGCTTCCCCCGGACTCCGCCTGTGCTTTCAACATCCTGGGCAGCCCTATGCCACGACTCCTGGCATCCGGAGACGGTCCTGTCGACCCCGTGGAGAGGTCAGGCTGGAGTCTCGGAGCCCCGCCACCCAAGCACTGCCACGGAGGGCTCCTGTTTGCCAGGCCTCAGGGCGTGGTTGCTCTGACAACCGTGGGAACCACTGTGACGCAAGAGCACCCGCTCGCCACTCGCGCATGCGCATTGGCTGGGCCGCCCCGCGCTCCGCTGCCGGCAGTCAGGCTGCGTCCCCTTTAAACGACGGTGGCCGCTGGGCGCCAGGGGCTCTCCTGCTGCAGCCTGGGCAGCGGCTGCACCCGGGGTCCAGTAGGGGGCCGCGTGGGAGAGGCGGCCGCGGGCGGCGTCCCAGGATCAAACCCCAGGAGTCCCGTCTTCAGGACCTCCGTGAGCCGATTTCCATCGGGGGAGGGGGAGCTTCAGGGCGCCTGCTGGGGTCAGGTCACGACCTCCCATCAGATCCGATTCTGGACCCCTCCGGGTAAGAATGGATGGTCTGAGCACATGGACTGAGGCAGGCAGGGCCTGGCTGCAGCCCAGAATGATCCCATGGGCCTCAAGGCGTGGAGTCAGCTGAAAGTTCACTGACCCGTGAGCCCTCTGCCTCCCTCCTTTGAAACAGCAGTGCCCTGCCGGGATACTGAAGGGCCTGGGACCTAGCCGCGGGCCAAAAGTTTCAGGGGGTCAGTCCAGCCAGGAGCAGAGGGGAGTCTCATTCTCAGGAATGAGACTGGATGTGCAGAGGAAATGCGACCAGCACCTGTCCCAGAAGACAAGGACTTGTCTTTCAAAGGGGGAGGGGGGCAGAGGGCTCAGATGCGTCAGTGACCTTTCAGTTGACAGCGCAGCCTTGTGGCCTGTGGGATGATGGTGGGCTGCAGCCAGACCCTGCCTGCCTCACTACATGTGCTCAGCCCATGCTTTCTCACCCGGAGGCTCCAGAATCGGATCTGAAGCGGAGTCCTGAGACCCCAGCAGGCGCCCTGAAGCTCCCCCTCCCCTGGTGGAAATCGGCTGAAACCCAAGCAGGTTTGCAGAGAGAAACAATCATGACAGGGGTCTCCAGGAAGTGTCTCCCTGATGGACTGGGAAGTGATCCTTCTGGAAGACATCCAGCCAGCCCAGGAAGCATCTAAGCCCCGGAGAAACAGGGGATACACAGCCAGAGGGAGGACGGAGGAGAGGCCAGAGCCCAGGCGGGGTAGAGCACCGTGCCACTGCCACGGGCTTCATCAGAGGGGTGCCAAACGGGTGGCTTGTCAACTGAGGCCAGCGTTCCAGTGACTGGGATTGTGGCCATCTCCCATTCCCGGCTTCCTCTTTCAGCCTGTGTCGTGGTGTGGCTTCTTTTCTCAGAGAAGAGCCCTGAAAAGATCCAAGCCTCTTCTGTGATGTGGGCCTCCTCCTCTCCTGCCGGACAATGAGCTCCCGTGCGGCTTTTGTCCGTGGCTGGACTGTGTTCGTCTTGATCTCAGAAAAGAGGCCGCACGGGATGGCCATGAGATTTCAACGGCTCCGGGAGCAACGCATCTCCTCACGTGGTCGAAGCCTTGGCAATCCCAAAGTGGAACCGCCGGGAAAACGGTTGACAAGCGGACACATGACCCAGGCACAGACGCAGAGGGAGGCTCACCAAAGATAGGCCGACATGCAAGACACCGTTTTCTGGCGCATCGGGCACGTTTCTCCAAACACACAAACACACACACACACACACACACACACACACACACACACCCCAACCGACAGAGAGAGGGCAAGAAACTCACAGAGTGTGAGAGACAGACAGAGAAGCGAAAATGGGAGACACACAAACACATACACACACCGGCAGTCCTACAGCAGTGGCACAGAAACAAACACCCCCAGGCAGGCGCTGAGGCTACGGGGTTCGGCTCTCGAGCAGAACGACCCTCGGTTGAGAGAGCAGCCCACCGGCCCGCAGGCCGACCCGTCTTCGAGATCCCGGGGGCACGACTTTCGGGGAGACTCACCCGAACAGCGTCCGGGCGGGTCTCAGGCTGGGATGCGGCGCTGCTTCCCCCGGACTCCGCCTGTGCTTTCAACATCCTGGGCAGCCCTATGCCACGACTCCTGGCATCCGGAGACGGTCCTGTCGACCCCGTGGAGAGGTCAGGCTGGAGTCTCGGAGCCCCGCCACCCAAGCACTGCCACGGAGGGCTCCTGTTTGCCAGGCCTCAGGGCGTGGTTGCTCTGACAACCGTGGGAACCACTGTGACGCAAGAGCACCCGCTCGCCACTCGCGCATGCGCATTGGCTGGGCCGCCCCGCGCTCCGCTGCCGGCAGTCAGGCTGCGTCCCCTTTAAACGACGGTGGCCGCTGGGCGCCAGGGGCTCTCCTGCTGCAGCCCGGGCAGCGGCTGCACCCGGGGTCCAGTAGGGGGCCGCGTGGGAGAGGCGGCCGCGGGCGGCGTCCCAGGATCAAACCCCAGGAGTCCCGTCTTCAGGACCTCCGTGAGCCGATTTCCATCGGGGGAGGGGGAGCTTCAGGGCGCCTGCTGGGGTCAGGTCACGACCTCCCATCAGATCCGATTCTGGACCCCTCCGGGTAAGAATGGATGGTCTGAGCACATGGACTGAGGCAGGCAGGGCCTGGCTGCAGCCCAGAATGATCCCATGGGCCTCAAGGCGTGGAGTCAGCTGAAAGTTCACTGACCCGTGAGCCCTCTGCCTCCCTCCTTTGAAACAGCAGTGCCCTGCCGGGATACTGAAGGGCCTGGGACCTAGCCGCGGGCCAAAAGTTTCAGGGGGTCAGTCCAGCCAGGAGCAGAGGGGAGTCTCATTCTCAGGAATGAGACTGGATGTGCAGAGGAAATGCGACCAGCACCTGTCCCAGAAGACAAGGACTTGTCTTTCAAAGGGGGAGGGGGGCAGAGGGCTCAGATGCGTCAGTGACCTTTCAGTTGACAGCGCAGCCTTGTGGCCTGTGGGATGATGGTGGGCTGCAGCCAGACCCTGCCTGCCTCACTACATGTGCTCAGCCCATGCTTTCTCACCCGGAGGCTCCAGAATCGGATCTGAAGCGGAGTCCTGAGACCCCAGCAGGCGCCCTGAAGCTCCCCCTCCCCTGGTGGAAATCGGCTGAAACCCAAGCAGGTTTGCAGAGAGAAACAATCATGACAGGGGTCTCCAGGAAGTGTCTCCCTGATGGACTGGGAAGTGATCCTTCTGGAAGACATCCAGCCAGCCCAGGAAGCATCTAAGCCCCGGAGAAACAGGGGATACACAGCCAGAGGGAGGACGGAGGAGAGGCCAGAGCCCAGGCGGGGTAGAGCACCGTGCCACTGCCACGGGCTTCATCAGAGGGGTGCCAAACGGGTGGCTTGTCAACTGAGGCCAGCGTTCCAGTGACTGGGATTGTGGCCATCTCCCATTCCCGGCTTCCTCTTTCAGCCTGTGTCGTGGTGTGGCTTCTTTTCTCAGAGAAGAGCCCTGAAAAGATCCAAGCCTCTTCTGTGATGTGGGCCTCCTCCTCTCCTGCCGGACAATGAGCTCCCGTGCGGCTTTTGTCCGTGGCTGGACTGTGTTCGTCTTGATCTCAGAAAAGAGGCCGCACGGGATGGCCATGAGATTTCAACGGCTCCGGGAGCAACGCATCTCCTCACGTGGTCGAAGCCTTGGCAATCCCAAAGTGGAACCGCCGGGAAAACGGTTGACAAGCGGACACATGACCCAGGCACAGACGCAGAGGGAGGCTCACCAAAGATAGGCCGACATGCAAGACACCGTTTTCTGGCGCATCGGGCACGTTTCTCCAAACACACAAACACACACACACACACACACACACACACACACACACACACACCCCAACCGACAGAGAGAGGGCAAGAAACTCACAGAGTGTGAGAGACAGACAGAGAAGCGAAAATGGGAGACACACAAACACATACACACACCGGCAGTCCTACAGCAGTGGCACAGAAACAAACACCCCCAGGCAGGCGCTGAGGCTACGGGGTTCGGCTCTCGAGCAGAACGACCCTCGGTTGAGAGAGCAGCCCACCGGCCCGCAGGCCGACCCGTCTTCGAGATCCCGGGGGCACGACTTTCGGGGAGACTCACCCGAACAGCGTCCGGGCGTGTCTCAGGCTGGGATGCGGCGCTGCTTCCCCCGGACTCCGCCTGTGCTTTCAACATCCTGGGCAGCCCTATGCCACGACTCCTGGCATCCGGAGACGGTCCTGTCGACCCCGTGGAGAGGTCAGGCTGGAGTCTCGGAGCCCCGCCACCCAAGCACTGCCACGGAGGGCTCCTGTTTGCCAGGCCTCAGGGCGTGGTTGCTCTGACAACCGTGGGAACCACTGTGACGCAAGAGCACCCGCTCGCCACTCGCGCATGCGCATTGGCTGGGCCGCCCCGCGCTCCGCTGCCGGCAGTCAGGCTGCGTCCCCTTTAAACGACGGTGGCCGCTGGGCGCCAGGGGCTCTCCTGCTGCAGCCTGGGCAGCGGCTGCACCCGGGGTCCAGTAGGGGGCCGCGTGGGAGAGGCGGCCGCGGGCGGCGTCCCAGGATCAAACCCCAGGAGTCCCGTCTTCAGGACCTCCGTGAGCCGATTTCCATCGGGGGAGGGGGAGCTTCAGGGCGCCTGCTGGGGTCAGGTCACGACCTCCCATCAGATCCGATTCTGGACCCCTCCGGGTAAGAATGGATGGTCTGAGCACATGGACTGAGGCAGGCAGGGCCTGGCTGCAGCCCAGAATGATCCCATGGGCCTCAAGGCGTGGAGTCAGCTGAAAGTTCACTGACCCGTGAGCCCTCTGCCTCCCTCCTTTGAAACAGCAGTGCCCTGCCGGGATACTGAAGGGCCTGGGACCTAGCCGCGGGCCAAAAGTTTCAGGGGGTCAGTCCAGCCAGGAGCAGAGGGGAGTCTCATTCTCAGGAATGAGACTGGATGTGCACAGGAAATGCGACCAGCACCTGTCCCAGAAGACAAGGACTTGTCTTTCAAAGGGGGAGGGGGGCAGAGGGCTCAGATGCGTCAGTGACCTTTCAGTTGACAGCGCAGCCTTGTGGCCTGTGGGATGATGGTGGGCTGCAGCCAGACCCTGCCTGCCTCACTACATGTGCTCAGCCCATGCTTTCTCACCCGGAGGCTCCAGAATCGGATCTGAAGCGGAGTCCTGAGACCCCAGCAGGCGCCCTGAAGCTCCCCCTCCCCTGGTGGAAATCGGCTGAAACCCAAGCAGGTTTGCAGAGAGAAACAATCATGACAGGGGTCTCCAGGAAGTGTCTCCCTGATGGACTGGGAAGTGATCCTTCTGGAAGACATCCAGCCAGCCCAGGAAGCATCTAAGCCCCGGAGAAACAGGGGATACACAGCCAGAGGGAGGACGGAGGAGAGGCCAGAGCCCAGGCGGGGTAGAGCACCGTGCCACTGCCACGGGCTTCATCAGAGGGGTGCCAAACGGGTGGCTTGTCAACTGAGGCCAGCGTTCCAGTGACTGGGATTGTGGCCATCTCCCATTCCCGGCTTCCTCTTTCAGCCTGTGTCGTGGTGTGGCTTCTTTTCTCAGAGAAGAGCCCTGAAAAGATCCAAGCCTCTTCTGTGATGTGGGCCTCCTCCTCTCCTGCCGGACAATGAGCTCCCGTGCGGCTTTTGTCCGTGGCTGGACTGTGTTCGTCTTGATCTCAGAAAAGAGGCCGCACGGGATGGCCATGAGATTTCAACGGCTCCGGGAGCAACGCATCTCCTCACGTGGTCGAAGCCTTGGCAATCCCAAAGTGGAACCGCCGGGAAAACGGTTGACAAGCGGACACATGACCCAGGCACAGACGCAGAGGGAGGCTCACCAAAGATAGGCCGACATGCAAGACACCGTTTTCTGGCGCATCGGGCACGTTTCTCCAAACACACAAACACACACACACACACACACACACACACACACACACACACACCCCAACCGACAGAGAGAGGGCAAGAAACTCACAGAGTGTGAGAGACAGACAGAGAAGCGAAAATGGGAGACACACAAACACATACACACACCGGCAGTCCTACAGCAGTGGCACAGAAACAAACACCCCCAGGCAGGCGCTGAGGCTACGGGGTTCGGCTCTCGAGCAGAACGACCCTCGGTTGAGAGAGCAGCCCACCGGCCCGCAGGCCGACCCGTCTTCGAGATCCCGGGGGCACGACTTTCGGGGAGACTCACCCGAACAGCGTCCGGGCGTGTCTCAGGCTGGGATGCGGCGCTGCTTCCCCCGGACTCCGCCTGTGCTTTCAACATCCTGGGCAGCCCTATGCCACGACTCCTGGCATCCGGAGACGGTCCTGTCGACCCCGTGGAGAGGTCAGGCTGGAGTCTCGGAGCCCCGCCACCCAAGCACTGCCACGGAGGGCTCCTGTTTGCCAGGCCTCAGGGCGTGGTTGCTCTGACAACCGTGGGAACCACTGTGACGCAAGAGCACCCGCTCGCCACTCGCGCATGCGCATTGGCTGGGCCGCCCCGCGCTCCGCTGCCGGCAGTCAGGCTGCGTCCCCTTTAAACGACGGTGGCCGCTGGGCGCCAGGGGCTCTCCTGCTGCAGCCTGGGCAGCGGCTGCACCCGGGGTCCAGTAGGGGGCCGCGTGGGAGAGGCGGCCGCGGGCGGCGTCCCAGGATCAAACCCCAGGAGTCCCGTCTTCAGGACCTCCGTGAGCCGATTTCCATCGGGGGAGGGGGAGCTTCAGGGCGCCTGCTGGGGTCAGGTCACGACCTCCCATCAGATCCGATTCTGGACCCCTCCGGGTAAGAATGGATGGTCTGAGCACATGGACTGAGGCAGGCAGGGCCTGGCTGCAGCCCAGAATGATCCCATGGGCCTCAAGGCGTGGAGTCAGCTGAAAGTTCACTGACCCGTGAGCCCTCTGCCTCCCTCCTTTGAAACAGCAGTGCCCTGCCGGGATACTGAAGGGCCTGGGACCTAGCCGCGGGCCAAAAGTTTCAGGGGGTCAGTCCAGCCAGGAGCAGAGGGGAGTCTCATTCTCAGGAATGAGACTGGATGTGCAGAGGAAATGCGACCAGCACCTGTCCCAGAAGACAAGGACTTGTCTTTCAAAGGGGGAGGGGGGCAGAGGGCTCAGATGCGTCAGTGACCTTTCAGTTGACAGCGCAGCCTTGTGGCCTGTGGGATGATGGTGGGCTGCAGCCAGACCCTGCCTGCCTCACTACATGTGCTCAGCCCATGCTTTCTCACCCGGAGGCTCCAGAATCGGATCTGAAGCGGAGTCCTGAGACCCCAGCAGGCGCCCTGAAGCTCCCCCTCCCCTGGTGGAAATCGGCTGAAACCCAAGCAGGTTTGCAGAGAGAAACAATCATGACAGGGGTCTCCAGGAAGTGTCTCCCTGATGGACTGGGAAGTGATCCTTCTGGAAGACATCCAGCCAGCCCAGGAAGCATCTAAGCCCCGGAGAAACAGGGGATACACAGCCAGAGGGAGGACGGAGGAGAGGCCAGAGCCCAGGCGGGGTAGAGCACCGTGCCACTGCCACGGGCTTCATCAGAGGGGTGCCAAACGGGTGGCTTGTCAACTGAGGCCAGCGTTCCAGTGACTGGGATTGTGGCCATCTCCCATTCCCGGCTTCCTCTTTCAGCCTGTGTCGTGGTGTGGCTTCTTTTCTCAGAGAAGAGCCCTGAAAAGATCCAAGCCTCTTCTGTGATGTGGGCCTCCTCCTCTCCTGCCGGACAATGAGCTCCCGTGCGGCTTTTGTCCGTGGCTGGACTGTGTTCGTCTTGATCTCAGAAAAGAGGCCGCACGGGATGGCCATGAGATTTCAACGGCTCCGGGAGCAACGCATCTCCTCACGTGGTCGAAGCCTTGGCAATCCCAAAGTGGAACCGCCGGGAAAACGGTTGACAAGCGGACACATGACCCAGGCACAGACGCAGAGGGAGGCTCACCAAAGATAGGCCGACATGCAAGACACCGTTTTCTGGCGCATCGGGCACGTTTCTCCAAACACACAAACACACACACACACACACACACACACACACATACACACCCCAACCGACAGAGAGAGGGCAAGAAACTCACAGAGTGTGAGAGACAGACAGAGAAGCGAAAATGGGAGACACACAAACACATACACACACCGGCAGTCCTACAGCAGTGGCACAGAAACAAACACCCCCAGGCAGGCGCTGAGGCTACGGGGTTCGGCTCTCGAGCAGAACGACCCTCGGTTGAGAGAGCAGCCCACCGGCCCGCAGGCCGACCCGTCTTCGAGATCCCGGGGGCACGACTTTCGGGGAGACTCACCCGAACAGCGTCCGGGCGTGTCTCAGGCTGGGATGCGGCGCTGCTTCCCCCGGACTCCGCCTGTGCTTTCAACATCCTGGGCAGCCCTATGCCACGACTCCTGGCATCCGGAGACGGTCCTGTCGACCCCGTGGAGAGGTCAGGCTGGAGTCTCGGAGCCCCGCCACCCAAGCACTGCCACGGAGGGCTCCTGTTTGCCAGGCCTCAGGGCGTGGTTGCCCTGACAACCGTGGGAACCACTGTGACGCAAGAGCACCCGCTCGCCACTCGCGCATGCGCATTGGCTGGGCCGCCCCGCGCTCCGCTGCCGGCAGTCAGGCTGCGTCCCCTTTAAACGACGGTGGCCGCTGGGCGCCAGGGGCTCTCCTGCTGCAGCCTGGGCAGCGGCTGCACCCGGGGTCCAGTAGGGGGCCGCGTGGGAGAGGCGGCCGCGGGCGGCGTCCCAGGATCAAACCCCAGGAGTCCCGTCTTCAGGACCTCCGTGAGCCGATTTCCATCGGGGGAGGGGGAGCTTCAGGGCGCCTGCTGGGGTCAGGTCACGACCTCCCATCAGATCCGATTCTGGACCCCTCCGGGTAAGAATGGATGGTCTGAGCACATGGACTGAGGCAGGCAGGGCCTGGCTGCAGCCCAGAATGATCCCATGGGCCTCAAGGCGTGGAGTCAGCTGAAAGTTCACTGACCCGTGAGCCCTCTGCCTCCCTCCTTTGAAACAGCAGTGCCCTGCCGGGATACTGAAGGGCCTGGGACCTAGCCGCGGCCAAAAGTTTCAGGGGGTCAGTCCAGCCAGGAGCAGAGGGGAGTCTCATTCTCAGGAATGAGACTGGATGTGCAGAGGAAATGCGACCAGCACCTGTCCCAGAAGACAAGGACTTGTCTTTCAAAGGGGGAGGGGGGCAGAGGGCTCAGATGCGTCAGTGACCTTTCAGTTGACAGCGCAGCCTTGTGGCCTGTGGGATGATGGTGGGCTGCAGCCAGACCCTGCCTGCCTCACTAGATGTGCTCAGCCCATGCTTTCTCACCCGGAGGCTCCAGAATCGGATCTGAAGCGGAGTCCTGAGACCCCAGCAGGCGCCCTGAAGCTCCCCCTCCCCTGGTGGAAATCGGCTGAAACCCAAGCAGGTTTGCAGAGAGAAACAATCATGACAGGGATCTCCAGGAAGTGTCTCCCTGATGGACTGGGAAGTGATCCTTCTGGAAGACATCCAGCCAGCCCAGGAAGCATCTAAGCCCCGGAGAAACAGGGGATACACAGCCAGAGGGAGGACGGAGGAGAGGCCAGAGCCCAGGCGGGGTTGAGCACCATGCCACTGCCACGGGCTTCATCAGATGGGTGCCAAACGGGTGGCTTGTCAAGTGAGGCCAGCGTTCCAGTGACTGGGATTGTGGCCATCTCCCATTCCCGGCTTCCTCTTTCAGCCTGTGTCGTGGTGTGGCTTCTTTTCTCAGAGAAGAGCCCTGAAAAGATCCAAGCCTCTTCTGTGATGTGGGCCTCCTCCTCTCCTGCCGGACAATGAGCTCCCGTGCGGCTTTTGTCCATGGCTGGACTGTGTTCGTCTTGATCTCAGAAAAGAGGCCGCACGGGATGGCCATGAGATTTCAACGGCTCCGGGAGCAACGCATCTCCTCACGTGGTCGAAGCCTTGGCAATCCCAAAGTGGAACCGCCGGGAAAACGGTTGACAAGCGGACACATGACCCAGGCACAGACGCAGAGGGAGGCTCACCAAAGATAGGCCGACATGCAAGACACCGTTTTCTGGCGCATCGGGCACGTTTCTCCAAACACACAAACACACACACACACACACACACACACACACACACACACACACACACACACCAACCGACAGAGAGAGGGCAAGAAACTCACAGAGTGTGAGAGACAGACAGAGAAGCGAAAATGGGAGACACACAAACACATACACACACCGGCAGTCCTACAGCAGTGGCACAGAAACAAACACCCCCAGGCAGGCGCTGAGGCTACGGGGTTCGGCTCTCGAGCAGAACGACCCTCGGTTGAGAGAGCAGCCCACCGGCCCGCAGGCCGACCCGTCTTCGAGATCCCGGGGGCACGACTTTCGGGGAGACTCACCCGAACAGCGTCCGGGCGGGTCTGAGGCTGGGATGCGGCGCTGCTTCCCCCGGACTCCGCCTGTGCTTTCAACATCCTGGGCAGCCCTATGCCACGACTCCTGGCATCCGGAGACGGTCCTGTCGACCCCGTGGAGAGGTCAGGCTGGAGTCTCGGAGCCCCGCCACCCAAGCACTGCCACGGAGGGCTCCTGTTTGCCAGGCCTCAGGGCGTGGTTGCTCTGACAACCGTGGGAACCACTGTGACGCAAGAGCACCCGCTCGCCACTCGCGCATGCGCATTGGCTGGGCCGCCCCGCGCTCCGCTGCCGGCAGTCAGGCTGCGTCCCCTTTAAACGACGGTGGCCGCTGGGCGCCAGGGGCTCTCCTGCTGCAGCCTGGGCAGCGGCTGCACCCGGGGTCCAGTAGGGGGCCGCGTGGGAGAGGCGGCCGCGGGCGGCGTCCCAGGATCAAACCCCAGGAGTCCCGTCTTCAGGACCTCCGTGAGCCGATTTCCATCGGGGGAGGGGGAGCTTCAGGGCGCCTGCTGGGGTCAGGTCACGACCTCCCATCAGATCCGATTCTGGACCCCTCCGGGTAAGAATGGATGGTCTGAGCACATGGACTGAGGCAGGCAGGGCCTGGCTGCAGCCCAGAATGATCCCATGGGCCTCAAGGCGTGGAGTCAGCTGAAAGTTCACTGACCCGTGAGCCCTCTGCCGCCCTCCTTTGAAACAGCAGTGCCCTGCCGGGATACTGAAGGGCCTGGGACCTAGCCGCGGGCCAAAAGTTTCAGGGGGTCAGTCCAGCCAGGAGCAGAGGGGAGTCTCATTCTCAGGAATGAGACTGGATGTGCAGAGGAAATGCGACCAGCACCTGTCCCAGAAGACAAGGACTTGTCTTTCAAAGGGGGAGGGGGGCAGAGGGCTCAGATGCGTCAGTGACCTTTCAGTTGACAGCGCAGCCTTGTGGCCTGTGGGATGATGGTGGGCTGCAGCCAGACCCTGCCTGCCTCACTACATGTGCTCAGCCCATGCTTTCTCACCCGGAGGCTCCAGAATCGGATCTGAAGCGGAGTCCTGAGACCCCAGCAGGCGCCCTGAAGCTCCCCCTCCCCTGGTGGAAATCGGCTGAAACCCAAGCAGGTTTGCAGAGAGAAACAATCATGACAGGGATCTCCAGGAAGTGTCTTCCTGATGGACTGGGAAGTGATCCTTCTGGAAGACATCCAGCCAGCCCAGGAAGCATCTAAGCCCCGGAGAAACAGGGGATACACAGCCAGAGGGAGGACGGAGGAGAGGCCAGAGCCCAGGCGGGGTAGAGCACCGTGCCACTGCCACGGGCTTCATCAGAGGGGTGCCAAACGGGTGGCTTGTCAAGTGAGGCCAGCGTTCCAGTGACTGGGATTGTGGCCATCTCCCATTCCCGGCTTCCTCTTTCAGCCTGTGTCGTGGTGTGGCTTCTTTTCTCAGAGAAGAGCCCTGAAAAGATCCAAGCCTCTTCTGTGATGTGGGCCTCCTCCTCTCCTGCCGGACAATGAGCTCCCGTGCGGCTTTTGTCCATGGCTGGACTGTGTTCGTCTTGATCTCAGAAAAGAGGCCGCACGGGATGGCCATGAGATTTCAACGGCTCCGGGAGCAACGCATCTCCTCACGTGGTCGAAGCCTTGGCAATCCCAAAGTGGAACCGCCGGGAAAACGGTTGACAAGCGGACACATGACCCAGGCACAGACGCAGAGGGAGGCTCACCAAAGATAGGCCGACATGCAAGACACCGTTTTCTGGCGCATCGGGCACGTTTCTCCAAACACACAAACACACACACACACACACACACACACACACACACACACACACACCAACCGACAGAGAGAGGGCAAGAAACTCACAGAGTGTGAGAGACAGACGGAGAAGCGAAAATGGGAGACACACAAACACATACACACACCGGCAGTCCTACAGCAGTGGCACAGAAACAAACACCCCCAGGCAGGCGCTGAGGCTACGGGGTTCGGCTCTCGAGCAGAACGACCCTCGGTTGAGAGAGCAGCCCACCGGCCCGCAGGCCGACCCGTCTTCGAGATCCCGGGGGCACGACTTTCGGGGAGACTCACCCGAACAGCGTCCGGGCGGGTCTCAGGCTGGGATGCGGCGCTGCTTCCCCCGGACTCCGCCTGTGCTTTCAACATCCTGGGCAGCCCTATGCCACGACTCCTGGCATCCGGAGACGGTCCTGTCGACCCCGTGGAGAGGTCAGGCTGGAGTCTCGGAGCCCCGCCACCCAAGCACTGCCACGGAGGGCTCCTGTTTGCCAGGCCTCAGGGCGTGGTTGCTCTGACAACCGTGGGAACCACTGTGACGCAAGAGCACCCGCTCGCCACTCGCGCATGCGCATTGGCTGGGCCGCCCCGCGCTCCGCTGCCGGCAGTCAGGCTGCGTCCCCTTTAAACGACGGTGGCCGCTGGGCGCCAGGGGCTCTCCTGCTGCAGCCTGGGCAGCGGCTGCACCCGGGGTCCAGTAGGGGGCCGCGTGGGAGAGGCGGCCGCGGGCGGCGTCCCAGGATCAAACCCCAGGAGTCCCGTCTTCAGGACCTCCGTGAGCCGATTTCCATCGGGGGAGGGGGAGCTTCAGGGCGCCTGCTGGGGTCAGGTCACGACCTCCCATCAGATCCGATTCTGGACCCCTCCGGGTAAGAATGGATGGTCTGAGCACATGGACTGAGGCAGGCAGGGCCTGGCTGCAGCCCAGAATGATCCCATGGGCCTCAAGGCGTGGAGTCAGCTGAAAGTTCACTGACCCGTGAGCCCTCTGCCTCCCTCCTTTGAAACAGCAGTGCCCTGCCGGGATACTGAAGGGCCTGGGACCTAGCCGCGGCCAAAAGTTTCAGGGGGTCAGTCCAGCCAGGAGCAGAGGGGAGTCTCATTCTCAGGAATGAGACTGGATGTGCAGAGGAAATGCGACCAGCACCTGTCCCAGAAGACAAGGACTTGTCTTTCAAAGGGGGAGGGGGGCAGAGGGCTCAGATGCGTCAGTGACCTTTCAGTTGACAGCGCAGCCTTGTGGCCTGTGGGATGATGGTGGGCTGCAGCCAGACCCTGCCTGCCTCACTAGATGTGCTCAGCCCATGCTTTCTCACCCGGAGGCTCCAGAATCGGATCTGAAGCGGAGTCCTGAGACCCCAGCAGGCGCCCTGAAGCTCCCCCTCCCCTGGTGGAAATCGGCTGAAACCCAAGCAGGTTTGCAGAGAGAAACAATCATGACAGGGATCTCCAGGAAGTGTCTCCCTGATGGACTGGGAAGTGATCCTTCTGGAAGACATCCAGCCAGCCCAGGAAGCATCTAAGCCCCGGAGAAACAGGGGATACACAGCCAGAGGGAGGACGGAGGAGAGGCCAGAGCCCAGGCGGGGTTGAGCACCATGCCACTGCCACGGGCTTCATCAGATGGGTGCCAAACGGGTGGCTTGTCAAGTGAGGCCAGCGTTCCAGTGACGGGGATTGTGGCCATCTCCCATTCCCGGCTTCCTCTTTCAGCCTGTGTCGTGGTGTGGCTTCTTTTCTCAGAGAAGAGCCCTGAAAAGATCCAAGCCTCTTCTGTGATGTGGGCCTCCTCCTCTCCTGCCGGACAATGAGCTCCCGTGCGGCTTTTGTCCATGGCTGGACTGTGTTCGTCTTGATCTCAGAAAAGAGGCCGCACGGGATGGCCATGAGATTTCAACGGCTCCGGGAGCAACGCATCTCCTCACGTGGTCGAAGCCTTGGCAATCCCAAAGTGGAACCGCCGGGAAAACGGTTGACAAGCGGACACATGACCCAGGCACAGACGCAGAGGGAGGCTCACCAAAGATAGGCCGACATGCAAGACACCGTTTTCTGGCGCATCGGGCACGTTTCTCCAAACACACAAACACACACACACACACACACACACACACACACCCACACCAACCGACAGAGAGAGGGCAAGAAACTCACAGAGTGTGAGAGACAGACAGAGAAGCGAAAATGGGAGACACACAAACACATACACACACCGGCAGTCCTACAGCAGTGGCACAGAAACAAACACCCCCAGGCAGGCGCTGAGGCTACGGGGTTCGGCTCTCGAGCAGAACGACCCTCGGTTGAGAGAGCAGCCCACCGGCCCGCAGGCCGACCCGTCTTCGAGATCCCGGGGGCACGACTTTCGGGGAGACTCACCCGAACAGCGTCCGGGCGGGTCTGAGGCTGGGATGCGGCGCTGCTTCCCCCGGACTCCGCCTGTGCTTTCAACATCCTGGGCAGCCCTATGCCACGACTCCTGGCATCCGGAGACGGTCCTGTCGACCCCGTGGAGAGGTCAGGCTGGAGTCTCGGAGCCCCGCCACCCAAGCACTGCCACGGAGGGCTCCTGTTTGCCAGGCCTCAGGGCGTGGTTGCTCTGACAACCGTGGGAACCACTGTGACGCAAGAGCACCCGCTCGCCACTCGCGCATGCGCATTGGCTGGGCCGCCCCGCGCTCCGCTGCCGGCAGTCAGGCTGCGTCCCCTTTAAACGACGGTGGCCGCTGGGCGCCAGGGGCTCTCCTGCTGCAGCCTGGGCAGCGGCTGCACCCGGGGTCCAGTAGGGGGCCGCGTGGGAGAGGCGGCCGCGGGCGGCGTCCCAGGATCAAACCCCAGGAGTCCCGTCTTCAGGACCTCCGTGAGCCGATTTCCATCGGGGGAGGGGGAGCTTCAGGGCGCCTGCTGGGGTCAGGTCATGACCTCCCATCAGATCCGATTCTGGACCCCTCCGGGTAAGAATGGATGGTCTGAGCACATGGACTGAGGCAGGCAGGGCCTGGCTGCAGCCCAGAATGATCCCATGGGCCTCAAGGCGTGGAGTCAGCTGAAAGTTCACTGACCCGTGAGCCCTCTGCCGCCCTCCTTTGAAACAGCAGTGCCCTGCCGGGATACTGAAGGGCCTGGGACCTAGCCGCGGGCCAAAAGTTTCAGGGGGTCAGTCCAGCCAGGAGCAGAGGGGAGTCTCATTCTCAGGAATGAGACTGGATGTGCAGAGGAAATGCGACCAGCACCTGTCCCAGAAGACAAGGACTTGTCTTTCAAAGGGGGAGGGGGGCAGAGGGCTCAGATGCGTCAGTGACCTTTCAGTTGACAGCGCAGCCTTGTGGCCTGTGGGATGATGGTGGGCTGCAGCCAGACCCTGCCTGCCTCACTACATGTGCTCAGCCCATGCTTTCTCACCCGGAGGCTCCAGAATCGGATCTGAAGCGGAGTCCTGAGACCCCAGCAGGCGCCCTGAAGCTCCCCCTCCCCTGGTGGAAATCGGCTGAAACCCAAGCAGGTTTGCAGAGAGAAACAATCATGACAGGGATCTCCAGGAAGTGTCTCCCTGATGGACTGGGAAGTGATCCTTCTGGAAGACATCCAGCCAGCCCAGGAAGCATCTAAGCCCCGGAGAAACAGGGGATACACAGCCAGAGGGAGGACGGAGGAGAGGCCAGAGCCCAGGCGGGGTAGAGCACCGTGCCACTGCCACGGGCTTCATCAGAGGGGTGCCAAACGGGTGGCTTGTCAACTGAGGCCAGCGTTCCAGTGACTGGGATTGTGGCCATCTCCCATTCCCGGCTTCCTCTTTCAGCCTGTGTCGTGGTGTGGCTTCTTTTCTCAGAGAAGAGCCCTGAAAAGATCCAAGCCTCTTCTGTGATGTGGGCCTCCTCCTCTCCTGCCGGACAATGAGCTCCCGTGCGGCTTTTGTCCATGGCTGGACTGTGTTCGTCTTGATCGCAGAAAAGAGGCCGCACGGGATGGCCATGAGATTTCAACGGCTCCGGGAGCAACGCATCTCCTCACGTGGTCGAAGCCTTGGCAATCCCAAAGTGGAACCGCCGGGAAAACGGTTGACAAGCGGACACATGACCCAGGCACAGACGCAGAGGGAGGCTCACCAAAGATAGGCCGACATGCAAGACACCGTTTTCTGGCGCATCGGGCACGTTTCTCCAAACACACACACACACACACACACACACACACACACACCCCAACCGACAGAGAGAGGGCAAGAAACTCACAGAGTGTGAGAGACAGACAGAGAAGCGAAAATGGGAGACACACAAACACATACACACACCGGCAGTCCTACAGCAGTGGCACAGAAACAAACACCCCCAGGCAGGCGCTGAGGCTACGGGGTTCGGCTCTCGAGCAGAACGACCCTCGGTTGAGAGAGCAGCCCACCGGCCCGCAGGCCGACCCGTCTTCGAGATCCCGGGGGCACGACTTTCGGGGAGACTCACCCGAACAGCGTCCGGGCGGGTCTGAGGCTGGGATGCGGCGCTGCTTCCCCCGGACTCCGCCTGTGCTTTCAACATCCTGGGCAGCCCTATGCCACGACTCCTGGCATCCGGAGACGGTCCTGTCGACCCCGTGGAGAGGTCAGGCTGGAGTCTCGGAGCCCCGCCACCCAAGCACTGCCACGGAGGGCTCCTGTTTGCCAGGCCTCAGGGCGTGGTTGCTCTGACAACCGTGGGAACCACTGTGACGCAAGAGCACCCGCTCGCCACTCGCGCATGCGCATTGGCTGGGCCGCCCCGCGCTCCGCTGCCGGCAGTCAGGCTGCGTCCCCTTTAAACGACGGTGGCCGCTGGGCGCCAGGGGCTCTCCTGCTGCAGCCTGGGCAGCGGCTGCACCCGGGGTCCAGTAGGGGGCCGCGTGGGAGAGGCGGCCGCGGGCGGCGTCCCAGGATCAAACCCCAGGAGTCCCGTCTTCAGGACCTCCGTGAGCCGATTTCCATCGGGGGAGGGGGAGCTTCAGGGCGCCTGCTGGGGTCAGGTCACGACCTCCCATCAGATCCGATTCTGGACCCCTCCGGGTAAGAATGGATGGTCTGAGCGCATGGACTGAGGCAGGCAGGGCCTGGCTGCAGCCCAGAATGATCCCATGGGCCTCAAGGCGTGGAGTCAGCTGAAAGTTCACTGACCCGTGAGCCCTCTGCCTCCCTCCTTTGAAACAGCAGTGCCCTGCCGGGATACTGAAGGGCCTGGGACCTAGCCGCGGGCCAAAAGTTTCAGGGGGTCAGTCCAGCCAGGAGCAGAGGGGAGTCTCATTCTCAGGAATGAGACTGGATGTGCAGAGGAAATGCGACCAGCACCTGTCCCAGAAGACAAGGACTTGTCTTTCAAAGGGGGAGGGGGGCAGAGGGCTCAGATGCGTCAGTGACCTTTCAGTTGACAGCGCAGCCTTGTGGCCTGTGGGATGATGGTGGGCTGCAGCCAGACCCTGCCTGCCTCACTACATGTGCTCAGCCCATGCTTTCTCACCCGGAGGCTCCAGAATCGGATCTGAAGCGGAGTCCTGAGACCCCAGCAGGCGCCCTGAAGCTCCCCCTCCCCTGGTGGAAATCGGCTGAAACCCAAGCAGGTTTGCAGAGAGAAACAATCATGACAGGGGTCTCCAGGAAGTGTCTCCCTGATGGACTGGGAAGTGATCCTTCTGGAAGACATCCAGCCAGCCCAGGAAGCATCTAAGCCCCGGAGAAACAGGGGATACACAGCCAGAGGGAGGACGGAGGAGAGGCCAGAGCCCAGGCGGGGTAGAGCACCGTGCCACTGCCACGGGCTTCATCAGAGGGGTGCCAAACGGGTGGCTTGTCAACTGAGGCCAGCGTTCCAGTGACTGGGATTGTGGCCATCTCCCATTCCCGGCTTCCTCTTTCAGCCTGTGTCGTGGTGTGGCTTCTTTTCTCAGAGAAGAGCCCTGAAAAGATCCAAGCCTCTTCTGTGATGTGGGCCTCCTCCTCTCCTGCCGGACAATGAGCTCCCGTGCGGCTTTTGTCCGTGGCTGGACTGTGTTCGTCTTGATCTCAGAAAAGAGGCCGCACGGGATGGCCATGAGATTTCAACGGCTCCGGGAGCAACGCATCTCCTCACGTGGTCGAAGCCTTGGCAATCCCAAAGTGGAACCGCCGGGAAAACGGTTGACAAGCGGACACATGACCCAGGCACAGACGCAGAGGGAGGCTCACCAAAGATAGGCCGACATGCAAGACACCGTTTTCTGGCGCATCGGGCACGTTTCTCCAAACACACACACACACACACACACACACACACACACACCCCAACCGACAGAGAGAGGGCAAGAAACTCACAGAGTGTGAGAGACAGACAGAGAAGCGAAAATGGGAGACACACAAACACATACACACACCGGCAGTCCTACAGCAGTGGCACAGAAACAAACACCCCCAGGCAGGCGCTGAGGCTACGGGGTTCGGCTCTCGAGCAGAACGACCCTCGGTTGAGAGAGCAGCCCACCGGCCCGCAGGCCGACCCGTCTTCGAGATCCCGGGGGCACGACTTTCGGGGAGACTCACCCGAACAGCGTCCGGGCGGGTCTGAGGCTGGGATGCGGCGCTGCTTCCCCCGGACTCCGCCTGTGCTTTCAACATCCTGGGCAGCCCTATGCCACGACTCCTGGCATCCGGAGACGGTCCTGTCGACCCCGTGGAGAGGTCAGGCTGGAGTCTCGGAGCCCCGCCACCCAAGCACTGCCACGGAGGGCTCCTGTTTGCCAGGCCTCAGGGCGTGGTTGCTCTGACAACCGTGGGAACCACTGTGACGCAAGAGCACCCGCTCGCCACTCGCGCATGCGCATTGGCTGGGCCGCCCCGCGCTCCGCTGCCGGCAGTCAGGCTGCGTCCCCTTTAAACGACGGTGGCCGCTGGGCGCCAGGGGCTCTCCTGCTGCAGCCTGGGCAGCGGCTGCACCCGGGGTCCAGTAGGGGGCCGCGTGGGAGAGGCGGCCGCGGGCGGCGTCCCAGGATCAAACCCCAGGAGTCCCGTCTTCAGGACCTCCGTGAGCCGATTTCCATCGGGGGAGGGGGAGCTTCAGGGCGCCTGCTGGGGTCAGGTCACGACCTCCCATCAGATCCGATTCTGGACCCCTCCGGGTAAGAATGGATGGTCTGAGCACATGGACTGAGGCAGGCAGGGCCTGGCTGCAGCCCAGAATGATCCCATGGGCCTCAAGGCGTGGAGTCAGCTGAAAGTTCACTGACCCGTGAGCCCTCTGCCTCCCTCCTTTGAAACAGCAGTGCCCTGCCGGGATACTGAAGGGCCTGGGACCTAGCCGCGGGCCAAAAGTTTCAGGGGGTCAGTCCAGCCAGGAGCAGAGGGGAGTCTCATTCTCAGGAATGAGACTGGATGTGCAGAGGAAATGCGACCAGCACCTGTCCCAGAAGACAAGGACTTGTCTTTCAAAGGGGGAGGGGGGCAGAGGGCTCAGATGCGTCAGTGACCTTTCAGTTGACAGCGCAGCCTTGTGGCCTGTGGGATGATGGTGGGCTGCAGCCAGACCCTGCCTGCCTCACTACATGTGCTCAGCCCATGCTTTCTAACCCGGAGGCTCCAGAATCGGATCTGAAGCGGAGTCCTGAGACCCCAGCAGGCGCCCTGAAGCTCCCCCTCCCCTGGTGGAAATCGGCTGAAACCCAAGCAGGTTTGCAGAGAGAAACAATCATGACAGGGGTCTCCAGGAAGTGTCTCCCTGATGGACTGGGAAGTGATCCTTCTGGAAGACATCCAGCCAGCCCAGGAAGCATCTAAGCCCCGGAGAAACAGGGGATACACAGCCAGAGGGAGGACGGAGGAGAGGCCAGAGCCCAGGCGGGGTAGAGCACCGTGCCACTGCCACGGGCTTCATCAGAGGGGTGCCAAACGGGTGGCTTGTCAACTGAGGCCAGCGTTCCAGTGACTGGGATTGTGGCCATCTCCCATTCCCGGCTTCCTCTTTCAGCCTGTGTCGTGGTGTGGCTTCTTTTCTCAGAGAAGAGCCCTGAAAAGATCCAAGCCTCTTCTGTGATGTGGGCCTCCTCCTCTCCTGCCGGACAATGAGCTCCCGTGCGGCTTTTGTCCGTGGCTGGACTGTGTTCGTCTTGATCTCAGAAAAGAGGCCGCACGGGATGGCCATGAGATTTCAACGGCTCCGGGAGCAACGCATCTCCTCACGTGGTCGAAGCCTTGGCAATCCCAAAGTGGAACCGCCGGGAAAACGGTTGACAAGCGGACACATGACCCAGGCACAGACGCAGAGGGAGGCTCACCAAAGATAGGCCGACATGCAAGACACCGTTTTCTGGCGCATCGGGCACGTTTCTCCAAACACACAAACACACACACACACACACACACACACACACACACACACACACACCAACCGACAGAGAGAGGGCAAGAAACTCACAGAGTGTGAGAGACAGACAGAGAAGCGAAAATGGGAGACTCACAAACACATACACACACCGGCAGTGCTACAGCAGTGGCACAGAAACAAACACCCCCAGGCAGGCGCTGAGGCTACGGGGTTCGGCTCTCGAGCAGAACGACCCTCGGTTGAGAGAGCACCGGCCCGCAGGCCGACCCGTCTTCGAGATCCCGGGGGCACGACTTTCGGGGAGACTCACCCGAACAGCGTCCGGGCGGGTCTGAGGCTGGGATGCGGCGCTGCTTCCCCCGGACTCCGCCTGTGCTTTCAACATCCTGGGCAGCCCTATGCCACGACTCCTGGCATCCGGAGACGGTCCTGTCGACCCCGTGGAGAGGTCAGGCTGGAGTCTCGGAGCCCCGCCACCCAAGCACTGCCACGGAGGGCTCCTGTTTGCCAGGCCTCAGGGCGTGGTTGCTCTGACAACCGTGGGAACCACTGTGACGCAATAGCACCCGCTCGCCACTCGCGCATGCGCATTGGCTGGGCCGCCCCGCGCTCCGCTGCCGGCAGTCAGGCTGCGTCCCCTTTAAACGACGGTGGCCGCTGGGCGCCAGGGGCTCTCCTGCTGCAGCCTGGGCAGCGGCTGCACCCGGGGTCCAGTAGGGGGCCGCGTGGGAGAGGCGGCCGCGGGCGGCGTCCCAGGATCAAACCCCAGGAGTCCCGTCTTCAGGACCTCCGTGAGCCGATTTCCATCGGGGGAGGGGGAGCTTCAGGGCGCCTGCTGGGGTCAGGTCACGACCTCCCATCAGATCCGATTCTGGACCCCTCCGGGTAAGAATGGATGGTCTGAGCACATGGACTGAGGCAGGCAGGGCCTGGCTGCAGCCCAGAATGATCCCATGGGCCTCAAGGCGTGGAGTCAGCTGAAAGTTCACTGACCCGTGAGCCCTCTGCCTCCCTCCTTTGAAACAGCAGTGCCCTGCCGGGATACTGAAGGGCCTGGGACCTAGCCGCGGGCCAAAAGTTTCAGGGGGTCAGTCCAGCCAGGAGCAGAGGGGAGTCTCATTCTCAGGAATGAGACTGGATGTGCAGAGGAAATGCGACCAGCACCTGTCCCAGAAGACAAGGACTTGTCTTTCAAAGGGGGAGGGGGGCAGAGGGCTCAGATGCGTCAGTGACCTTTCAGTTGACAGCGCAGCCTTGTGGCCTGTGGGATGATGGTGGGCTGCAGCCAGACCCTGCCTGCCTCACTACATGTGCTCAGCCCATGCTTTCTCACCCGGAGGCTCCAGAATCGGATCTGAAGCGGAGTCCTGAGACCCCAGCAGGCGCCCTGAAGCTCCCCCTCCCCTGGTGGAAATCGGCTGAAACCCAAGCAGGTTTGCAGAGAGAAACAATCATGACAGGGGTCTCCAGGAAGTGTCTCCCTGATGGACTGGGAAGTGATCCTTCTGGAAGACATCCAGCCAGCCCAGGAAGCATCTAAGCCCCGGAGAAACAGGGGATACACAGCCAGAGGGAGGACGGAGGAGAGGCCAGAGCCCAGGCGGGGTAGAGCACCGTGCCACTGCCACGGGCTTCATCAGAGGGGTGCCAAACGGGTGGCTTGTCAAGTGAGGCCAGCGTTCCAGTGACTGGGATTGTGGCCATCTCCCATTCCCGGCTTCCTCTTTCAGCCTGTGTCGTGGTGTGGCTTCTTTTCTCAGAGAAGAGCCCTGAAAAGATCCAAGCCTCTTCTGTGATGTGGGCCTCCTCCTCTCCTGCCGGACAATGAGCTCCCGTGCGGCTTTTGTCCGTGGCTGGACTGTGTTCGTCTTGATCTCAGAAAAGAGGCCGCACGGGATGGCCATGAGATTTCAACGGCTCCGGGAGCAACGCATCTCCTCACGTGGTCGAAGCCTTGGCAATCCCAAAGTGGAACCGCCGGGAAAACGGTTGACAAGCGGACACATGACCCAGGCACAGACGCAGAGGGAGGCTCACCAAAGATAGGCCGACATGCAAGACACCGTTTTCTGGCGCATCGGGCACGTTTCTCCAAACACACAAACACACACACACACACACACACACACACACACACACACACACACACCCCAACCGACAGAGAGAGGGCAAGAAACTCACAGAGTGTGAGAGACAGACAGAGAAGCGAAAATGGGAGACACACAAACACATACACACACCGGCAGTCCTACAGCAGTGGCACAGAAACAAACACCCCCAGGCAGGCGCTGAGGCTACGGGGTTCGGCTCTCGAGCAGAACGACCCTCGGTTGAGAGAGCAGCCCACCGGCCCGCAGGCCGACCCGTCTTCGAGATCCCGGGGGCACGACTTTCGGGGAGACTCACCCGAACAGCGTCCGGGCGTGTCTCAGGCTGGGATGCGGCGCTGCTTCCCCCGGACTCCGCCTGTGCTTTCAACATCCTGGGCAGCCCTATGCCACGACTCCTGGCATCCGGAGACGGTCCTGTCGACCCCGTGGAGAGGTCAGGCTGGAGTCTCGGAGCCCCGCCACCCAAGCACTGCCACGGAGGGCTCCTGTTTGCCAGGCCTCAGGGCGTGGTTGCTCTGACAACCGTGGGAACCACTGTGACGCAAGAGCACCCGCTCGCCACTCGCGCATGCGCATTGGCTGGGCCGCCCCGCGCTCCGCTGCCGGCAGTCAGGCTGCGTCCCCTTTAAACGACGGTGGCCGCTGGGCGCCAGGGGCTCTCCTGCTGCAGCCTGGGCAGCGGCTGCACCCGGGGTCCAGTAGGGGGCCGCGTGGGAGAGGCGGCCGCGGGCGGCGTCCCAGGATCAAACCCCAGGAGTCCCGTCTTCAGGACCTCCGTGAGCCGATTTCCATCGGGGGAGGGGGAGCTTCAGGGCGCCTGCTGGGGTCAGGTCACGACCTCCCATCAGATCCGATTCTGGACCCCTCCGGGTAAGAATGGATGGTCTGAGCACATGGACTGAGGCAGGCAGGGCCTGGCTGCAGCCCAGAATGATCCCATGGGCCTCAAGGCGTGGAGTCAGCTGAAAGTTCACTGACCCGTGAGCCCTCTGCCTCCCTCCTTTGAAACAGCAGTGCCCTGCCGGGATACTGAAGGGCCTGGGACCTAGCCGCGGGCCAAAAGTTTCAGGGGGTCAGTCCAGCCAGGAGCAGAGGGGAGTCTCATTCTCAGGAATGAGACTGGATGTGCACAGGAAATGCGACCAGCACCTGTCCCAGAAGACAAGGACTTGTCTTTCAAAGGGGGAGGGGGGCAGAGGGCTCAGATGCGTCAGTGACCTTTCAGTTGACAGCGCAGCCTTGTGGCCTGTGGGATGATGGTGGGCTGCAGCCAGACCCTGCCTGCCTCACTACATGTGCTCAGCCCATGCTTTCTCACCCGGAGGCTCCAGAATCGGATCTGAAGCGGAGTCCTGAGACCCCAGCAGGCGCCCTGAAGCTCCCCCTCCCCTGGTGGAAATCGGCTGAAACCCAAGCAGGTTTGCAGAGAGAAACAATCATGACAGGGGTCTCCAGGAAGTGTCTCCCTGATGGACTGGGAAGTGATCCTTCTGGAAGACATCCAGCCAGCCCAGGAAGCATCTAAGCCCCGGAGAAACAGGGGATACACAGCCAGAGGGAGGACGGAGGAGAGGCCAGAGCCCAGGCGGGGTAGAGCACCGTGCCACTGCCACGGGCTTCATCAGAGGGGTGCCAAACGGGTGGCTTGTCAACTGAGGCCAGCGTTCCAGTGACTGGGATTGTGGCCATCTCCCATTCCCGGCTTCCTCTTTCAGCCTGTGTCGTGGTGTGGCTTCTTTTCTCAGAGAAGAGCCCTGAAAAGATCCAAGCCTCTTCTGTGATGTGGGCCTCCTCCTCTCCTGCCGGACAATGAGCTCCCGTGCGGCTTTTGTCCGTGGCTGGACTGTGTTCGTCTTGATCTCAGAAAAGAGGCCGCACGGGATGGCCATGAGATTTCAACGGCTCCGGGAGCAACGCATCTCCTCACGTGGTCGAAGCCTTGGCAATCCCAAAGTGGAACCGCCGGGAAAACGGTTGACAAGCGGACACATGACCCAGGCACAGACGCAGAGGGAGGCTCACCAAAGATAGGCCGACATGCAAGACACCGTTTTCTGGCGCATCGGGCACGTTTCTCCAAACACACAAACACACACACACACACACACACACACACACACACACACACACACACCCCAACCGACAGAGAGAGGGCAAGAAACTCACAGAGTGTGAGAGACAGACAGAGAAGCGAAAATGGGAGACACACAAACACATACACACACCGGCAGTCCTACAGCAGTGGCACAGAAACAAACACCCCCAGGCAGGCGCTGAGGCTACGGGGTTCGGCTCTCGAGCAGAACGACCCTCGGTTGAGAGAGCAGCCCACCGGCCCGCAGGCCGACCCGTCTTCGAGATCCCGGGGGCACGACTTTCGGGGAGACTCACCCGAACAGCGTCCGGGCGTGTCTCAGGCTGGGATGCGGCGCTGCTTCCCCCGGACTCCGCCTGTGCTTTCAACATCCTGGGCAGCCCTATGCCACGACTCCTGGCATCCGGAGACGGTCCTGTCGACCCCGTGGAGAGGTCAGGCTGGAGTCTCGGAGCCCCGCCACCCAAGCACTGCCACGGAGGGCTCCTGTTTGCCAGGCCTCAGGGCGTGGTTGCTCTGACAACCGTGGGAACCACTGTGACGCAAGAGCACCCGCTCGCCACTCGCGCATGCGCATTGGCTGGGCCGCCCCGCGCTCCGCTGCCGGCAGTCAGGCTGCGTCCCCTTTAAACGACGGTGGCCGCTGGGCGCCAGGGGCTCTCCTGCTGCAGCCTGGGCAGCGGCTGCACCCGGGGTCCAGTAGGGGGCCGCGTGGGAGAGGCGGCCGCGGGCGGCGTCCCAGGATCAAACCCCAGGAGTCCCGTCTTCAGGACCTCCGTGAGCCGATTTCCATCGGGGGAGGGGGAGCTTCAGGGCGCCTGCTGGGGTCAGGTCACGACCTCCCATCAGATCCGATTCTGGACCCCTCCGGGTAAGAATGGATGGTCTGAGCACATGGACTGAGGCAGGCAGGGCCTGGCTGCAGCCCAGAATGATCCCATGGGCCTCAAGGCGTGGAGTCAGCTGAAAGTTCACTGACCCGTGAGCCCTCTGCCTCCCTCCTTTGAAACAGCAGTGCCCTGCCGGGATACTGAAGGGCCTGGGACCTAGCCGCGGGCCAAAAGTTTCAGGGGGTCAGTCCAGCCAGGAGCAGAGGGGAGTCTCATTCTCAGGAATGAGACTGGATGTGCAGAGGAAATGCGACCAGCACCTGTCCCAGAAGACAAGGACTTGTCTTTCAAAGGGGGAGGGGGGCAGAGGGCTCAGATGCGTCAGTGACCTTTCAGTTGACAGCGCAGCCTTGTGGCCTGTGGGATGATGGTGGGCTGCAGCCAGACCCTGCCTGCCTCACTACATGTGCTCAGCCCATGCTTTCTCACCCGGAGGCTCCAGAATCGGATCTGAAGCGGAGTCCTGAGACCCCAGCAGGCGCCCTGAAGCTCCCCCTCCCCTGGTGGAAATCGGCTGAAACCCAAGCAGGTTTGCAGAGAGAAACAATCATGACAGGGGTCTCCAGGAAGTGTCTCCCTGATGGACTGGGAAGTGATCCTTCTGGAAGACATCCAGCCAGCCCAGGAAGCATCTAAGCCCCGGAGAAACAGGGGATACACAGCCAGAGGGAGGACGGAGGAGAGGCCAGAGCCCAGGCGGGGTAGAGCACCGTGCCACTGCCACGGGCTTCATCAGAGGGGTGCCAAACGGGTGGCTTGTCAACTGAGGCCAGCGTTCCAGTGACTGGGATTGTGGCCATCTCCCATTCCCGGCTTCCTCTTTCAGCCTGTGTCGTGGTGTGGCTTCTTTTCTCAGAGAAGAGCCCTGAAAAGATCCAAGCCTCTTCTGTGATGTGGGCCTCCTCCTCTCCTGCCGGACAATGAGCTCCCGTGCGGCTTTTGTCCGTGGCTGGACTGTGTTCGTCTTGATCTCAGAAAAGAGGCCGCACGGGATGGCCATGAGATTTCAACGGCTCCGGGAGCAACGCATCTCCTCACGTGGTCGAAGCCTTGGCAATCCCAAAGTGGAACCGCCGGGAAAACGGTTGACAAGCGGACACATGACCCAGGCACAGACGCAGAGGGAGGCTCACCAAAGATAGGCCGACATGCAAGACACCGTTTTCTGGCGCATCGGGCACGTTTCTCCAAACACACAAACACACACACACACACACACACACACACACACACACACCCCAACCGACAGAGAGAGGGCAAGAAACTCACAGAGTGTGAGAGACAGACAGAGAAGCGAAAATGGGAGACACACAAACACATACACACACCGGCAGTCCTACAGCAGTGGCACAGAAACAAACACCCCCAGGCAGGCGCTGAGGCTACGGGGTTCGGCTCTCGAGCAGAACGACCCTCGGTTGAGAGAGCAGCCCACCGGCCCGCAGGCCGACCCGTCTTCGAGATCCCGGGGGCACGACTTTCGGGGAGACTCACCCGAACAGCGTCCGGGCGGGTCTCAGGCTGGGATGCGGCGCTGCTTCCCCCGGACTCCGCCTGTGCTTTCAACATCCTGGGCAGCCCTATGCCACGACTCCTGGCATCCGGAGACGGTCCTGTCGACCCCGTGGAGAGGTCAGGCTGGAGTCTCGGAGCCCCGCCACCCAAGCACTGCCACGGAGGGCTCCTGTTTGCCAGGCCTCAGGGCGTGGTTGCTCTGACAACCGTGGGAACCACTGTGACGCAAGAGCACCCGCTCGCCACTCGCGCATGCGCATTGGCTGGGCCGCCCCGCGCTCCGCTGCCGGCAGTCAGGCTGCGTCCCCTTTAAACGACGGTGGCCGCTGGGCGCCAGGGGCTCTCCTGCTGCAGCCCGGGCAGCGGCTGCACCCGGGGTCCAGTAGGGGGCCGCGTGGGAGAGGCGGCCGCGGGCGGCGTCCCAGGATCAAACCCCAGGAGTCCCGTCTTCAGGACCTCCGTGAGCCGATTTCCATCGGGGGAGGGGGAGCTTCAGGGCGCCTGCTGGGGTCAGGTCACGACCTCCCATCAGATCCGATTCTGGACCCCTCCGGGTAAGAATGGATGGTCTGAGCACATGGACTGAGGCAGGCAGGGCCTGGCTGCAGCCCAGAATGATCCCATGGGCCTCAAGGCGTGGAGTCAGCTGAAAGTTCACTGACCCGTGAGCCCTCTGCCTCCCTCCTTTGAAACAGCAGTGCCCTGCCGGGATACTGAAGGGCCTGGGACCTAGCCGCGGGCCAAAAGTTTCAGGGGGTCAGTCCAGCCAGGAGCAGAGGGGAGTCTCATTCTCAGGAATGAGACTGGATGTGCAGAGGAAATGCGACCAGCACCTGTCCCAGAAGACAAGGACTTGTCTTTCAAAGGGGGAGGGGGGCAGAGGGCTCAGATGCGTCAGTGACCTTTCAGTTGACAGCGCAGCCTTGTGGCCTGTGGGATGATGGTGGGCTGCAGCCAGACCCTGCCTGCCTCACTACATGTGCTCAGCCCATGCTTTCTCACCCGGAGGCTCCAGAATCGGATCTGAAGCGGAGTCCTGAGACCCCAGCAGGCGCCCTGAAGCTCCCCCTCCCCTGGTGGAAATCGGCTGAAACCCAAGCAGGTTTGCAGAGAGAAACAATCATGACAGGGGTCTCCAGGAAGTGTCTCCCTGATGGACTGGGAAGTGATCCTTCTGGAAGACATCCAGCCAGCCCAGGAAGCATCTAAGCCCCGGAGAAACAGGGGATACACAGCCAGAGGGAGGACGGAGGAGAGGCCAGAGCCCAGGCGGGGTAGAGCACCGTGCCACTGCCACGGGCTTCATCAGAGGGGTGCCAAACGGGTGGCTTGTCAACTGAGGCCAGCGTTCCAGTGACTGGGATTGTGGCCATCTCCCATTCCCGGCTTCCTCTTTCAGCCTGTGTCGTGGTGTGGCTTCTTTTCTCAGAGAAGAGCCCTGAAAAGATCCAAGCCTCTTCTGTGATGTGGGCCTCCTCCTCTCCTGCCGGACAATGAGCTCCCGTGCGGCTTTTGTCCGTGGCTGGACTGTGTTCGTCTTGATCTCAGAAAAGAGGCCGCACGGGATGGCCATGAGATTTCAACGGCTCCGGGAGCAACGCATCTCCTCACGTGGTCGAAGCCTTGGCAATCCCAAAGTGGAACCGCCGGGAAAACGGTTGACAAGCGGACACATGACCCAGGCACAGACGCAGAGGGAGGCTCACCAAAGATAGGCCGACATGCAAGACACCGTTTTCTGGCGCATCGGGCACGTTTCTCCAAACACACAAACACACACACACACACACACACACACACACACACACACACACCCCAACCGACAGAGAGAGGGCAAGAAACTCACAGAGTGTGAGAGACAGACAGAGAAGCGAAAATGGGAGACACACAAACACATACACACACCGGCAGTCCTACAGCAGTGGCACAGAAACAAACACCCCCAGGCAGGCGCTGAGGCTACGGGGTTCGGCTCTCGAGCAGAACGACCCTCGGTTGAGAGAGCAGCCCACCGGCCCGCAGGCCGACCCGTCTTCGAGATCCCGGGGGCACGACTTTCGGGGAGACTCACCCGAACAGCGTCCGGGCGTGTCTCAGGCTGGGATGCGGCGCTGCTTCCCCCGGACTCCGCCTGTGCTTTCAACATCCTGGGCAGCCCTATGCCACGACTCCTGGCATCCGGAGACGGTCCTGTCGACCCCGTGGAGAGGTCAGGCTGGAGTCTCGGAGCCCCGCCACCCAAGCACTGCCACGGAGGGCTCCTGTTTGCCAGGCCTCAGGGCGTGGTTGCTCTGACAACCGTGGGAACCACTGTGACGCAAGAGCACCCGCTCGCCACTCGCGCATGCGCATTGGCTGGGCCGCCCCGCGCTCCGCTGCCGGCAGTCAGGCTGCGTCCCCTTTAAACGACGGTGGCCGCTGGGCGCCAGGGGCTCTCCTGCTGCAGCCTGGGCAGCGGCTGCACCCGGGGTCCAGTAGGGGGCCGCGTGGGAGAGGCGGCCGCGGGCGGCGTCCCAGGATCAAACCCCAGGAGTCCCGTCTTCAGGACCTCCGTGAGCCGATTTCCATCGGGGGAGGGGGAGCTTCAGGGCGCCTGCTGGGGTCAGGTCACGACCTCCCATCAGATCCGATTCTGGACCCCTCCGGGTAAGAATGGATGGTCTGAGCACATGGACTGAGGCAGGCAGGGCCTGGCTGCAGCCCAGAATGATCCCATGGGCCTCAAGGCGTGGAGTCAGCTGAAAGTTCACTGACCCGTGAGCCCTCTGCCTCCCTCCTTTGAAACAGCAGTGCCCTGCCGGGATACTGAAGGGCCTGGGACCTAGCCGCGGGCCAAAAGTTTCAGGGGGTCAGTCCAGCCAGGAGCAGAGGGGAGTCTCATTCTCAGGAATGAGACTGGATGTGCACAGGAAATGCGACCAGCACCTGTCCCAGAAGACAAGGACTTGTCTTTCAAAGGGGGAGGGGGGCAGAGGGCTCAGATGCGTCAGTGACCTTTCAGTTGACAGCGCAGCCTTGTGGCCTGTGGGATGATGGTGGGCTGCAGCCAGACCCTGCCTGCCTCACTACATGTGCTCAGCCCATGCTTTCTCACCCGGAGGCTCCAGAATCGGATCTGAAGCGGAGTCCTGAGACCCCAGCAGGCGCCCTGAAGCTCCCCCTCCCCTGGTGGAAATCGGCTGAAACCCAAGCAGGTTTGCAGAGAGAAACAATCATGACAGGGGTCTCCAGGAAGTGTCTCCCTGATGGACTGGGAAGTGATCCTTCTGGAAGACATCCAGCCAGCCCAGGAAGCATCTAAGCCCCGGAGAAACAGGGGATACACAGCCAGAGGGAGGACGGAGGAGAGGCCAGAGCCCAGGCGGGGTAGAGCACCGTGCCACTGCCACGGGCTTCATCAGAGGGGTGCCAAACGGGTGGCTTGTCAACTGAGGCCAGCGTTCCAGTGACTGGGATTGTGGCCATCTCCCATTCCCGGCTTCCTCTTTCAGCCTGTGTCGTGGTGTGGCTTCTTTTCTCAGAGAAGAGCCCTGAAAAGATCCAAGCCTCTTCTGTGATGTGGGCCTCCTCCTCTCCTGCCGGACAATGAGCTCCCGTGCGGCTTTTGTCCGTGGCTGGACTGTGTTCGTCTTGATCTCAGAAAAGAGGCCGCACGGGATGGCCATGAGATTTCAACGGCTCCGGGAGCAACGCATCTCCTCACGTGGTCGAAGCCTTGGCAATCCCAAAGTGGAACCGCCGGGAAAACGGTTGACAAGCGGACACATGACCCAGGCACAGACGCAGAGGGAGGCTCACCAAAGATAGGCCGACATGCAAGACACCGTTTTCTGGCGCATCGGGCACGTTTCTCCAAACACACAAACACACACACACACACACACACACACACACACACACACACACCCCAACCGACAGAGAGAGGGCAAGAAACTCACAGAGTGTGAGAGACAGACAGAGAAGCGAAAATGGGAGACACACAAACACATACACACACCGGCAGTCCTACAGCAGTGGCACAGAAACAAACACCCCCAGGCAGGCGCTGAGGCTACGGGGTTCGGCTCTCGAGCAGAACGACCCTCGGTTGAGAGAGCAGCCCACCGGCCCGCAGGCCGACCCGTCTTCGAGATCCCGGGGGCACGACTTTCGGGGAGACTCACCCGAACAGCGTCCGGGCGTGTCTCAGGCTGGGATGCGGCGCTGCTTCCCCCGGACTCCGCCTGTGCTTTCAACATCCTGGGCAGCCCTATGCCACGACTCCTGGCATCCGGAGACGGTCCTGTCGACCCCGTGGAGAGGTCAGGCTGGAGTCTCGGAGCCCCGCCACCCAAGCACTGCCACGGAGGGCTCCTGTTTGCCAGGCCTCAGGGCGTGGTTGCTCTGACAACCGTGGGAACCACTGTGACGCAAGAGCACCCGCTCGCCACTCGCGCATGCGCATTGGCTGGGCCGCCCCGCGCTCCGCTGCCGGCAGTCAGGCTGCGTCCCCTTTAAACGACGGTGGCCGCTGGGCGCCAGGGGCTCTCCTGCTGCAGCCTGGGCAGCGGCTGCACCCGGGGTCCAGTAGGGGGCCGCGTGGGAGAGGCGGCCGCGGGCGGCGTCCCAGGATCAAACCCCAGGAGTCCCGTCTTCAGGACCTCCGTGAGCCGATTTCCATCGGGGGAGGGGGAGCTTCAGGGCGCCTGCTGGGGTCAGGTCACGACCTCCCATCAGATCCGATTCTGGACCCCTCCGGGTAAGAATGGATGGTCTGAGCACATGGACTGAGGCAGGCAGGGCCTGGCTGCAGCCCAGAATGATCCCATGGGCCTCAAGGCGTGGAGTCAGCTGAAAGTTCACTGACCCGTGAGCCCTCTGCCTCCCTCCTTTGAAACAGCAGTGCCCTGCCGGGATACTGAAGGGCCTGGGACCTAGCCGCGGGCCAAAAGTTTCAGGGGGTCAGTCCAGCCAGGAGCAGAGGGGAGTCTCATTCTCAGGAATGAGACTGGATGTGCAGAGGAAATGCGACCAGCACCTGTCCCAGAAGACAAGGACTTGTCTTTCAAAGGGGGAGGGGGGCAGAGGGCTCAGATGCGTCAGTGACCTTTCAGTTGACAGCGCAGCCTTGTGGCCTGTGGGATGATGGTGGGCTGCAGCCAGACCCTGCCTGCCTCACTACATGTGCTCAGCCCATGCTTTCTCACCCGGAGGCTCCAGAATCGGATCTGAAGCGGAGTCCTGAGACCCCAGCAGGCGCCCTGAAGCTCCCCCTCCCCTGGTGGAAATCGGCTGAAACCCAAGCAGGTTTGCAGAGAGAAACAATCATGACAGGGGTCTCCAGGAAGTGTCTCCCTGATGGACTGGGAAGTGATCCTTCTGGAAGACATCCAGCCAGCCCAGGAAGCATCTAAGCCCCGGAGAAACAGGGGATACACAGCCAGAGGGAGGACGGAGGAGAGGCCAGAGCCCAGGCGGGGTAGAGCACCGTGCCACTGCCACGGGCTTCATCAGAGGGGTGCCAAACGGGTGGCTTGTCAACTGAGGCCAGCGTTCCAGTGACTGGGATTGTGGCCATCTCCCATTCCCGGCTTCCTCTTTCAGCCTGTGTCGTGGTGTGGCTTCTTTTCTCAGAGAAGAGCCCTGAAAAGATCCAAGCCTCTTCTGTGATGTGGGCCTCCTCCTCTCCTGCCGGACAATGAGCTCCCGTGCGGCTTTTGTCCGTGGCTGGACTGTGTTCGTCTTGATCTCAGAAAAGAGGCCGCACGGGATGGCCATGAGATTTCAACGGCTCCGGGAGCAACGCATCTCCTCACGTGGTCGAAGCCTTGGCAATCCCAAAGTGGAACCGCCGGGAAAACGGTTGACAAGCGGACACATGACCCAGGCACAGACGCAGAGGGAGGCTCACCAAAGATAGGCCGACATGCAAGACACCGTTTTCTGGCGCATCGGGCACGTTTCTCCAAACACACAAACACACACACACACACACACACACACACACATACACACCCCAACCGACAGAGAGAGGGCAAGAAACTCACAGAGTGTGAGAGACAGACAGAGAAGCGAAAATGGGAGACACACAAACACATACACACACCGGCAGTCCTACAGCAGTGGCACAGAAACAAACACCCCCAGGCAGGCGCTGAGGCTACGGGGTTCGGCTCTCGAGCAGAACGACCCTCGGTTGAGAGAGCAGCCCACCGGCCCGCAGGCCGACCCGTCTTCGAGATCCCGGGGGCACGACTTTCGGGGAGACTCACCCGAACAGCGTCCGGGCGTGTCTCAGGCTGGGATGCGGCGCTGCTTCCCCCGGACTCCGCCTGTGCTTTCAACATCCTGGGCAGCCCTATGCCACGACTCCTGGCATCCGGAGACGGTCCTGTCGACCCCGTGGAGAGGTCAGGCTGGAGTCTCGGAGCCCCGCCACCCAAGCACTGCCACGGAGGGCTCCTGTTTGCCAGGCCTCAGGGCGTGGTTGCCCTGACAACCGTGGGAACCACTGTGACGCAAGAGCACCCGCTCGCCACTCGCGCATGCGCATTGGCTGGGCCGCCCCGCGCTCCGCTGCCGGCAGTCAGGCTGCGTCCCCTTTAAACGACGGTGGCCGCTGGGCGCCAGGGGCTCTCCTGCTGCAGCCTGGGCAGCGGCTGCACCCGGGGTCCAGTAGGGGGCCGCGTGGGAGAGGCGGCCGCGGGCGGCGTCCCAGGATCAAACCCCAGGAGTCCCGTCTTCAGGACCTCCGTGAGCCGATTTCCATCGGGGGAGGGGGAGCTTCAGGGCGCCTGCTGGGGTCAGGTCACGACCTCCCATCAGATCCGATTCTGGACCCCTCCGGGTAAGAATGGATGGTCTGAGCACATGGACTGAGGCAGGCAGGGCCTGGCTGCAGCCCAGAATGATCCCATGGGCCTCAAGGCGTGGAGTCAGCTGAAAGTTCACTGACCCGTGAGCCCTCTGCCTCCCTCCTTTGAAACAGCAGTGCCCTGCCGGGATACTGAAGGGCCTGGGACCTAGCCGCGGGCCAAAAGTTTCAGGGGGTCAGTCCAGCCAGGAGCAGAGGGGAGTCTCATTCTCAGGAATGAGACTGGATGTGCAGAGGAAATGCGACCAGCACCTGTCCCAGAAGACAAGGACTTGTCTTTCAAAGGGGGAGGGGGGCAGAGGGCTCAGATGCGTCAGTGACCTTTCAGTTGACAGCGCAGCCTTGTGGCCTGTGGGATGATGGTGGGCTGCAGCCAGACCCTGCCTGCCTCACTACATGTGCTCAGCCCATGCTTTCTCACCCGGAGGCTCCAGAATCGGATCTGAAGCGGAGTCCTGAGACCCCAGCAGGCGCCCTGAAGCTCCCCCTCCCCTGGTGGAAATCGGCTGAAACCCAAGCAGGTTTGCAGAGAGAAACAATCATGACAGGGGTCTCCAGGAAGTGTCTCCCTGATGGACTGGGAAGTGATTCTTCTGGAAGACATCCAGCCAGCCCAGGAAGCATCTAAGCCCCGGAGAAACAGGGGATACACAGCCAGAGGGAGGACGGAGGAGAGGCCAGAGCCCAGGCGGGGTAGAGCACCGTGCCACTGCCACGGGCTTCATCAGAGGGGTGCCAAACGGGTGGCTTGTCAACTGAGGCCAGCGTTCCAGTGACTGGGATTGTGGCCATCTCCCATTCCCGGCTTCCTCTTTCAGCCTGTGTCGTGGTGTGGCTTCTTTTCTCAGAGAAGAGCCCTGAAAAGATCCAAGCCTCTTCTGTGATGTGGGCCTCCTCCTCTCCTGCCGGACAATGAGCTCCCGTGCGGCTTTTGTCCGTGGCTGGACTGTGTTCGTCTTGATCTCAGAAAAGAGGCCGCACGGGATGGCCATGAGATTTCAACGGCTCCGGGAGCAACGCATCTCCTCACGTGGTCGAAGCCTTGGCAATCCCAAAGTGGAACCGCCGGGAAAACGGTTGACAAGCGGACACATGACCCAGGCACAGACGCAGAGGGAGGCTCACCAAAGATAGGCCGACATGCAAGACACCGTTTTCTGGCGCATCGGGCACGTTTCTCCAAACACACAAACACACACACACACACACACACACACACACATACACACCCCAACCGACAGAGAGAGGGCAAGAAACTCACAGAGTGTGAGAGACAGACAGAGAAGCGAAAATGGGAGACACACAAACACATACACACACCGGCAGTCCTACAGCAGTGGCACAGAAACAAACACCCCCAGGCAGGCGCTGAGGCTACGGGGTTCGGCTCTCGAGCAGAACGACCCTCGGTTGAGAGAGCAGCCCACCGGCCCGCAGGCCGACCCGTCTTCGAGATCCCGGGGGCACGACTTTCGGGGAGACTCACCCGAACAGCGTCCGGGCGTGTCTCAGGCTGGGATGCGGCGCTGCTTCCCCCGGACTCCGCCTGTGCTTTCAACATCCTGGGCAGCCCTATGCCACGACTCCTGGCATCCGGAGACGGTCCTGTCGACCCCGTGGAGAGGTCAGGCTGGAGTCTCGGAGCCCCGCCACCCAAGCACTGCCACGGAGGGCTCCTGTTTGCCAGGCCTCAGGGCGTGGTTGCCCTGACAACCGTGGGAACCACTGTGACGCAAGAGCACCCGCTCGCCACTCGCGCATGCGCATTGGCTGGGCCGCCCCGCGCTCCGCTGCCGGCAGTCAGGCTGCGTCCCCTTTAAACGACGGTGGCCGCTGGGCGCCAGGGGCTCTCCTGCTGCAGCCTGGGCAGCGGCTGCACCCGGGGTCCAGTAGGGGGCCGCGTGGGAGAGGCGGCCGCGGGCGGCGTCCCAGGATCAAACCCCAGGAGTCCCGTCTTCAGGACCTCCGTGAGCCGATTTCCATCGGGGGAGGGGGAGCTTCAGGGCGCCTGCTGGGGTCAGGTCACGACCTCCCATCAGATCCGATTCTGGACCCCTCCGGGTAAGAATGGATGGTCTGAGCACATGGACTGAGGCAGGCAGGGCCTGGCTGCAGCCCAGAATGATCCCATGGGCCTCAAGGCGTGGAGTCAGCTGAAAGTTCACTGACCCGTGAGCCCTCTGCCTCCCTCCTTTGAAACAGCAGTGCCCTGCCGGGATACTGAAGGGCCTGGGACCTAGCCGCGGGCCAAAAGTTTCAGGGGGTCAGTCCAGCCAGGAGCAGAGGGGAGTCTCATTCTCAGGAATGAGACTGGATGTGCAGAGGAAATGCGACCAGCACCTGTCCCAGAAGACAAGGACTTGTCTTTCAAAGGGGGAGGGGGGCAGAGGGCTCAGATGCGTCAGTGACCTTTCAGTTGACAGCGCAGCCTTGTGGCCTGTGGGATGATGGTGGGCTGCAGCCAGACCCTGCCTGCCTCACTACATGTGCTCAGCCCATGCTTTCTCACCCGGAGGCTCCAGAATCGGATCTGAAGCGGAGTCCTGAGACCCCAGCAGGCGCCCTGAAGCTCCCCCTCCCCTGGTGGAAATCGGCTGAAACCCAAGCAGGTTTGCAGAGAGAAACAATCATGACAGGGGTCTCCAGGAAGTGTCTCCCTGATGGACTGGGAAGTGATCCTTCTGGAAGACATCCAGCCAGCCCAGGAAGCATCTAAGCCCCGGAGAAACAGGGGATACACAGCCAGAGGGAGGACGGAGGAGAGGCCAGAGCCCAGGCGGGGTAGAGCACCGTGCCACTGCCACGGGCTTCATCAGAGGGGTGCCAAACGGGTGGCTTGTCAACTGAGGCCAGCGTTCCAGTGACTGGGATTGTGGCCATCTCCCATTCCCGGCTTCCTCTTTCAGCCTGTGTCGTGGTGTGGCTTCTTTTCTCAGAGAAGAGCCCTGAAAAGATCCAAGCCTCTTCTGTGATGTGGGCCTCCTCCTCTCCTGCCGGACAATGAGCTCCCGTGCGGCTTTTGTCCGTGGCTGGACTGTGTTCGTCTTGATCTCAGAAAAGAGGCCGCACGGGATGGCCATGAGATTTCAACGGCTCCGGGAGCAACGCATCTCCTCACGTGGTCGAAGCCTTGGCAATCCCAAAGTGGAACCGCCGGGAAAACGGTTGACAAGCGGACACATGACCCAGGCACAGACGCAGAGGGAGGCTCACCAAAGATAGGCCGACATGCAAGACACCGTTTTCTGGCGCATCGGGCACGTTTCTCCAAACACACAAACACACACACACACACACACACACACACACACACACACACACACCCCAACCGACAGAGAGAGGGCAAGAAACTCACAGAGTGTGAGAGACAGACAGAGAAGCGAAAATGGGAGACACACAAACACATACACACACCGGCAGTCCTACAGCAGTGGCACAGAAACAAACACCCCCAGGCAGGCGCTGAGGCTACGGGGTTCGGCTCTCGAGCAGAACGACCCTCGGTTGAGAGAGCAGCCCACCGGCCCGCAGGCCGACCCGTCTTCGAGATCCCGGGGGCACGACTTTCGGGGAGACTCACCCGAACAGCGTCCGGGCGTGTCTCAGGCTGGGATGCGGCGCTGCTTCCCCCGGACTCCGCCTGTGCTTTCAACATCCTGGGCAGCCCTATGCCACGACTCCTGGCATCCGGAGACGGTCCTGTCGACCCCGTGGAGAGGTCAGGCTGGAGTCTCGGAGCCCCGCCACCCAAGCACTGCCACGGAGGGCTCCTGTTTGCCAGGCCTCAGGGCGTGGTTGCCCTGACAACCGTGGGAACCACTGTGACGCAAGAGCACCCGCTCGCCACTCGCGCATGCGCATTGGCTGGGCCGCCCCGCGCTCCGCTGCCGGCAGTCAGGCTGCGTCCCCTTTAAACGACGGTGGCCGCTGGGCGCCAGGGGCTCTCCTGCTGCAGCCTGGGCAGCGGCTGCACCCGGGGTCCAGTAGGGGGCCGCGTGGGAGAGGCGGCCGCGGGCGGCGTCCCAGGATCAAACCCCAGGAGTCCCGTCTTCAGGACCTCCGTGAGCCGATTTCCATCGGGGGAGGGGGAGCTTCAGGGCGCCTGCTGGGGTCAGGTCACGACCTCCCATCAGATCCGATTCTGGACCCCTCCGGGTAAGAATGGATGGTCTGAGCACATGGACTGAGGCAGGCAGGGCCTGGCTGCAGCCCAGAATGATCCCATGGGCCTCAAGGCGTGGAGTCAGCTGAAAGTTCACTGACCCGTGAGCCCTCTGCCTCCCTCCTTTGAAACAGCAGTGCCCTGCCGGGATACTGAAGGGCCTGGGACCTAGCCGCGGGCCAAAAGTTTCAGGGGGTCAGTCCAGCCAGGAGCAGAGGGGAGTCTCATTCTCAGGAATGAGACTGGATGTGCAGAGGAAATGCGACCAGCACCTGTCCCAGAAGACAAGGACTTGTCTTTCAAAGGGGGAGGGGGGCAGAGGGCTCAGATGCGTCAGTGACCTTTCAGTTGACAGCGCAGCCTTGTGGCCTGTGGGATGATGGTGGGCTGCAGCCAGACCCTGCCTGCCTCACTACATGTGCTCAGCCCATGCTTTCTCACCCGGAGGCTCCAGAATCGGATCTGAAGCGGAGTCCTGAGACCCCAGCAGGCGCCCTGAAGCTCCCCCTCCCCTGGTGGAAATCGGCTGAAACCCAAGCAGGTTTGCAGAGAGAAACAATCATGACAGGGGTCTCCAGGAAGTGTCTCCCTGATGGACTGGGAAGTGATCCTTCTGGAAGACATCCAGCCAGCCCAGGAAGCATCTAAGCCCCGGAGAAACAGGGGATACACAGCCAGAGGGAGGACGGAGGAGAGGCCAGAGCCCAGGCGGGGTAGAGCACCGTGCCACTGCCACGGGCTTCATCAGAGGGGTGCCAAACGGGTGGCTTGTCAACTGAGGCCAGCGTTCCAGTGACTGGGATTGTGGCCATCTCCCATTCCCGGCTTCCTCTTTCAGCCTGTGTCGTGGTGTGGCTTCTTTTCTCAGAGAAGAGCCCTGAAAAGATCCAAGCCTCTTCTGTGATGTGGGCCTCCTCCTCTCCTGCCGGACAATGAGCTCCCGTGCGGCTTTTGTCCGTGGCTGGACTGTGTTCGTCTTGATCTCAGAAAAGAGGCCGCACGGGATGGCCATGAGATTTCAACGGCTCCGGGAGCAACGCATCTCCTCACGTGGTCGAAGCCTTGGCAATCCCAAAGTGGAACCGCCGGGAAAACGGTTGACAAGCGGACACATGACCCAGGCACAGACGCAGAGGGAGGCTCACCAAAGATAGGCCGACATGCAAGACACCGTTTTCTGGCGCATCGGGCACGTTTCTCCAAACACACAAACACACACACACACACACACACACACACACATACACACCCCAACCGACAGAGAGAGGGCAAGAAACTCACAGAGTGTGAGAGACAGACAGAGAAGCGAAAATGGGAGACACACAAACACATACACACACCGGCAGTCCTACAGCAGTGGCACAGAAACAAACACCCCCAGGCAGGCGCTGAGGCTACGGGGTTCGGCTCTCGAGCAGAACGACCCTCGGTTGAGAGAGCAGCCCACCGGCCCGCAGGCCGACCCGTCTTCGAGATCCCGGGGGCACGACTTTCGGGGAGACTCACCCGAACAGCGTCCGGGCGTGTCTCAGGCTGGGATGCGGCGCTGCTTCCCCCGGACTCCGCCTGTGCTTTCAACATCCTGGGCAGCCCTATGCCACGACTCCTGGCATCCGGAGACGGTCCTGTCGACCCCGTGGAGAGGTCAGGCTGGAATCTCGGAGCCCCGCCACCCAAGCACTGCCACGGAGGGCTCCTGTTTGCCAGGCCTCAGGGCGTGGTTGCCCTGACAACCGTGGGAACCACTGTGACGCAAGAGCACCCGCTCGCCACTCGCGCATGCGCATTGGCTGGGCCGCCCCGCGCTCCGCTGCCGGCAGTCAGGCTGCGTCCCCTTTAAACGACGGTGGCCGCTGGGCGCCAGGGGCTCTCCTGCTGCAGCCTGGGCAGCGGCTGCACCCGGGGTCCAGTAGGGGGCCGCGTGGGAGAGGCGGCCGCGGGCGGCGTCCCAGGATCAAACCCCAGGAGTCCCGTCTTCAGGACCTCCGTGAGCCGATTTCCATCGGGGGAGGGGGAGCTTCAGGGCGCCTGCTGGGGTCAGGTCACGACCTCCCATCAGATCCGATTCTGGACCCCTCCGGGTAAGAATGGATGGTCTGAGCACATGGACTGAGGCAGGCAGGGCCTGGCTGCAGCCCAGAATGATCCCATGGGCCTCAAGGCGTGGAGTCAGCTGAAAGTTCACTGACCCGTGAGCCCTCTGCCTCCCTCCTTTGAAACAGCAGTGCCCTGCCGGGATACTGAAGGGCCTGGGACCTAGCCGCGGGCCAAAAGTTTCAGGGGGTCAGTCCAGCCAGGAGCAGAGGGGAGTCTCATTCTCAGGAATGAGACTGGATGTGCAGAGGAAATGCGACCAGCACCTGTCCCAGAAGACAAGGACTTGTCTTTCAAAGGGGGAGGGGGGCAGAGGGCTCAGATGCATCAGTGACCTTTCAGTTGACAGCGCAGCCTTGTGGCCTGTGGGATGATGGTGGGCTGCAGCCAGACCCTGCCTGCCTCACTACATGTGCTCAGCCCATGCTTTCTCACCCGGAGGCTCCAGAATCGGATCTGAAGCGGAGTCCTGAGACCCCAGCAGGCGCCCTGAAGCTCCCCCTCCCCTGGTGGAAATCGGCTGAAACCCAAGCAGGTTTGCAGAGAGAAACAATCATGACAGGGGTCTCCAGGAAGTGTCTCCCTGATGGACTGGGAAGTGATCCTTCTGGAAGACATCCAGCCAGCCCAGGAAGCATCTAAGCCCCGGAGAAACAGGGGATACACAGCCAGAGGGAGGACGGAGGAGAGGCCAGAGCCCAGGCGGGGTAGAGCACCGTGCCACTGCCACGGGCTTCATCAGAGGGGTGCCAAACGGGTGGCTTGTCAACTGAGGCCAGCGTTCCAGTGACTGGGATTGTGGCCATCTCCCATTCCCGGCTTCCTCTTTCAGCCTGTGTCGTGGTGTGGCTTCTTTTCTCAGAGAAGAGCCCTGAAAAGATCCAAGCCTCTTCTGTGATGTGGGCCTCCTCCTCTCCTGCCGGACAATGAGCTCCCGTGCGGCTTTTGTCCGTGGCTGGACTGTGTTCGTCTTGATCTCAGAAAAGAGGCCGCACGGGATGGCCATGAGATTTCAACGGCTCCGGGAGCAACGCATCTCCTCACGTGGTCGAAGCCTTGGCAATCCCAAAGTGGAACCGCCGGGAAAACGGTTGACAAGCGGACACATGACCCAGGCACAGACGCAGAGGGAGGCTCACCAAAGATAGGCCGACATGCAAGACACCGTTTTCTGGCGCATCGGGCACGTTTCTCCAAACACACAAACACACACACACACACACACACACACACACATACACACCCCAACCGACAGAGAGAGGGCAAGAAACTCACAGAGTGTGAGAGACAGACAGAGAAGCGAAAATGGGAGACACACAAACACATACACACACCGGCAGTCCTACAGCAGTGGCACAGAAACAAACACCCCCAGGCAGGCGCTGAGGCTACGGGGTTCGGCTCTCGAGCAGAACGACCCTCGGTTGAGAGAGCAGCCCACCGGCCCGCAGGCCGACCCGTCTTCGAGATCCCGGGGGCACGACTTTCGGGGAGACTCACCCGAACAGCGTCCGGGCGTGTCTCAGGCTGGGATGCGGCGCTGCTTCCCCCGGACTCCGCCTGTGCTTTCAACATCCTGGGCAGCCCTATGCCACGACTCCTGGCATCCGGAGACGGTCCTGTCGACCCCGTGGAGAGGTCAGGCTGGAATCTCGGAGCCCCGCCACCCAAGCACTGCCACGGAGGGCTCCTGTTTGCCAGGCCTCAGGGCGTGGTTGCCCTGACAACCGTGGGAACCACTGTGACGCAAGAGCACCCGCTCGCCACTCGCGCATGCGCATTGGCTGGGCCGCCCCGCGCTCCGCTGCCGGCAGTCAGGCTGCGTCCCCTTTAAACGACGGTGGCCGCTGGGCGCCAGGGGCTCTCCTGCTGCAGCCTGGGCAGCGGCTGCACCCGGGGTCCAGTAGGGGGCCGCGTGGGAGAGGCGGCCGCGGGCGGCGTCCCAGGATCAAACCCCAGGAGTCCCGTCTTCAGGACCTCCGTGAGCCGATTTCCATCGGGGGAGGGGGAGCTTCAGGGCGCCTGCTGGGGTCAGGTCACGACCTCCCATCAGATCCGATTCTGGACCCCTCCGGGTAAGAATGGATGGTCTGAGCACATGGACTGAGGCAGGCAGGGCCTGGCTGCAGCCCAGAATGATCCCATGGGCCTCAAGGCGTGGAGTCAGCTGAAAGTTCACTGACCCGTGAGCCCTCTGCCTCCCTCCTTTGAAACAGCAGTGCCCTGCCGGGATACTGAAGGGCCTGGGACCTAGCCGCGGGCCAAAAGTTTCAGGGGGTCAGTCCAGCCAGGAGCAGAGGGGAGTCTCATTCTCAGGAATGAGACTGGATGTGCAGAGGAAATGCGACCAGCACCTGTCCCAGAAGACAAGGACTTGTCTTTCAAAGGGGGAGGGGGGCAGAGGGCTCAGATGCGTCAGTGACCTTTCAGTTGACAGCGCAGCCTTGTGGCCTGTGGGATGATGGTGGGCTGCAGCCAGACCCTGCCTGCCTCACTACATGTGCTCAGCCCATGCTTTCTCACCCGGAGGCTCCAGAATCGGATCTGAAGCGGAGTCCTGAGACCCCAGCAGGCGCCCTGAAGCTCCCCCTCCCCTGGTGGAAATCGGCTGAAACCCAAGCAGGTTTGCAGAGAGAAACAATCATGACAGGGGTCTCCAGGAAGTGTCTCCCTGATGGACTGGGAAGTGATCCTTCTGGAAGACATCCAGCCAGCCCAGGAAGCATCTAAGCCCCGGAGAAACAGGGGATACACAGCCAGAGGGAGGACGGAGGAGAGGCCAGAGCCCAGGCGGGGTAGAGCACCGTGCCACTGCCACGGGCTTCATCAGAGGGGTGCCAAACGGGTGGCTTGTCAACTGAGGCCAGCGTTCCAGTGACTGGGATTGTGGCCATCTCCCATTCCCGGCTTCCTCTTTCAGCCTGTGTCGTGGTGTGGCTTCTTTTCTCAGAGAAGAGCCCTGAAAAGATCCAAGCCTCTTCTGTGATGTGGGCCTCCTCCTCTCCTGCCGGACAATGAGCTCCCGTGCGGCTTTTGTCCGTGGCTGGACTGTGTTCGTCTTGATCTCAGAAAAGAGGCCGCACGGGATGGCCATGAGATTTCAACGGCTCCGGGAGCAACGCATCTCCTCACGTGGTCGAAGCCTTGGCAATCCCAAAGTGGAACCGCCGGGAAAACGGTTGACAAGCGGACACATGACCCAGGCACAGACGCAGAGGGAGGCTCACCAAAGATAGGCCGACATGCAAGACACCGTTTTCTGGCGCATCGGGCACGTTTCTCCAAACACACAAACACACACACACACACACACACACACACACACATACACACCCCAACCGACAGAGAGAGGGCAAGAAACTCACAGAGTGTGAGAGACAGACAGAGAAGCGAAAATGGGAGACACACAAACACATACACACACCGGCAGTCCTACAGCAGTGGCACAGAAACAAACACCCCCAGGCAGGCGCTGAGGCTACGGGGTTCGGCTCTCGAGCAGAACGACCCTCGGTTGAGAGAGCAGCCCACCGGCCCGCAGGCCGACCCGTCTTCGAGATCCCGGGGGCACGACTTTCGGGGAGACTCACCCGAACAGCGTCCGGGCGGGTCTCAGGCTGGGATGCGGCGCTGCTTCCCCCGGACTCCGCCTGTGCTTTCAACATCCTGGGCAGCCCTATGCCACGACTCCTGGCATCCGGAGACGGTCCTGTCGACCCCGTGGAGAGGTCAGGCTGGAGTCTCGGAGCCCCGCCACCCAAGCACTGCCACGGAGGGCTCCTGTTTGCCAGGCCTCAGGGCGTGGTTGCTCTGACAACCGTGGGAACCACTGTGACGCAAGAGCACCCGCTCGCCACTCGCGCATGCGCATTGGCTGGGCCGCCCCGCGCTCCGCTGCCGGCAGTCAGGCTGCGTCCCCTTTAAACGACGGTGGCCGCTGGGCGCCAGGGGCTCTCCTGCTGCAGCCTGGGCAGCGGCTGCACCCGGGGTCCAGTAGGGGGCCGCGTGGGAGAGGCGGCCGCGGGCGGCGTCCCAGGATCAAACCCCAGGAGTCCCGTCTTCAGGACCTCCGTGAGCCGATTTCCATCGGGGGAGGGGGAGCTTCAGGGCGCCTGCTGGGGTCAGGTCACGACCTCCCATCAGATCCGATTCTGGACCCCTCCGGGTAAGAATGGATGGTCTGAGCACATGGACTGAGGCAGGCAGGGCCTGGCTGCAGCCCAGAATGATCCCATGGGCCTCAAGGCGTGGAGTCAGCTGAAAGTTCACTGACCCGTGAGCCCTCTGCCTCCCTCCTTTGAAACAGCAGTGCCCTGCCGGGATACTGAAGGGCCTGGGACCTAGCCGCGGGCCAAAAGTTTCAGGGGGTCAGTCCAGCCAGGAGCAGAGGGGAGTCTCATTCTCAGGAATGAGACTGGATGTGCAGAGGAAATGCGACCAGCACCTGTCCCAGAAGACAAGGACTTGTCTTTCAAAGGGGGAGGGGGGCAGAGGGCTCAGATGCGTCAGTGACCTTTCAGTTGACAGCGCAGCCTTGTGGCCTGTGGGATGATGGTGGGCTGCAGCCAGACCCTGCCTGCCTCACTACATGTGCTCAGCCCATGCTTTCTCACCCGGAGGCTCCAGAATCGGATCTGAAGCGGAGTCCTGAGACCCCAGCAGGCGCCCTGAAGCTCCCCCTCCCCTGGTGGAAATCGGCTGAAACCCAAGCAGGTTTGCAGAGAGAAACAATCATGACAGGGGTCTCCAGGAAGTGTCTCCCTGATGGACTGGGAAGTGATCCTTCTGGAAGACATCCAGCCAGCCCAGGAAGCATCTAAGCCCCGGAGAAACAGGGGATACACAGCCAGAGGGAGGACGGAGGAGAGGCCAGAGCCCAGGCGGGGTAGAGCACCGTGCCACTGCCACGGGCTTCATCAGAGGGGTGCCAAACGGGTGGCTTGTCAACTGAGGCCAGCGTTCCAGTGACTGGGATTGTGGCCATCTCCCATTCCCGGCTTCCTCTTTCAGCCTGTGTCGTGGTGTGGCTTCTTTTCTCAGAGAAGAGCCCTGAAAAGATCCAAGCCTCTTCTGTGATGTGGGCCTCCTCCTCTCCTGCCGGACAATGAGCTCCCGTGCGGCTTTTGTCCGTGGCTGGACTGTGTTCGTCTTGATCTCAGAAAAGAGGCCGCACGGGATGGCCATGAGATTTCAACGGCTCCGGGAGCAACGCATCTCCTCACGTGGTCGAAGCCTTGGCAATCCCAAAGTGGAACCGCCGGGAAAACGGTTGACAAGCGGACACATGACCCAGGCACAGACGCAGAGGGAGGCTCACCAAAGATAGGCCGACATGCAAGACACCGTTTTCTGGCGCATCGGGCACGTTTCTCCAAACACACAAACACACACACACACACACACACACACACACACACACACACACACCCCAACCGACAGAGAGAGGGCAAGAAACTCACAGAGTGTGAGAGACAGACAGAGAAGCGAAAATGGGAGACACACAAACACATACACACACCGGCAGTCCTACAGCAGTGGCACAGAAACAAACACCCCCAGGCAGGCGCTGAGGCTACGGGGTTCGGCTCTCGAGCAGAACGACCCTCGGTTGAGAGAGCAGCCCACCGGCCCGCAGGCCGACCCGTCTTCGAGATCCCGGGGGCACGACTTTCGGGGAGACTCACCCGAACAGCGTCCGGGCGTGTCTCAGGCTGGGATGCGGCGCTGCTTCCCCCGGACTCCGCCTGTGCTTTCAACATCCTGGGCAGCCCTATGCCACGACTCCTGGCATCCGGAGACGGTCCTGTCGACCCCGTGGAGAGGTCAGGCTGGAGTCTCGGAGCCCCGCCACCCAAGCACTGCCACGGAGGGCTCCTGTTTGCCAGGCCTCAGGGCGTGGTTGCTCTGACAACCGTGGGAACCACTGTGACGCAAGAGCACCCGCTCGCCACTCGCGCATGCGCATTGGCTGGGCCGCCCCGCGCTCCGCTGCCGGCAGTCAGGCTGCGTCCCCTTTAAACGACGGTGGCCGCTGGGCGCCAGGGGCTCTCCTGCTGCAGCCTGGGCAGCGGCTGCACCCGGGGTCCAGTAGGGGGCCGCGTGGGAGAGGCGGCCGCGGGCGGCGTCCCAGGATCAAACCCCAGGAGTCCCGTCTTCAGGACCTCCGTGAGCCGATTTCCATCGGGGGAGGGGGAGCTTCAGGGCGCCTGCTGGGGTCAGGTCACGACCTCCCATCAGATCCGATTCTGGACCCCTCCGGGTAAGAATGGATGGTCTGAGCACATGGACTGAGGCAGGCAGGGCCTGGCTGCAGCCCAGAATGATCCCATGGGCCTCAAGGCGTGGAGTCAGCTGAAAGTTCACTGACCCGTGAGCCCTCTGCCTCCCTCCTTTGAAACAGCAGTGCCCTGCCGGGATACTGAAGGGCCTGGGACCTAGCCGCGGGCCAAAAGTTTCAGGGGGTCAGTCCAGCCAGGAGCAGAGGGGAGTCTCATTCTCAGGAATGAGACTGGATGTGCAGAGGAAATGCGACCAGCACCTGTCCCAGAAGACAAGGACTTGTCTTTCAAAGGGGGAGGGGGGCAGAGGGCTCAGATGCGTCAGTGACCTTTCAGTTGACAGCGCAGCCTTGTGGCCTGTGGGATGATGGTGGGCTGCAGCCAGACCCTGCCTGCCTCACTACATGTGCTCAGCCCATGCTTTCTCACCCGGAGGCTCCAGAATCGGATCTGAAGCGGAGTCCTGAGACCCCAGCAGGCGCCCTGAAGCTCCCCCTCCCCTGGTGGAAATCGGCTGAAACCCAAGCAGGTTTGCAGAGAGAAACAATCATGACAGGGGTCTCCAGGAAGTGTCTCCCTGATGGACTGGGAAGTGATCCTTCTGGAAGACATCCAGCCAGCCCAGGAAGCATCTAAGCCCCGGAGAAACAGGGGATACACAGCCAGAGGGAGGACGGAGGAGAGGCCAGAGCCCAGGCGGGGTAGAGCACCGTGCCACTGCCACGGGCTTCATCAGAGGGGTGCCAAACGGGTGGCTTGTCAACTGAGGCCAGCGTTCCAGTGACTGGGATTGTGGCCATCTCCCATTCCCGGCTTCCTCTTTCAGCCTGTGTCGTGGTGTGGCTTCTTTTCTCAGAGAAGAGCCCTGAAAAGATCCAAGCCTCTTCTGTGATGTGGGCCTCCTCCTCTCCTGCCGGACAATGAGCTCCCGTGCGGCTTTTGTCCGTGGCTGGACTGTGTTCGTCTTGATCTCAGAAAAGAGGCCGCACGGGATGGCCATGAGATTTCAACGGCTCCGGGAGCAACGCATCTCCTCACGTGGTCGAAGCCTTGGCAATCCCAAAGTGGAACCGCCGGGAAAACGGTTGACAAGCGGACACATGACCCAGGCACAGACGCAGAGGGAGGCTCACCAAAGATAGGCCGACATGCAAGACACCGTTTTCTGGCGCATCGGGCACGTTTCTCCAAACACACAAACACACACACACACACACACACACACACACATACACACCCCAACCGACAGAGAGAGGGCAAGAAACTCACAGAGTGTGAGAGACAGACAGAGAAGCGAAAATGGGAGACACACAAACACATACACACACCGGCAGTCCTACAGCAGTGGCACAGAAACAAACACCCCCAGGCAGGCGCTGAGGCTACGGGGTTCGGCTCTCGAGCAGAACGACCCTCGGTTGAGAGAGCAGCCCACCGGCCCGCAGGCCGACCCGTCTTCGAGATCCCGGGGGCACGACTTTCGGGGAGACTCACCCGAACAGCGTCCGGGCGTGTCTCAGGCTGGGATGCGGCGCTGCTTCCCCCGGACTCCGCCTGTGCTTTCAACATCCTGGGCAGCCCTATGCCACGACTCCTGGCATCCGGAGACGGTCCTGTCGACCCCGTGGAGAGGTCAGGCTGGAGTCTCGGAGCCCCGCCACCCAAGCACTGCCACGGAGGGCTCCTGTTTGCCAGGCCTCAGGGCGTGGTTGCCCTGACAACCGTGGGAACCACTGTGACGCAAGAGCACCCGCTCGCCACTCGCGCATGCGCATTGGCTGGGCCGCCCCGCGCTCCGCTGCCGGCAGTCAGGCTGCGTCCCCTTTAAACGACGGTGGCCGCTGGGCGCCAGGGGCTCTCCTGCTGCAGCCTGGGCAGCGGCTGCACCCGGGGTCCAGTAGGGGGCCGCGTGGGAGAGGCGGCCGCGGGCGGCGTCCCAGGATCAAACCCCAGGAGTCCCGTCTTCAGGACCTCCGTGAGCCGATTTCCATCGGGGGAGGGGGAGCTTCAGGGCGCCTGCTGGGGTCAGGTCACGACCTCCCATCAGATCCGATTCTGGACCCCTCCGGGTAAGAATGGATGGTCTGAGCACATGGACTGAGGCAGGCAGGGCCTGGCTGCAGCCCAGAATGATCCCATGGGCCTCAAGGCGTGGAGTCAGCTGAAAGTTCACTGACCCGTGAGCCCTCTGCCTCCCTCCTTTGAAACAGCAGTGCCCTGCCGGGATACTGAAGGGCCTGGGACCTAGCCGCGGGCCAAAAGTTTCAGGGGGTCAGTCCAGCCAGGAGCAGAGGGGAGTCTCATTCTCAGGAATGAGACTGGATGTGCAGAGGAAATGCGACCAGCACCTGTCCCAGAAGACAAGGACTTGTCTTTCAAAGGGGGAGGGGGGCAGAGGGCTCAGATGCGTCAGTGACCTTTCAGTTGACAGCGCAGCCTTGTGGCCTGTGGGATGATGGTGGGCTGCAGCCAGACCCTGCCTGCCTCACTACATGTGCTCAGCCCATGCTTTCTCACCCGGAGGCTCCAGAATCGGATCTGAAGCGGAGTCCTGAGACCCCAGCAGGCGCCCTGAAGCTCCCCCTCCCCTGGTGGAAATCGGCTGAAACCCAAGCAGGTTTGCAGAGAGAAACAATCATGACAGGGGTCTCCAGGAAGTGTCTCCCTGATGGACTGGGAAGTGATCCTTCTGGAAGACATCCAGCCAGCCCAGGAAGCATCTAAGCCCCGGAGAAACAGGGGATACACAGCCAGAGGGAGGACGGAGGAGAGGCCAGAGCCCAGGCGGGGTAGAGCACCGTGCCACTGCCACGGGCTTCATCAGAGGGGTGCCAAACGGGTGGCTTGTCAAGTGAGGCCAGCGTTCCAGTGACTGGGATTGTGGCCATCTCCCATTCCCGGCTTCCTCTTTCAGCCTGTGTCGTGGTGTGGCTTCTTTTCTCAGAGAAGAGCCCTGAAAAGATCCAAGCCTCTTCTGTGATGTGGGCCTCCTCCTCTCCTGCCGGACAATGAGCTCCCGTGCGGCTTTTGTCCGTGGCTGGACTGTGTTCGTCTTGATCTCAGAAAAGAGGCCGCACGGGATGGCCATGAGATTTCAACGGCTCCGGGAGCAACGCATCTCCTCACGTGGTCGAAGCCTTGGCAATCCCAAAGTGGAACCGCCGGGAAAACGGTTGACAAGCGGACACATGACCCAGGCACAGACGCAGAGGGAGGCTCACCAAAGATAGGCCGACATGCAAGACACCGTTTTCTGGCGCATCGGGCACGTTTCTCCAAACACACAAACACACACACACACACACACACACACACACACACACACACACCCCAACCGACAGAGAGAGGGCAAGAAACTCACAGAGTGTGAGAGACAGACAGAGAAGCGAAAATGGGAGACACACAAACACATACACACACCGGCAGTCCTACAGCAGTGGCACAGAAACAAACACCCCCAGGCAGGCGCTGAGGCTACGGGGTTCGGCTCTCGAGCAGAACGACCCTCGGTTGAGAGAGCAGCCCACCGGCCCGCAGGCCGACCCGTCTTCGAGATCCCGGGGGCACGACTTTCGGGGAGACTCACCCGAACAGCGTCCGGGCGTGTCTCAGGCTGGGATGCGGCGCTGCTTCCCCCGGACTCCGCCTGTGCTTTCAACATCCTGGGCAGCCCTATGCCACGACTCCTGGCATCCGGAGACGGTCCTGTCGACCCCGTGGAGAGGTCAGGCTGGAGTCTCGGAGCCCCGCCACCCAAGCACTGCCACGGAGGGCTCCTGTTTGCCAGGCCTCAGGGCGTGGTTGCTCTGACAACCGTGGGAACCACTGTGACGCAAGAGCACCCGCTCGCCACTCGCGCATGCGCATTGGCTGGGCCGCCCCGCGCTCCGCTGCCGGCAGTCAGGCTGCGTCCCCTTTAAACGACGGTGGCCGCTGGGCGCCAGGGGCTCTCCTGCTGCAGCCTGGGCAGCGGCTGCACCCGGGGTCCAGTAGGGGGCCGCGTGGGAGAGGCGGCCGCGGGCGGCGTCCCAGGATCAAACCCCAGGAGTCCCGTCTTCAGGACCTCCGTGAGCCGATTTCCATCGGGGGAGGGGGAGCTTCAGGGCGCCTGCTGGGGTCAGGTCACGACCTCCCATCAGATCCGATTCTGGACCCCTCCGGGTAAGAATGGATGGTCTGAGCACATGGACTGAGGCAGGCAGGGCCTGGCTGCAGCCCAGAATGATCCCATGGGCCTCAAGGCGTGGAGTCAGCTGAAAGTTCACTGACCCGTGAGCCCTCTGCCTCCCTCCTTTGAAACAGCAGTGCCCTGCCGGGATACTGAAGGGCCTGGGACCTAGCCGCGGGCCAAAAGTTTCAGGGGGTCAGTCCAGCCAGGAGCAGAGGGGAGTCTCATTCTCAGGAATGAGACTGGATGTGCAGAGGAAATGCGACCAGCACCTGTCCCAGAAGACAAGGACTTGTCTTTCAAAGGGGGAGGGGGGCAGAGGGCTCAGATGCGTCAGTGACCTTTCAGTTGACAGCGCAGCCTTGTGGCCTGTGGGATGATGGTGGGCTGCAGCCAGACCCTGCCTGCCTCACTACATGTGCTCAGCCCATGCTTTCTCACCCGGAGGCTCCAGAATCGGATCTGAAGCGGAGTCCTGAGACCCCAGCAGGCGCCCTGAAGCTCCCCCTCCCCTGGTGGAAATCGGCTGAAACCCAAGCAGGTTTGCAGAGAGAAACAATCATGACAGGGGTCTCCAGGAAGTGTCTCCCTGATGGACTGGGAAGTGATCCTTCTGGAAGACATCCAGCCAGCCCAGGAAGCATCTAAGCCCCGGAGAAACAGGGGATACACAGCCAGAGGGAGGACGGAGGAGAGGCCAGAGCCCAGGCGGGGTAGAGCACCGTGCCACTGCCACGGGCTTCATCAGAGGGGTGCCAAACGGGTGGCTTGTCAACTGAGGCCAGCGTTCCAGTGACTGGGATTGTGGCCATCTCCCATTCCCGGCTTCCTCTTTCAGCCTGTGTCGTGGTGTGGCTTCTTTTCTCAGAGAAGAGCCCTGAAAAGATCCAAGCCTCTTCTGTGATGTGGGCCTCCTCCTCTCCTGCCGGACAATGAGCTCCCGTGCGGCTTTTGTCCGTGGCTGGACTGTGTTCGTCTTGATCTCAGAAAAGAGGCCGCACGGGATGGCCATGAGATTTCAACGGCTCCGGGAGCAACGCATCTCCTCACGTGGTCGAAGCCTTGGCAATCCCAAAGTGGAACCGCCGGGAAAACGGTTGACAAGCGGACACATGACCCAGGCACAGACGCAGAGGGAGGCTCACCAAAGATAGGCCGACATGCAAGACACCGTTTTCTGGCGCATCGGGCACGTTTCTCCAAACACACAAACACACACACACACACACACACACACACACACACACCCCAACCGACAGAGAGAGGGCAAGAAACTCACAGAGTGTGAGAGACAGACAGAGAAGCGAAAATGGGAGACACACAAACACATACACACACCGGCAGTCCTACAGCAGTGGCACAGAAACAAACACCCCCAGGCAGGCGCTGAGGCTACGGGGTTCGGCTCTCGAGCAGAACGACCCTCGGTTGAGAGAGCAGCCCACCGGCCCGCAGGCCGACCCGTCTTCGAGATCCCGGGGGCACGACTTTCGGGGAGACTCACCCGAACAGCGTCCGGGCGTGTCTCAGGCTGGGATGCGGCGCTGCTTCCCCCGGACTCCGCCTGTGCTTTCAACATCCTGGGCAGCCCTATGCCACGACTCCTGGCATCCGGAGACGGTCCTGTCGACCCCGTGGAGAGGTCAGGCTGGAGTCTCGGAGCCCCGCCACCCAAGCACTGCCACGGAGGGCTCCTGTTTGCCAGGCCTCAGGGCGTGGTTGCCCTGACAACCGTGGGAACCACTGTGACGCAAGAGCACCCGCTCGCCACTCGCGCATGCGCATTGGCTGGGCCGCCCCGCGCTCCGCTGCCGGCAGTCAGGCTGCGTCCCCTTTAAACGACGGTGGCCGCTGGGCGCCAGGGGCTCTCCTGCTGCAGCCTGGGCAGCGGCTGCACCCGGGGTCCAGTAGGGGGCCGCGTGGGAGAGGCGGCCGCGGGCGGCGTCCCAGGATCAAACCCCAGGAGTCCCGTCTTCAGGACCTCCGTGAGCCGATTTCCATCGGGGGAGGGGGAGCTTCAGGGCGCCTGCTGGGGTCAGGTCACGACCTCCCATCAGATCCGATTCTGGACCCCTCCGGGTAAGAATGGATGGTCTGAGCACATGGACTGAGGCAGGCAGGGCCTGGCTGCAGCCCAGAATGATCCCATGGGCCTCAAGGCGTGGAGTCAGCTGAAAGTTCACTGACCCGTGAGCCCTCTGCCTCCCTCCTTTGAAACAGCAGTGCCCTGCCGGGATACTGAAGGGCCTGGGACCTAGCCGCGGGCCAAAAGTTTCAGGGGGTCAGTCCAGCCAGGAGCAGAGGGGAGTCTCATTCTCAGGAATGAGACTGGATGTGCAGAGGAAATGCGACCAGCACCTGTCCCAGAAGACAAGGACTTGTCTTTCAAAGGGGGAGGGGGGCAGAGGGCTCAGATGCGTCAGTGACCTTTCAGTTGACAGCGCAGCCTTGTGGCCTGTGGGATGATGGTGGGCTGCAGCCAGACCCTGCCTGCCTCACTACATGTGCTCAGCCCATGCTTTCTCACCCGGAGGCTCCAGAATCGGATCTGAAGCGGAGTCCTGAGACCCCAGCAGGCGCCCTGAAGCTCCCCCTCCCCTGGTGGAAATCGGCTGAAACCCAAGCAGGTTTGCAGAGAGAAACAATCATGACAGGGGTCTCCAGGAAGTGTCTCCCTGATGGACTGGGAAGTGATCCTTCTGGAAGACATCCAGCCAGCCCAGGAAGCATCTAAGCCCCGGAGAAACAGGGGATACACAGCCAGAGGGAGGACGGAGGAGAGGCCAGAGCCCAGGCGGGGTAGAGCACCGTGCCACTGCCACGGGCTTCATCAGAGGGGTGCCAAACGGGTGGCTTGTCAACTGAGGCCAGCGTTCCAGTGACTGGGATTGTGGCCATCTCCCATTCCCGGCTTCCTCTTTCAGCCTGTGTCGTGGTGTGGCTTCTTTTCTCAGAGAAGAGCCCTGAAAAGATCCAAGCCTCTTCTGTGATGTGGGCCTCCTCCTCTCCTGCCGGACAATGAGCTCCCGTGCGGCTTTTGTCCGTGGCTGGACTGTGTTCGTCTTGATCTCAGAAAAGAGGCCGCACGGGATGGCCATGAGATTTCAACGGCTCCGGGAGCAACGCATCTCCTCACGTGGTCGAAGCCTTGGCAATCCCAAAGTGGAACCGCCGGGAAAACAGTTGACAAGCGGACACATGACCCAGGCACAGACGCAGAGGGAGGCTCACCAAAGATAGGCCGACATGCAAGACACCGTTTTCTGGCGCATCGGGCACGTTTCTCCAAACACACAAACACACACACACACACACACACACACACACATACACACCCCAACCGACAGAGAGAGGGCAAGAAACTCACAGAGTGTGAGAGACAGACAGAGAAGCGAAAATGGGAGACACACAAACACATACACACACCGGCAGTCCTACAGCAGTGGCACAGAAACAAACACCCCCAGGCAGGCGCTGAGGCTACGGGGTTCGGCTCTCGAGCAGAACGACCCTCGGTTGAGAGAGCAGCCCACCGGCCCGCAGGCCGACCCGTCTTCGAGATCCCGGGGGCACGACTTTCGGGGAGACTCACCCGAACAGCGTCCGGGCGTGTCTCAGGCTGGGATGCGGCGCTGCTTCCCCCGGACTCCGCCTGTGCTTTCAACATCCTGGGCAGCCCTATGCCACGACTCCTGGCATCCGGAGACGGTCCTGTCGACCCCGTGGAGAGGTCAGGCTGGAATCTCGGAGCCCCGCCACCCAAGCACTGCCACGGAGGGCTCCTGTTTGCCAGGCCTCAGGGCGTGGTTGCCCTGACAACCGTGGGAACCACTGTGACGCAAGAGCACCCGCTCGCCACTCGCGCATGCGCATTGGCTGGGCCGCCCCGCGCTCCGCTGCCGGCAGTCAGGCTGCGTCCCCTTTAAACGACGGTGGCCGCTGGGCGCCAGGGGCTCTCCTGCTGCAGCCTGGGCAGCGGCTGCACCCGGGGTCCAGTAGGGGGCCGCGTGGGAGAGGCGGCCGCGGGCGGCGTCCCAGGATCAAACCCCAGGAGTCCCGTCTTCAGGACCTCCGTGAGCCGATTTCCATCGGGGGAGGGGGAGCTTCAGGGCGCCTGCTGGGGTCAGGTCACGACCTCCCATCAGATCCGATTCTGGACCCCTCCGGGTAAGAATGGATGGTCTGAGCACATGGACTGAGGCAGGCAGGGCCTGGCTGCAGCCCAGAATGATCCCATGGGCCTCAAGGCGTGGAGTCAGCTGAAAGTTCACTGACCCGTGAGCCCTCTGCCTCCCTCCTTTGAAACAGCAGTGCCCTGCCGGGATACTGAAGGGCCTGGGACCTAGCCGCGGGCCAAAAGTTTCAGGGGGTCAGTCCAGCCAGGAGCAGAGGGGAGTCTCATTCTCAGGAATGAGACTGGATGTGCAGAGGAAATGCGACCAGCACCTGTCCCAGAAGACAAGGACTTGTCTTTCAAAGGGGGAGGGGGGCAGAGGGCTCAGATGCGTCAGTGACCTTTCAGTTGACAGCGCAGCCTTGTGGCCTGTGGGATGATGGTGGGCTGCAGCCAGACCCTGCCTGCCTCACTACATGTGCTCAGCCCATGCTTTCTCACCCGGAGGCTCCAGAATCGGATCTGAAGCGGAGTCCTGAGACCCCAGCAGGCGCCCTGAAGCTCCCCCTCCCCTGGTGGAAATCGGCTGAAACCCAAGCAGGTTTGCAGAGAGAAACAATCATGACAGGGGTCTCCAGGAAGTGTCTCCCTGATGGACTGGGAAGTGATCCTTCTGGAAGACATCCAGCCAGCCCAGGAAGCATCTAAGCCCCGGAGAAACAGGGGATACACAGCCAGAGGGAGGACGGAGGAGAGGCCAGAGCCCAGGCGGGGTAGAGCACCGTGCCACTGCCACGGGCTTCATCAGAGGGGTGCCAAACGGGTGGCTTGTCAACTGAGGCCAGCGTTCCAGTGACTGGGATTGTGGCCATCTCCCATTCCCGGCTTCCTCTTTCAGCCTGTGTCGTGGTGTGGCTTCTTTTCTCAGAGAAGAGCCCTGAAAAGATCCAAGCCTCTTCTGTGATGTGGGCCTCCTCCTCTCCTGCCGGACAATGAGCTCCCGTGCGGCTTTTGTCCGTGGCTGGACTGTGTTCGTCTTGATCTCAGAAAAGAGGCCGCACGGGATGGCCATGAGATTTCAACGGCTCCGGGAGCAACGCATCTCCTCACGTGGTCGAAGCCTTGGCAATCCCAAAGTGGAACCGCCGGGAAAACGGTTGACAAGCGGACACATGACCCAGGCACAGACGCAGAGGGAGGCTCACCAAAGATAGGCCGACATGCAAGACACCGTTTTCTGGCGCATCGGGCACGTTTCTCCAAACACACAAACACACACACACACACACACACACACACACATACACACCCCAACCGACAGAGAGAGGGCAAGAAACTCACAGAGTGTGAGAGACAGACAGAGAAGCGAAAATGGGAGACACACAAACACATACACACACCGGCAGTCCTACAGCAGTGGCACAGAAACAAACACCCCCAGGCAGGCGCTGAGGCTACGGGGTTCGGCTCTCGAGCAGAACGACCCTCGGTTGAGAGAGCAGCCCACCGGCCCGCAGGCCGACCCGTCTTCGAGATCCCGGGGGCACGACTTTCGGGGAGACTCACCCGAACAGCGTCCGGGCGTGTCTCAGGCTGGGATGCGGCGCTGCTTCCCCCGGACTCCGCCTGTGCTTTCAACATCCTGGGCAGCCCTATGCCACGACTCCTGGCATCCGGAGACGGTCCTGTCGACCCCGTGGAGAGGTCAGGCTGGAGTCTCGGAGCCCCGCCACCCAAGCACTGCCACGGAGGGCTCCTGTTTGCCAGGCCTCAGGGCGTGGTTGCCCTGACAACCGTGGGAACCACTGTGACGCAAGAGCACCCGCTCGCCACTCGCGCATGCGCATTGGCTGGGCCGCCCCGCGCTCCGCTGCCGGCAGTCAGGCTGCGTCCCCTTTAAACGACGGTGGCCGCTGGGCGCCAGGGGCTCTCCTGCTGCAGCCTGGGCAGCGGCTGCACCCGGGGTCCAGTAGGGGGCCGCGTGGGAGAGGCGGCCGCGGGCGGCGTCCCAGGATCAAACCCCAGGAGTCCCGTCTTCAGGACCTCCGTGAGCCGATTTCCATCGGGGGAGGGGGAGCTTCAGGGCGCCTGCTGGGGTCAGGTCACGACCTCCCATCAGATCCGATTCTGGACCCCTCCGGGTAAGAATGGATGGTCTGAGCACATGGACTGAGGCAGGCAGGGCCTGGCTGCAGCCCAGAATGATCCCATGGGCCTCAAGGCGTGGAGTCAGCTGAAAGTTCACTGACCCGTGAGCCCTCTGCCTCCCTCCTTTGAAACAGCAGTGCCCTGCCGGGATACTGAAGGGCCTGGGACCTAGCCGCGGGCCAAAAGTTTCAGGGGGTCAGTCCAGCCAGGAGCAGAGGGGAGTCTCATTCTCAGGAATGAGACTGGATGTGCAGAGGAAATGCGACCAGCACCTGTCCCAGAAGACAAGGACTTGTCTTTCAAAGGGGGAGGGGGGCAGAGGGCTCAGATGCGTCAGTGACCTTTCAGTTGACAGCGCAGCCTTGTGGCCTGTGGGATGATGGTGGGCTGCAGCCAGACCCTGCCTGCCTCACTACATGTGCTCAGCCCATGCTTTCTCACCCGGAGGCTCCAGAATCGGATCTGAAGCAGAGTCCTGAGACCCCAGCAGGCGCCCTGAAGCTCCCCCTCCCCTGGTGGAAATCGGCTGAAACCCAAGCAGGTTTGCAGAGAGAAACAATCATGACAGGGGTCTCCAGGAAGTGTCTCCCTGATGGACTGGGAAGTGATCCTTCTGGAAGACATCCAGCCAGCCCAGGAAGCATCTAAGCCCCGGAGAAACAGGGGATACACAGCCAGAGGGAGGACGGAGGAGAGGCCAGAGCCCAGGCGGGGTAGAGCACCGTGCCACTGCCACGGGCTTCATCAGAGGGGTGCCAAACGGGTGGCTTGTCAAGTGAGGCCAGCGTTCCAGTGACTGGGATTGTGGCCATCTCCCATTCCCGGCTTCCTCTTTCAGCCTGTGTCGTGGTGTGGCTTCTTTTCTCAGAGAAGAGCCCTGAAAAGATCCAAGCCTCTTCTGTGATGTGGGCCTCCTCCTCTCCTGCCGGACAATGAGCTCCCGTGCGGCTTTTGTCCGTGGCTGGACTGTGTTCGTCTTGATCTCAGAAAAGAGGCCGCACGGGATGGCCATGAGATTTCAACGGCTCCGGGAGCAACGCATCTCCTCACGTGGTCGAAGCCTTGGCAATCCCAAAGTGGAACCGCCGGGAAAACGGTTGACAAGCGGACACATGACCCAGGCACAGACGCAGAGGGAGGCTCACCAAAGATAGGCCGACATGCAAGACACCGTTTTCTGGCGCATCGGGCACGTTTCTCCAAACACACAAACACACACACACACACACACACACACACACACACACCCCAACCGACAGAGAGAGGGCAAGAAACTCACAGAGTGTGAGAGACAGACAGAGAAGCGAAAATGGGAGACACACAAACACATACACACACCGGCAGTCCTACAGCAGTGGCACAGAAACAAACACCCCCAGGCAGGCGCTGAGGCTACGGGGTTCGGCTCTCGAGCAGAACGACCCTCGGTTGAGAGAGCAGCCCACCGGCCCGCAGGCCGACCCGTCTTCGAGATCCCAGGGGCACGACTTTCGGGGAGACTCACCCGAACAGCGTCCGGGCGGGTCTGAGACTGGGATGCGGCGCTGCTTCCCCCGGACTCCGCCTGTGCTTTCAACATCCTGGGCAGCCCTATGCCACGACTCCTGGCATCCGGAGACGGTCCTGTCGACCCCGTGGAGAGGTCAGGCTGGAGTCTCGGAGCCCCGCCACCCAAGCACTGCCACGGAGGGCTCCTGTTTGCCAGGCCTCAGGGCGTGGTTGCCCTGACAACCGTGGGAACCACTGTGACGCAAGAGCACCCGCTCGCCACTCGCGCATGCGCATTGGCTGGGCCGCCCCGCGCTCCGCTGCCGGCAGTCAGGCTGCGTCCCCTTTAAACGACGGTGGCCGCTGGGCGCCAGGGGCTCTCCTGCTGCAGCCTGGGCAGCGGCTGCACCCGGGGTCCAGTAGGGGGCCGCGTGGGAGAGGCGGCCGCGGGCGGCGTCCCAGGATCAAACCCCAGGAGTCCCGTCTTCAGGACCTCCGTGAGCCGATTTCCATCGGGGGAGGGGGAGCTTCAGGGCGCCTGCTGGGGTCAGGTCACGACCTCCCATCAGATCCGATTCTGGACCCCTCCGGGTAAGAATGGATGGTCTGAGCACATGGACTGAGGCAGGCAGGGCCTGGCTGCAGCCCAGAATGATCCCATGGGCCTCAAGGCGTGGAGTCAGCTGAAAGTTCACTGACCCGTGAGCCCTCTGCCTCCCTCCTTTGAAACAGCAGTGCCCTGCCGGGATACTGAAGGGCCTGGGACCTAGCCGCGGGCCAAAAGTTTCAGGGGGTCAGTCCAGCCAGGAGCAGAGGGGAGTCTCATTCTCAGGAATGAGACTGGATGTGCACAGGAAATGCGACCAGCACCTGTCCCAGAAGACAAGGACTTGTCTTTCAAAGGGGGAGGGGGGCAGAGGGCTCAGATGCGTCAGTGACCTTTCAGTTGACAGCGCAGCCTTGTGGCCTGTGGGATGATGGTGGGCTGCAGCCAGACCCTGCCTGCCTCACTACATGTGCTCAGCCCATGCTTTCTCACCCGGAGGCTCCAGAATCGGATCTGAAGCGGAGTCCTGAGACCCCAGCAGGCGCCCTGAAGCTCCCCCTCCCCTGGTGGAAATCGGCTGAAACCCAAGCAGGTTTGCAGAGAGAAACAATCATGACAGGGGTCTCCAGGAAGTGTCTCCCTGATGGACTGGGAAGTGATCCTTCTGGAAGACATCCAGCCAGCCCAGGAAGCATCTAAGCCCCGGAGAAACAGGGGATACACAGCCAGAGGGAGGACGGAGGAGAGGCCAGAGCCCAGGCGGGGTAGAGCACCGTGCCACTGCCACGGGCTTCATCAGAGGGGTGCCAAACGGGTGGCTTGTCAAGTGAGGCCAGCGTTCCAGTGACTGGGATTGTGGCCATCTCCCATTCCCGGCTTCCTCTTTCAGCCTGTGTCGTGGTGTGGCTTCTTTTCTCAGAGAAGAGCCCTGAAAAGATCCAAGCCTCTTCTGTGATGTGGGCCTCCTCCTCTCCTGCCGGACAATGAGCTCCCGTGCGGCTTTTGTCCGTGGCTGGACTGTGTTCGTCTTGATCTCAGAAAAGAGGCCGCACGGGATGGCCATGAGATTTCAACGGCTCCGGGAGCAACGCATCTCCTCACGTGGTCGAAGCCTTGGCAATCCCAAAGTGGAACCGCCGGGAAAACGGTTGACAAGCGGACACATGACCCAGGCACAGACGCAGAGGGAGGCTCACCAAAGATAGGCCGACATGCAAGACACCGTTTTCTGGCGCATCGGGCACGTTTCTCCAAACACACAAACACACACACACACACACACACACACACACATACACACCCCAACCGACAGAGAGAGGGCAAGAAACTCACAGAGTGTGAGAGACAGACAGAGAAGCGAAAATGGGAGACACACAAACACATACACACACCGGCAGTCCTACAGCAGTGGCACAGAAACAAACACCCCCAGGCAGGCGCTGAGGCTACGGGGTTCGGCTCTCGAGCAGAACGACCCTCGGTTGAGAGAGCAGCCCACCGGCCCGCAGGCCGACCCGTCTTCGAGATCCCGGGGGCACGACTTTCGGGGAGACTCACCCGAACAGCGTCCGGGCGGGTCTCAGGCTGGGATGCGGCGCTGCTTCCCCCGGACTCCGCCTGTGCTTTCAACATCCTGGGCAGCCCTATGCCACGACTCCTGGCATCCGGAGACGGTCCTGTCGACCCCGTGGAGAGGTCAGGCTGGAGTCTCGGAGCCCCGCCACCCAAGCACTGCCACGGAGGGCTCCTGTTTGCCAGGCCTCAGGGCGTGGTTGCCCTGACAACCGTGGGAACCACTGTGACGCAAGAGCACCCGCTCGCCACTCGCGCATGCGCATTGGCTGGGCCGCCCCGCGCTCCGCTGCCGGCAGTCAGGCTGCGTCCCCTTTAAACGACGGTGGCCGCTGGGCGCCAGGGGCTCTCCTGCTGCAGCCTGGGCAGCGGCTGCACCCGGGGTCCAGTAGGGGGCCGCGTGGGAGAGGCGGCCGCGGGCGGCGTCCCAGGATCAAACCCCAGGAGTCCCGTCTTCAGGACCTCCGTGAGCCGATTTCCATCGGGGGAGGGGGAGCTTCAGGGCGCCTGCTGGGGTCAGGTCACGACCTCCCATCAGATCCGATTCTGGACCCCTCCGGGTAAGAATGGATGGTCTGAGCACATGGACTGAGGCAGGCAGGGCCTGGCTGCAGCCCAGAATGATCCCATGGGCCTCAAGGCGTGGAGTCAGCTGAAAGTTCACTGACCCGTGAGCCCTCTGCCTCCCTCCTTTGAAACAGCAGTGCCCTGCCGGGATACTGAAGGGCCTGGGACCTAGCCGCGGGCCAAAAGTTTCAGGGGGTCAGTCCAGCCAGGAGCAGAGGGGAGTCTCATTCTCAGGAATGAGACTGGATGTGCAGAGGAAATGCGACCAGCACCTGTCCCAGAAGACAAGGACTTGTCTTTCAAAGGGGGAGGGGGGCAGAGGGCTCAGATGCGTCAGTGACCTTTCAGTTGACAGCGCAGCCTTGTGGCCTGTGGGATGATGGTGGGCTGCAGCCAGACCCTGCCTGCCTCACTACATGTGCTCAGCCCATGCTTTCTCACCCGGAGGCTCCAGAATCGGATCTGAAGCAGAGTCCTGAGACCCCAGCAGGCGCCCTGAAGCTCCCCCTCCCCTGGTGGAAATCGGCTGAAACCCAAGCAGGTTTGCAGAGAGAAACAATCATGACAGGGGTCTCCAGGAAGTGTCTCCCTGATGGACTGGGAAGTGATCCTTCTGGAAGACATCCAGCCAGCCCAGGAAGCATCTAAGCCCCGGAGAAACAGGGGATACACAGCCAGAGGGAGGACGGAGGAGAGGCCAGAGCCCAGGCGGGGTAGAGCACCGTGCCACTGCCACGGGCTTCATCAGAGGGGTGCCAAACGGGTGGCTTGTCAACTGAGGCCAGCGTTCCAGTGACTGGGATTGTGGCCATCTCCCATTCCCGGCTTCCTCTTTCAGCCTGTGTCGTGGTGTGGCTTCTTTTCTCAGAGAAGAGCCCTGAAAAGATCCAAGCCTCTTCTGTGATGTGGGCCTCCTCCTCTCCTGCCGGACAATGAGCTCCCGTGCGGCTTTTGTCCGTGGCTGGACTGTGTTCGTCTTGATCTCAGAAAAGAGGCCGCACGGGATGGCCATGAGATTTCAACGGCTCCGGGAGCAACGCATCTCCTCACGTGGTCGAAGCCTTGGCAATCCCAAAGTGGAACCGCCGGGAAAACGGTTGACAAGCGGACACATGACCCAGGCACAGACGCAGAGGGAGGCTCACCAAAGATAGGCCGACATGCAAGACACCGTTTTCTGGCGCATCGGGCACGTTTCTCCAAACACACAAACACACACACACACACACACACACACACACACACACACACACCCCAACCGACAGAGAGAGGGCAAGAAACTCACAGAGTGTGAGAGACAGACAGAGAAGCGAAAATGGGAGACACACAAACACATACACACACCGGCAGTCCTACAGCAGTGGCACAGAAACAAACACCCCCAGGCAGGCGCTGAGGCTACGGGGTTCGGCTCTCGAGCAGAACGACCCTCGGTTGAGAGAGCAGCCCACCGGCCCGCAGGCCGACCCGTCTTCGAGATCCCGGGGGCACGACTTTCGGGGAGACTCACCCGAACAGCGTCCGGGCGGGTCTCAGGCTGGGATGCGGCGCTGCTTCCCCCGGACTCCGCCTGTGCTTTCAACATCCTGGGCAGCCCTATGCCACGACTCCTGGCATCCGGAGACGGTCCTGTCGACCCCGTGGAGAGGTCAGGCTGGAGTCTCGGAGCCCCGCCACCCAAGCACTGCCACGGAGGGCTCCTGTTTGCCAGGCCTCAGGGCGTGGTTGCTCTGACAACCGTGGGAACCACTGTGACGCAAGAGCACCCGCTCGCCACTCGCGCATGCGCATTGGCTGGGCCGCCCCGCGCTCCGCTGCCGGCAGTCAGGCTGCGTCCCCTTTAAACGACGGTGGCCGCTGGGCGCCAGGGGCTCTCCTGCTGCAGCCTGGGCAGCGGCTGCACCCGGGGTCCAGTAGGGGGCCGCGTGGGAGAGGCGGCCGCGGGCGGCGTCCCAGGATCAAACCCCAGGAGTCCCGTCTTCAGGACCTCCGTGAGCCGATTTCCATCGGGGGAGGGGGAGCTTCAGGGCGCCTGCTGGGGTCAGGTCACGACCTCCCATCAGATCCGATTCTGGACCCCTCCGGGTAAAAATGGATGGTCTGAGCACATGGACTGAGGCAGGCAGGGCCTGGCTGCAGCCCAGAATGATCCCATGGGCCTCAAGGCGTGGAGTCAGCTGAAAGTTCACTGACCCGTGAGCCCTCTGCCTCCCTCCTTTGAAACAGCAGTGCCCTGCCGGGATACTGAAGGGCCTGGGACCTAGCCGCGGGCCAAAAGTTTCAGGGGGTCAGTCCAGCCAGGAGCAGAGGGGAGTCTCATTCTCAGGAATGAGACTGGATGTGCAGAGGAAATGCGACCAGCACCTGTCCCAGAAGACAAGGACTTGTCTTTCAAAGGGGGAGGGGGGCAGAGGGCTCAGATGCGTCAGTGACCTTTCAGTTGACAGCGCAGCCTTGTGGCCTGTGGGATGATGGTGGGCTGCAGCCAGACCCTGCCTGCCTCACTACATGTGCTCAGCCCATGCTTTCTCACCCGGAGGCTCCAGAATCGGATCTGAAGCGGAGTCCTGAGACCCCAGCAGGCGCCCTGAAGCTCCCCCTCCCCTGGTGGAAATCGGCTGAAACCCAAGCAGGTTTGCAGAGAGAAACAATCATGACAGGGGTCTCCAGGAAGTGTCTCCCTGATGGACTGGGAAGTGATCCTTCTGGAAGACATCCAGCCAGCCCAGGAAGCATCTAAGCCCCGGAGAAACAGGGGATACACAGCCAGAGGGAGGACGGAGGAGAGGCCAGAGCCCAGGCGGGGTAGAGCACCGTGCCACTGCCACGGGCTTCATCAGAGGGGTGCCAAACGGGTGGCTTGTCAACTGAGGCCAGCGTTCCAGTGACTGGGATTGTGGCCATCTCCCATTCCCGGCTTCCTCTTTCAGCCTGTGTCGTGGTGTGGCTTCTTTTCTCAGAGAAGAGCCCTGAAAAGATCCAAGCCTCTTCTGTGATATGGGCCTCCTCCTCTCCTGCCGGACAATGAGCTCCCGTGCGGCTTTTGTCCGTGGCTGGACTGTGTTCGTCTTGATCTCAGAAAAGAGGCCGCACGGGATGGCCATGAGATTTCAACGGCTCCGGGAGCAACGCATCTCCTCACGTGGTCGAAGCCTTGGCAATCCCAAAGTGGAACCGCCGGGAAAACGGTTGACAAGCGGACACATGACCCAGGCACAGACGCAGAGGGAGGCTCACCAAAGATAGGCCGACATGCAAGACACCGTTTTCTGGCGCATCGGGCACGTTTCTCCAAACACACAAACACACACACACACACACACACACACACACACACACACACCCCAACCGACAGAGAGAGGGCAAGAAACTCACAGAGTGTGAGAGACAGACAGAGAAGCGAAAATGGGAGACACACAAACACATACACACACCGGCAGTCCTACAGCAGTGGCACAGAAACAAACACCCCCAGGCAGGCGCTGAGGCTACGGGGTTCGGCTCTCGAGCAGAACGACCCTCGGTTGAGAGAGCAGCCCACCGGCCCGCAGGCCGACCCGTCTTCGAGATCCCAGGGGCACGACTTTCGGGGAGACTCACCCGAACAGCGTCCGGGCGGGTCTGAGACTGGGATGCGGCGCTGCTTCCCCCGGACTCCGCCTGTGCTTTCAACATCCTGGGCAGCCCTATGCCACGACTCCTGGCATCCGGAGACGGTCCTGTCGACCCCGTGGAGAGGTCAGGCTGGAGTCTCGGAGCCCCGCCACCCAAGCACTGCCACGGAGGGCTCCTGTTTGCCAGGCCTCAGGGCGTGGTTGCCCTGACAACCGTGGGAACCACTGTGACGCAAGAGCACCCGCTCGCCACTCGCGCATGCGCATTGGCTGGGCCGCCCCGCGCTCCGCTGCCGGCAGTCAGGCTGCGTCCCCTTTAAACGACGGTGGCCGCTGGGCGCCAGGGGCTCTCCTGCTGCAGCCTGGGCAGCGGCTGCACCCGGGGTCCAGTAGGGGGCCGCGTGGGAGAGGCGGCCGCGGGCGGCGTCCCAGGATCAAACCCCAGGAGTCCCGTCTTCAGGACCTCCGTGAGCCGATTTCCATCGGGGGAGGGGGAGCTTCAGGGCGCCTGCTGGGGTCAGGTCACGACCTCCCATCAGATCCGATTCTGGACCCCTCCGGGTAAGAATGGATGGTCTGAGCACATGGACTGAGGCAGGCAGGGCCTGGCTGCAGCCCAGAATGATCCCATGGGCCTCAAGGCGTGGAGTCAGCTGAAAGTTCACTGACCCGTGAGCCCTCTGCCTCCCTCCTTTGAAACAGCAGTGCCCTGCCGGGATACTGAAGGGCCTGGGACCTAGCCGCGGGCCAAAAGTTTCAGGGGGTCAGTCCAGCCAGGAGCAGAGGGGAGTCTCATTCTCAGGAATGAGACTGGATGTGCAGAGGAAATGCGACCAGCACCTGTCCCAGAAGACAAGGACTTGTCTTTCAAAGGGGGAGGGGGGCAGAGGGCTCAGATGCGTCAGTGACCTTTCAGTTGACAGCGCAGCCTTGTGGCCTGTGGGATGATGGTGGGCTGCAGCCAGACCCTGCCTGCCTCACTACATGTGCTCAGCCCATGCTTTCTCACCCGGAGGCTCCAGAATCGGATCTGAAGCGGAGTCCTGAGACCCCAGCAGGCGCCCTGAAGCTCCCCCTCCCCTGGTGGAAATCGGCTGAAACCCAAGCAGGTTTGCAGAGAGAAACAATCATGACAGGGGTCTCCAGGAAGTGTCTCCCTGATGGACTGGGAAGTGATCCTTCTGGAAGACATCCAGCCAGCCCAGGAAGCATCTAAGCCCCGGAGAAACAGGGGATACACAGCCAGAGGGAGGACGGAGGAGAGGCCAGAGCCCAGGCGGGGTAGAGCACCGTGCCACTGCCACGGGCTTCATCAGAGGGGTGCCAAACGGGTGGCTTGTCAAGTGAGGCCAGCGTTCCAGTGACTGGGATTGTGGCCATCTCCCATTCCCGGCTTCCTCTTTCAGCCTGTGTCGTGGTGTGGCTTCTTTTCTCAGAGAAGAGCCCTGAAAAGATCCAAGCCTCTTCTGTGATGTGGGCCTCCTCCTCTCCTGCCGGACAATGAGCTCCCGTGCGGCTTTTGTCCGTGGCTGGACTGTGTTCGTCTTGATCTCAGAAAAGAGGCCGCACGGGATGGCCATGAGATTTCAACGGCTCCGGGAGCAACGCATCTCCTCACGTGGTCGAAGCCTTGGCAATCCCAAAGTGGAACCGCCGGGAAAACGGTTGACAAGCGGACACATGACCCAGGCACAGACGCAGAGGGAGGCTCACCAAAGATAGGCCGACATGCAAGACACCGTTTTCTGGCGCATCGGGCACGTTTCTCCAAACACACAAACACACACACACACACACACACACACACACACACACACACACACCCCAACCGACAGAGAGAGGGCAAGAAACTCACAGAGTGTGAGAGACAGACAGAGAAGCGAAAATGGGAGACACACAAACACATACACACACCGGCAGTCCTACAGCAGTGGCACAGAAACAAACACCCCCAGGCAGGCGCTGAGGCTACGGGGTTCGGCTCTCGAGCAGAACGACCCTCGGTTGAGAGAGCAGCCCACCGGCCCGCAGGCCGACCCGTCTTCGAGATCCCGGGGGCACGACTTTCGGGGAGACTCACCCGAACAGCGTCCGGGCGGGTCTCAGGCTGGGATGCGGCGCTGCTTCCCCCGGACTCCGCCTGTGCTTTCAACATCCTGGGCAGCCCTATGCCACGACTCCTGGCATCCGGAGACGGTCCTGTCGACCCCGTGGAGAGGTCAGGCTGGAGTCTCGGAGCCCCGCCACCCAAGCACTGCCACGGAGGGCTCCTGTTTGCCAGGCCTCAGGGCGTGGTTGCTCTGACAACCGTGGGAACCACTGTGACGCAAGAGCACCCGCTCGCCACTCGCGCATGCGCATTGGCTGGGCCGCCCCGCGCTCCGCTGCCGGCAGTCAGGCTGCGTCCCCTTTAAACGACGGTGGCCGCTGGGCGCCAGGGGCTCTCCTGCTGCAGCCTGGGCAGCGGCTGCACCCGGGGTCCAGTAGGGGGCCGCGTGGGAGAGGCGGCCGCGGGCGGCGTCCCAGGATCAAACCCCAGGAGTCCCGTCTTCAGGACCTCCGTGAGCCGATTTCCATCGGGGGAGGGGGAGCTTCAGGGCGCCTGCTGGGGTCAGGTCACGACCTCCCATCAGATCCGATTCTGGACCCCTCCGGGTAAGAATGGATGGTCTGAGCACATGGACTGAGGCAGGCAGGGCCTGGCTGCAGCCCAGAATGATCCCATGGGCCTCAAGGCGTGGAGTCAGCTGAAAGTTCACTGACCCGTGAGCCCTCTGCCTCCCTCCTTTGAAACAGCAGTGCCCTGCCGGGATACTGAAGGGCCTGGGACCTAGCCGCGGGCCAAAAGTTTCAGGGGGTCAGTCCAGCCAGGAGCAGAGGGGAGTCTCATTCTCAGGAATGAGACTGGATGTGCAGAGGAAATGCGACCAGCACCTGTCCCAGAAGACAAGGACTTGTCTTTCAAAGGGGGAGGGGGGCAGAGGGCTCAGATGCGTCAGTGACCTTTCAGTTGACAGCGCAGCCTTGTGGCCTGTGGGATGATGGTGGGCTGCAGCCAGACCCTGCCTGCCTCACTACATGTGCTCAGCCCATGCTTTCTCACCCGGAGGCTCCAGAATCGGATCTGAAGCGGAGTCCTGAGACCCCAGCAGGCGCCCTGAAGCTCCCCCTCCCCTGGTGGAAATCGGCTGAAACCCAAGCAGGTTTGCAGAGAGAAACAATCATGACAGGGGTCTCCAGGAAGTGTCTCCCTGATGGACTGGGAAGTGATCCTTCTGGAAGACATCCAGCCAGCCCAGGAAGCATCTAAGCCCCGGAGAAACAGGGGATACACAGCCAGAGGGAGGACGGAGGAGAGGCCAGAGCCCAGGCGGGGTAGAGCACCGTGCCACTGCCACGGGCTTCATCAGAGGGGTGCCAAACGGGTGGCTTGTCAAGTGAGGCCAGCGTTCCAGTGACTGGGATTGTGGCCATCTCCCATTCCCGGCTTCCTCTTTCAGCCTGTGTCGTGGTGTGGCTTCTTTTCTCAGAGAAGAGCCCTGAAAAGATCCAAGCCTCTTCTGTGATGTGGGCCTCCTCCTCTCCTGCCGGACAATGAGCTCCCGTGCGGCTTTTGTCCGTGGCTGGACTGTGTTCGTCTTGATCTCAGAAAAGAGGCCGCACGGGATGGCCATGAGATTTCAACGGCTCCGGGAGCAACGCATCTCCTCACGTGGTCGAAGCCTTGGCAATCCCAAAGTGGAACCGCCGGGAAAACGGTTGACAAGCGGACACATGACCCAGGCACAGACGCAGAGGGAGGCTCACCAAAGATAGGCCGACATGCAAGACACCGTTTTCTGGCGCATCGGGCACGTTTCTCCAAACACACAAACACACACACACACACACACACACACACACACACACACACACACACACCCCAACCGACAGAGAGAGGGCAAGAAACTCACAGAGTGTGAGAGACAGACAGAGAAGCGAAAATGGGAGACACACAAACACATACACACACCGGCAGTCCTACAGCAGTGGCACAGAAACAAACACCCCCAGGCAGGCGCTGAGGCTACGGGGTTCGGCTCTCGAGCAGAACGACCCTCGGTTGAGAGAGCAGCCCACCGGCCCGCAGGCCGACCCGTCTTCGAGATCCCGGGGGCACGACTTTCGGGGAGACTCACCCGAACAGCGTCCGGGCGGGTCTCAGGCTGGGATGCGGCGCTGCTTCCCCCGGACTCCGCCTGTGCTTTCAACATCCTGGGCAGCCCTATGCCACGACTCCTGGCATCCGGAGACGGTCCTGTCGACCCCGTGGAGAGGTCAGGCTGGAGTCTCGGAGCCCCGCCACCCAAGCACTGCCACGGAGGGCTCCTGTTTGCCAGGCCTCAGGGCGTGGTTGCCCTGACAACCGTGGGAACCACTGTGACGCAAGAGCACCCGCTCGCCACTCGCGCATGCGCATTGGCTGGGCCGCCCCGCGCTCCGCTGCCGGCAGTCAGGCTGCGTCCCCTTTAAACGACGGAGGCCGCTGAGCGCCAGGGGCTCTCCTGCTGCAGCCTGGGCAGCGGCTGCACCCGGGGTCCAGTAGGGGGCCGCGTGGGAGAGGCGGCCGCGGGCGGCGTCCCAGGATCAAACCCCAGGAGTCCCGTCTTCAGGACCTCCGTGAGCCGATTTCCATCGGGGGAGGGGGAGCTTCAGGGCGCCTGCTGGGGTCAGGTCACGACCTCCCATCAGATCCGATTCTGGACCCCTCCGGGTAAGAATGGATGGTCTGAGCACATGGACTGAGGCAGGCAGGGCCTGGCTGCAGCCCAGAATGATCCCATGGGCCTCAAGGCGTGGAGTCAGCTGAAAGTTCACTGACCCGTGAGCCCTCTGCCTCCCTCCTTTGAAACAGCAGTGCCCTGCCGGGATACTGAAGGGCCTGGGACCTAGCCGCGGGCCAAAAGTTTCAGGGGGTCAGTCCAGCCAGGAGCAGAGGGGAGTCTCATTCTCAGGAATGAGACTGGATGTGCACAGGAAATGCGACCAGCACCTGTCCCAGAAGACAAGGACTTGTCTTTCAAAGGGGGAGGGGGGCAGAGGGCTCAGATGCGTCAGTGACCTTTCAGTTGACAGCGCAGCCTTGTGGCCTGTGGGATGATGGTGGGCTGCAGCCAGACCCTGCCTGCCTCACTACATGTGCTCAGCCCATGCTTTCTCACCCGGAGGCTCCAGAATCGGATCTGAAGCGGAGTCCTGAGACCCCAGCAGGCGCCCTGAAGCTCCCCCTCCCCTGGTGGAAATCGGCTGAAACCCAAGCAGGTTTGCAGAGAGAAACAATCATGACAGGGGTCTCCAGGAAGTGTCTCCCTGATGGACTGGGAAGTGATCCTTCTGGAAGACATCCAGCCAGCCCAGGAAGCATCTAAGCCCCGGAGAAACAGGGGATACACAGCCAGAGGGAGGACGGAGGAGAGGCCAGAGCCCAGGCGGGGTAGAGCACCGCGCCACTGCCACGGGCTTCATCAGAGGGGTGCCAAACGGGTGGCTTGTCAAGTGAGGCCAGCGTTCCAGTGACTGGGATTGTGGCCATCTCCCATTCCCGGCTTCCTCTTTCAGCCTGTGTCGTGGTGTGGCTTCTTTTCTCAGAGAAGAGCCCTGAAAAGATCCAAGCATCTTCTGTGATGTGGGCCTCCTCCTCTCCTGCCGGACAATGAGCTCCCGTGCGGCTTTTGTCCGTGGCTGGACTGTGTTCGTCTTGATCTCAGAAAAGAGGCCGCACGGGATGGCCATGAGATTTCAACGGCTCCGGGAGCAACGCATCTCCTCACGTGGTCGAAGCCTTGGCAATCCCAAAGTGGAACCGCCGGGAAAACGGTTGACAAGCGGACACATGACCCAGGCACAGACGCAGAGGGAGGCTCACCAAAGATAGGCCGACATGCAAGACACCGTTTTCTGGCGCATCGGGCACGTTTCTCCAAACACACAAACACACACACACACACACACACACACACACACACACCCCCCAACCGACAGAGAGAGGGCAAGAAACTCACAGAGTGTGAGAGACAGACAGAGAAGCGAAAATGGGAGACACACAAACACATACACACACCGGCAGTCCTACAGCAGTGGCACAGAAACAAACACCCCCAGGCAGGCGCTGAGGCTACGGGGTTCGGCTCTCGAGCAGAACGACCCTCGGTTGAGAGAGCAGCCCACCGGCCCGCAGGCCGACCCGTCTTCGAGATCCCGGGGGCACGACTTTCGGGGAGACTCACCCGAACAGCGTCCGGGCGTGTCTCAGGCTGGGATGCGGCGCTGCTTCCCCCGGACTCCGCCTGTGCTTTCAACATCCTGGGCAGCCCTATGCCACGACTCCTGGCATCCGGAGACGGTCCTGTCGACCCCGTGGAGAGGTCAGGCTGGAGTCTCGGAGCCCCGCCACCCAAGCACTGCCACGGAGGGCTCCTGTTTGCCAGGCCTCAGGGCGTGGTTGCTCTGACAACCGTGGGAACCACTGTGACGCAAGAGCACCCGCTCGCCACTCGCGCATGCGCATTGGCTGGGCCGCCCCGCGCTCCGCTGCCGGCAGTCAGGCTGCGTCCCCTTTAAACGACGGTGGCCGCTGGGCGCCAGGGGCTCTCCTGCTGCAGCCTGGGCAGCGGCTGCACCCGGGGTCCAGTAGGGGGCCGCGTGGGAGAGGCGGCCGCGGGCGGCGTCCCAGGATCAAACCCCAGGAGTCCCGTCTTCAGGACCTCCGTGAGCCGATTTCCATCGGGGGAGGGGGAGCTTCAGGGCGCCTGCTGGGGTCAGGTCACGACCTCCCATCAGATCCGATTCTGGACCCCTCCGGGTAAGAATGGATGGTCTGAGCACATGGACTGAGGCAGGCAGGGCCTGGCTGCAGCCCAGAATGATCCCATGGGCCTCAAGGCGTGGAGTCAGCTGAAAGTTCACTGACCCGTGAGCCCTCTGCCTCCCTCCTTTGAAACAGCAGTGCCCTGCCGGGATACTGAAGGGCCTGGGACCTAGCCGCGGGCCAAAAGTTTCAGGGGGTCAGTCCAGCCAGGAGCAGAGGGGAGTCTCATTCTCAGGAATGAGACTGGATGTGCAGAGGAAATGCGACCAGCACCTGTCCCAGAAGACAAGGACTTGTCTTTCAAAGGGGGAGGGGGGCAGAGGGCTCAGATGCGTCAGTGACCTTTCAGTTGACAGCGCAGCCTTGTGGCCTGTGGGATGATGGTGGGCTGCAGCCAGACCCTGCCTGCCTCACTACATGTGCTCAGCCCATGCTTTCTCACCCGGAGGCTCCAGAATCGGATCTGAAGCGGAGTCCTGAGACCCCAGCAGGCGCCCTGAAGCTCCCCCTCCCCTGGTGGAAATCGGCTGAAACCCAAGCAGGTTTGCAGAGAGAAACAATCATGACAGGGGTCTCCAGGAAGTGTCTCCCTGATGGACTGGGAAGTGATCCTTCTGGAAGACATCCAGCCAGCCCAGGAAGCATCTAAGCCCCGGAGAAACAGGGGATACACAGCCAGAGGGAGGACGGAGGAGAGGCCAGAGCCCAGGCGGGGTAGAGCACCATGCCACTGCCACGGGCTTCATCAGAGGGGTGCCAAACGGGTGGCTTGTCAAGTGAGGCCAGCGTTCCAGTGACTGGGATTGTGGCCATCTCCCATTCCCGGCTTCCTCTTTCAGCCTGTGTCGTGGTGTGGCTTCTTTTCTCAGAGAAGAGCCCTGAAAAGATCCAAGCCTCTTCTGTGATGTGGGCCTCCTCCTCTCCTGCCGGACAATGAGCTCCCGTGCGGCTTTTGTCCGTGGCTGGACTGTGTTCGTCTTGATCTCAGAAAAGAGGCCGCACGGGATGGCCATGAGATTTCAACGGCTCCGGGAGCAACGCATCTCCTCACGTGGTCGAAGCCTTGGCAATCCCAAAGTGGAACCGCCGGGAAAACGGTTGACAAGCGGACACATGACCCAGGCACAGACGCAGAGGGAGGCTCACCAAAGATAGGCCGACATGCAAGACACCGTTTTCTGGCGCATCGGGCACGTTTCTCCAAACACACAAACACACACACACACACACACACACACACACACACACACACACACCCCAACCGACAGAGAGAGGGCAAGAAACTCACAGAGTGTGAGAGACAGACAGAGAAGCGAAAATGGGAGACACACAAACACATACACACACCGGCAGTCCTACAGCAGTGGCACAGAAACAAACACCCCCAGGCAGGCGCTGAGGCTACGGGGTTCGGCTCTCGAGCAGAACGACCCTCGGTTGAGAGAGCAGCCCACCGGCCCGCAGGCCGACCCGTCTTCGAGATCCCGGGGGCACGACTTTCGGGGAGACTCACCCGAACAGCGTCCGGGCGGGTCTCAGGCTGGGATGCGGCGCTGCTTCCCCCGGACTCCGCCTGTGCTTTCAACATCCTGGGCAGCCCTATGCCACGACTCCTGGCATCCGGAGACGGTCCTGTCGACCCCGTGGAGAGGTCAGGCTGGAGTCTCGGAGCCCCGCCACCCAAGCACTGCCACGGAGGGCTCCTGTTTGCCAGGCCTCAGGGCGTGGTTGCTCTGACAACCGTGGGAACCACTGTGACGCAAGAGCACCCGCTCGCCACTCGCGCATGCGCATTGGCTGGGCCGCCCCGCGCTCCGCTGCCGGCAGTCAGGCTGCGTCCCCTTTAAACGACGGTGGCCGCTGGGCGCCAGGGGCTCTCCTGCTGCAGCCTGGGCAGCGGCTGCACCCGGGGTCCAGTAGGGGGCCGCGTGGGAGAGGCGGCCGCGGGCGGCGTCCCAGGATCAAACCCCAGGAGTCCCGTCTTCAGGACCTCCGTGAGCCGATTTCCATCGGGGGAGGGGGAGCTTCAGGGCGCCTGCTGGGGTCAGGTCACGACCTCCCATCAGATCCGATTCTGGACCCCTCCGGGTAAGAATGGATGGTCTGAGCACATGGACTGAGGCAGGCAGGGCCTGGCTGCAGCCCAGAATGATCCCATGGGCCTCAAGGCGTGGAGTCAGCTGAAAGTTCACTGACCCGTGAGCCCTCTGCCTCCCTCCTTTGAAACAGCAGTGCCCTGCCGGGATACTGAAGGGCCTGGGACCTAGCCGCGGGCCAAAAGTTTCAGGGGGTCAGTCCAGCCAGGAGCAGAGGGGAGTCTCATTCTCAGGAATGAGACTGGATGTGCAGAGGAAATGCGACCAGCACCTGTCCCAGAAGACAAGGACTTGTCTTTCAAAGGGGGAGGGGGGCAGAGGGCTCAGATGCGTCAGTGACCTTTCAGTTGACAGCGCAGCCTTGTGGCCTGTGGGATGATGGTGGGCTGCAGCCAGACCCTGCCTGCCTCACTACATGTGCTCAGCCCATGCTTTCTCACCCGGAGGCTCCAGAATCGGATCTGAAGCGGAGTCCTGAGACCCCAGCAGGCGCCCTGAAGCTCCCCCTCCCCTGGTGGAAATCGGCTGAAACCCAAGCAGGTTTGCAGAGAGAAACAATCATGACAGGGGTCTCCAGGAAGTGTCTCCCTGATGGACTGGGAAGTGATCCTTCTGGAAGACATCCAGCCAGCCCAGGAAGCATCTAAGCCCCGGAGAAACAGGGGATACACAGCCAGAGGGAGGACGGAGGAGAGGCCAGAGCCCAGGCGGGGTAGAGCACCGTGCCACTGCCACGGGCTTCATCAGAGGGGTGCCAAACGGGTGGCTTGTCAAGTGAGGCCAGCGTTCCAGTGACTGGGATTGTGGCCATCTCCCATTCCCGGCTTCCTCTTTCAGCCTGTGTCGTGGTGTGGCTTCTTTTCTCAGAGAAGAGCCCTGAAAAGATCCAAGCCTCTTCTGTGATGTGGGCCTCCTCCTCTCCTGCCGGACAATGAGCTCCCGTGCGGCTTTTGTCCGTGGCTGGACTGTGTTCGTCTTGATCTCAGAAAAGAGGCCGCACGGGATGGCCATGAGATTTCAACGGCTCCGGGAGCAACGCATCTCCTCACGTGGTCGAAGCCTTGGCAATCCCAAAGTGGAACCGCCGGGAAAACGGTTGACAAGCGGACACATGACCCAGGCACAGACGCAGAGGGAGGCTCACCAAAGATAGGCCGACATGCAAGACACCGTTTTCTGGCGCATCGGGCACGTTTCTCCAAACACACAAACACACACACACACACACACACACACACACACACACACACACCCCAACCGACAGAGAGAGGGCAAGAAACTCACAGAGTGTGAGAGACAGACAGAGAAGCGAAAATGGGAGACACACAAACACATACACACACCGGCAGTCCTACAGCAGTGGCACAGAAACAAACACCCCCAGGCAGGCGCTGAGGCTACGGGGTTCGGCTCTCGAGCAGAACGACCCTCGGTTGAGAGAGCAGCCCACCGGCCCGCAGGCCGACCCGTCTTCGAGATCCCGGGGGCACGACTTTCGGGGAGACTCACCCGAACAGCGTCCGGGCGGGTCTCAGGCTGGGATGCGGCGCTGCTTCCCCCGGACTCCGCCTGTGCTTTCAACATCCTGGGCAGCCCTATGCCACGACTCCTGGCATCCGGAGACGGTCCTGTCGACCCCGTGGAGAGGTCAGGCTGGAGTCTCGGAGCCCCGCCACCCAAGCACTGCCACGGAGGGCTCCTGTTTGCCAGGCCTCAGGGCGTGGTTGCCCTGACAACCGTGGGAACCACTGTGACGCAAGAGCACCCGCTCGCCACTCGCGCATGCGCATTGGCTGGGCCGCCCCGCGCTCCGCTGCCGGCAGTCAGGCTGCGTCCCCTTTAAACGACGGTGGCCGCTGGGCGCCAGGGGCTCTCCTGCTGCAGCCTGGGCAGCGGCTGCACCCGGGGTCCAGTAGGGGGCCGCGTGGGAGAGGCGGCCGCGGGCGGCGTCCCAGGATCAAACCCCAGGAGTCCCGTCTTCAGGACCTCCGTGAGCCGATTTCCATCGGGGGAGGGGGAGCTTCAGGGCGCCTGCTGGGGTCAGGTCACGACCTCCCATCAGATCCGATTCTGGACCCCTCCGGGTAAGAATGGATGGTCTGAGCACATGGACTGAGGCAGGCAGGGCCTGGCTGCAGCCCAGAATGATCCCATGGGCCTCAAGGCGTGGAGTCAGCTGAAAGTTCACTGACCCGTGAGCCCTCTGCCTCCCTCCTTTGAAACAGCAGTGCCCTGCCGGGATACTGAAGGGCCTGGGACCTAGCCGCGGGCCAAAAGTTTCAGGGGGTCAGTCCAGCCAGGAGCAGAGGGGAGTCTCATTCTCAGGAATGAGACTGGATGTGCAGAGGAAATGCGACCAGCACCTGTCCCAGAAGACAAGGACTTGTCTTTCAAAGGGGGAGGGGGGCAGAGGGCTCAGATGCGTCAGTGACCTTTCAGTTGACAGCGCAGCCTTGTGGCCTGTGGGATGATGGTGGGCTGCAGCCAGACCCTGCCTGCCTCACTACATGTGCTCAGCCCATGCTTTCTCACCCGGAGGCTCCAGAATCGGATCTGAAGCGGAGTCCTGAGACCCCAGCAGGCGCCCTGAAGCTCCCCCTCCCCTGGTGGAAATCGGCTGAAACCCAAGCAGGTTTGCAGAGAGAAACAATCATGACAGGGGTCTCCAGGAAGTGTCTCCCTGATGGACTGGGAAGTGATCCTTCTGGAAGACATCCAGCCAGCCCAGGAAGCATCTAAGCCCCGGAGAAACAGGGGATACACAGCCAGAGGGAGGACGGAGGAGAGGCCAGAGCCCAGGCGGGGTAGAGCACCGTGCCACTGCCACGGGCTTCATCAGAGGGGTGCCAAACGGGTGGCTTGTCAAGTGAGGCCAGCGTTCCAGTGACTGGGATTGTGGCCATCTCCCATTCCCGGCTTCCTCTTTCAGCCTGTGTCGTGGTGTGGCTTCTTTTCTCAGAGAAGAGCCCTGAAAAGATCCAAGCCTCTTCTGTGTTGTGGGCCTCCTCCTCTCCTGCCGGACAATGAGCTCCCGTGCGGCTTTTGTCCGTGGCTGGACTGTGTTCGTCTTGATCTCAGAAAAGAGGCCGCACGGGATGGCCATGAGATTTCAACGGCTCCGGGAGCAACGCATCTCCTCACGTGGTCGAAGCCTTGGCAATCCCAAAGTGGAACCGCCGGGAAAACGGTTGACAAGCGGACACATGACCCAGGCACAGACGCAGAGGGAGGCTCACCAAAGATAGGCCGACATGCAAGACACCGTTTTCTGGCGCATCGGGCACGTTTCTCCAAACACACAAACACACACACACACACACACACACACACACACACACACACACACCCCCCAACCGACAGAGAGAGGGCAAGAAACTCACAGAGTGTGAGAGACAGACAGAGAAGCGAAAATGGGAGACACACAAACACATACACACACCGGCAGTCCTACAGCAGTGGCACAGAAACAAACACCCCCAGGCAGGCGCTGAGGCTACGGGGTTCGGCTCTCGAGCAGAACGACCCTCGGTTGAGAGAGCAGCCCACCGGCCCGCAGGCCGACCCGTCTTCGAGATCCCGGGGGCACGACTTTCGGGGAGACTCACCCGAACAGCGTCCGGGCGGGTCTCAGGCTGGGATGCGGCGCTGCTTCCCCCGGACTCCGCCTGTGCTTTCAACATCCTGGGCAGCCCTATGCCACGACTCCTGGCATCCGGAGACGGTCCTGTCGACCCCGTGGAGAGGTCAGGCTGGAGTCTCGGAGCCCCGCCACCCAAGCACTGCCACGGAGGGCTCCTGTTTGCCAGGCCTCAGGGCGTGGTTGCTCTGACAACCGTGGGAACCACTGTGACGCAAGAGCACCCGCTCGCCACTCGCGCATGCGCATTGGCTGGGCCGCCCCGCGCTCCGCTGCCGGCAGTCAGGCTGCGTCCCCTTTAAACGACGGTGGCCGCTGGGCGCCAGGGGCTCTCCTGCTGCAGCCTGGGCAGCGGCTGCACCCGGGGTCCAGTAGGGGGCCGCGTGGGAGAGGCGGCCGCGGGCGGCGTCCCAGGATCAAACCCCAGGAGTCCCGTCTTCAGGACCTCCGTGAGCCGATTTCCATCGGGGGAGGGGGAGCTTCAGGGCGCCTGCTGGGGTCAGGTCACGACCTCCCATCAGATCCGATTCTGGACCCCTCCGGGTAAGAATGGATGGTCTGAGCACATGGACTGAGGCAGGCAGGGCCTGGCTGCAGCCCAGAATGATCCCATGGGCCTCAAGGCGTGGAGTCAGCTGAAAGTTCACTGACCCGTGAGCCCTCTGCCTCCCTCCTTTGAAACAGCAGTGCCCTGCCGGGATACTGAAGGGCCTGGGACCTAGCCGCGGGCCAAAAGTTTCAGGGGGTCAGTCCAGCCAGGAGCAGAGGGGAGTCTCATTCTCAGGAATGAGACTGGATGTGCAGAGGAAATGCGACCAGCACCTGTCCCAGAAGACAAGGACTTGTCTTTCAAAGGGGGAGGGGGGCAGAGGGCTCAGATGCGTCAGTGACCTTTCAGTTGACAGCGCAGCCTTGTGGCCTGTGGGATGATGGTGGGCTGCAGCCAGACCCTGCCTGCCTCACTACATGTGCTCAGCCCATGCTTTCTCACCCGGAGGCTCCAGAATCGGATCTGAAGCGGAGTCCTGAGACCCCAGCAGGCGCCCTGAAGCTCCCCCTCCCCTGGTGGAAATCGGCTGAAACCCAAGCAGGTTTGCAGAGAGAAACAATCATGACAGGGGTCTCCAGGAAGTGTCTCCCTGATGGACTGGGAAGTGATCCTTCTGGAAGACATCCAGCCAGCCCAGGAAGCATCTAAGCCCCGGAGAAACAGGGGATACACAGCCAGAGGGAGGACGGAGGAGAGGCCAGAGCCCAGGCGGGGTAGAGCACCATGCCACTGCCACGGGCTTCATCAGAGGGGTGCCAAACGGGTGGCTTGTCAAGTGAGGCCAGCGTTCCAGTGACTGGGATTGTGGCCATCTCCCATTCCCGGCTTCCTCTTTCAGCCTGTGTCGTGGTGTGGCTTCTTTTCTCAGAGAAGAGCCCTGAAAAGATCCAAGCCTCTTCTGTGATGTGGGCCTCCTCCTCTCCTGCCGGACAATGAGCTCCCGTGCGGCTTTTGTCCGTGGCTGGACTGTGTTCATCTTGGTATCAGAAGAGAGGCCGCACGGGATGGGGATGGGATTTCAACTGCTCCGGGAACCACACATCTCCTCACCTGGTCGAGGCCTTCACAAACCGAAGATCGAATCGCCGCGAAAACGGTTGACAAGCGACTCATGACCCAGGCATAGACGGGGACGGAGGCTCAGCAAAGACAGGCAGACAGGCAAGAAATCGCTTTTTGGCGCAGAGGGCACTTTCCTCCACACACACACACACACACACACACACACACACACACACACAATAACCGACAGAGAGAGTGCAAGGAACTCACAGGGAGTGAGAGACAGAGAGAGAAGCCAAAATAGGAGACACGCAAACACATACACACACAGACAGTCATACAACAGTGTCGCAGAAACAAACACCCCCAGGCAGGCCCTGAGGCTACGGGGTTCGACTGTAGAGTAGAACGACCCTCGGTTGAGAGAGCAGTCCACGGGCCTGCAGGCCGACCCGTCCTCGATGCTCTAGATCACGGGGGGCACGACTTCTGGGGAGAGTCACCGGAACAGCGTCCGGTCGGGTCTGAAGCTGGAATGCGGCGCTTCTTCCCCTGGACTCCGCCTGCGTTTCAACATCCAGCTCAACCCTTTGCCTCGACACCTGGCATCCGGAGACAGTCCTGTCTACCCCGTGGAGAGGTCAGGCTGGAGCCTCGGAGCCCCGCCAGCCTAGCACTGCCACTGTTTGCCAGGCGTCAGGGCGTGGTTTCCCTGACAACCGTGGGAATCACTAAGATGCAGGTCCCGGCTTGTTACTGGCACATGCGCATTGGCTGGCGGTCACGAGCTCTGCTGCCTGCAGTCAGGCTGCGTCCCCTTTAAACGAAGGTGGCCACTGGGCGCCAGGGGCTCTCCTGCTGCAGCCTTGCCAGCGGCCGCACCCGGGATTCAGTATGGGACCGCGTGGAATAGGCGGCTGCGGTCGGCCTCCCAAGTTCAAACACCCAGGGGTCCAATCTTCAGGACTTCCTTGAGCCGATTTTCACCGCGGGAGCGGCAGCTTCAGGGCGCCTGCTGGGCTCATCTCATTAACCCCCACCAGATCAGATTCTGGATCCCTCCGGGGGAGAATGGATTTGCTGAGCACATCTACTGAGGCAGGCATGGCCTCTTTTCAGCCCAGAATGATCACATGGGCCCCAAGGCGTAGTGTGAGCTGAAAGTTCTCTGACCGGTGAGCCCTCTGCCTCCCTCCTTTGAAAGAGCAGTGGGCTGCTGTGATTATAAAGGCCCTGGGGCTCCTACAAGCTGTTCCAGATTTCCACACACGTGTAAAGAGGTCCAGATGCGATTCCGAAGTGGCACCAATATGACCACATATGGCACTGGCTTCCCCTAGAGCAGAAGGAAACCATTGAAGAACTCCTGGAAACCATTGCCTCAGGCATAAGGGGAGGAATGCAAATCAGGTGACTTGTCCTGAGAGGCTAGCATGCCTTTGACAGGCACCGTTTCGCTTCCCGTTCTCAGCTTTTTCTTTAAGAGTTGTTTCGTGGTGTTTTTTCATTCCTCTGAGAAGAGACGCAAGGGGATAGAACCATCTCCTTTCACCTCGGTCTGAAACTAGGCCTCATATAGAAAAAATTAACACCAGGTGGCTCTGGATAGGGTTCCACCCTGCCTCGATAGGGTCCCACTCTGATAGGGTCCCACCCTGCCGATTCCAGGAAGCAACCTCATGGGGTCCCACCCTGCCAATTCCGGGGGTCCCACCCTGCCTCGAAGTTCCCGGAATCAACAACTCCAGGAAAAAAAACCTCATAAGGTCCTGCTCTAACCAATTAGCATAAGACACCTTGCTCAGGCCATAGACAGACCCAATTACCACGCGCCTAAAGCTTTGTTTGAATTTCGCGCCCTAAGCTGTGTTTGAACTTGTATTTGCCTATATAAACAGCCTGTAACAAGCAGTCGGGGTCCCAGGGCCAACTTAAAGCTTGGGACCCTAGCGCGCTAGTAATAAATAACTCTCTGCTGTGAATCTCGTGTCGGTGATCCTTCGCGACGACCCCTGTCCAGGAGGTAATCGACAGTTCGGTTCCAACAGGTCTGCTCCCCTCCTGCAGGACAATGTGCTCTTTGAGGCTTTTCTTTTTTTTGGCTGGAGTGCGGTCATCTTGATCGTGGAAAAGAGGCTGCTCAGGATCGGAATGAAATTTCAATTTCCCTGAGACGGACGCATCTGCTCACATTATCGAGGCCTTCACAAAGCCAGAGTGGAACTGCCACGGAAATGATTGACAACCGGCACATGACCCAGCCCGGGAAGCAGAAAGAGGCTCACCAAAGACCGGCCTTCCTGCAAGAAGTTGCTTTGTAGCGCCCTGGACACATTCATCTCAACACGCACGCACACAGGCACACACACACAGAGACAAAGAAAGCGAGAGAAACAGACGGACAGTGAGAGGCAGAGAGAGAAGAGAGGAGACGCACGCACACAGACATACAGCAGTGGCAGAGAAACACACACCCCAAGACAATCCCTGAGGCTGAGGGGTTCTGCTCTTCGGGAGCACGACCCTCAGGTGAGAGAGCAGCCCACGGGCACACAGGCAGACGTGTGTCGAGATCACGGGGGCACGGCTTTTCGGGGGCTCACCTGAACACCGTCCCGGAGGCCTGAGGCTGGGATTCTGCTCTGCTTTCCTTGTACTCTGTCTGCTGTTTCGGCATCCTGGTCAGCCCTCGGTGTAGCGTGGTGTCCTGAAACTGTTTTTTCGACCCCCTGGATTGGTCAGGCTGGTGCCTCGACACTGAGGCACTGCCACAGAGGGGTCCTGCTTTGTTAAGGCTCAGGGAGTTGTCCTCAGCCAACCGTTGGAGTCACTGTGACAAGAGAATGGGCTAGCGCCACGCGCATGCGCATTGCCCAGGCCGACTCCTTTGCTGTTCCAGTTCTGGCTGCGGCCCCTTTAAACAGGTTCATTGACGCCTGGGCAAGGGCTTCTGTGGCAGTCGTGTTGGTAGCTGGAGCGCGGATATAGTAGAGGTTGTTTTGCGAGTGGGGGCTTCGGGGCCTCCAGGACCGGATCCCTGGGACTCTTGTCCTCAGGACCTACTTGAGCCCACACCTACCAGTGGAGGGGGAGTTTCGGGGCACCAGCTGGGGTCTCCTGACTCACAGGCTGGTGTGCATTGTGATCATAGCTCACTACAGCCTCAATCTCCCAGGCTTAAGCGATTTTCTTGCCTCAGCCTCCCAGGTACCTGGAATTACAGGCATGTGTCCCCACTCTCAACTACTTTTCCTCAAAAACATTTTTGTGCGAATGGGGACTTACTATGTTGCCTGGCTCATGTCAAACTCCTGGGCTCAAGCCGTCCTCTCCCGTTGGCCTCCCCAAGTGCTGAGATTACAGGTGTGAGCTTCAACATGCAGGTAAATTCTTACGTCTTAAATCCCTACCTCCCGCAATAAGCTGATGTTAGGCCCACTTATTTTATAACCTTTTGCTATTGATGTCCCTTTTTCCCCCTGGACACAGGGATTAGCAACCCACTCTCCACCAAATTTCAAATCATTAGGGGCATTATGCTGTGTCCCAGGAGAGGCTGAGGCTTCAAGGACATGCTGCTCTAACCTAGGCCTGCTGAGGAGTACAATTCATCTTGTTTTTCTGTGTTCTTTAACAACCTTCCTGAGCTCTTCTAAGTCAGTCCATCCTGCCACAACTGGGAAGAATCAAGAAACTCTCCAAGAAAATGCTTGTCAACCTGCCTGCTGTCAAGCAGAAGACAGGTCTGCTGACTATGGCCGACATGGCCGCTCATGACAGTGAGCACCCCCACCGTGTTTGCTATTCACTGCCTGTTCCACCTGAACTTTCCCAACTGCTCATTGAGTTTTTATTGTTTTTTATTTTTATTTTTATTTTTCTGAGACAGAGTCTCACTCCGTCACCCAGGATGGAGCGCAGTGGTGCAATCTCAGCTCACTGCAGTCTCCGCCTCCCGGGTTCACGCCATTCTCCTGCCTCAGCCTCCTGAGTAGCTGGGACTACAGTCTCCCAAGAAACTAGGACTCTAAGGCATGCATCACTACATCCAGCTAATTTTTTAAAAAATTATTAGTTTTTTGTAACGATGGGGATCTTGCTATGCTGCCCAGGCTGGTCTCAAAACTTTTGACCTCAAACAATCCTCCCACCTCAGGCTCCTAAAGTGCTGGAATCACAAGAGTGAACCAACACACCTGGCTCCATTTTGCATATTTTAAGACCATTTTTAAAAAGCTGCTCAAGCCTGCTTTTTTCTCTTGGTGCTACTTGCAACTCCCTTACTTAGCCTTGGAAATACTGTTAGTGAAGAAAATCCAAAGAGTTGAAATATAAAATATTCTTTCTTTTCTTCTAATTGCAAAAGAACAGACACCCTCCTGAATCATAAAGTTACTTTTGATAAATTGGTGAACTGAGAGCATACACAGTATTCTTAATTCTGTTCTAATTTCAGAGACCCTAGGGATTCAACTACCTCCCCGTGCGTCCCTCCCCTAACACGTGGGAATTCTGAGCTATACAATTCAAGTTGAGATGGGGGTAGGGACACAGCCAAACCATATTATTCTGCTCCTAGCCCCTCCAAATCTCATGTCTTCACATTTCAAAACCTATCATGCCTTCCCAACATTCCCCCCAAAGTCTTAACTCATTTCGGCATTAACCCAAATGTCTGCTGTCCAAAGTCTCATCTGAGACAAGGCAAGTCTCTTCTGTCTAGGAGCCTCTTCTGATTTCTGCTTCACTGTGGAGTCTCTTCACATAGTCTTAAAAGATTATTGCTATGAAATTTTCTTATACATGTAACCCATAACCTCTACAATTCTGCAGTTTTAATTGGTTGTCTTACCAATAATGAGTTGCTTTGCTTCAAAATATTTAAAATTTCCAGAAGGCATAAACATGTATAGTATAGTTTTTTAGTTAAGCCAGAAGAAAGTTGACTTTATTTACTAACATAACTTATATGTAAAGGTTTAATAAATTTCCCTTCTTCTTTTCTTTTGCATCATAACAACCACTGAATATAATATTTCTATAGCAGTGGGGGTAAATGGACAAAGACTTTTGTGGCTAGAGGTGAATGGCCCAGGGTCTCCAGCACTCCAGGTCCCACTGAGCCTGCCACACAGCTGAGGGCATCGGTATTTCCACACACCTATAGTGCACAGTGCCCCAGAACAGAGATCAGATGTTCTCCTTTATTCAAATGGGGAGTTGAGAGTATTGTCATTGTAATTAAATTAATAAATACATATTTATACACTGTTAAAATCTGTTTGGATTTGTGTCCCTTCACAAAACAAATTGCTTAAATGAAACCATAGAGGTAACATAATTGAGTACATCTGCTTCTATGAGATTCTCTTTTCAATTGAATTACAATCTAATTTGAAATGTCAGTAAAAAGTTTAAATATTCAACTCAATTATATAAAATTTTGTTTTGTTTTTTTCTGAGACTGAGTTTAGCTGTCAGGCTGGAGTACAATGGCATGATTTCAGCTCACTGCAAGCACCTTGTCCTGGGATCAAGCGATTCTCCTGCCTCAACCTCCCATGTAGCTGGGATTACAGGAGACTGCCACCATGCCAGGCTGATTTTTGTATTTTTAGTAGAGATGGGGTTTTGCCATGTTTGCCAGGCTGGTCTCGAACTCCTGACCTCAGGTAATCCACCCACCTCAGGTAATCCACTCACGCCTGTAATCCCAAAGTGCTGGGATTACAGGCATGAGCTACAGTGCCTGGCCTTTTTAGATGATTTTACTTTATTTAGTTACTTATTTTTATGACTTTATTGTTATAAAAATGCTAGTTTTAAAAAAATCAATCAATATAACAAAGAACAAAGAAGATGATCAACAAGCATTCCGACCTCCAAGATCTAGAAATAAGTGTCATCATTCCAAAAGTTGATACATAGTGGATTCCTTCACACTAGTTTGCAGTACAAAGTAACTCCTTGCTTGTAGAAAACATTATTATTATCATTTTTATTTTTGAGACAGAATTTGACTCTTCTGGCCCAAGCTGGAGTGCAATGGCACAATGTCAGCTCACTGCAACCTCTGCCTCATGGGTTCGAATGGTTCTCCTGCCTCAGCCTCCCAAGAAGCTGGGATTACCGGCACATACCACAGTGGCTGGCTAATTGTGTGTATTTTCAGTAAAGACTGGGTTTCACCATGTTGGCCAGGCTGGTCTTGAACTCCTGACCTCATGTGATCTAGTCGCCTCAACCTCCCAAAGCGCTGGGATTACAGGCATGAGCCACCACACCCAGACTAGAAAACATTATGAAGTAGCAAACAGTAGCAGTATGCTTGGGAGTTTTAGGATTGATTATTTTCAAATCTCTAGAAAAGCTCCATGCATTATCTTAGGCTATAATCCCAAGGCAGAGTCTCATCTGATAATTGGGGGCCGGTCTAAGAGTCCTTTCAGCTCTCAGATTAATGGTTTTCCAGGGTGATCTGCTACCTACCACACACCCATCCTCGGTTTTGTTTGTTTGTATGCTTTTACAGAGACAACGTCTCACTATGTTGACCAGGCAGGTCTTAAAATCCTGGCCTCAAGCGATCCTCGTGCCTTGGCCTCCCAAAGTGCTGGAGTTACAGATGTGAGCCTCTGTGCTCAGCCCATCCTTAGCTGTTGAAGTGTGGAGGTAAATAGCAAATGCCAAGTTTTCATCTAGGTCAGAAGTGGCAGATGCCCCAGGGCAGAATCATAACCCTAATCAGGCCTCCCACTGCATGAAGACCTTATTTTCTAAAGCTTAAACCTGGACAAAGGTGGCCAGGCATGGTGGCTCATGCCTGTAATCCCACCACTTTGGGAGACCAAGGCAGGTGGATCATGAAGTCAGGAGATTGAAACCATCCTGGCTAACTTTGTGAAATCCCGTCTCTACTAAAAATACAAAAAATTATCCGGGCATGGTGGCGGGCACCTGTAGTCCCAGCATTTCAGGAGGCTGAGTCAGCAGAATGGTGTGAACCCAGGAGGCAGAGCTTGCAGTGAGCTGAGATTGTGTTATTGCACACCAGCCTGGGTGGCAGACTGAGAATCCATCTCAAAACAAACAAACAAACAAAAAAATACAAAACACCTGGACAAAGATCTAACCGGTAGCACTGTGTTCATGAAGATCAGGTCAAAAATTTAAAATTGGGACTATCCAGAAGAACTTGGTAGGTGCAGGTGCCGTCCACAGTCCAATGGTCAGCTACAAAAACAGGCTATTTGTACTGTCCTTTTTCATGGAGTCTTTGATGTAAAAATTGATGACACTTTCTTGCTTCTGGTGTGGTTCCCTTTCTTCATTTTCCACAAGTAGCTTCCTCCCTCCTGCCTCCCAACAGGCCACAGTCAATTCAGGATATTTTAACCATGAAGACGAGTCTCCATAACACGAATTTAGAGGCCAGACACGGTGGCTCACGTCTGTATTCCCAGCGCTTCAGGAGGCCGAGGCGGGCAGATCATCTGAAATCAGGAGTTAAACACCAGCCTGAGAAACATGGTGAAACCCTGTCTCTACTAAAAATACAAAACTACCCGGGCATGGAAGGAGGCACCTGTAGTCCCAGCTACTCAGGAGGCTGAGGCAGCAGTATCACTTGAACCTGGGAGGTGGAGGTTACAGTGAGCCAAGATCATGACTGGGCAACAAGAGCAAAACTCCATCTCAAAAAAAAAAAAAAAAAAAAGAGGGAATTTAAAAATTAAAATAGAGGAAAGAACAAAGGGACCAGCCCCTTAAAAATCTCCCAAAACTCTTTAACAGGAGTTTAGGTTATAATATAAATGTGTGGAGGATACTTTTTGCCTTTGTTGATGAAGGACTCCAGCGGGATTGTGCTGATGATGTTGCTGTACTGGGAATGGACTGGCCCTTGCATTTCCCAGATTTGTCCCTTTATTCTTTTGAGTGCAGGCATAACTCATGTTATTACACCTGCTGATATTGTGTTTTTCACAAATTGAAGGTTTGGCAACCATGCGTGGAGCGTCTATCTGTGCCACGTTTCTATCATCATGTGCTCACTTTGTGACTCTGTCACATTTTGGTAATTCTTACAATACATTACACTTTTCCGTTACTATTATCTCTGTTACAGTGATCTGTGATAGGTGATCTTTGATGTAACTGTTGTAAGAATGTTGAACAAGGCCAGGCCCCTATATGATGGCAAAATTAATTGATAAACGTTGTGTGTGTTCTGACTGCTCCCCTGACCAGCCGTTTCTCCATCTGTCTCTCTCCTTGGCCCTCCCTATTCCTTGAGACTCAACAATATTAAAATTATGCCAATGAATAATCCTCCAATGGCCTCTTAGGGTTCAAATAAAAGGAAGATACATGTCTTTCACTTTCAGTCCAAACCAAGAAATGATTAGGCTTAATAAGGAAGGCCATGTTGAAATCTGAGACAGGCCGAAAGCTATATTTCTTGTGCCAAAGTGAGCCAAGTTGTAAATGCAAAGAAAAAGTTCTCGAAGGAAATTAGAAGTGTTACTCCAGTGAAAACATACATGATAAGAAAACAAATCGCTAATCACTATGGCTAGTGCCTAGAGGAGTAGTCCACGCCCTCTGGGCATACAATAGATATTATCTAATGAATTGGAGAAGAGCAAACCAGAAGTGGCTTTATTCTCCCCCTTGGACTCCTTTGGACTAATTTTTAAGTCTTGGTTGGAAATCACTGAGTACATTCATAATGTGCATGACAGAAATCAGCCTTATAGTGGTTTATCTTCATTTAGCTCTGGAAGTTTACCTTTGCCTTAGTTTTGGAAGTAAATCTTAGTTTGTAGTTCTCAAGTTCTCATTTGTGTTGAATACATTAAAGACTAGATTTAAAAATTGCCTTCAAGATTGTTCTTACCTATAAGACTTACTCCTACTTCTATATGCTGAAAATTGACCCTGGAGGCCAGGCATGATGGCTCACACCTGTAATCCCAGTACTTTAGGATGCCAAGGCGGCTGGATCACGAGGTCAGGAGTTCAAGACCAGCCTGGCCAAGATGGTGAAACCCCATCTCTACTACAAATGCAAAAATTAGCCCGGTGTGTTGGCGGCTGCCTGTAGTCCAAGGTACTCCATGGCCTGGGGCAGAGAATTGCATGAACTGGAGGGCGGAGTTTGCAGTGAGCCAAGATCATGCCACTGTGCTCCAGCCCGGGTGAGGGAGGGAGACTCCATCTCAAAAAAGAAAAAATAAATAAAGAGGGAAAGAAAATTGACTCTGGAGAGAATACTATAAGATCACGAGATAGTGGAAAAGTGATCACATTAATAAATATATACTGGTAGTTGAATTTCACAATGAAATAGAGATAATCATGATTATACCTTTATTTTTACAAGAAGAGATGAGTAACTAGAGTATGTGTCTACAGGAGGAATAATGGTTTCCAAAGAGTATTTTTTAAAGGAAAAAAAGTGAGCATGCATTAACTCTTCAATATAAACTCTAAAGTAACATTTGGTTGTGAGTCTAAATGGCACCATCTAGCACCTTTATGTTTTAAGGGTCTTCCAATGTTTCCAGAAGAAGCCCTTGTTTTCAACGGTTTTTTATAGACATAAAATCTCTTTTCCTGGCAAAAGCTGCTCTGACAAGCCTCAACTTGGGAAGTTAAAATTTTTCCCTGAATTACAAAATCTACATATTTTGGCCTTTCATTTTGGAGAAGTGCAAAAGTTGGAAGTAAGAAGTTTTATTTTAAGTACTTTCAGTGCTAAAAAAAAATGCAGTCACTATGTTATATAAAATAGTTCATAGGTTGATCACTCATAATAGTTGACTCTAAGGCTTTTATTCAGAAAACAGCAGAAAGATTACATCTCGAATTAAGTCTTGTTGGGGAAATGGCTACTGTACAGATGGAGTTTTAGAGTAATAATGAAATTCTACCTAGAATGCAAAATTGCATAAATGAATTATATAGCTTGTTGTTGGGATTTTTTCATTTTGTGACACAGTCTCATGCTGTCACCCAGGCTGGAGTGCAGTGGCATGATCTCATCTCACTGCAACCTCCACCTTCTGGGTTCAAGTGATTCTCCTGCCTCAGGAGAATCCTCAAGTAGCTGGGTTTACAGGACTGAGCCACTACACCTAGCTAATTTTTCTATTTTTAGTAGAGACAGGGTTTTCCATGTTGGCCAGGCTGGTCTCGAACTCCTGACCTCAGGTGACCTTCCTGCTTCAGCCTCACAAGGTGCTGGGAGGTATAAGCCATCTCCCACAGCTGGGATTTTTTTTTTTGATGTGCAGAAGATCAAAGCTGCTTGGAAGGAGTGCCTATAATTTTCCAGTAAGCCACAAATTAAGATGGCATCTTATATACCGGCAGAGTAGCTCTAGCTTCCAGGGGGAGGGTGGGAAGGTTGAGGGGCTGTGAAGATTTGCGGGGATCTTGATAGAGAATTTTATAAGCTTCTTTCTCTTTAATAAACACTTGTCTTACATCTTGCTGTCATTAAAGGCAGCTGTTCCTGAAATTTCAAACACTTAAGTACACCCACAAAACAAGAACAGGGAGATCTTCATTTCCCTTCAACTGTAATTTGCCCAGTTATACCTCAGTGTTGTAACAGTACTGTGACACCTGGCACAGTGCTTTGATCTTGAGATAACCTCTGTATTGACCTGTAGGAGACCTAAGAGTCCTTTCTCTTTTTAGGTTTGAATCATAGGCTTGATGTAGTCTCTTGTTTACGTACTTGTTCCCAATGTAAAAGTGCTTAACTGCTTCTTGGTTGTATTGGATAGCATTGGGATAAGGTTTTAACTGGATATTCTTGAATCGCCTTTATAACAAACCAATTCTATAATATTTAAATAAGGAAAACAAAGCCTTATTGCTTCGTATGGAGAAAGTTGAAGTGGCCTGGATAGAAGATCAAGCCAACCATAACTTTCCCTTAAGCCAAAGCCTAACCCTTAGCAAGGCCCTAATTCTCTTCAATTTTATGAAGGCCGAGAGAGATGAGGAAGCTGCAGAAGAAAAGTCTGAAGTCAGCATAAGTTGGTTCATGAGGTTTAAGGAAGGAAGCCATCTCTATGATATAATAGTGCAAGATGAAGCTGCAAGTTCTGATGTAGAAGCTGTAGTAAGCTATCCAGAAAATCTGGCTAAGATCATTGATGAAGGTGGCTGTCATGCGCATCCGTGTGAAGAGACCACCAAACAGGCTTTGTGTGAGCAACATGGCTGTTTATTTCACCTGGGTGCAGGCAGGCTGAGTCCAAAAAGAGAGTCAGTGAAGGGAGATAAGAGTGGGGCTGTTTTATAGGATTTGGGTAGGTAAAGGAAAATTACAGTCAAAGGGGGGTTGTTCTCTGGCGGGCAGGAGTGGGGGTTACAAGGTGCTCAGTGGGGGAGCTTTTTGAGCCAGGATGAGCCAGGAAAAGGAATTTCACAAGATAATATCATCGCTTAAGGCAACGACCGGCCATTTTCACTTCTTTTGTGGTGGAATGTCATCGGTTAAGGCGAGGCAGGGCATTTGCACTTCTTTTGTGATTCTTCAGTTACTTCAAGCCATCTGGGCATATACGTGCAAGTCACAGTGGATGCGATGGCTTGGCTTGGGCTCAGAGGCCTGACATTCCTGCCTTCTTATATTAATAAGAAAAATAAAATAAAATAGTGTGAAGTGTTGGGGCTGCAAAAATTTTTGGGCGGTGGCATGGAGAGAGAATGGGCTATGTTCCTCAGGGCTGCTTCAAGCGGAATTAGGGGTGGCGTGGGAACCTAGAGTGGGAGAGATTAAGCTGAAGGAAGATTTTGTGGTAAGGGGTGATATTGTGGGGTCATTAGAAGAAACATTTGTCGTATTCAATGATTGGTGATGGCCTGGATGCGGTTTTGCATGAATTAAAAAACTAAACGGAGGACACAAGGTAAGAGAAGGAGAAAAAACAGGTGCTGAAGGACTAAGAATTGGGAGGACCTAGAACATCTAATTAGAGAGTGCTTAAGGAGGCTCAGCATAGCCTTGCCAGCAAAGACTATTTATTTACTTTAAGAGGGAATTTAGAGTGGCGGTTTGGGACAGCACTAGGAGATATCAGCTGTGATGGCTTGGAGAAAAGGTGTAAACTGGCAGTGTAAACAGAAGCAGGGCATTTATGACTAGTTGAGAATGGTGAATAGGAGTATGGCTAGACAGAAGACAGAAGGGATGAAAGTTTTTTGGGGTGCAGTCCAAGTTGGTCTTGTTTCTGGAATGAGACTGGGACCTAATAAAAAGGAGTGTCCACACTGGAGCTCAAATGGGCTGTAACCTGTAGCATTCCGAGGACAGGCCTGAATTCTGAGAAAGGAAAGCAGTAAAAGTATTGTCTAGTCTTTTTTAAGTTGGTGACTGAGCTTGGTGAGGTGTGTTTTTAAAAGACTATTAATCTGTTCTACCTTTCCTGAAGATTGAGGACGGTAAAGGATAAAAAGGTTTCACTGAATACTAAGAGCCTAAGAAACTACTTGGGTGATTTGACTATTAAAAGCTGGTCCGTTATCAGACTGTAGAGATACAGGAAGGCCAAACGGAGGAATTATGTCTGACAGAAAGGAGGAAATGACCGTGGTGACCTTCTCAGACCCTGTGGGAAAGGCCTCTACCCATCCAGTGAAAGTGTCTACCCAGACTAAGAGATATTTTAGTTTTCTGACTCAGGGTATGTGAGTAAAGTTAATTTGCCAGTCCTGGCCAGGGGCAAATCCCCGAGCTTCATGTGTAGGAAAGGGAGGGGGCCTGAACAATCCCTGAGGGGTAGTAGAATAGCAGATGGAACACTGAGACGTGATCTCCTTGAGGATAGATTTCCATGATGGAAAGGAAATGAAAGGTTCTAAGAGACAGGCTAGCGGGTTGTAACCTACATGGAAGAGGTTACGAAATGACGACAGAATAGAATGGGCCTGTGAGGCTGGAAGGAGATAATTTTCCTTGGTCTAAGAACCATTTGCCTTGTGTGTGAAGAGATTGATAGGTGGAAGTTTCAGAGGGGGAGTAGGTGGGAGTGGCCGATGTGAAGGAGGAAAACTGCCCTGAGGGATAGAAGTTGGAAGCTAGCTGCTTTTTAATCTAACTTATCAGCATAAGCATTGTCCTGAGCGATGGGATCTGATGCCTTTTGATGGCTGCTTTTTTAGCTACCTTATCAGCATAAGCATTGTCTTGAGCAAAGGTTGGGGGAAGAAAATAGATTTTGGAAGTTATGAGAACTGTAGAGAGTTGAGCATGGTTTGTGATTTTTAGGGCCTCTAACAATATTAAAGCGGTGGCAGCCTCTGCGTGCAGACATGAAGGCTAGGCTAAAACAGTAAGGTCGTTTGGACAGAAAGGCTACAGGATGCGGTCCCGGCTCTTGGGTAAGAATTCTGTCTGCACTAACCATGCCTAGGAAGGAAAGGAGTTGTTTTGTAGAAGGGGCTTTTTGGGAGATTAGCTGGACACAATCAGCAGGCAGAGTAAGTGTGTATTTATGATAATTATGTCGAGATAGATAACAGATGAGGAAGAAATTTGGGCTTGACTGAAGTAATGGGGGCTGTCCGTGAGGCCTTGCAGCAGTACAGACTAGGTAATTTGCTGAGCCTGATCGGTGTCAGGGTCAGTCCAAGTGAAAGCGAAGAGAGGCTGGGATGAAGGGTGTAAAGGAATAGTAAAGAAAGTATGTTTGAGATCCAGAACAGAATAATGGGTTGTGGAGGGAGGTATTGAGGATAGGAGAGTATATGGGTTTGGCACCACAGGGTGGATAAGCAAGACAATTTGGTTGATAAGGCGCAGATCTTGAACTAATCTGTAAGACTTCTCCAGTTTTTGGACAGGTAAAATGGGGAAACTCTAAGGAGAGTTTATACGTTTTAAAAGCCCATGCTATAGCAGGCGAGTGATAACAGGCTTTAATCCTTTTAAAGTGTGCCGTGGTATGGGATATTGGCGTTGAGTGGGGTAAGGGTGATTAGGTTTTAATGAGATGGTAAGGGGTGTATGATCAGTCACCAAGGAGGGAGTAGAGGTGTCCCATACTTGTGGGTTAAGGTGGGGGGATACGAGGGGAGGATGTGAAGGAGGCTTTGAACAGGGGGAAAAGGCAGCAATGAGGTGTGGCTGTAGCCTAGGAATAGTCAGGGAAGCAGATAATTTAGTTAAAATGTCTCGGCCTAATAGGGAACAGGGCAGGTGGGGATAACTAAAAAGGAGTGCACAAAAGAATGTTGTCCAAGTTGGCACTAGAGTTGGGGAGTTTTAAGAGGTTTAGAAGCCTGGCCGTCAATACCCACAACATTTATGGAGGCAAGGGAAACAGGCCCTTGGAAAGAAGGTAATGTGGAGTGCGTAGCCTCCGTATTGATTAAGAAGGGGACGGACTTACCCTCCACTGTAAGAGTTACCCAAACTGTCTGTGATGGTCCAGGAGGCTTCTGAGGCGATGGAGCAGCGTCGATCTTCAGCCACTAAGCCGAGAATATCTGGGAAGGAGTCAGAGAGCCCTGGGCCAGAGCTCCAGGGGTTCTGGGAGTGGCTGCTGAGTTGGACAGTCCGATTTCCAGTGGGGTCCCACACAGATGGCACACGGCTTAGGAGGAATCCCAGGCTATGGGCATTCCTTGGCCCAGTGGCCAGATTTCTGGCACTTGTAGCAAGCTCCTTGGGGAGGAGGTTCTGGAGGAACCCCTGGCAGCTGTGGTTCAGGCATTTGGACTTGTGTGCTGGAGATGTGGCTGGGATTTGTCTCACAGTGGAGGCAAGGAATTGTAACTCAGAAATAAGTTGCTACTTGGCTGCCTCTACTCTATTATTGTACACTTTGAAGGTGAGGTTCATTAAGTCGTGTTGTGGGGTTTGATGGCCGGAATTTAATTTTTGGGGTTTTATTTAACATCAGGAGCAGACTGGGTAATAAAACGAAGTGCATATTGAGAATAAGACGGCCTTCTGACCTTTCAGGGTCTAGGGCTGAAAAGTGTCTCAGGGTTGCTGCTAAACGGGCCATGAATTGGGCTGGGTTTTTCATATTTGATGAAAAAGAGCCTAAATGCTAACTGATTTGGAAGAGGTCGGATAAAGAAAAAGGAACATTAACCTTGACTATGCCTTTAGCTCTAGCCACTTTTTTAAGAGAAAATTTCTGGGCAGGTGGGAGAGGGCTAGTCTTGGAAGGAAACTGTAAGCCAGACCGGGTGTGAGGAGGGGAGGTGATAAAAGGATTACAGGGTAGTGGAGCGAAGGCTAAGGAAAAATTGGGACCTAGCTTGGCCTGGCGAGGAGGAAAGAGGTCAGATGGGTCTGTAGAAAAGGAAGATTAGAAAGACTCAGCAACGCTTGGGGTTGGGACTGAGGGGACAGGTGGGAGGGAAAGAAGGAAGATTTGGGAGGAGTTGCATTGGGAACAGAGACTAGGGAGGGACTGGATGTGTAAAAGAATGCCTGGACGTCAGGCACCTCAGACTATTTGCCCATTTTATGACACGAATTATTTAGATCTTGTAGGATGGAAAAATCTAAAGTGCCATTTTCTGGCTATTTGGAGCCATTGTCAAGTTTGTATTGGGGCCAAGCAGTGTTGCAGAAGAAGATAAGGTGTTTCGGTTTTAGGTCAGGTGTGAGTTGAAGAGGTTTTAAGTTCTTGAGAACACCGGCTAAGGGAGAAGAAGGAGGAATGGAGGAGGGTGGAAGATTGCCCATAGTGAAGGAGGCAAGCCCAGAGAAAAGAGAGAGTAGATATATGGAGAGAAGGAGTTTGGGGGTTCTTGTCCTCCAGAAAAGCGGGAAAGGGTTCGGGGAGCAGAAATAAAGTATTAGGTGCAAAAATAAGAGATCGGAGCGCAAAAATAAGAGGGGGCACAAAAATAAGAGGTCTGGGTTCTTGCCCCTCCCCCAGAAAAGCGGGACTTGCCGCTTAGAGTGAAGGACCAAGGCAGGTGTCCCCGAAGCGTGGTCAGACACACCTGAAACGTGGGTGAGTAATCAGAGAGGCGTCCTTGCAATGATTAAACACCAAGGGAAGGCTGCCTTCCCCAGTCCGTGACCAGCGCGGGCTTTTTGGGTTCCACGGATAAAACGTGTCTCCTTTGTCTCTACCAGAAAATGAAAGGAATTGAAATTAAGAGAAGGGAGAGATTGAAGGGTGGTGCCAAGATTGAAAGGAGAAAGAGGTTGAGGGATAGTGAGAGAGGTTGCAGAAGAGAGCAAAAAGAGGCCGCTTACCCGATTTAAAATTGGTGAGATGTTCCTTGGGCTGGTTGGTCTGAGGACTAGAGGTCATAGGTGGATCTTTCTCAGGGAGCAAAGAGCAGGAGGACAGGGGACTGATCTCCCAAGGGAGGTCCCCTGATCCGAGTCACGGCACCAAAATGTCATACGCGTCCGTGTGAAGACGGACCCAGGTGCAGGACCCAGGTGATTAAAAAGCTTTATTGCTCACACAAAGCCTGTTTGGTGATCTCTTCACACGGAGAGAGTCAGTCCAGAGAAAAAATCAACTTAGCAATGTGAAAATACATCTCAGTGTCATTCCTTTCACAGGTCCAATGTCTGATATTCTTTTGGGAAGCTGAATATGAGGTAGGAATCTTTCTTTGAGTCATACATTTTTATGATTATGATTATTATTGAATGATAGCTGACAATTATTGAGCAATTATTGAGGACAATTACTGAGCTTTGACAAGCTTATTTCAAAGGTCTTTACACATTTTCTCCACTTCTAATTGTCAGATATTCTTATTATTTCCTTTTTGTAGATGAGGGATGCACAGGCATAAAGCCTATGTGGAGGCAGAGAGCAGCTGAGTAACCTGACCGTGGCCCAACAGCAAACAAATGAGGGGGCCACATGCAAATGCAGGCAGATCCCTTCTATTATATGAAGCGCAATGTTTTCTTGTTTTTCATCTTGTTATAAATACACCTATTTGCAAATGGGCTTTGAAGCTACTTCAAAATGTTTTGTGGCCAGGCATGGTGGCTGACGCCTGTAATCTCAGCATTTTGGGAGGCGAGGGTGGGCAGATCACCTGAGCTCAGGCATTTGAGACCAGCCTGGCCAACATGGTGAAACCCTGTCTCTACTAAAAATACAAAAGATTAACCGGGCATAGTGGCATGCACCTGTAGTCCCAGCTACTCTAGAGGCTGAGGCAGGAGAATTGCTTGAACCTGGGAGAGGGAGGTTGCAGTGAGCCGAGATCGTGCCACTGCACTTCAGCCTGCGTGACAGAGCAAGACTTTGTCTCTAAATAAAATAAACATTGAAAACTGAATTTTGAGCTCCTGACCATGTCTGTAGATTGTACTCATATATATTTTGATGTCTACTAAGATTTATTCTTAGTGTTTTTAAGTTAAAGTATTTATTGATCATCTACTGTATATCAGGTGCTGAGATAGGCACCAGCAATGCAGGGAACATATGGCACAGTCTCTCCCCTCAAGTAACTTTCACTCTCATGTATTAGGAAACCAATACGTATGTGAATATAAGCTAGTAGGACAGACATTGCAACAAGTAATTATTTACCAAAAACCTTTTATATTTATATATTTTATATATTTAAAATTTTATAGGATTTTAAACTTAAAGTACTTTCCATCCTATTTCCATAAAAACCTATTGCATAACCTTAAAGAGATTCTCAGTTTGAAATCATGTAAACTGCAGTAGCATCTGCTGGTGAAATACTGCTTTGCATCTATTAGAATAGTCCAAACAACAGGGATAGAACTGCATTATTAGAGCCATAAAAGGTACAATTCTGAAATCTCAGAAAAGAAGAGGAAGTTTTACGGTAGATGAGTAAGATGGCATCTAAACTGTTCTCTTAAAGCTATTGAAGGTCTATGGATATCTCACAGCACAGAGCTCAAGTATATGCCCACAACTCATGCCACAAGATGTGACACTTTTCCAACCTCTTTTGGAAAAAGTTTCCAATTCTGTCTCTTGTAAGAGTACTTTTTAGGCCAGGCACGGTGGCTCATGCCTGTAATCCCAGCACTTTGGGAGGCCAAGGCAGGCAGATCATGAGGTCAGAAGATCAAGACCATCCTGGCTAACACAGTGAAACCCTGTCTCTAATAAAAAATGGAGCCTGAGGCAGAAGAATGGCATGAACCTGGGAGGAGGAGTTTGCAGTGAGCCAAGATCGCGTCACTGCACTCCAGCCTGGGCAACAGAGCGAGACTCCATCTCAAACAAACAAACAAACAGAAAAACAGTACTTTTTATACCCACATATTCCCAATTTTGTAGTGCAAGCAAAGACAAGATGGGAACGGGGCTTACATTTGTTGATGCCAGCTTCTCTATGAATCAGGCCCTGCCCATTCATCCATGTTGGTTCTCTTTTGTCCCCACATCAGCCATAACATGTAGGCGTTAACCTCCATTGTACAAATGAGGAAACTGAAACTCTAAGAGAATATACAGTCTACCCAGAATCATGCAGCTTGTGTGTGTAAGACTTGGAATGAAAATCCAGGCTTTATGAGTCCCAAGTCCCCTTCTACCATATGGTTTCCATTTCATTTTTCTATCATCTTGGCTGGGATATGTCTGCCCTAAAAGAGAGTAAGTAGGAATACTTGTCTCTATACCTTAACCTAACATCCATGGGCTTGCTTTTTGTATTTGGAGGTGTCAAAACATTACAATAATTTGATTTTATTTGAACAGTGAATATTATACTACTCAGTCTAGAGATTTGTGACATCCCAGTCTAAAGTAAATGATAGCAATGAAGCTTCTTCAAGGCGACCACTATCATTAATAAAGTAGAAATAAGTTGAATTTCTATGGAGTTGCTACTTCTGAATTTAAAGCTAGTTGATATTAAGTAGGTATTTTTTTTTTAATTTTTTATTTTTTTGAGACGGAGTCTCACTCTGTCGCCCAGGCTGGAGTGCAGTGGCCGGATCTCAGCTCACTGCAAGCTCTGCCTCCCGGGTTTATGCCATTCTCCTGCCTCAGCCTCCCGAGTAGCTGGGACTACAGGTGCCCGCCACCTCAGCCAGCTAGTTTTTTGTATTTTTTAGTAGAGACGGGGTTTTACCATGTTAGCCAGGATGGTCTTAATCTGCTAACCTCATGATCCACCCGCCTTAGCCTCCCAAAGTGCTCAGATTACAGGCGTGAGCCATGGCGCCCAGCCTTATTTATCTTTTTGAGACAGGGTTTAGCTCTGTCACTCAGGCTGGAGTGCAGTGGTGCAATCATAGCTCACTGCAGCCCCAACCCTCAGGGCTCAAGTAATCCTCCTGCCTCAGCCTCCTGAGTAGCTAGGACCACAGGCATGTGCCACCATGCCTGGTACATTTCTTAGACATCTGAAAAGATGCTCAACACTATATGTCACTAGGGAATTCAAATTAAAACAATGATGAGATACCATTACACATCTATTAGACTGGCTTGAATGCAAATACTGACACTATAGAATGAGACTACCACTTCTCCTGCTGTCTTTCCCAGCTTTTCTCTCTCCCCTTTTCCCTAGTTTATAAGACCGGAGAAGGGGGAGAAAGCAAAAAGTTGGAAAGAAACAGAAGTAAGGTAAATAGCTAGACGACCTTGGCACCACAACCTGGCCCTGGTGGTTAAAATAATAATGATAATATTAACCCCTGACCAAAACTACTAGTGTTATCTGTAAATTCCAGACATTGTATGAGAAAGCACTGTAAAACTTTTTGTTCTGTTAGCTGATGCATGTAGCCCCTCGTCACGTTTTCCACGCATGCTTGATTTATCATGACCCTTTTACATGGATCTCTTAAAGTTGTAAGCCTTTAAAAAGGCAACGTATTTCTTCTTCAAGGAGCTCGGTTCTTAAGACGCGAGTCTGCCGACGCTCCCGGCCGAATAAAAAACCTCTTCCTTCTTTAATTCGGTGTCTGAGGAGTTTTGTCTGCGGTTAGTCCTGTTACACCACCACCAAATGCTGGTGAAGATATGGAGTGACACGAACTCTCATCTATTGCTGTTGGGCATGCAAAATGGTACAGCCACCGTGGAAGGCAGTTTTGCAAGTTCCTGCCAGACTAAACATACACTTACCATACGATTTGGCAAAAAAATAAAATTTTAAAAATATTTTTTCTGTACTTAATATATATATATTTACATATATTTTATATATTTTTAAAAAAATTGTTAAAAATGTTTTGCAGAGACAGTCTCCCTATGTTGCCCAGCCTGCAGAATCTATTAATTTTAAAAGCATTTTAAACTCTTGAACAAGAAATTATTTGAAGAGTAAAAAATAAAATGATAGACAGTAATGATTGGTAAATTCCAAATATTGTATATTACATCATTTGGATTAATTTTAAATTCCAAAATGTTAAACTTTTAAAAATATTTTTAAAATTTCCTAATCCCAAGTCAATCCACGTTCAACACATTCAAGAGACGATTTCAGAGGAGAAATAAGTGGTCAACAAGTTCTTAGGTTTTGACTTTGTTTGTGGACTTTTTGTATTTGTGCATGGCGAATTTTGGGATTTTGTTCCTTTCTTCTTAGGGTATTGACTAAATATTTAATTAAGGCAGAGAGACAGTAAATTAGAATTACCTGTTTGTCCATTTTATCTGTTATAAATATTTCCTCCAAATTCATTTATCTAAAGTTTTTGGTTCATTTAGTCAGGCACAGTGGCTCACACCCGCAATCGCAACACTTTGGGAGGCTGAGGTGGGGCGTCACCTGAGGTCAGGTGTTCGAGACCAGCCTGGCCAACATGGCAAAACCCCGTACTTACTAAACATACAAAAATTAGTCAGGTGGCCGGGCGCAGTGGCTCACTCCTGTAATCCTAGCACTTTGGGAGGCCGAGGTGGGCGGATCACCTCAGGTCGGGAGTTTGAGACCAGCCTGACCAACATGGAGAAGCCCCGCCTCTACTAAAAACACAAAATTAGCCAGACGTCGGGTGGCACATGCCAGGAATCCCAGCTACTTGGGAGCCTGAGGCAGGAGAATCGCCTCAACCAAGGAGGTGGAGATTGCGGTTAGCTGAGATTTTGTCACTGCACTCCAACCTGGGCAACAACAGCGGAACTTCGTCTCAAAAATCAACATCTACAACAACAACAGCAACAACAACAACAAAACAAAATTAGCCAGACCTGGTGGCGCATGCCTGTAGTCCCAGCTACTACTCGGGAGGCTGAGGCAGGAGAATCGCTTGAGCCCAGGAGGCGGGGGTTGCAGTGAGCTAAGATCCTGCCGCTGCACTCCAGACTGGGGAGAAAAAAAGTTTTTTTCTTTTCTTTTTTTAACTATTTTTTTTAACCATTTACATATATAGGAGGCTTATAGATAACTACCAAGATAAACAAATAATTACCATATCAAGGTTCTACATTTTAAAAAAATCTTTCTTCCCTTTGTTACCTTTAAGAAGCCTATTTCAGGCCGGGCACGCTGGCTCACGCCTCTAATCTCAGCATTTTGGGAGGCCAAGGTGGGCGGATCACCTGAGGTCAACAGTTGGAGAGCAGCCTGGCCAACATGGTTAAACCCCCTGTCTACTAAAAATACAAAAACTGGCCAGGTGTGGTGGCGGGCGCCTGTAATCCCAGCTACTCAGAAGGCTGAAGCAGGAGAACACTTGAACTCGGGAGGCGGGGGTTGCAGTGAGCCGAGATCGCGCCATTACACTCCAGCCTGGGGAACAGAGTGTGACGCCTTCTCAAAACAAAACAAAACAACAAAAAAGCCTATTCCAAAAGAAAAATAATGAAAATATTTATTTCTTCAGATGCTTCTTTTATCCGGGTCAGGTTCCACCCAGATTCACCTCCTACTGGCTCTGAGAATGCACTGACTCCAACCTTGGCCTCAGGTCACAGGCCCAAGCCGGTAGCTGACCTGCGCATGCCTACTCCTAGGTCCCGGCGGCCACTCCCTGAAGTCTCAGGGGCTCGGGCAGTGGGCGGGGCGCGTGGTCCTCAGGGTCACCGGGTTATTTCTTGTAGGTTTTTAGGACTCTGAACTTCACTTCTCACATGTATCTGCGGTCCTGACTGTTCCGTCTTGGACTGCATATTCCACCGGCGACGGAGAAATCTTGGACCTCTGGCTCCCTCTCCAGGACCTCTGGTGACCTGGTCCCACCTGAGGAAGAAGGCGGTGCGAGTAGCCCAGGGAGCTTCTGCAGCCCCAGCCAGCAGCCCGCCTGGGACCCTGCTTGGCGGTGAGAGTGGAGCTGCAGGAGACGCTCAGAGAGTGGAGGCCTCGGGCGCAGGCCGAGGTTTTCTCCCGCCTCCTCAGGTCCAGGGGTGTTGGAGCTGCGGAGGAGGGTGCTCATCTCTAGGGAGACAGGCGGGGAATGTCTCCTTTGTGACGTGGGGACTGAGAAGGGTGCGTGAGTATCTTGTGTGACCGGGACATAGAGTGAGTGTCCTTTGCAAAGCCTGCTTTGCTGTAGCTCTGTGGTGTCACTGACCCGTGGGTCCAGAGTCTCAGTTTCCCTGTCTCCTCTGAGCCTAATATGACTGCCACAGAGAAATGATGGAAGCGGGAAATGAGATATTGAGCCTTAGATGAAGGTTCCCAGGGAGGAGAAACAGATAGGATGGGAAGCTTAGAGCAGGAATTGCCCTAAAAACGATGTGATAGACTCTGTTAAAGAAAAAAATGTTCAGTCACACTTGTTAAAGCATGCAAAGGAAGACTTGATTCAGGATCATCATGATAGGTATTGAAAGCACAGCAGTGAGATTTTGCAATGGGTACAAGAGATTGGGTTCAACTCCAAATTGAGCATGAACCAGTGGGAATTTATAGTCAAGGAGCAGGTTAGGGATCACTGAAGGACGAAATACTGAGAGGAAATGTCTGGGATAAGTAGGATTCTGGATAAACGCACCTGTTGGGATTCTTTCTGGAGAGAGAGACCTGGGTGATAAGACATCATCACCTGGGGGATGGTGGGGGATGAAGATATGGGGGCAGAGGGTGCCTGCTAAACTGGCTTAGAAGGGGTCTTTGCTATTGTTGGATTTTACAATGAAGTGTACAGATTGGCCCAGGAGAAGGTGTAAGAGCCTGAGTAAAGTTTGGTCAAGCAGAGTTTGTGTAGGATTCCTTCCTGGAAGGGTTGTACAGTCTGCCGCCATCTCCCGGTTCTTGGAGTTTCATTTCCGTGTTTAAGAAACCGGCCTTCTTGAATTCTGACCCCAGGAACCTGCAGTGACAGAGGATTGGAGATTCCACCCACCATACTTACTTCTGGTTATGTGTATGAAATTATGCACCTGTAGTCTTGGAGGGGGAAACAGAAACACTATTTTAAGGCGTTTTTGATCATTCCGTTTTGGACTTCTTTAGATCAAAAGCAACAGGAATATGAACTCTTTGTGATGTGTCCTTGCAAACGAAGGAAGTGAGCCAGAATTTAAGTGTTCTAAAATAGGAGTTCTTAGTCAACGGGTCCATTGTCTGTTTTTATGGGCATACAGGGCACAACAATCCCCCTGAAACTCTATATATACATGTTTGTTAATTTCCATTTTTCCAGGGTTCCATTGCCCAAATTATTTAGACTTGAGCTTTAGATCTGGAATTAGAGTGTTATACCTTTGAATGGTTTTGCAGAAAACTAATGATCAAGATTATGAGAATGGTTAAGAAAATCATACAACATCCATGGGATTGGACATTATATTGATAATAAAATTTACATTTATAAAATATTTGTGAATAGCTGCATACCAGGTATCAGGAAAACAAAACATAATAAGAATTTGTCATTAATGGAAAAATGCCTATGATCTTCATAGTTGTACGTGGCAGTTCTCAAAATGTATTCAGCCCATTTTTAAAAAATGGAAGTTTAGAAAACCTTTTGCAAGGATTGTATGTAATATGACCATTTTATTGGTTTTTCAGAAAAGAATAGAAGGGGAGAGGCCACATTTATTGAACATCTAATGTATACACAAAATCATGTGGTCTGTTTTCTGTATCTTTTCTCATTAAATGTGCAAAGGCCATTTCCCTGTTAATTAAGGGAAGTATCTTTATAGTGAAATGTTTCTAATTATGTAGAAGTGGCACAGCTAAAGGCTATTCAAGAAAACACAATGTTACATGTTTCCATCACATTGATATTTTTTAATTCTAGGCCTAGTATTTAGGTTTCTTTTAGTGACAAAAATGTACCCTCGTCCCATAATGATAGTTTTAAATGTTTAATACTTCAAAATGTATTGATATTCTATTTGTAATGATGGAATTAAGGCAGACTCATTGCAAAAATGTCATTACCTAAGGAAGTTATGAAGAAGAAAGATCAACTCCAAATCCCCCCGCCCATAGAAAATCACTTAAAAAATTTTTGTGTATCTGTTTCTAATTTTCATGTATGAGCATTTGTGTGTAGTTTTGTCACTGCAGAAGAGAATTAATAGAGACACAAAGACTCCAACTGTTAGTTTGAAAATGGAATCTACCTTAATTGTTTCTGTTAAACCAAAATTATGGTATGGTATTGCTTTGGACTGAGCTTCTGCACTAGGCTTCAACACACCAGACCAAACCAAAATGAAGTCACTCATGCTAAATGCCACATTATCACACTGAAACTTTAAGGGGGCAGATAAATCTCAAAGTGAGTCTATTTTTCCTGAAAATAGGAGATTCCAGTCTAAATAACTTGATGTTCACCAATCCTTTCTTATTTTTATTTTTATTTAAAAAAAATTTTTAAGTGTTCCTCTTGCCTCAGCCTCCCACATAGCTGGGACTACAGACATGCACCACCAGGCCTCAGTTCATTTTTCTCTAGTTCTGTTATTTGTTCCTACCTTACACAAAACCCACTGCATTGCAGAAGGGCTCTCATTCTGTTTTATGCAATGGAGGCTGCTTTGTTTGTGAATCCCAAATAAAAGTTCATGACATCTATAAGTCAATTTATTGTAACTGTATCTTTTGACATGGGTTTCCGTATATCTATGCATCTTAGGAGGAGAGGGAAGTACCAGGGACCACCTGAGGTGAAAAATGTATTTACATATTTTAGATATTGAAAATGTCATTTAACACTCCAAGAGGGCACAAATTAGGAAGTAAGATATCCTCTCAAAATTAATATTTTATGCTGGGCTTATGTTTGTAAAATCCCAGCACTTTGGGAGGCTGAGGTGAGTGGATAGCTTGTGGCTGGAGTACAGTGGTGTAATCTCAGCTCACTGCAGTCTCCATCATCCTCCCAAGTAGCTGGGATTACAGGCACCCACCACCATGCCTGGCTAATTTTTGTGCTTTTAGTAGAAACAGGGTTTCACCAGGTTGGCCACGCTGGTCTTAAACTCCTGAACTCTGGTGATCCGCTCACCTCGGCCACCCAAAGTGCTGGGATTAGAGGCGTGAGTCACTGTGCCTGGCCCAGTGATGTCTTTTGAACTCTTTTTCTGAGTCATTACACTATATATTTGTGGTGAGCTTTATTTACTTATTTTTTAGTTTTATTTAGTATTTATTTTTTGAGAAGGCTGGAGTGCAGTGGTGTGATCTCGGCTTACTGCAACAGGAGACAGAGTAGCTGGGACCACAGACATGCACCACCACACCTGGCTAACTTCTGTGTATTTAGTAGAGATGGGATTTCACCATTGGCCAGGCTGCTCTCAAATTCCTGGCCTTAAGTTATCTGCTTGTCTTAGCCTCCCAAAATGCTAGGATTACAGGCTTGATCCACTGCACTCAGCCCTATTTACTGTTTTGAGACAGAATCTTACCTGTCACCCAGGCTGGAGTGCAGTGTGGTGATCACAGCTGTTCACTAAAAGTACAAAAATTGGCAGGGCATGGTGACCCATGCCTGTAATCCAGCACTTTGGGAGGCCAAGGCATGCGGATCAGCTGAGGTCAGGAGTTTGACACCAGCCTGGCAAACATGGCAAAAGCCCGTTTCTACTACAGATACAAAAAGTAGCTGAGTATGGTGGCAGGCACCTGTAATCCTAGCTACTCAGGGGGCTGAGGCAGGAGAATCACTGGAAACCAGGAGGTGGAGGTTGCAGTGACCTGATATCATGCCACTGCACTCCAGCCTGGGTGACAGCACAAGACTCTGTCTCAATAAATAAATAAATAAATGACAAGATCATACAAATTCTAGGCCTTACAGGTCACATGACCTCTGTCACACCTACCACACTCTGCTGTTGGATAGCAAAATCAATCTGCAAATGAAGGGGTGTGGTGACTGTGTTCAGACAAAACCTTACAAAATTAGGTGGCTAGTTCGGCAGTTGTGCTAACCCCTGAGGGTGAGGAAGAGACACCCAGGATAGGAAATCCCAGTCAGAGCCGACTGCAGTGGTCTCCCCCAAGAGGCGGTGGGGGTCTGAGCCAGAGGCAGCAGGGAGCCAGAGCTAGCAGGGAACAGCACAAGGATGCACAGGTCCAACAGAGAGATGCCACAAGATTTAGTAACCAGCTGTTGATAAAGCTGAAAAGGGACAGCAAAGTTTCTTTTGTGTCAGTGGAAAGTGGGGAGAGATTTTGTGTCTGAGGCAAACCCAGGCCAACGTTACTCGGCTTTCCAGGAGAGAAATAAAGATGTTACTGGTTTTTGTTTATTTGTTTGTTTGTTTTTGGACAGGGTCTCACTCTGTCACCCAGGCAGTGGTGGGATCTTGGCTCATTGTAACCTCTGCTCTCCAAGCTCAAGCAATCCTCCCACCTCAGCCTCCTGAGTAGTTGGGACCACAGGTGCACGCCACCATGTCCAGCTAATTTTTTTGTATTTCTGGTATAGACAGGGTCTTGCCACATTGCCCAGGCTGGTCTCAAACTCCTGAGTTCAAGAAATCTGCCTTGAGCTCCCAAAGAACTGGGATAACGGGTGTTATCCCAAAGAACTGGGATAACGGCCACCACATCTGTTGCTGTTTTGATCACAAAAATTCATTCTTTAAATCAAACACTCCATGAGACAGTGGAGTGGAGAACGTAGTGAAGCAGTTTATAGTAATGCCCAAGTTAAAATAAAATATATACACCACCTACAGGATTCCTCAGAATGTCCATAAAATTCCTACTACATTCAACCTACCTTTTCCACATGAATTCTACCACCCAAGAAAGGGGCACAAAAATCCTTTAGAAAATACCTTAAACAAACAAACAAATGTTGGGCATGCTGTCTCATTCCTGTAATCCTAGCACTTGGGGAGGCTGGCGCGGGTGGATCGATGAAGCCCAGGAGTTTGAGGCCAGCCTGGGCAACATGGGTTGTCTGGAACTGTCACCCTGCCTGGCACAGAGAAGGGCCTAGTGACATTTGTGGCATGAACTGAGAATTCTCCTGTTTACTTACAGGGTGTCTTCCGTTTGAGGAAAAGTAGCCACCATTCCCAGGTTTGATATAGGCTTCATGGACTGCCTTCTTCCCCTTCTCTGGCAGGTGGGCATTAACTACCAGCTCCCCACGGGGGTCCCTGGGGGAGACTTGGCCGAGGTACAGTGGGCTGTGTGCATGCTGAACAACACTACGGCCATCACAGAGGCCTGGGATGCCTGGACCATAAGTTTGATCTCATGTATGCCAAGCAGGCCTTTGTGCACCGGTATGTGTGAGAAGGTATGGGAGAAGGGGACTTCTCTGAGGCCCGTGAGGACCTGGAAGCTCTGGAGAAGGATTATTAAGAGGTGGGCATGGATTCCGTGGAAGCTGAGGCTGAAGAACGTGAAGAATACTGAGAGGAGGGTGTGATGGGCCCTCGCCTGCCATCCCCAGGATGGCTGCATTCAGGATGTTTGCAATTAAAGGTTCTGTATAAAACCAAGACCTCTGTGCGGTGCTGCTTCGCCCTACCTGCAGGAGCAAGTGGGATCCCAGACCCTGCATGGACAGTGGTGGGGTGCCGGCCTGCCATGCTGGTGTGTGGTGGGGTGCAGCAGGACGGTACATAATTAAGGAGCTGCCATGGAAGTAACTTGATATGGAGAAAACTGTTTCTTCAAAGCCAAGTGTTCAGTGTATAGATTTCCTAAATTCTAGGAAAGCAGAGTCAGGGTTTCAACTGAAATTGCAATTTTGGGGCCTTCTCTATTGATGGGCAATGCTGGCTAAAAAGAGGAGCCTAGAAGTGGAGTGTTTAAATCTGAGGTCTGTAGATGGGGCTTGTCCATGAAATCCCTAAAGCTGTGGGTCAAATGTGAAAGGTCAGAACATTTTAGAAGGAGGAAAAATGTTACTGTGTTCTGCACAGCATTTGTGACCCACGAAAGGTCATAACACACCCATCCTTCCACGGTAAGCTGGAAGACAACATTTGCCCTCTGTGCACACACACGGGCACTCTGCCCCTCAGCACTGTCAAATCAACGGTATTGGTAGGAAACCTCCCACGTTCACTTCAAGTGAAGCTTGCTGATGTCTTTATAAAAGACCTGGCAATCCAGATGCCTTTTCTCAGAACCCATATTAGGTCCAGGAAGTTGACCCATGGTGAAGGGACCTGGTTAGTTCGGCTGTGGCAAAACCAGGAATGGCACAAAAACCTCATTCTAAATCTGTGCCTTAATATTATCAAAAAACAGTAGAGAACGTCTGACCTGGACCCTCTGCATCTCAGAAAGATTTATTATCAACCAAAGGAAATAACACATAGCCTTTGCTGGGGTAAGTGATGTGACAAGGCTCTGCCCCATCCTAGGAGCTGCCCCATGTAGGGTTCTTCCCACACCTGCCCCCACTTGGGCAGCCTGGGAGCACTGGGCTGATACGGCATCCTCTGGCTGGATCCTTTATGGCTGCTGCATTCTGCCAGGGCCAGCCCTCCCCTGAGAGCAGTGCTGTCTTTTTCTCTCTCTGAGGAGACACAAAGCACAATGATTAGGAATGGGCGAGCCCCATAACTGCAGCACCTGCTGTACTCGTGTTCCTTGAGTAACAGTTGTGTCTACACATTTCCATCAAGGCTGCTTCATTTAGAGGCCCTGCATCAGACCCGAGTCCTGAGGCTCAGAACCACTAAAGACAGGTCATGCTCCAGAAGCCCCTGGCAGTGTGCAGGGGATCCTTTAGGATGCGTCCCAGGAATGATGGCATGCAAGGAGCACACTGCCAATGGAATGGTTTGAAAGGACACATGCCATGGGTCTATTTAGGGAAAGATAGGCATGGCTGGTCCATACCTCGCATGGACAGCAAACCTGGTCTGCCCTGACGGTGCCAGCAGTAGCAGGGGCTTGCCGACTCATCCTCCAGGTGTGTTCATGCTGGACCATACATCTGAGCTGCCCCAGATGGTGACAGGAAGTATTGCAGTCACCAAGTCCTGGAATTGGGATTCTGATTTTGATTTTGGAAGCTTTTACATTGTTTCCTACCTACCTGGGTGTTATGCCAATAGTGGTCAAGTCTCTTGCTCTTGGGTTTAACTGCCAATTCCATGACTGGGTTCCTGCCATAGTCTGAGTGCTTGAGACTTTCCTTATGACCACAAGAGTCTCATTTGGATGAAGGCCACTTGTTTGGAGTTTCCTTGATTTGTAATTTGTTTATTTTATTCTTTTTTGTGAAAAGAATGATCTGCAACCACACTTGGGCCAGCGCTTTGCTTTAATGGGATGGATTTCCCTGGGCTCAGGGTGATTCCCCTAGCATGGCTACTTTCAAGTTGGTTGCAGTTAAAGGTTCTGTATAAAACCAAGACCTCTCCCGGCACTTTGGGAGACCAAGGCATAAAAAACACATTAACCAGGCATGGTGGTGTGCACCTGTGGTCCCAGCTACTTGGGAGGCCTAAGTCTAGGAGGCTGAGGTTGCAGTGAGCTGTGATTGCATCATTGCACTCCAGCCTGTGCAACAGAATGAGACTCTGTCTCAAACAACAACAACAACAACAACAACAAAATGATAATAAGGGTTTACTGGGAATATGTATGGCAGATTTGTAATTATCACTAGCATTAATATCCACTGTTGATTGTCTCATTTTTTCAAATTAATTTTGAGACAGGGTTTTGTTCTCTCACCCCAGGATGGAGTGAGGAGGTGCGATCTCGACTCACACCACCCTCAACCTCCTGGTCTCAAGTGATCCTCCCGCCTCAGCCCCCCAAGTATCTGAGACTACAGGCAGGCATCACCACACCTGGCTAATTTTTGTATTTTTTGTGGAGACAGGGTTTTGCCATGTTGCCCAGGTTGGAAATTCCTTTTTTTTTTTTTTTTTTTTTTCAGAAACAAGGTCTCGATCTGTCACCCCAGACTTAGTGCAGTTGGCAGGATCCTACGTCACTGTGGCCTCAACTCCTGGGACCAGGCCATTCTCCCTGCTCAGCCTTCTAGGTAGCTAGGACTACAGGCAGATGCCATGATGCCCAGCAATTTTATGTTTTAATGTTTTTGTTGAGACAGGGTCTCACTGAACTTTGTTGTCCAGGCTCATCTCAAATGCCTGATCTCAAGAAATCCTGCCTCGGTCTCCCAAAATGCTGGGATTATAGGTGTGAGCCCCCATGCCCAGCCTCACTGTTGATTCTTGACCAAATCAGCTATTAATAGGGCAGCTGCCAAATGCTGGTTCTCTAACTTCATCCCTCCTTCATTAATTACTGGGTCAGTGGCCACTCTGTGGTAAGGAAGACTTCTCTCTTTGCTATTTATTTATTCAGGTATATCAGTGTGGATCGGGGGCTAGTGGGGAGGGGCATTGTGCTATTCAACAAGTTGTAATCTGTCCCTACTGTCATTGGTTTTGATGTCCAGATTGCCCCAATCTGGCTAGGCCAGTGGGAGCCTGTAACTTTGGCCTGTTCTGTCTCCCTCAGGACACCAGTCATTCCCTTTGCTTCCTACAGGCTCCAGCACACTAGCCTCCTTAAGTGACACATCTGTCACCAGATGTCTGTGAATGCAGACCCCACCTCCCATGAGATCTGGAGGTCAGAAATTCTGCTCCAGGTGAGAGCTGAGCTGGTCTGTTTCAAAAGAATCTGTTCAGCCAGCCGGGCGCAATGGCTTATGCCTGTAATCCCAGCACTTTAGGAGGCTGAGGTGGGCAGATCACCAGGTCAGGAGTTCGAGACCAGACTGGTCAACATGGTAAAACCCCGTCTCTACTAAAAATACAAAAATTAGCTGGGCATGGTGGTAGGTGCCTGTAGTCCCATCTGCTTGGGAGGCTGAGGCAGGAGAATTGCTTGAACCCAGGAGTCAGAGGCTGCAGTGAGCTGAGATTGTGCCCCTGCACTCCAGCCTGGGTGACAGAGCAAGATTCCATCTCAAAAAAAAAAAAAAAAAAAAAAAAAAAAGAAGAAAAGAAAAAGAAAAAGAAAAGAAGTAAAAAAAGAAAAAAAGAAAAAGGAAAGAAAAAAAGAAAAAAGAAAAAAAAAGCTGTTCAGCCACCTTCCACTATGTGGGGCAGAATCCCAGAGATCGCCCCTCAGCCAGGGGCTGATTCTAAATTGTTGGTATTTTCCTATGACATTCAGAAAACATGAAAATAAATCTGCCCACCCTTCTAACTTACAGGTCATTGATGATCTTTTTCATCCCAGAATCCCCTGTCCATGAGAGTAGTTTCTTCTTGCCCGTGGTGATGTAATTGTTAGTCTTTTTGTTTCCATCTCCCTTGTTGTTGGAGATGTTTCCTGTGATTACAATCATGTGGATATTAAGCCCTGCCCCAGTAACATTTTTATGACATTGAATGGTTAGGGATCTGTGCAGCATCCACAGGCCTTCCATCAATTCAAGGCATCCAAGTAGTAGGTGACAGAGTCCTTTGTCTGCCCAGAGGGACTCCAGCCTCTCAGGATGGTATGGGCTGGCTCACTTCCTGAGTGCTGGCCATCTCCCATGTCCTGGCTATGTCTTTGAGGCACACCTCAGAGAGATTCAGCAGGTGCTGCTTCTGACACTGGATCCTAGGGCTGACCTGGTAGCCACAGCCTCACTGTTGACAGCCTGGCATGTAGATAAGATAGGATTCTTTCTCCCACCTTGTACATAACTCTTAGTATGTGGGGTGCTGCACTTTTTGAAGCCTCCATGCCATTTCACAGCTTCCTCGAGGAGTGGAATGGTAAGAACCATGACCCCTGTTCAGAGGGGACCATGGTGCCCAAATGGCTCTCGGGTGTGTGGACTGTGGGCTGTGCTGGCCATGAAGTGGGCAGGAGACCACGACACAGGCTTACAGAGCAGAACTGGAAGGTTCTGCTGTTTTCTGTACCAAAGTATTAATGCCTTTTTTTTTCAAATTTTTTTTGAGATGGAATTTCTGTCACCCAGGCTGGAATGCAATGGTGAGATCTCAGCTCACTGCAACCTCCACCTACCAGGTTCAAGTGATTCTCCTGCCTCAGCCACCCGAGTAGCTGGGATTACAGGTGCCTGCCACCATGCCTGGCTAATTTTTGCATTTTTAGTAGATATGGTTTCACCATGTTGGTCCAGGCTGATCTCAAACTCCTGACCTCAGGCAATCCACCTGCCTCAGACTCCCAAAGTGCTGAGATTACAGGTGTGAGCCACCACACCTTGTCCTTTTTGTTTTTTTAAATCAAGAAAAAAATTAATTCTAAAATATACATAAAATGTACTGTCTTAACCATTTCCAAGTGTACAGTCAGTAAAGTACATTCATGTTGTTGTGCATCCCATCTCCAGAATGCTTTTCACCTTGAAAACTGAAACTGAATCGGCCAGGCCATGGGGGCCTCACATCTGTAATCCTAGCACTTTGGGAGGCCAAGAAGGGAAGGATTGCTCAAGGCCAGGAATTTGAGACCAGTCTGGCCAACATGGATCCCTATCTCTGTAGTGAAAAAAAAGAAACCAAACCATTAAACAATTTCCCACCCAGCCCCTGGCAACCAGTATTCTGCTATGTATTGGACTCCTTTATTTAGAATATTTATCTACAGCACACAGTACTTATTTGTGTGTGACTAGCATGTTTCACTTAGCATGATGGACTCAAGTTTAATCCATGTTACAGCATGTATGAGAATGTCCTTCCTTTTTACGGCGGAGTAGTGTTTCATTATGTGGATGTAACACATTGTGTTTATCCACTCATCTCTCAGTGGACACTTCAGTTATTTTTTCTTCGAGATAGGGTCTCATTCTGTTGCCCAGGCTGGAGTGCAGTGGTGCAATCTCAGCTCATTGTAGCCTCAAACTCCTGGGAATAAGCGATCTTCCCACATCAGACCCCGAAGTAGCTGGGACTATAGGTGTGTCCCACCACACCCAGCTAATTTTTGTATTTTGTAGAGACAGGTTTTCATTATGTTGGTCAGACCTGTCTTGAACTCCTGGCCTCCAGTGACCCACTTGCCTCCGTCTCTCAAAGTGCTGGATGACAGGCATGGCCACCACACCTGCTGGCTGCCTTACTTCATCAGTAGTATCTTTTGATGCTCAAGAGTGTTGATTTTGATGAAGTCTAGTCTATTTGTTCCCTTCATTGCCTGTGCTTTGGGCATATCTATAATTAATCATTGCATAATCCAGTGTTATGAAGCTTTCTCCCATGTTTTCTTCTGAGAGTTTATGGTTTTAGTTCTTATCCTTGAGTCACTTAGTTTTTGGTGAATGTGTGAAGGAAGGACCCAGCTTCATTGTTCTGCATGTGGCTATTCTGTGTTCCCAACTCTCTTGTTGGCAGTATTGTCCGTTCTCCACTGAACGGCCTTGGCACAATTGTTGAGAATAATTTGACTAGCTAATGCTTTTTGCGGTTTTGTTGAAATGTGGCTTCACCAGTATTCCTTGGAGATATGCCAAAAAATGCAGTCCCCTCCTGCCAAGGTATGTTTCCACAATTTTTCTTCCCATCTCCTGCTTCTGACTCTGCTCACCCTACTGCTTCTTATCCTGCCTCTGAGTGAAGTTTGCACAGGCCGGTGGCGAGAATAGAAACACACCACCCACCCCTCACTCAGAAGTCAAACAACAGGTGGCCAAAGTTCTCTAGTTCCTGGTTGAGGCGGGAGGGGGGCCGAGTGTTGCACTGTGATGTGTGGATACTTGAAGCCTGGAGGTCTGGCCTCTCCGGAAATCCCTCCCTGGCCGGCAAACAGATGAGGTTGTGGTGCTCTTGCTCTTGGGGTCAGGGAGCTGGGATGTCTCTGGGAGCCATGTTCTCTTCTGTCTCCTGACCAACAGTTCCTTTGTGTTCTCCCATGGTTGCCTTGGGGCAGACCCCTGCTCACTATGGTGACCTTGAGCATCCCTTGCCTGTCCACCCCACTCCCCCCACCTCCCCCAGAGCATGAGCAACAGCCCTTCTCATGGTGGGTGGGGGCTGGTGCCCTCTTGCATGAGGCCTGGCCTGCCTCCTCTCCCTCCGCCTCGCCTCTCCCTGCTCCCTCTCTGGGCTGCACACTCCTGGCAGATGCATGGAGGTGGTGGAGGCCCTGGGTCGCTCCTGCTGTTGCAGTCCCCAGAGCTAGCAACCCCCTGGACTAATCAGTGCAGATGCAGCTGTGGACTGTAGATCTCCAGTCTATCACCTACCATGGAGTGGCTTGACTCACGCACATCTGGGACCCTGCCTGAGGCGGCATCAGCCAGGTAGTCTGGTGCCCATGGTGTCTGCATCACTGTGCTTGGGAAACTTTGGCTTTGTCACTGACAACATTCTTGAGAGCTTCCTCCAGGATGAAGGCTCTGCTGATGAAGAGTTAAATTTCAGAGGAGCATGCTAACACTCTTCCTATGGTTCTGGGGAAGAGCTGTGGGTCTCCTGCCACAGTCTCTGCAGCCTGTTCCCTGGCCTCAGGCTTTGCTGTGTGGAGGCTGTCTCAGAGTACAGGGTCCCCCAAATCTTCACCCTCAGCATCACATGAGAGGAAAAGGGGGAAAGGCTGAGGATCCCATCTTGGGCCTCCTGAGTCGCAAAGCACCCTTCCTGCTTCCAGCACAGACTTGCTTCGTGTGCCTGGCCTGCACTTGAGGGCCAGTTTATTCCCAGGGTGTCCTCCTGTGGGCTCTGGGATGCTCTCAGTGCTCCAGCATGTGCTCATGGCTCGGCAGGGGCAGGAGCCGCTGCACTGCATTGTGTTCCTGTTGCTCCTTCTGCCTTCTGAGTGAGTGAAAATGCACCTACAATCAAGGGCCAGCCAGAAAGGCTCTTCTGGGCTGTCACCTGTGAAGATTCCGTGTCCTTGCGGGTCAGGGGGAAGAGCAGGTGGCTGTCCCTGTAGAGAGCAGGAGACGCCTTTCCATTCTCTACATTCACTTACTCTTGGCCAGACCTTGAGGTGGGTGAGTCCTGCTCAGAATGACTTGCAGTGGCAGGACCAAGTACGCAGAGATGCTCCACTCTTTGCCTCTTCCAGTTGAGGTAAAACACAAAACGTGAGAAAACTGGGTGGGTCAAAGCCAGAAAAAGGCAGCTGTGGAGGTCCGTGTCCTCCAAGGCCCCTTGCCACTTGTCTGGGCCTGTGCTGTACTTGCCATGTAGAAATTCCTGCCTGTCCGTCCTAGTACTTATTTTCAGATGCAAGAAGTGAGGCTCCGGGGGTACCTTCCTCACGCAGGTTGAGTCCAGAATGTGTGCTTGCTGCCCAACGGTCCTGTAGGCAGTAAGGATGGCCATGGTGCTGCAGGCCACTGTGTCCCGCAGGCGAGGGCAGAGACCACACTGGGTAACTGTGTCTGACTCTTCCTTGAGCCCCAGGTCTGACACAGGAAGGTTATGGAGAACAGCACCTCCCTGCCCCGCTTCTTCTCTCTGCCATCTTGGTGTCTAGCAGGTGTATTCTATTTCTCCTGACGTGGAGCACAGTAGGCATGCTGCTAGGGCAGGAGGCATGGTGCTCTCTGAGCAGGATGTGTGCCAGGCTAGCTCTGGCTGTGCTGAAGTCATGATTTGGCAGACCATGGTTCTGTGGGGTGTGGAGGTTGGAGGATCCTGGCTGGGGTCCAGCTCAGCCTCAGGTTCCTGCTGCCTCTCGGTGTGTATGACTGTGGCCATATCCTTGCGGGCTCCTGCTTTTGGAAGCCCATCGTATCTGGAGGGTGGGAGTTCCTAGTGCAGTAGGAGAGGCTGCTCCAGGAGTCAGAGCTGATCTGCACACCTCCTCAGCTGACCTCCAGACTGGGGGGGTGGAGGGCAAGAGCTGGTGGCCTGGGCCTGTGCTCATCTCTGTGCTATCCTTGGGGACCTGTCCTCCTCCTTAGTTTTTAAAGAACCACTCATGGTGGGAATATTGATTGGGTTTTACACACACAGCGATTCATCATGTCATACCAATTTGGTAAATTTCTCAAGACAACCCAGGGAAGTTCAGTCAATTGACCCACGTGTCTCTTCTGGGCAGTCTTCCTCCTGGAACACACTCCACTGGTTTCTTTTCTGAGCCTCAGGATCTGAGGTCTTCATGGCTGGCAGCATGTCCCAGCGTGAGCCCTGGGCTCTTGGACCACTGTGGTGTGCACGTGCCACAGTGTGGCCTCAGAGTCGCTGGGGAGAGTGGGTCCCATCTGGAAGGGTAGTAAGTCGGGCCCTTCCAATGAGATAGAGACGCATTTGGGCCCCAGTGACAGTGGCCACCCAGGTGACCTAGGTCTATTCACCCACGTCTCCAAGTCCAAGTAGAGTGCAGCCACAGCCTTGGCCTGCCTGTGAAGGGGGGGTGTGGGTGCTGCCCTGACCCGTGGCTGCTGGGACTGCGATTATTTGGATTGTGAATACGCTTTTGTTTTTCCTTCTCACTTATGGGCTTGTTCTCATTGCTTTCTCTCTCAGTTTCCCCTTCCCATGCATGGTCCCATCTCTCCCCTTCCCTACTCCATCCTCTTGTCCTCTGCTTTTCTGTATCTTCCAGCTTCTGTTCATTGTCTTAGCTGGAGATTCTGCACTACTGTCTCCAAATCCCTGCACAGCCCTACCCAACCCAGCCTCCAGGCTCTCCACACCTACGAAGTATTAGCTGCGCTCTTTCCTTCCTTTCCTCCTGCCCAGAATGCATGTCTATACCTCGCAAAGCAAGAGGCAGGCTGCAGGTGACTCAGAGGCTAGTTCCGGAAAGAATGAAGCCCCTGTGTTGTGAGGAGGCAACCTCCAGCTGAGCCTGGTCCCTGGCTTTGCAGACTAGCCTGACTTGAGTGGGAGTCTGGCTGTGAGGCAGGAAGCATGGCGCCCTGGCTGGCCACTGCAGGTGTCACAAGCTCTCTGGCGTTGGAGGCCCTGTGCTTGGCCTTGGTTTGAAGGGCTGGAGTCATCAGACCTCTGCAGTGGTCACGTTCACCCCCGCTCTGCAGGGTTTGGCACTTCGGAAGATACACAGACCTGGGACTTCTGGGTGGTGTAGTTTGTGCTTTTTTCAGAAGTATGTCACCCAGCCTGGAGGTGCTGTGACCCACAGCCTGTGTGTGAGGCAGTGGGGTGGGAAGAACCTGGGGCTTGACCCTATAGCCCACAGAGGATGTCAGTATTTGACAGCCCAGCTGGGGCATGCCAGCCTTCACCTGGGGAGCCTTGGTCATTCATATACACCTCCAGGGGCAAATGAGAGTACGTGGTGACCTCATAGAGATTGGGACTGCATAGGCAGAATGACAAGTGCATTAATGGATCTGAGATCAGTGAAGCGGAGTTCAGACCTGTAGGGGACTTCACGGATGGCAGAATTAACCAGTCTGTGAGAGCTGGAGATGAGCTGTGCTTGCAGCCCCGCGTTTGTCCCATTCACCTGCGAAGGAGCACACCAGTGAACAGGAATTTGAGCACAAGATGAGAAAACGTGTTGGCCCCCAAGTGCCAGTGGCCTGGGATGGTGGCCACAGCACATGGGGACACCATTATGCAGGAGCCACTGCAAAGGCAAGGACCTGAGGATTTGGGCCAGGGAGAGAGAAGTGTCTAGGAAGCTTGTGGCAAACCCCATGGCGGGAAGGGTGACCAGCAACGCCCAGGCGGGTTTGCTGAGGTTCTGTGAGGCTCAGCCCAGTGGGAAATGGTGGGGCTTTGGGGACACATCCTTAAGAACCAAGCAGGTGTGACTGTGGCCAGGGACGCCATGGGAAACATGGCCCAGGAGGGATGCCGAGCTGAGGGAGAAGTTTAGCTCTGCAAACCTGTAAGAAAATAGCCTGAGAGAGTTCCACGTGACTGCCAGGGGGAGAGGCAGGCTCAGGGGCAGACAATGAGCCCTCCAGACCCTTTGGAAGGACTAGGTGAGGTAAAGCAAGTGCACCAGCAAGGCAAGGCAAGTTTCTAGTTCCCATGTGGAGGCTGTCCCCTCCCCTGAGCTGCAGGGAGAAGGTCGAGATTCAGGATCCCAGTCCAGGATCAGAGGGAAGGCCAGGGCTGAAACTGGCAAAGGACCCCGGTCTAACTTCCTACCCAGCTGGTGCCCTTGTAGTCGGGCGGTATAGGTACAGCTATTATATTTCATGTTTTTCTCCTTTTTTATTATTCTTTTTCCTTTTTTGAGAGGAGGTCTCCCTCTGTCGCCTAGGCTGGAGTGCAGTGACACATCTTGGCTTATGGCAACCTCCACCTCCTGGGTTCAAGCAGTTCTCCCGCTTCAGCCTCTGAGTATCTGAGAGTACATGTGCATGCCACCACACCAGGCTAATTTTTATTTTTGTAGACACAGGATTTCAACCTTTTTTGGCCAGGCTGCTCTCAAACTCCTGACCTCAAGTATTCTGCCTGCCTCAGCCTCCCAAAGTGCTGGGATTACCGGCATGAACCACCGTGCCCACCTCTTCCTTCCAAAACAATGTAAATTTATTGCCCAAAGACTTGAAGATACAGATAACTAGAAGTAACAGTCTGGCACGGTGGCTCATGCCTGTAATTCCAGTGCTTTGGGAGGCTGAAGCAGGCAGATTGCTTGAGCTCAGGAGTTTGAAGCCAGTCTGGGCCAACAACGGCAAGACCTGTGTCTACAAAAAAAAAAAAAAAAAAAAAAAAACAAAAAAACAAAAATTATCCGGGTGTGGTGGTGTGTGCCTCTGTTCCCAGATACTCCAGAGGCTGAAGTGCAAGGATCCCTTGAGACCAGGAGGCAGAGGCTATGATGAGCCAAGATCACACCACCACACTCCAGCCTGGGTGACAGACCTTGTCTCAAAAAGGAAAATGCCTCCCACCCCATAGCTCCATCCTGACTCAGCCACTGATGCGTGGGGTGCCACCTGGACCTGTGGGGACATTTTCCTGACAGGGAGACTTGAGTGGATGGTGATGTGGGCAGTGTCCCCTGTGGGGTCTGCATCATTCCAGGATACACCCAGAGGCCGTGCCCTGCACCAGCCTCAGCAGCACAGATGTGTTGAGGCCCAAAGAGTTGGGGGACAAATGTGGAGAGGTGAACACGTCCACTGAGACTCAGTGTCCTGCCCTCAGTGCCCTGCCCTCAGTGCCCCCATTCCCCTGCTCTCATCCACTGGATGCTCCCACCTGCCCTTTACAATACTGAGCAACCACAAGTCCATGGCCAGCAAAAAGGCTTTCCTCTCAGGCTAGGTCTCCAGGACCCTACTTGTAGGTTGCAAATCAAAAGTTTGGCCTACATGCTTGACTGTGCTTCTCTGAGGGTTTTCCTGACCACAAATTCATCAGCAACAGAGTGATGCCCAGGGCTTCTACTGGACTGAGCCTTTGCCTGGCTGTGTCCAGGAAGAGTAGGAGGTGGAAAGAATTGGGGAGATAAGCGAAGCCACGGTGTTATTTTTAAATAGGGTCTTACTATGCCGCCCCGGCTGGAGTGCAGTGGCACGATCCTGGCTCACTGCAGTCGTGAACTCCTCAGTTCAAGTGATCCTCTCACCCTAGCCTCCTGAGTCACTATGACTACAGGTGTGCACCACCACACCCAGCTCACTTTTAACAATTTGTTGCAGAGACAAGGTATCCCTGTATTATCCAGGCTAATTTCAAACTGCAGGCCTTGGTGATCTTCCTGCCTTGGCCTCCCAAAGTGCTGGAATTAAACCTCTGAGGCACCGTGCCTGGGTTCCTTGTGCTTTCTGTACACATTTGGGAGGCCGGTGGGAGACCCTGGATCCAGAGATTGGGGATAATGCTGGCCTTCTCCTACCCTGAGGATCAAGCAGTGCACAAGGGCACAGCCTGGAAACCTGTGGCCTGTATCACCCACTGCGGGTGCACAGCGGTGTAGAAGCAGGGCTAGGAGATCCCCTGCAGATGTGTGTCTTAGTGAGCCCTCTGCAGGGTGGGCTGTGTGGGTGTTGGGCCAAGTACTTCCCTATCACAAGCTGGTTGTAGTTCAGACCAAGCAGTACAAGGCACGTCCACTGCGTGCCAGGCACAGTGGTACCCCAGAGGGTGGTCCCACTCTTGGCCCGGCTCATGCCCTCCGTGGAGAAGCAAAGCCACCAGCCTGGGGCGGGATGTGGTCAGACCTGGAGGCTGAATGCTGTGGGTCAGCAGCCCTTCCCAACCCTGACCCTTCCTCCTCCACCTAGCAGTGGTTCAGGCCCACTGAGGAGCACTGCTGGTGTGCCTGCTGCTGAAGCACCTGCGTGCTTTCGGAAACAGCCTGAAGCCAGAGCACACCTCACCCACTCCCATGCCAACAGGTCCCTGGAGGAGTTCAAATGGTGGGTGGCCCCTGTGGTTTCCCACCACTGCCATCTCCCCTGCCTTCCCCTCCTCAGCTATTGCCCACAAGGATCTCACCCCAGGGCATAGGGAACAGGGTAAGTCCCTTCCTGTGCACAGAGCACTTGAGGCCTCTGGAGAGCTAGGCAGGTGCCTTATCACCCTGACCAGCGGGCTCCCAGAGCCTCTCTCCCCGGACTGGCCAGAGGCCTCATCATGCTGCCATCTCTAGCTCCTCCCTACCCCTATCAGAAGAGCTGGTGTGGCTGACTCCAGGCCCACCAAAGTGGGCTGTTTGTGTAGGACTGAGATGAGGAGCACGCGGGAGCTGCACTGGCTCAGCTGCCTGTGTGCTGTGTCTCCTTGGGATGTTCACTGGCCTCTCTGAATCTTGGTTTCTTCCTCTGAGAAACAGGGGCTGAAGCCAACTCTGATCTCCTGGAGATCCCCAGTGCTCTCTCCTGTCAGAGCTGACCCTCGTTGATGGGAGCTCTGGGCCCATCTGTGAGCAAGGCCGCCTTACCGGGCAAGCAGCAGGTGACCCTATTTCCTGCAAGGCCCCGTCCCAAGGTTTGTCCAGCAGAAACTTGACCTTTTTGTGCAGCATTGCTTTGGCCACTGGCCCCTGGACACATTGTTCAGAACTGTGAGTGTTGCCCCGTTACACATCTGTGTTCTCTGTGTACCCCAATGAGAAGCGATCCCCTGTGGCAAATGAGAACAAGTATAGAGAAGGTGGAGGAGGAGGAGGTGAAGAGGGTGGAGAAGAGGGGGCTGTTGGAAGGCCACATGGTTCCGTTTTAATTTCCAAAGCAAACCCTCAGGTACAGGAAAGCCCTGCCCTGTCCCAGCTTTCTGGTGCCAGGCAGGTTCCTACCCTTACCTGTCCGGGGAGCACTGAGCCTTTTGGGCTGGGAAAAGCCCATCCATGGCCCTGGCTTCTAAACGGCCAGCAACAGAGCCAAACCTCACAGGGCTGTGCACATCTCTCCTGCACCCTCTGGGGGATGTAGGAAGAGCCAGCCCCACCCAGCTGCTAGCTGGGACACCAACTCCAAACCACTAGAGGATTTGGCCCCCAGCCACCGGACCCTCAGCTCACACCCGCTCCCACAGGTCCTGGAGATGTGGCCGACCTACCTGCAGCCATGGCAGCATGCTCCCTGACAAGCAGGTTCTGGGCAGTGACAGTCCCACTGACTCCCAGTGTGTGTTGGAAAAATAAGCCTCAGCCCCGCTCCTCACAGTCATGCCACTGGCTCCTAGGGATGGATGTTGCTCCTGTGGGTCAGGAAACGAAGCCAGCAGCCTATCCTGGGGTCAGCCTGGTCCTGGCCCCAGTGGCCTCCTGTGGTCTTCTCCCAGGCCTTCCCTAGTGGAGCACAGACCAGCCCTTCCTAGACTCAACCTTATCAGGCCCTAAAACTGCTTTCTCAGGGAAGCAGTGCACCGGTGACCCATCCTACCCTGTCCCTTCCCCCTTCTGGTCCAGATAAACGTTCAGCAACACCCAAACTATCCCTTGACCCTCACCGGCACAGAGCGCAGAGCAATGGCTGTCTTCCCCTCATCCCCTGGTTGATCCTCATGGCAGACCTCCAGGCTAACGTGGCACCTGGCGTGCCCACTGACCTCTTCCCTTCTTGCCCAAGCCCTTCCCCTTTGGATCCTTCCGGGGATCGTCCCTTGGCCCCCACATGCTCTGAGCCAGCCTCTGCCATGGCAGTCTCAGTCCTCTTGGAAAAGGGCCTCAACCTTGCTAACAATGCAGTGTCCTCAGAGGGCCTGGGTGTCACCTGCCTCTGGCCTGCCCTCCATGCCCACCCACAGCCCTCTGAGCTATCATCTATGACATCTTATCACCTTGGCCAGAAAGTCTGGAAGCACAGGGATGAGCAATGGTCTTAGGGGCATGGAGTGGTGCAACCCCTGCCTCCAGCGAGAGGGCTGATCCCAAATTGCCACTTCAGTCCCCAGGGCACCCTTTGTCCAGGAGAATCTGCTGATGTACACAAAGCCGTTCCTGGTCTTCCTGAATGCGAGCTGTGCAGAGATTTGGTCAGCCCCATACATGCACTCATGATGTTGTGAGTAGTCAAAGTCTTTGCCCAGCCCAACTTGGCTGAGATAATCCAGGTAAGTCCTCAGCCTGGGCCAGTCTGGCAGACCCTGACCCAGCCAGACCAGGCCAGGACCTTAGCTGGTGGGTGGCAGGTCTGCAGAAGGGAACCAAGTACTCAAAGTGGGCCCCAGCAAAGGGTGTTGTGGAGACTCCTGGGAAACATCTGCAAAGTGAAGTGTGAGACTGGCTGGATCCCTGCCTGCCCTGCAGCTACCAGGCACTGAGCGAGGGACTGCAGGTGTGCCCATAGAGGGCAGCTGCACAGTCCAAGCTGCAGCCCCACTTTCTCCCTGATGACTCATGGCAGCTGCCTCAGGTCATGGTGAGCCAAGTCACTGCTGTGTGTTCATCCTGACTGGATTGGACACTGGCTTCTGTCACTCCTCCTGGTATTTGCCACCTGCAAACACTGCTGGAAGCTCTGTGAGCCACCAACTACCCCACCCACCCTCCCAATGTCAGCCACCTACTGCATGGGAAACGCTATGAGCCAGGGCCTCAGGAGAACACCCGAGTCATGGCTCCCCAGACGCCTCGGGGGAAACCCAGAATTTTGCAAGCAGCAGCCGGGTACTCTGTGCCCCTGGAAGTGGGCACCAGGTTCGTCTCCTGCCTTCCAGGTGACTAGCTGTTCCTGGAGCTTGTCACCTCTCCACCACCAGCACTGACTCTTCACGGCCCCCATGTTCACCAGCAGTTTCCTGTCACTGTGGCTGCCAGAAATCACTGATGCGTCCTTCAAGGTGAAGAGCCACGTCTACAGCCTGGAGGGCCAGGACTGTCAGTACACTCTGATGTTTGTGCCAGAGGCCCACATCCTGTTGAGTGGTCACCAGTGACCATCCTCAGGAACCCTGGAGCCATGGGGCTGAACAGACCCCGGGGAGTGCTGTGTTCTGGTGGGAAAGGTCAAGGCTGGGCTTAGAGTTCAGGCTATGTCTCCTTACCCCCTTTCAGTAAAGTCTGATTTTTCCTAACAAAGGCAGTGTTGTTTGGAAAATTTAACATTCAGAAGATCATCCTTTAGTCTTTAAAAGTCCCCTGGCAGAAGCTGCTCCTCCTGGCACTCAGCAGTTTGGCTGTGCATTGGTCTTGGGGCCCCCAGCCGGCCTGCCTGGGTGGTAGCACAGGCCAATCTGTCAGTGACCTGCCTGCACCTCCCTCACAGGCCCTGCACCTTGCTCAGCGTATCATGCAGGCCAAGCACATGGACAACCCCATCTTGGACCAGTGTGGAGAGCGCCCTACAGCTGCTCCTTCCTGTCGTGACTGGGCTTTGGCCCCATGAACCCCGAAGGCTCTTATCCAGCCAACGACCTAGACAAGATAGGCCAGGATGGTGTCCAGCAGACAGAAGAGTACCTGGAGGCAGCCCTGGAGTACATGCAACAGCTATTTCTGGTATGAACTATGGGGACTGCCCCACCCACAGCCATCAGGGTCCCCTTCCTCAAAGGATTCGCTCCCCCTCAGCCTGTTGTCAGCCAAGTGCCAGTCCCAGGCCCCACTCAGAGGGAGCCAGTGTTGTGGGAGGCAGAGCCACACCCCATCGCCTTGTTGGCACTGTTACAGGCCTGTGGGGTGAAGATCGCTCCCCTCCCTTCACCTTGATGCTCAAGGCAGAGGCGCTTCTCCCTGGCAACTCAGTGAAGTGCAGCCCACACACTTCACACTCGCCTCGGGCACCACCCAGGATGAGAATGAAAAGCAGTAGCTCCTCGACTGCATCACAAGTGAGGATGGACTCATTCTCCCAGACCTGGGTCAGTACCAGCTGAGAGGTTCCTGTCCCAGAGGTGTATGGGCTGGGCCCTGACCTGTCCCCAGCTCCCTCCTCCCCCGTAGCAGAGACAGCTCCGCTCCTCTCAGTTGTGTGCGAGCTGTTTTCTCTGACCTGTCCCTGTAGCCTGGGTTTCGAAATCATCAATGTGCTGTCAAGGTTTGAAATTTTAGTACCAGGGGAACCCAGAGCTGCAGTCCATCTTAGGCTACGAGATTGCCAGCTTCGTCTGTATGCTCTTCTGGTGGTTATCTGCCGTCAACTGCAATGACTGGGCAGAACGAGCCTGGCTTCTTCAGAGGATTCTGGATGCTCCTGCCCAGGGTGCAGTCCCAGGGTGGCCTGTGGGGGTGGGGTGCTGTTGTCCTGAGGCGCATCAGTTTGCAGGCCAGATGTTGGGGGACTCTGCATTCCTGGGATGACTTCCTCAGCAAGTTTCTACCATCTCACCAGCCTGTGCTGGCCAGCAGGCACCTGGTAAGCCCCATGGGTAGAGATTGGCCGCCAGCCACTCCCATGACCCCAGGTTCAGCCTGCACCTCCTGGGTAGCTACTGGATGATGCTCTGGCTGCTGCTGGCCTTCTTTGAGGCCTGTTTTGAATTGGGCCCTCCCTGGCACTGCTCCTTGCCCTGGGCTATGTTCTCTATGCCTCAGACATGAGGCTGCTGAGTGGGGAAGCTGCAGCAGCCCTGATGGTATTGGCCACTGTGTTCAGAGCAGGCAGGGGGTACTTGAAACACAGCCAAGCCCTTGGGCTTGGGAGGTGATGGGAGCACACCCTCCAGTGACGCTGCAGCCGCATCTATGAAAGCCCACCACACTTCAGCAGTGTGAAGTTCTCACCTGCCAGCTGTGGAATGTCAACATCCAGCAGGCCCAAGAGGTGAGGCCCTGGGTGGTGGGGGTGGCTGTGCCGCCTGGCGCTGCTGCTGGCCCCACCATGCTGATGTCCCCATCTTTCAGCTGCAGTACCTCAAGTCTGAGTAATATTAGTACCGGGGGACCCAAAGCTGCAGCCCAAGGGAAAAGTGCCAGAGGCCCCGGGTGGCCCCCAAAGGAGACTGGATCTAGCTCTTCTAGGTGAATGCCCAGTCACCCCTTCCCCATCCCTGGGGCCTGTTTGAGGCCCGTTGCTGACTCTTCCTTCACCCAGGGACCAAAAAGCCATTCAGTTCCCCAAGGTCTCCACCAAGAGCCTTTCCAAGAAACGGTAAGTCCCATGGGTGTGGGAACAGCAGGGCAACCCTGCCACCTGGGCCCCAGGAAGGGAGTGGTGGAGGGGTAGCAGCACAGCAGCAGAGGCGGCCATGGCCTCACTGGGTCCCAGTGAGAGTCATGCAGGCCCTACTCCCAGCACGCTCCACTCCTGGGGACACTCAAGGTGACAGTCTGTCTACCCACCCCCAGCCTGCTTCTGAGCCCCATGCCTGTGGCAGCACGTGCCATTCTGCCCGCGCTGAAGCAGACCCTGAAGAACAACTTTGCCAAGTGGCAGAAGAGGCTGCAGGCTCTGCAGAACTGGCACCTGTACTGCTTGGTGCTTTGAGATGCCTGCATCTGTGCCCGCAGCTGGTCAGTGCCAGGCACACCTACCTGCAGCTGGAGACTGGCTCTCTATAGAATTTCCTGATAATTCCACTACTTTTAAACCCAGCTAAATTCCAAGACAGATGACACTCAAGATGAGAAAAGTACTTCATCTCCAAACTGACAAAACTGTTTACGTTCTAATATTTTGCTATTTGCTATTCACACAAAAGAATATGATGAAGTTAAGTATCACTCTACCTGTTGAAAACTGAAAATAAAGCTTGTTTCTTTCCAAGTCACGTGTGTGCCTTGTTCCTCACCGGCTATCAGGCATTTCTTCCCAGTCCCTGGCCCCTAGCCCAGCCCCTGCTGCTTCAGGGACCTTCCTGGGCAGCCAAGGACTCTTGCTCATCCTGGGACCTGGCAACTGCCCTGGAAGAGAGGCATTGGCAGAGCCGCACACACCTCCCTGGAGGCGGGAGAGCCTCCTGGTCCCCTAGGCTGGGCTGGAGTTGCCTTCCAAACACAAGATCACTCTGGGTCTCCTGCCCAGAATGTGCGCTCCTGGGGGCAAGACACTGTCCTCTTGCCCTGACATAGCAGCCGTGACAGGGGGTCCGGCCAGGCTCACCTTTCTCCTCAGAGGGCAATCTTTAGAGTGCTGTGGCTACAGCCACACCAACCCTCCCACCACAACACAGCTGTGTTCATGGTCTCAGAGTAGCCAGCTCAGTACCATCCTCACCCGGCAGCACAGTCCTCCCAGGCCCACAGTCCCACTTTCTTGGCATTAATCTCAGCCTCTTCCTGCTTCAGGGAGCAGGAACTTTGCCAGGAAGCTGGAGAATGAACCAGGACAGTATATGAGACAAGGATAACTGAGGTCTGGGCTGACCAGAGCCAGACTGGACAGTGCCAGCTCCAAGGCTGACAGCATTCAGACAACAGCAGGCCCAGGTTCATGGAGAAGTGTACACAGTGACAGCTACTGATGAACACAGAAACAATTGTAACAATCACAGATGGGATAGTGCGCAGAAAGGGGGGACCTCTCATCAGCAGAGGGCTGCAGTACCTCAAGTACCTCCGGTGCCCAGAGTGTCGGGCAGCACAGGGAGGCACTCACTGCCTGGCCCTGCCAGCCACCAGGCCAACTCTTGATGGGTGGTGCAGTGCAAGGTGTTTTGAGGACACGGGTCCTGAAGACCTTGCTCTTCATCCCTTTACAGCGGGGACATGGTCCCCATGTGAGCAGCACAGGTGTGCCTGCAGCAGGATCCCTGATGCCACTGACCCCCGGGTGCCCTGCAGTGCTCAACAGGAATGCCACGAGGGCTGAGGCCCAGCTGGTGGTGGGAAGCCAGCAGTGCCCACAAGCCAGCCCTTCCTCTGAGGGGCAGCCTTTGTGTTATGGACTTGGGCTTCCCCAGGGAAGTGCCCCACTTGCCTAAAGCAGCTCTGCCTGGACTCAGAACTGTGACGAGAAAATCACATGCATGTTTCAAGGGTTTCCTATGCCCTGTGTTGTCCTACAAAAATGAGTAGGAGTGTGTTGACCACACACAAGATGCTCTAACACCACCGAGTGCACCCTCACACAGTTGAGATGAACCTGGACCGTGGACAGGCTGAGTGGCCCAAGGATCTGGCTCCCTGGAGGAAGTTACATGGACAGCCTTCTCTAAGAACCTGGCCAATGCCTCCCAGACAGCCTGCTCCACTGCCTCTGTTCCAGTTCCATCCAAGCGTGGGATTTCATTAAGCAGGAACTAGGCAGCCCCAGTAGTGCCCTCTACCCAAGGAAATCACGCTGTCCTGACCTGGCCATCAAGCAGACAGACCTGTCATCCATCACCTTTACTGGTTCCATTAAAATACATATTAATAAGTTGGCTGATACACAGTTCACCAACTTAAAGCATGACATTCGTTGGTTTTTGGTACTACATTCAGAATTGTGCAGCACTATCAAAATCAATCTTAGAACATTTTCTCTTTTTTTTTTTTTTTCTTTTTTTTTGAGATGGAGTCTCATCTCGCTCTGTAGCCCAGGTTGGAATGCAGTGGCATGATCTCAGCTCACTGCAACTTTCACCTCCCAGGTTCAAGCGATTCTCCCGCCTCAGCCTCCCGAGTAGCTGGGACTACAGATGTGCACCACGGCTCCTAATTTTTGAATTTTTAGTGGAGGCAGGGTTTCACTACGTTGGCCAGGCTGGTCTCAAACTCCTGACCTCAAGGGATCCACCTGCCCAGGCCTCCCAAAGTGCCGGGATGACAGACGTGAGCCACTATGTACAGTCCCATTTTACAACATTTTCATCACGCCAAATGAAAACTCCATTTTCCCCACAGCATCTTTGGCCCTTGACAATCACTCATCAACTTTCTACCTGAAGTAGGCTAAATAACAGTACTTAGAAAGATCAGGTCCTATTCCTTGAAACCTGTAAATGTTACCTCATTTGGGAAAAGGGTCTTTGCAAGTGTGGTGAAGTTAAAGATCTTGAGACAGAGTGTTATACAGGTGGACCCTAAGTGCAATTGCCACATAAGAGGGAGGCAGAAATTCGCGCACACACAGGAGAAGGCGATGTGAAGATGGAATATAGAAAGAATCTACTCTGTGATGCTGGCCTTGAAAGACTGGAGTGATACAGCCACAAGGCAAGGAGTACCAGCAGTGACCAGAAGCTGAAAGATGTGAGAAACAGATTCCTCTACTATAGCCTCCCTGCTGCCACTGTGATTTTTGCCCATGGTACTGACTTTGAGAACTTCTGGTCTTCAGAATTGTGAGAGATTAAATTTCTGTTCTTTTAAGTCATCAAGTTTGTAGGAACTTGTTAGAGCACTCACAGGAAACATATGCATTTTTTTCCTACCAGGAGTGGGGTGCCTAAAAATGTGGCAGTGGCTTTAAAATTGGATAATAAAGCAGCGATGGTAGAATTGTGAGAAATCATGATAGAAAAGGCCTAGGTTGCCTTGAAGAGGCTGTTGGTAGACATGTGGATGTTAAAGACTCTGTCACCCATACTCTGCCCTAAAGGAATTGAGGAACTTAATAGAAAGCCTGTGTGTTATTTTCAAGAATACATACTGTCATAAACAGAATGTTGGTAAACACATGAACATTAAAGGTGATGATTCTAAGGGCACAGAGGAAACAAGGAACATGTTACAGGAAACTAGAGCAAAGATGTTCTTTGCTATAGAATAGCAAAAATTTAGTTGGATTGTGTCCTACAGCTGTGTGGAAGGCAGAATCATAAGCAATGAGCTTGCATATTTAGCTGAGCAGACTTGCAATCAAAGCACTCAAGACTCAGCTTTGTTTCTTTTTCCCACTTATAGGAAGTGCAAGAGGCAAGAGATAAATTGAGGTAATGTAAAGAATTTAAAAGTACAACGAAATAGATAAACTGAGGGAAGAACTCTTATGCCAAAAAGAACCTAGACTTGATAATTTGGGAAATTCTCAGGCTATTCACATTGGAAAAAACCAAAATGCTAAAACTAGGAGATCCAGTTAGGAAAGTGTGTTCTGTAGAGAATGCCAATGGTGTGACATGCCTTGCAAATTTTCCTAGTGCCAAAGATATTAAACATGGGACTCATGAATCCCCTCAATCACCTCACAGAAGTGAAGCAAAGAGACTAAATTATCTAGGAAAGATCGGTGGAGAAACCTCATCTAACGCCATGAATTCCATCATATACGCAGAAATTCTACAAGGATTTTAGAATGTTCTATGAGAAGAAACAGTGCCATCTTGGACTAGAAAGTTTACAGACTAGACAAAATCATAGAAAGTTTAGAGACTAGACAAAACCAAAGAACTCCCAAAATTTAGAGGCAGAAAATAGGCTGATAAAACTACTCAGCCTCAAACACGTGCTACTCTTTAAGGAAAGATGACCATGAGAGCAGAGTCATGGGGCTCAGAGGCCAAAGCCATGGACCCAGAGATAGGAGTCTCCAACTTTATGGTATCTTGTTATGGCAGCCATGGGAAACTGAAACAGTATTATAGAGAGTATCCACCTTTGGCTTTTTTTTTTTTTTTTTTTTGATGGAGTCTTGCTCTATTGCCCAGGCTGGAGTACAGTGGTGCAATCTCGGCTCACTGCAACCTTCGCCTTCTGAGTTCCAGTGGTTCTTTTGCCTCAACCTCCTGAGTAGATGGGACGACTGCTGTGCACCACTATGCCCGGCTGATTTTTGTATTTTTAGTAGAGATGGGGTTTCACCATATCGGCCAGTCTGGTCTCAAACTCCTGACCTCATCATCTGCCTGCCTTGGCCTCCCAAAGTGCTGGGATTACAGGTGTGAGCCACTGTGCCTGGCCTCTTTGGAAATTTTATAAAAACGCAACATGGTCTTTTGTGACTGCTTCATTTATGTAATGCTTTAAAGCTTCATCCATGTTGTAGCATGTGTCAGTCATACATTCCTTTGTGTGGCCATATGATATTCCATTATGTGGAAATTCGACACACTGTTCATCCATTCAACAGCTAACAGACATTTGGATTGTTTCCACTTTGTGCTATTACGAATGATGTTATAATGTACAACAGTCTGTGTATGTTTTTGTGTGGACATGGTTCCTTTCCTCTTGAGTATATACCTAAGAGTAGAAAACGTCTGGGTCATACAGTAACTCTACATTTAATTTCTTGAAGAATTGTCATACTGTCTTCCACAGCAGCTGTACCATTTCACATTCTCTCCAGCAATGTATGAGAATTCCAGTTTCTCTGCTAAGTGTGGTGGTTCACACATGTACTCCCAACACTTTGGTGAGGCTGAGATGGGTGGATCACCTGAGGTCAAGAGTTCAAGACCACCCTCGCAAACACGATGAGCCCCCATCCCGGTCTCTAGGAAAAATACGAAATTAGCTAGGTGGTGTGTGCCTGTAGTCCTAGCTACTCGGGAGGCTGAGGCAGGAGAATCACTTGAAGCTGGGAGGTGGAGGCTGCAGTAAGCCAACATTATGCCACTGCACTCCAGCCTGGGTGACAGAGAGAGGCTCCATCACAAGGACAAAGAGAATTCCAATTTCTCTACATCTTTGTCAATACTTATTATTGTCTACCTTTTTTTAAATCACAGCCATTACAATAGGTACGAAGTGGCATCTCATTGTGGTTATTTGCAATCCCCTAATGATGCTGAGCATCTTTTCATGTACTTCTTGGCCATTTTTATCTCCTCTTTTTTGGAGATACTTATTCAAATATGTTGCCCATTTTTCAGTTGCATTTTTTTTTTTTTGGTGTTGAGTTGGAGAAGTTCTTTACGTATTCTGGATATTAAACCCTTACCTGATATGTGAGTTGCCAATATATTCTTGTTTTCCTTATTTTGGCAATGTCTTATGATGTACAAATTTTTTTTTTTTTTTTTTGAGACGGGAGTCTTCCTCTGTCACCCAGGCTGGAGAACAGTGGCCGGATCTCAGCTCACTGCAAGCTCTGTCTCCCGGGTTTACGCCATTCTCCTGCCTCAGCCTCCCGAGTAGCTGGGACTACAGGCACCTGCCACCTCGCCTGGCTAGTTTTTGGTATTTTTTAGTAGAGACAGGGTTTCACCGTGTTAGCCAGGATGGTCTCGATCTTCTGACCTCATGATCCGCCTGCCTCAGCCTCCCAAAGTGCTGGGATTACAGGTTTGAGCCACCGCGCCCAGCCGATGTGCAAATTTTTAACTTTGATGAAGTCAAATTTATCTACATTTTTTGTTGCATGTGCTTTTTTGGCATCACATCTAAGAAACTGCTGTTGCCTAATCCAAGGTCATGAAGATGTATGCCTTTGCTGTCCTCTAACATATAGTTTTAGCTTGTAAATTTACATTTTTCACCCATTTTGAGTTAATTTTATGAAAAAAAAGTTGAAAATAATTAGCCAGGCATTGTGGTACACACCTATAGTCCCAGCTACTGAGGAGGCTGGGGTGGAAAGATCACTTGAATCCAGTAATTTGAGGGTGCAGTGAGCTATGATCACACCACTGTACTCCAGCCTGGGCAACAGAGCAACACCCTGACAAAATAAATAAATAAATAAATAAATAGCTGAAGGTAGGAAAATATCTCCATTCATCAGAGGCATGTGAGCATCTTTGTCCTCTCTTGCTCTCCTGGGGAACAGTTGGGCCTATCTTTTTGTCCCTTGATTCTAGCTGGTTGGTGGCTCAGCCCAGGCCTTCCTCTCTGATAAATCCCAAAGTGGCTGCCGTGTTCTGATGCCGTTTCAGCCTCCCTAGTCCCTGAGTTTCACCTTTGTTCTCTAATTAGGGTTCAATTCTGTACAAATAGTTTCCAAACTGCAAACCAGAAACACATACTACTTTTCCATAATACTATGTTAAGTGCAAAACAGGTATTTAATTTTAAATGGCCCAAGTAAGCAAATGTCCAGAAATACATCCAGTTCCCGTAAATATATCTCCACACTGCCCCTCTAGGTGCTGACACAGAGGTGCCAGGACCCCTGTCTTCTCATTCAATGGGTGCCAAATCTTCTTGAACCTTCCCTTCAGGAAGTTGGCTGGAACGTTTGGAGATGCCATTATCACTATCGCCTATCACCCCCAGGCATAGCTATTTTTGTATCCCTGAGTCTCCCTTAGACAGAGAGTAGTCCCACCCATAGAAATTAAGGTGTTAAGGAATTAAAGTGAGTGTTGGGTATCTTTTGCTTTCAAAGGTTCGGGAGTCAGTAAGAGATGTGACTAAGAGCGTGGGCTCTGTCATCAGCAAAGTGACATCCTGAGCAAAACAGTATCTTCATGCCTGAGTTTCCTTGCCTGTAAACTGGAACGAATGGTATTGCAACTGAGTAGAGATCAAATGAGTTCACACGCATGAGGCATGCAGAACAGGGCCTTGCAGGCAGACATCACTGTACAGTGCACAAATGGGGTCCGGCTGTGAGAACTGGAGCCAGGCAATGAGAGAATAAGGACGGCTTTAACTTGGGGTGCTAACACCCACGCTGAAGGCATGAGCTCACTCCAGACAATTTCGTTAATTCCTTTAGACAAGTACACACAAGGCTTTCTTTGCTTTGGGGTATACACTAGACAGCCTGGGGTGCCCATTAGCAGCCTGGTTTCTTTTGCGATGGGCACCGCTGGACTCCGAAGCCTGCCAGGATTGCAATGGAAGGTCATCCTCCTCCTCCATGATCCACAACCTCCCAGAGTTTCTTGGGATCTGGAAACACAGAGAAATTACTTCTTCCTATCCTCTTCCCTGCTCATGGGTTTCACGTTTTACATTCATTCACAGTTGTTACAACAGGGTCTCAGACAGCAGGGGCACGTAACAAGTGTGCCCCAGCTGCATCTGACCCAGAGCGTGTCCTACCACAGTCCACCTGCTGAGCTGACCCTCACAGCACTAGCTGGCATTCCCTCCATGTGGAGCTTGAGCAGTAAGTATAAAGATGGCCACCAGACAACAATATCCCAGTAAGATGTCTGTCTCTGTAAAAGTGATGTAGAACATTTCCAACACAGCTCTTATAAATACTTGTCTTCCAATTAGACAGAGCTTCTTCCTGGAGTTAGGAATTTAGAACCAGCTTGATAAAAGAAAATGGACTAAAATCATTAAGGCACAGTGTGTGGGCTGCAGTAATTTGGGGGCCAAGGCAGAGCAAGCTGTCATGGGGAGGGGTAGGAGTTCTGCTTGATGCCTCCTTTGGGAGAGAAAGCTTAATCCTCAGGTGGTGGGAAGGTCTCTGTGGTAGCTAGTCTCCATGATGTTCCCAAACTGATCAACGGTCTGCCTGTACCTATAGGCTGCTGCTCTTATCAAAAGGTGGAGGTGAGTTACCCTCCCCTGAATCTGCACTGGCCTTCGAACTTACTGTTTTCAAGTGTTGTTCTAGGAGCTGTGAGGACTGGCAGCTGCCACTTCTTCCTCCTCTTGGAAGCCAGCTGCCATGTTGTAGGGAAGTCCAGCTACGCTGCTAAAGATACCACGTGGAGGCTGTGTCAGGAAAGTTGACGTGCAGCCACCTGAGTGAAGGCTATTATGGCCCTCCCGCCTGGCTGGAAGGGAAAACAGCCACATGGGAAGTCACAAGTGAGACCGGGAGAACGGCCCTGCCATGTAATCCCAGCTGCCCCAACTTCTGACCCACAGATGCAGGAAAAATAGTAACTCACTGCTTTAAGCCCCTAAGTTGTGAGGTAGTTTGTTATGAAGTAATTAACAATGCTGGATAAGTCAGTCTGCCTTTCAAAAATCTGAGATAGTTTAATAAGTCCTTACAAAACTTCATTGAATTGTAAGAAAATACCAACTAACAAAAACAATTTAAAATGTTATTTTTTTTAAAAATAGAGACAAAAAAACCAGAGTCAGTGTTGGCCAGGCACAGTGGTTCAAGCCTGTAATCCCAGCACTTTGGGAGATCAAGGCAGGTGGATCAATTGAGATCGAGTTCTCTACTAAAAATACAAAAATTAGACTGGCATGGTGGCGGGCACCTGTAATCTCAGATACTTGGGAGGCTGAGGCAGGACAATCACTTGAACCCAGGAGGCGGAGGGTGCAGTGAGCTGAGGTCTGACCACTGCCCTCCAGCCTGGGCAACAGATCGAGACTCCATCTCAAAAAAAAAAAAAAAAAGGTCAAGAGTGAAGGTCTCACCGTGTTGCCCAGGTTGGTCTTGAACTCATAGGCTCAAGCAATCCACCAGTCTTGGTCTCCTAAAGTTCCGGGATTACAGGAGTCAACCACTGCGCCTGGCCAAAAATTGTTAAATTTTTAAATTAAAAAATCCCCCAAAATAGGCCAGGTACAGTGGCTCACACCTGTAATCCCAGCACTTGGGGAGGTTGAAGAGGGTGGGTTCTTTGAGGCCAGGTCAAAACCAGCCTGGCCAACATGGAAAAACCCCACCTTTACTAAAAATACAAAAATTAGCCAGGTGTGGTGCTACAGGCCTGTAATCCCACCCATTCGGGAGGCTGAGGCAGGATAATCGCTTCAACCTGGGAGACAGAGGTTATAGTAAACTGAGATCACACCACTGAACTCCAGCCTGAAAAACAGAGCAACTCTGTCTCAATTTAAAGAAAAATTCCCCCAGATAATTTCAAATTACATATCTAATAAGAGACTTACATCCAAATGCATAAAGAACTATTAACAACCCAACAATGAAAAGAGTAACAACCCAATTTAAAAATGGACAAAGGATCTGAACAGACATACTTTCAAGAAAATATACAAATGGCCAAAAAGCACATGAAAAGATGCTCAACATCATTAGTCGCTAGTCAAATACAAATCAAAGCAATGAGACACCGATTCAATGGCTACAGATAAACGGTAACAAATACTGGAGAGGATGAGGGGAAACTGGAACCTCATTTAAGCTGCTGGTGAGAATTTAGAATAGTGCAGTTGCTTTGGGAAACACATAGCAATTCCTCAAAAGGTTAAACACAGAGGTACCGTATGACCCGGCAACACTACCCCAGGTATATACCCGAGAGAAGTGAGAAAACAGCCCCCACAAACACTTACACATCAACTGTTATTCTGCTTATTCATAATAAGCAAAAAGTAGAGACAATCCATATATCCACCAACTAATGAATGGCTATAATAAATGTGATATACACATTCATACATGGAATCTTTGACAATAAAAAGGAATAAAGTACATACCAAACATGCTTCATGGACCTTGAACCTTGAAAATATTATGTTAAGTGAAATAAGCCAGCTGTAAAATAAAAACATGGACTGTACAATTGTATTTACATGGAAAATTCAGAATAGGAAAATCCATGCCAGTGAAAAGTGTAAGTGGTGGCTGAGAGTTGAAGGAAAGGGGAGTGTGTGACTGCTAACAGTTACAAAGTTCCTTTAAAAAATGCAGACTGGGCCAGACGCAGTGGTTCTCATCTGTAATCCCAGCACTTTGGGAGGCCGAGGCAGTCAGATCACCTGAGGTCAGGAGTTTGAAACCAGTCTGCCCAACATGGTGAAACCCCATCTCTACTAAAAATACAAAAATTAGCCGGGCATGGTGGCATGTGCCTGTAATCTCAGCTAACCAGGAGGCTGAGGCAGAAGAAATGCTTGAACTTTGGAGGCAGAGGCTGCAATGAGCCAAGATGGCGCCACTGCACTCCAGCCTGGGTGATAGAGCAAAACTTAGTCTCAAAAAAAAAAAAAAAAAAATGCTGACTGGTCATGGTGGCTCACACTTGTAATCTCAGTACTTTGGGAGGCAGGAGGATAGATAAAACCTGGCAACATAGTGGGACTCTGTATCTACAAAAAAAAAAAAAAAATTAGCCCGGTGTGGGGGTACATGTTGGTAGACCCAGGCCTGGGATCATGCCACTGCACTCCAGCCTGGGTTACAGGGACACTGTCACCAAAAAAAAAAAAAAAAAAAAAAAAAAGTTGTAAACTTAGGCTGTGTGGCTCACACCTGTGACCCCAGCACTTTGGGATGCCTAGGCAAAAGGTCTGCCATGAGGCCAGCAGTTTGAGAACAGCCTGGGCAACACAGTGAAGCTGCACTTCTATTTATTTATTTATTAATGAATATTCCAAAATTAGATTTTGATGACAGATGCAGAACTCTGTGAATATCCTAAAGACCACAGACACGTAAACCTTGAAGTGTGAATTACATAATGCTCTTAAAGAAAAAGCTTATCACATGCATGCATAGACAGAGCCCACTCCACCCACCTCAGCCCCTGTGCTCTTGCAGCTCTATCTTGCACACACACGGGCACACAACTGCTTGTATGTTTCATTCATTTCTGGTAAAACGGTTCTGTTCCAGGGAGCACACACAGATGAAGGGAAGTGGTCACATCAGGCCCTCAGTGTGGTGCTGGCCCAGGGAGAGAGCCTATGTGGTAGAAACCCTTATCCTCTACTCCACCCGGGATGAATTCTTCTAGATAACTTAGCAAAAAGGGACAAGGATGCTTCTGGCTCATGCCTCAGGGCACTGTGGGGCTTCGGTAAGGACCCCTCGGAGGGGCTGAGAACAAACGAGATTCTTGCTCACGACACTGATCCCTTCCACAGGAGCAACTGGGGGTCTAAGTGAGCTCTCTGTAGGATTCACAGGGGCTCACCACAGATGGAAGGTGCTGGCTGTGAGGTCTGGGGCCAGAGGCTGGGCCTGCATCCCAAGTGTCCTCCCTGTACCATGGACACACAGGAGCACCCAGAGTGCTGCAGGCAAAGCCAGCTGTGCCTGTGATCAATGAGCAACCACCCCACTCCGACTCCTGGTGATCAACCAATGTGCAACGCCCCCACCCCGACTTCCTGTGATCAATCAATGAGCAACCACCCCACCCACACTCCCTAGGACCCCCCAGAGAAAGATTCCAGAGTCTGTGACACTCTCCTTTCCAAGCCTCTCTGGCAGAGGGGCTCCACCCGCTAAGGTCTTACTTGGGGCTTGGCCTTCAGGAACATGGCTCTCCATATCGTTGCTGGATTTACTGTGCTCCACGCTAGCTTTCCTCATGGCATTCTCGCTGAAACACAAACAGAGAAGAGAGGTGTGGTTACACCAGCGAGTCCAATGCTGCGGGGCCCTGGCCAACAGGTCCTGCAGAGCAGCTGCTCCTGGTAACAAGGTGCTGTCCTCAGCACACCAGTCTGGCTGAGGTCCAAAAGAGGCATGAAGAAAGGGGCACTCAACAAAGAGCAATGACAGGCCGCTGAGCCAGGGAGAGTGACCAGGATGACGAAACAGAAGGGACTGGAAAAGTGGTCACCATGGAGCAAAGAGGGAACCATGGCACGAAGGGGTGGGGGACTAGTCCCTACATGATGAAGGAGGTATGCATTAGACTACGGCGGCAGCTGGTCTCTAGTTCCTGTTCTCTTGAGTGGCCTGGATCCCCACCAACTCTGCCAGCATGGTAGGACCCAGATTTCTCCTCTGTAAAATAAAGGGGCCACGAGAAGTCATCATTCAGTCCCTCCCAAAGCAAGGGTTTGACCCTGTGTGGGACAACGCAGGTTCTATATGTTGGATCAGAGAGAAGCCCCAACTTCAACACCTTCTAGCTGGGAACAAGAGGAGAAAGAAGACAGAAACATGAAACGTTATCTTTAATAACATTTACCAACAATTCTGTACTGAGAGATAGAATCCTATGAAAGGTTTTTCATCACACTTCTGCTCCGCAGAGACAAAGAGCCACGTGCGTCAGTTAAGCTGGAGCCAGCTTGAATGCAGCCCACATTGCCCCTGACATTCACAGGGCAAGACGGGAACAGGAGTGCATCTGTTAGGAAGGCCTGGCCTGTGGCTCCCAGGGACTGGCTGCCCTGGTCTGCTCATGGCCTGCCTTCTTCCCAGGAGGAGAGGTCTCTTCCCTGCCTGGTCTCCGTGCAACAGCTTTGAGGTGGTGGGATGACCAGGTTGAAGAAATGTACTTGGTGAGCTGAAGGCAAGGCGGCACCAGACACCAGTGGATTTGCTGGTGGACAAGCGCTGTCCTCTCCTGGGTAACATCACAGATGACATGCACACTGTGGGCACCAACTGTCAGCAACACTGGGCTTACTGATAAAGAAACAAGCGAGTGTGCCAGGGCTCGGGGGCCTTGTCTCGGAGTGAACTGAATAGGCCCAGTCCAGCTGGTGCTAGAAATAATTCTGATCACTCCAAACAGTAATCAACCAACCCCAGGAAACAGAAGGACTGTGCACACGGGGCTGCAGCAACACAACTGTGATTCCTCAAGACATCACAGAAAGGAGACTCAATGCTGAGACGCGCACACATCTGTCTTCATGTGAAAAGAAAAACAAAGCGACACTGTCCTACCCCTGCTCAATTTAAAAAGCATGCTTGCAGCTCCCACCTCCCTGGGTGCTTTCTGAAGCCTCAACTGAGGCGACGAGGCAGCAAGAGGTTCCTGCTCACCAGGCATCCATGGGTGAAACAGAAAAATAAGGGGAAAGGTCACTAGGGCCACAAGAGATGAGAGTTATTAGTTCAGGAGGATGAGAACCAGCTCACACACAGTGCAGGGTCAGAGTCCTGGTGAAGCCAGGCAGGGTAGGCAGGGAGGACCCTGTGCACATGGTCTGGGGCTGGCAAGGGGCAGGCTCTCCAAACCCAGAGGCTGAGAAGGGAGCTGCTAGGCCCCAGGAGTCACTGAGCATTTCTGATAGAAGTGGCTGCACAGGCCTCTTTTCTGAAGGATGCCTCACCTGTGCCCCTCCCACCTCAAGAGCATACCTGTCTTTCTTCCCACCTTCCTTTTCTCTTTTGTTTTTTGAGACAAGGTCTCACTCTGTCACAGGTACAGCACAATGGCACAAACAGCTCACTGCAGTTGTGAACTCCTGGGCTCAAGTATCCTTCCACCTCAGCCTCCCAAATAGTTGGGACTACAGGCATGCACTACCACGCCTGGCTAAGTTTTTTGGTTTATACTTTTTATTATTTATTATTATTATTTTGGTAAAGACAGGGTCTTGTTTTATTTTCCAGCCTGGTCTTGAACTCCTGGCCTTCAGTGATCCTCCCAACTTGGCCTCCCAAACCACTGGGACCAATAGCAAGACTCAGGAGAGAGCAGCAGAAACAGCAGCAAAGCGGGACAATATAAAGGTTGGCTGTGTGAGGAGTGGGGAGGCCGTGGGGCACATGTGGCCAGGAGTCAGAGAGGGAGAGGGGTGCACAGGAGTCTGAGGGTGACATCCAGTTACACAGATTGGCTCTATGACCTACAGCAACAATCACGGAAGGCAAAGCCAGGCCTGATACAAAAGCAGTCTTTTCAAGCTGCTACTGGCTATTTTTGAGTGTGTCCGCACACTAGCAGTCCCCAGTCTTGGTGCAGCAGAGACGCCTGGCACAGTCACAGAGACAAGATCCAGAAACACGGCTTAGTGCAATAGCTTTGGGGTGGTGGAATGACCAGGTTGAAGAAACATGTTTGGTGAGCTGAAGACAAGCTGGCATCAGACACCAGGGGATGTGCTGGTGGATGAGCCCTGTCCGGTCCTGGGTAACGTCATAGATGACGTGGACACTGGGCACTTACTGTCAGCAAGTGAAAGCCTGAGGAGCATGGAACAAACTGGAGGCCGGAAACAGGCATGTCTTGACAGGCCAACACCAGGAAAACCCAGCTTATGTCAACGTCCAGTCCTGGCTGAGCTTCAGCGGGTTGGAGTGGGGCTGAGAAGCAATAGGTGATCGTCCTGCAAGGCTGCGGCTCTAAACAGCAGCACCGTGCCATGTCACTCGCATGTCCTCTATGCAGCATTCACCCAAGGAGGCCCTGCAGGTTTGGTGGCTGGTAAACAGACACCCTGCACCATTTTCAATTCTGTGAATAATATTTTTGAAAATGTCTTTGCTCTTGTTTCTACTTTGAAGATCGTGTGCCACAAAACAGACACAGTGAAAAAAAAGCACCCAGATACCCTGCAGTGAAACCCCCACACTTCCCCGTGGATGCTGCCCTCTCCTCTTCAGCTAGCCCAGCGCTTTCCAGAGGCATCCCTTGCCTGGACACTGACTCCACCAGGGCACTCATTTCACATTCCTGCTGAGATCCACTCCCCCACCTCCTTCCTTCCTCAGACCTAACATGCCTGCTGCAGGGGCCCACTTTCAGAACAGCACCAACTGCTCCCAAAGCCCCCTTCTGATCTCAATGAGCTGGGCTCTGCTGCCAACCCCAGAATGCCTTCCTGAACAGTCAGACCCGACTGGCCACTCCTCAGCCTCGGTTTTGTGAAGACAAATTCCCTTCGATTCACTGTCATGAAATGAAGGAAAACGATTGTACGAGGAGACAGCTCCAAACACGGAGCAAGGAGTATAGCTTCAGACAAAGAACAGAGAACCAACCTGTCATGGTGAGCTTTGCCTCCACCCAAGCAAGCTTGGAAAACGAAGGTCTGCCCAGCCAGGGGCGGGCAGCGAGCAGACTGGTGTCAAGCTCAATGGCTGTCCTGCCATAGTCCCGTCCAACATAAGCAACAGGCTCGCAAACAGTAGGAGCCTATAAGGCAGCCACCAAGGAACCCCAGGATGCCTGGATAGTGCTCACACTAGCTGAGGAAGGGGGCTGGGGGGTCACTCCCTGCTTGCAACCAACCAGACCTCTGGACACAAGGACTGTCACCTGCTCAGAGCACACAACCACTTGCCGTGACCTGGGCTCCAGTGCTCTGCCTAGGGCCATGCTCTAGCTGGCTGCCATGGGCATGTCTGTGCACCCAATCAGGGTTCAACTCGTATCTGGTTTAAAGCGAAGCCTCTCCAGGGACCTTACTGTCCAGAACTGTCCCCAGAACATGGTATGTCTCAAAGGCATTGCCTGACCCTTTCTGAGCAGCCTGCAGGGACACACTAAGAAAAGCTGTTGGTATTTTCATCGCCCAGCACCAAGTGCCTATGCCAGAAATCTGCGAACCCCCTTTACTTTCTAACTGCCACCTCCAATTCCCCAAGTTCACATCTCTGCCACAACTCCCACTGAATCTGTGGCAATTCCTCCCCCTGGGCCTGTCTCCAGTTCCCCTTCCTACCCCCACACCCTTCCCAGCACCCCAAGTCACAGGACTGCCAGTGAGCGTGGGAAGCAAACTGGGCCATATCCCTGCCTGCCTCGAGGTCCTTGATCCTCACCTCTCACCAGGAGGGCAGGCAGCCTGTCCTGGACCCCACCAAGGCTGCTCCTATGCCTGCCTGCACACTGCCCCCAGGACCCTGGGGATGGTGACCTGCTGCCTCGCACACTGCCTGACCATCCCATCAGGACTGCATAGAAACCCTGTAGCCACCTCACCCATGTCTGTGGCACCTCCTGGAGAGATCACTGGTTCTTGTGTACCAGTCCCACTATACTCTGAACACCCTGTGAGTAGAGACAATGGCTGTTCACCTTTGTGGGCAGCAGACAGGCATCACTGCCAGACAAAACTACTGGCTCTCTTTAGCACAAGGAGTGGAACCGCCATGCATTTTGATGAGACATGATGTGCAGAATGAAAAATCAGCATGGCAGCCATAGGAGCAAACCAGGCCTAAAACAGGCATCTCCTGGCAGTGAAGACCAGGGTGCCCAGGGAAGGTGTGTGCTGGGGCAGGCAGCTGGGCCTGGCAGGAAGCAGAGAAGGGAAGAAGGGCCTGGGCTTAAATTCCAAAGTGGCCACTCACCAACTCTGGGTCCTGGGAGAGGCACTCCCTCCCCCAAAGCATGGCCCCTTCATAAAGGAGGACTCTGAGGGGCTGTGGCCAGGATGAAGGTTCACAGAGAGGACCAGGCAGTGAGGACAGAGCCAGCGTTGGCTGGGTCTACAGGGCTACTGTCCAGCAGGGGCTTGTGGTTCCTCACCTCCTTCCTGTACCCAAATTGGGAAACTCTATCAACAGAAGTCCACTCTCAGTCTTTACAATCTGAATGAGACTAGGATAAACCAAAAACCTGGCAAACTGAGTACCCTAGGGAAGGAACACAGGGCATCAAATGCAAAGCCTGCTAAGGTCAGCGAGGCCCAAGGCAAGCTGCCCCGTTTGCCCTCACCCAACTGGCAGTGCCTCCCCGTCCTCCCTTTGCACACAGGGTGGGGACAGTGCTGACCTCACGCAGGGCTCTGAGGTTAATTATCACTTAATATTATAAGGCACTGGACACACAGGAAGTGCGAGGGATGCATTAAAGAAATAAGTCAGGTAACAGCCTGCTGAACTGTGCAGTAGGACAGCATCCCAAAACACCTCTGCCACGCATTGAGGTTACTGTCACCCCCTCCACAGCAGATGATGGAGTGGTGAGCACCAGCAGCTTCCTGAGGCAGAGCCACCCTTCCACTGGAGCTCTGAGTCCCCTGCAGTGTACGGAGGCCAGCTCTACAGCCCGCAGGAAGGACGTTCACACAAACGTGGAGGAGGCCTGAGCTGGCCTCCCCGCTCCCACTCCTGCTCCATGCCCTGACTCTTCCTTCCACAAACACCCTGGTTCCCATTGAGGACCCTCTCTCCTCTCAATGAGGCCTCTCCCCGGCCCCACCCTCTTCACCACTGTACCCCCGCCACACTGCCAGGCCCCTTCCCTGGTCTAACTGCTTTCCCTTTGCTGAATGAAGGCATGAATTCCCAGGACAGCCAACTCCTCCGTCCTCCTGTGGTGTCCTAAAGAAGGGGAGCTGCTTTCCTCCCTGGGTCACAGACTCACCCTCCTGACCTCAGGGGGACAAGATGATACCTCCCAGCTATTTGTGGGACAGATTTATGTTCTGCTCAAAGGAAACTTCTGTGGGTTTCTTCTAATTTTGAGAGGCACAACACCCACTAATCAAGTGAACTCTCATGGGGCAGAAGGAATTTTTGGCAGCTCCACTTTGCCCCACCCAAGAAGCCTCCTGGTAAATTGCTGCCTGTGTGTGCAGACAGTCTGTTTGCCCACCTGGGACAGGAGTCCACAGCTTGTAAGTGGGGCCCTTTACCCTGTGTGTTCACAAACCTAAATCATAGAGGACCAGAAGACAACAGAAGAAGAGTTACACAGTCTCAGGATGAAAAATATTTCCTAAGCATGTCACCAGAAACAGACACCATAAAAGAAAGATTTTCCCATACTGAAGATATGGGTGGGGCGCAGTGGCTCACACCTATAATCCCAGCCCTCTGGGAGGCCAAGGCAGGTGGATCTCGAAGTCAGGAGTTCGAGACCAGCCTGGGCAACATGGCAAGACCCCGTCTCTACTAAAAATACAAAAATTAGCCGTGCATGGAGTCTCGCTCTGTCGCCCAGGCTGGAGTGCAGCGGTGCGATCTTGACTCACTGCAACCTCCACCTCCTGGGTTCAAGCGATTCTCCTTCTTCAGCCTCTTGAGAATCTGGGATTACAGGCATGTGCCACCACACCGGGCTAATTTTTTTATTTTTAGTAGAGACGGAGTTTCACCATGTTTGCCAGGCTGGTCCCGAACACGTGACCTCAGTTGATTCACCCGCCTCGGCCTCCCAAAGTAATAGGATTACAGGCATGAGCCACTGCGCCCAGCCTGGATTCTTTATGGAAATTGATAAGCTGTTTCTAAAATTCATACGGAATTCAAAGAACCAACAATAGACAAAACAATCTTGAAGAAGAACAAGTTTGAGAACTTACATTTTCTGATTTCAAAGCTCGCTACAATACAAAGCTATACTAATCAAGACAGCATTTACTGGCAAGATGATAGACATATAGATCCATAAAATAGAACTCAGAGTCCATACATTTATGGCCCATTGATGCTAAGACAAGGGTCAAAACATTTTAATGGGAAGGAGTAGCCTTTTCAACAAATGGTGTGGGTGCATTTGTGTCCTCACACACACACAAATGAAGTTGTATACTTAAACCACAACATATACAAGAGATAAAATTGATTTTAAAAACCCAAATGTAAGAATTTAAAACTGTAAAATTCTCAGAGGAATAAATCTTTGTAACCTTGATTTAGGCAGTGATTTCTTAAGCTCTACCAAAGCATAAGCAGTAGGAAAAAAAAAGGGGTGAAGTTTCATTTCATCAAAATTAAAACCTTTTGTAAATCAAAAGACACTAACAAAAAATTGACAATCCATAAAATTGGAAACAAAAATTGCAAATTACTTATTTGATAAAGGATTTGTATCTAGAATATAAAAACTATTACAACTGAATAATAAAATCACAAACTCATTTAAAAATATGCAAAGGGCCAGGCGTGGTGGCTTACACCTGTAATCCCAGCACTGTGGCAGGCCAACCCAGATAAGACTGTTTGAGCCCAGGATTTCCAGACCAGCCTGGGCAACATGGTGAAACCCTTTCTACAAAAAAATGAGCCAGGAATGGTGGCGTGTGCTTTTAGTCCCAGCTATTCAGGAGGCTTAGGTGGGAGAATCAATTGAGTTCTGGAGTTCGTGGCTGCAGTAAGCTGTGATTGTGCTACTGCCCTCCAGCCTGAGCTACAGAACGACCATCTCAATATATATATATATATATATATATATATATATATATATATATAGACATATATATATATATATATATATAGACATATATATATCGACATACATACATAGTGTATTTAGATACACACTAAAGAAATTTATAAAATCTTAAGAATGAGCAAAGAATCTGAATAGGCATTTCTCCAAAGAAAATACATAAATGATCAGTAAGTACAAGAAAAGATGCTAAAAATCAACAGCTACCATGGAAATGCAAATCAATACCACAATGAAATACCACTTCACATCTCCGGGATGGCCAGAACCAAACCAAACCAAAACAAAACAAAACAGATCAGATAGCAAGTGTTAGGAAAGAGGTGGAGAGAATGGAACCATCACATACTGCTGATGGGAATGTGAAATGGTGCTGTTACTTTGGAAAAGTATGGAAGTTCTTCCAGTGGTTAAACAGAGTTATCATATGATCTAGCATTCCCACTCTTAAGTACATACACCCAAGAGAAATGAAAACGTATGTCCACACAAAACCTTTTACAAAAATACTTACTCATAATCACCAAAAAGTGAAAATAACCAAAATTTCTATCAACTGATAAATGAATAAAATGTCATATCTATACAAAGGAATAGTATTTACAAGTAAAAGTACTGATACATGCTATAAGACAGCTGAACACTGAAAACATTATGCTAAGTGAAAGAAGCCAGGCTGGGCACTGTGGCTCATGCCTGTAATCCCAGCAGTATGGGAGGCCGAGGCAGGTGGATCACTTAATGTCAGGTGTTTGAGACCAGCCTGGCCAACATGGTTAAGCCTCATCTCTACTAAAAATACAAAAATTAGCTGGGTGTAGTGGCAGGTGCCTGTAATCCCAGCTACTCAGGAGGCCGAGGCAAGAGAATCGCTTGAACCCAGGAGGCGGAGGTTGCAATGAGCTGAGATTGCACCACTGCACTCCAGCGCGGGCGACAGAGCGAGACTCCCTCTCAAAATAAATAAATACAAAAAAAATTAAAAAAAGAAAAAAGAAAAAAAGAAAAGAAAAGAAAAGAAAGAGACAGGGCTGAGAGTGAAGTACTGAAAGGATACACACAAACATACACCCTCCTCCCCCTGCCTGCATATTGGTATCATTCCATTAAATCAGCAGTCTTTGACTAAGGTTGTAACTCTAATTGTAATATTATCTAGCCTAAATTTTCTATCTTTTCTAGAAGGATTTTCTGAGAGCTTCCACGTCTATGAAGCTTTTCCTTACACGGCACCACCTCTACCCAGGCAGCACTGAACTGATCACTCCCCCATCTTTCTCACAACTGAAGCTTTTCACATTTTGCCACATTGTATTACAGTGATTTGTTTACAAGTCTGTCTCTGCTACAAGCCCAAGCTCTCTCAGAGGACAGAAACTTAAATTAACTGGAATCCCAGACCCTAGCAAAATGCCCAAAATTTAGTTGTTACTTAAAAAAAAAACTACTAAACACGTCTTACAGTTCAGACACATTAAATGTACAGCAGTTCCTATTTCTGCCATCACAGTATTATTACACAAAATCTAAACATTCTTTAAATACCCTTACCTGTAGCAAAACGGAAACAGCATAACTCAAGAAGGAAGGATGAATGACTACATTTAAACTTTTTATATTCAGCCACTCCAGTTTTTTTCTAGGATTTTAGGGTCAATACATATTCCTTTCCTAAAGGGTTTGGATGTCCACAGGCAACCAACCATGGATATTAAATAGTGATTAAATTCTTGATAAGTCTTGCTGCTGAAATCAAAACCTGATTTTGTCTAATGGGAAAGAAATAAAAAAATTGTCACTATCACCTATTTTCCCTTTCCTCCTCCTTCCCATCAGGTCACGTAAATCTAGACTTAATTTTTGAGTAACAGTGATTTGACACAGAGCTTTCTCATTCATACCTTTTGTACCAAACATTTTTCTTTGCGGCAGTCAGATTTTTACGATACCTAACAGAAAAAAACAAACAGAATGAAACATTTAACATACCTTTGAATACAATGCCTTTGACATAGTAAAATACAAAAATACACTATAAATGTAAATATATGCAAATACGTACATACACAAATATCCAGTTGTCTAGTTAAGGATTTTATCCTTTTGTGGTACATTCTCAAGTGAAAATAAATAGAGGCTCAATAAGTTGTACACTTAAGATGCTTACTTCACTAAATAAAAAATAAACAATAAAAAATGCTTTCAATGTTTCACTATTAAAAAATTAATAAAGTTCTGGCTGGGTGCGGTGGCTCACGCTTGTAATTGCAGCACTTTGGGAGGCCAAGCTGGGTAAATCACCAGGTCAGGAGTTTGAGACCAGCCTGAGAAACATGGTGAAATCCCGTCTCTACTAAAAATACAAAAATTAGCTGGACGTGGTGGCGTGGGTGCCTGTAATCCCAGATACTCGAGAGGCTGAGGAAGGAAAATCGCTTGAACCTGGGAGGCAGAGGTTGCAGTGAGCCAAGATCGCAACACTGCACTCTAGCCTGGGCAACAAGACCTAGATTGCATCTCAAAAAAATAAAAATTAATAGAGTTCTCATTCATAAGTAGGGGTTGAATGATGAGAACACATGGACACAGAGAGGAGAACATCATACACTGGGGCCTGTCGGGGGTGAGGGGAAAGGGGAGGGAGGGCATTAGGACAAATACCTAATGCATATGGGGCTTAAAACCTAGATGACAGGTTGATAGGTACAGCAAACCACCCCATGCCACATGCATAACCATGTAACAAACGTGCACCTTCTGCATATTTATCCCAAAACTTAAAAGTAAAATGAAAAAAAATTAATAGAGGCTCAAAAATGGTCACTGATGTAAAACGTACTTTCTTAATGGAAAGAAAATGATGCAGCAGAAAGCACAAAAGGGAAACCTACAAATAGTTCTCTTGTCTGAGAACTATTAACTAATTAGTTTTTAAACATTTTAAACTTGACATAGTCCTACAAGTTACACCAACAAGGTCTGCACTTAGCCAGGCATGGTGACTCATGCCTGTAATCCCAGCAATTTGGGAGGCCGAGGTGGGCGGATCACCTGAGGTCAGGAGTACGACACCGGCCTGGCCAAAATGGTGAAACCCCGTCTCTATGAAAAAACACAAAAAATTAGCCTGGCGTGGTGGCAGGCACCTTTAATCCCAGCTACTCCGGAGACTGAAGCAGGAGAATCGCTTTAACCCGGGAGGCAAAAGGTGCAGTGAGCCGAGAAGGTGCTGTTGCACTCCAGGTTGACAAGAGCAAAACTCTGTCTCCAAAAAAAAAAAAAAAGTTTACATTTATGGACTGAGAAAAGTAATTTCAGTCCACAAGTTACAGAATTAGAGGAGACCAGAAATAATACTTACAGTTCCACATAATTGGCAACAGCTCCCCTTATCTCCCAGAAAATATTTTTATCAGAGAAGCTACAAATACTTAAAGCAGTTGTCAGCAAATGACTAATTTTTCCTGAAGACACGGCAATTAGAATGAACAATGCTGAGTGCAATAGTACCACTGCACAACAGGTCCTTAACTATGATTTTTTTTTATTCCGTAGCCACACCAGTGGAGAATTTAAATACAACACAGCTGTCATGGCCCCATATTGGAATCGCATGTCCGATAGCAAGCCCGATTTCCAGAGGCTTTGGCCAAAGACAAGTAGGAATATTTTTTGTATTACAGCTGAAAGACGAAGAGAAAATTATAATATACCATATCATAAAATGGTAAAAAGGCTTTGTACCTGCATATAATGAAACACCTCTGGTTCAGGATGTTGGCATCCAGGCTGAAGAGTGCAGAATATAAGATCCCAGGAAGAGACACCACCACTAATGGAAGGTTATAATTTATATATATGTCACACACCTTTGAGAAGGAAAGATAACATCAGTATATAGACTATTCCCCAGAACTTCTCAACCAAGTTCACCTGAAGAATCATCAGTATAAGATAATAATGTAACGTTAGCTTTGGCCATGCCTGACTCCTAAACAAACAGATAACTGTAAGCTTGCTTAACACAGACTTCGCCAAATATCAGTCACACTACAGAGGGTAATTTCTAAAAGACCATTACTTAAATCTTTCATTTCTTCTAGGGAAAGGTCTTACAGTTAGGGGGACAGGGTAAAGGAAGGAAGGATTTCTTTCCCCTTAAGTCCCATAATACTTATTTATCACATGAGTTAGCCCTCAACCTAGAAAACAAACGAGCATGTTTCTAAGCAAATGCGTAACACAAGACAACTAGGTATTAGTAGAGGAAGCTGGGAAAAGTGAGACTATCATGGATACTTCATGGCTATTAAGTTGCTGCAAAAGTAATTGCAGTTTTTGCCATTGAAAACAATAACAAAAACCACAATTACTTTTGCATCAGCCTATAGTTCTGCCAGGTTATATACTATAACACAATAAAAGGGTACTAGGTACCAAGAGACGTAAGGCAGTTGAAAGGTAGACATGGAGATCTGAAGAAACAACAAGAAATTTTTGGTTTCCACCAGGAGTTAGGAATGAAAAGAACAAAAAATAATGCTAACAACAGACTTCTGTCTAGGACCAGTGTTAACACAGGGTAATGTTGTGGTGCCTGGACCTTAAAAAAAAAAAAGCATTTGTTTTTCCACGTGGTTTATGAAAGTCAATTGTTCTGGCGAGAAAATAATCATGAACTTCAAAATGTAAGATTATTTTAATGATGTTAATGAGATCATGGCCTACCTTAATATTTGTGCATAAAATTTAAATAATATGCCAATAAAGTGAATAGCTTTCACAAAAATCCCAATGGGGAAAACGTAACGTGTATTACCTTCTCACAGAAATCCAAAATAAAGTGCAGTAAGAAAGTTCTGTTGCTCTCCACGTGCACTGCAGTAGTGGACAGCCACCCTACATAGTGGAGCAGTTTAGACACAGAGCTCATGGATCCGCCCAGTTCTCTCTCTGCAATAAGAAACCATAACATTCAGATACAGAGTAGCAAAAGTGTTCACAATTTCCAAGCTAAAGGTGAATAATATAAAGGAAAAAGTTGGTGAAGATTTTAAAACTATCAGTGCTCCAATGTATAATTTACTTTTAAAAAAATCAGTGATTAATCATAAAACTACACTTAGCCTTCCAGGGAATCATTAAGATGAATTCATAGAACATTCTAAACAACCAGAATCTACTAGTAAATAACAGATAAATAAAGTATTAAGCTCCAAGCAGTTATGAAAATTCTCAAGTGGGAGATATAAAAACCACTAGAAATATAGGTATTTCATTAACAGTTAAGGGGAGAAAAAGGTTCCCATAAAAGTGACATGAAAAATTCATGGCCAAGCACAGTGGCTCACACCTGTAATTCCAGCACTTAGGGAGGCCAAGGCAGGCAGAGTTCTTGAATCCAGGAATTTGAGACCAGCCTGGGCAACATGGCAAAAGTTCTTCACAAAAAATACAAAAATTAGCTGAGGTGGCGGCACACACTTCTAGTTCCAGCTACTCAAGAGGCTGAGGTGGGAGGATTGCTTGAGGCCCAGAGGCAAAGGTTGCAGTGAGCGAGATTCCACCACCACACTCTAGCCTGAGTGACAGAGCAAGACTGTTTAAAAAAAAAAAATTCAGGCCATGTGCAGTGGCTCACGCCTGTAATCCCAGCACTCTGGGAGGCTGAGGAGGGCAGATCACTTGAGGTCGAGTTTGAGACCAGCGTAGCCAACATGGTGAAACCCCGTCTCTACTAAAAATAAAAAAATTAGCCAGGTGTGATGGTGGGTCCCTGTAATCCCAGCTACTTGGGAGGTTGAGGCAGGAGAATACCTTGAACCCAGGAGGTGGAGTTTGCAGTGAGCCAAGATCATGACACTGCACTCCAGCCTGGGCAATATAGCAAGACTCTATTTCAAAAAAAAAAATCAGAATGAAATGTGAAAATGGACAAAATGATACAGTAAACTAGGAAACAATGACAACTAATTTATTCCAACCAAATCAAATGTGGTTTAAAGGAATAAACATTAAAATGACTTTAGGAATCGTTTCCTATACTGTCAGTAACATTGTAACACAAATGCATGGAAACCTACGCTACACAAATCAAAACTCTGTTTTGCCTGAATTCCCTAGCTTTATAAAATGCTGTTAAACATATTTTCACTTGAATTTGGTATGGCACAGTGACTCATGCCTGTAATCCCAGCACTTTGGGATGCTAAAGCAGGTGGATCACTTCAGGTTGGGAGTTGAAGACCAGCCTGGTCAACATGGTGAAACCCCAACTCTATTAAAAATACAAAAATTAGCCTGGTATGGTGGTGCAAGCCTGTAATCCCAGCTACTGGGGAGGCTGAGGCAGAAGAATCCCTTGAACCCAGGAGGTGGGGCTGGCAGTTAGCCAAGATCATGCCACTGTTAAATGGATTAGGAAAAGACTTACAAATGTGAATTCACAGCTTTACTCTCCTATCTAGGCAGTCAACAATGGTTATGCACAAGGAAAAGAACATGTATAATCTTAGAATTTCAGAGATGGTGACGACTCTACTACTGCCCACCACCATGATAGTTCAGTGTCAGGACAATCAATGATGATCAGGAGACCATTCAAATATGCAAGCATCTACATACACATAGCCAGTTGGCTACTTGCAAAACTAAGTGGTTTTTTTTTTTTTTTTTTTTTTTTTTTTTCCCCCGAGATGGAGTCTTGCTCTGTCGCCCAGGCTGGAGTACACAGGTGCGATCTCAAATCACTGCAACCTCCTTCTCTGGGGTCAACCAGTTTTCATGCCTCAGGCTCCTGAGTAGCTGGGATTACAGGCGTGTGCCACCACATCCAACTAATTGTTCTATTTTTATTAGAGACAAGGTTTCACCATGTTGGCCAGGCTCATATGAAACTCCAGACCTCAAGTGATCTGCTGGTCTCAGTCTCCCAATGTGCTGGAATTACAGGCGTAACCGTATCTTAACTATGATTTTTGGTAGCACTTGGCAACTGTGTCAAACAATTTGAAACAATGACCATTGCTTCAAACAGCCTCTTTTGAAGTGTTTTTCCACATGACACTATTGGCATTTTGGATCAAATAATTCACTGTTCAGGACTGGCTCTTACTACCCACGCAGCCCCTGAAGCACACTGAGCATCCCCACCTCCCACATACTAAATTACAGTCGCAACCTCTTCCCGGTCACCATGACACCAGAAATGCCCCCTCCCTTCAAGAACCACTGCTGAGAAGTTTTCTACCCTTCTCTTCTTATGATATATAACTACAATTTACTCCCTTTTTGACAGTGATATGGCATATGGTCACATGACAGAAATATGGCATTACACCTATATTTACTCAATTATTGAAAACTTGAGCTATACTATATAATGCCAAATATTGTTATGACAAGCAAAGTTATCCACATGTATGTCCATTAAATTTTAGAAAGCAGAATTCCTTTTCAAATTGTCTCCCTTATGATACTAATAAAAGGAAAGATAATACAGAAACTGTAAGGCAGCTATTTCAAGGGTACTGGAGACTTACACTGCAAGTTGGCCAAATATTGTAGATGCAAACATACTGTTTTGCTCAATCTTTTGCTCATCTGGGGAATAGAGAATGAATATACATGGGTCCAGGCACAGCAGCTCAAAGAGAGGAATGCAGGTTAGGGAGAACCACAAGTAAAAGAGAAGAATTTCAGGCTGGATGTGGTGGCTTATGCCTGTGATCCCAATACTTTGGGAGGCCAACGCAAGAGGATAGTTTGAGCCTAGGAGTTCAAGACCAACCCAGACAACACAGTGAGACCTTGTCTCTACAACAAAAATTAGCCTGGCATGTTACACTGGTGCATGCTCTTGGTCACAGCTACTCGGGGGCTGAGGTGGATCGCTTGAGCCTGGGTGGTCGAGGCTGCAGTGAGCTGAGACTGCGTCACTGCACTCCTGGGAGACAGAGAAAGACCCTGTCTCACACAAAAGCGGAGAGAGGTAATTTCAAAGGTACAGTTCTGGATGTAATTTAGGTAGAAGAGGTTAAACATTTAAGTGGAGTTTCTTTCAAATAGTGGTTCTCAAACTTCAGCATGCACCAGAATTATGGTAGTGTTTAATTACAGAGCCCCAACTCTAGAGTTTAATTCAGTAGGTCTAGGCCAAGACCTAAGATTCGCATCTCTAACAAGTTTCCAGGTTATGCTGATGATCCAAGGACCATATTTTGAGAAGCATAGCTTTACAAGATGTTTACTACCCACTAACGCTCCATTTCCTTCTAAAAGTGATCAGGTGTATCTGGAAACAATTTAATAATGAATATGAAGAATTATAAACAATTTTCCAGGCCTAAGTAGCTTCTATTCTCTATTCTACCAAAGTAGGAAACCACTATAGGGATAAGAACATACAGAAAAATGAGTCTGGGCTCATCTGTTAACCAAGCTAACCACCAGCTATTTACAACTGAAGCTAAGGGGAATTTGAACATTGGTTAGATATTTAAAGATACTAAGAACTATTGGCTGGGCACGGTGGCTCATGCCTGTAATCCCAGCACTTTGGGAGGCCAAGGCGGGTGCATAATTTGAAGTCACAAGTTCAAGACCAGCCCCGGCCAACACTGTGAAACCCTCTCTCTACTAAAAACACAAAAATTAGCTGGGTGTGGTGGCACATGCCTGTAGTCCCAGCTACTCGAAGGCTGAAATACGAGAATTATGTGAACCCAGGAGATGGAAGTTGCAGTGAACTTTCATCAACCCACTGCACTCCAGCCTGGGCAAGGGTCAGACTGTCTTTAAAAAAAATAAAAAACTACCAATTTTTTAGGTGTCATAATAGTACCATATTTTACAGTTGAAACGGGACCTGAGTTTTGCTTTAAAATAATGGAAAGGAAAGGTGAAAGGTACTATAGATGAAAAAAGGTTAACCAAGAGTTGCTAACTGTTGAAGATGGGTAATGGGCACAGACGGGGAACACTGCAGTATTTTCTCTACTTTTGATTGTATTTGTAATTTTCTATAATAGTTTTTCAAACGCCAAAAAATTATGTGACTGATAATAGAATTTACGAGAAGCAGCCAGGCACAGTGGCTCACACTGGTAATTCCAGCACTTTGGGAGGCCAAGGCGAGCAGATCACCTGAGGTCAGGAGCTTGAGACCAGCCTGGCAAAAATGGCAAATCCCCATCTCTACTAAAAATACAAAAAACAAAACAAAACAAAACAAAACAAAAATGTAGCTGGGTGTGGTGGCACATGCCTGTAATCCCAGCTACTTGGGAAGCTGAGGCAGGAGAATCATCTGAAGCTGGGAGGTGGAGGCTGCGGTGAGCCAACATTGCACCACTGCACTTCAGCCTGGGCAACACAGCGAGACTCAGTCTTAATACAAAAAAAAAGTGTAAGAGAAGGCAAAAAACTAAGTAGAAAGAGTCAAAACAATCTGACTATGCAGTTCCTTGAAATTTAGACTTTTACTTTGAAGGTAAAGCACACATTTAACAAAAATTTAAGATTCTTATTTTAAACTCCAAAGTTAAGATAATTTAATGCATATAACCAAAATACAGCATAGGAACATACTATCCAGCTACCCTACCCTGTATTTTTTTTTAATCTTCTCATATCTCTGCTGTCTATCACTTGGAAGCTCATCCAGATTCATTGAGGAGCTTAGAACTCTGCATCATGTCCTGCCATCAACATCTCAGTTACACCAGTGTCCATGCAAATGATCCCAACATTTCAGTTTCAGTTTCTTGACTTTGAATCAAATAACCTTCACTCCACCTTAGTTACCCAGTCCCACAGATACACACTAGATTCTGTCATAACCTGAACTGAACCACACCAAAATATATTATTTTGTTGTTGTAACTTTCTATTCCAGCTTTATCGCAGACTCAACTCCAACTATAGTTACTCGTTTCTCAACGTCAAAGATACTCAATCCCTTAATTCCTTTTTTGCAGTGATGTGATGTTGGGTCACTGCAACCTCCACCTCCCAGGTTCAAGCGATTCTCCTCCCTCAGCCTCCCAAGAAGCTGGAATTACAGGCACACATCACCACACCCAGCTAATTTTTGTATTTTTAGTAGAGATGAGGTTTCACTATGTTGGCCAGGCTGGTCTCAAACTCCTGACCTCAAGTGATCTGCCCATCTTGGCCTTCCAAAGTGCTGAGATTACAGGCATGAGCCACCACACCCAGTCAATACCTTAATTTTTAATGTCCTTTTTCAGGTTTATCAGCCTTCTCCTGGCCTTATTTTCCTATCTGGACTAGACCACACAGCCGATCACAACTCTCTTGTACTCCATTCAACCAGCAAAACCCAAACTGATTCAGTCTAATAAATTGCTTTCTCTTCTCCAATACGTAAGTGGAAGAAAAACACACAACTGCAAAGATTCGCGCCATTCCAAATTGATGATCGCCAACTTTTGCTGGGCCCTTAATGACACTCAATAATCCTTTTACTTGTCTTTAACCAGCTTGTTCTTGCTGGCTGTCCTAAGCAGTTAATGCCCTCCTGGAGTGTCCTACTTAGATATTCTGTAAAACATGCTTCTCATTTTGAGTAATTTAACATTCTTAGGCACAAAGTACTTCAATGTCTTACCCTTTCTTCTAACTTTACAAATATATATCCACCCATCCATGCAGCCTCTCCCCAGTCATAGATGATAAATGGTGCCTCCGAATTCCTAACCACCCATTCAAGTAAATCTCGCGACCTACTTTTAACCCAATACCTTCATATTTCTTCTGGAGCCCTGTACCTTCACTTATCCCCAATCTTTTCTCCAATTTCAACTTCTCCCTCTTCTCCACTGGCTCCTGTGACTCTATGTATAAACACAATCACATTTCTCTCATTTTAGAGGCAAAAAAAAAAAAAAAAACCAACTTCCCCTGGTTCACAGTCCCCCTATAGTTCTTTCTCTACACTTTTTTTTGGTCAAACATTTTGAAACATATTCTATACATACTGTCTTCACTTGACTTTTCACTCACTCCCCCACCCACACAATCTGACTTCTACCTCCACACTCCACTGGAACTACTCAAAAAGGAAGCCAAAACCTTTATACTGCCAATACTTAAAGAAAATTTTTGTCCTTATCTTTCTGGACTTTCCTAGGATACTTGGCAACATTATTCCTTCATTCATTTTGACATCCTATAGTCTATTTATTGTCTTGGAACTATCATTCTGGTTCTTTTTATACACCAATTTCTTTTTAAGGTTTCTTCCGACTGTCCTCCTCCTTGGCCTGAGAATTAAATACTGTGTATTCCCGAGTTCTACACTTAGCCTACTGTCTGCTCCTTTCCTTCCTTCCTTCCTCTCCCCACCCCTTTCACTCTCAAATATACACGTGTATGAAAGTGTATATGTATATTAGGTTGAACCTCAAATTGCCAATCATTAACCATCTTTGACCTACCAAAAAATGGTAATTTTCTATGGTCCAGCCTAATGTTTAAACAACTCTTTAGCATGGAAGAATAAGAAACAACAACAACAACAACAAAGAATAACCCAATTAGAAGACTGAGAGAGAACTGCAAAAAAAATTCAAACTGAAGTCTCTGAAATGTTAAAAAGAAAGTTACAAAAAATTACTTAATTGCACCTCTTTTAGAATAGGAGTAACCACTCTGTAAGAAAGTGGTTCTCAAACTCATTCAGGTAGAACTTCTGGAAGCCATACTGATCTTCTTGGTGACCACCCCCAAATACTAACATATTATAAATAAGGTTGGAACAATTTTATTAGCAGAAAACCACCATTATAATAAATATAGAACATGAATGCCATGGGGAGTTTTGTTTGCTTTGGTTACTACTGTATTCCCAGTGTCAAAAAGCGTATATAGTAGGTGCTCAAAAAATATTTCTGAAATGAATAAATGTATCTACAAAAATATAAACCACAACAATCAAACTATTTCTCAATTTGTTTTTATTAATATGCATTTGCCACTTGTTCATTCACTATGTCATTTGCTACAAGCAGAAACAGGTCAGGAAAACTATGCAACACAGCCATAAAAAAGGAACATTCTATGCATTAACTTTGAGTTGAGTGATGCAGCACCTCAAAGCCCAGGTGCAAGAAAATCCTGTTATAAAACCATTGCCGTAATGTCAGTTTGGAATTGTGTACCACTAGCAATAGAATAATACATCCTGTTAAATCTAAGCAAGGCAAGTTTTTGTTACCCTTGAATAAATGGTTGATGTAAAGAGCTGTGCTAGATGGTCAAAAAGAAGCGGTTTCACCTCCAGGAATTAAAAAAAAAAAGATTTATCAAAATCCATTCAATTATAGCACACTGAATTAAATGACTCCAAATGTTCATGATACATACCAGAGAAGCTACAGCAAATAATCCAGCTCACAAGCGGAAGGAACTGTGACTGACAACAGAGGTCATCCCAGAGAGAAAGGCTCTTATATAGGAATGCTTCACAGCAATAAAACCCCTCCTGTAACACAAATGAACAGTAAATCCTTATGTAGAAAGCTTCAGTCACAAAATTATGCTCTATATAACAAGTTTATTTTGGGCTATAGTTGCTTCACTCTTAGACTAATTTTTTGGCATCAATATAATGAAAGCCTTAGGTTAGATGCCAGACTTCCTCAGAAAAAGGTAAAATGATTAGTATTTACTTGCAATACTATTTTTATTAATATAGCTCTCAAATACCATAAAGCTTCATCAATTGGAAAGAAGGCTAAAAGTTATCCATTTTAAAAAATTTATTACCTTGGGTACAGTACATGCAGTAATTTGAACGGTCAGTAAAATGTATACAATGTTATGTTATAGGGCTAGAATGCCATTGGAGGCCACAGACCAAATCCCAATTCTGAGCAGATCCTTCTTTAGAGGCTCAAATGTCTAGGTTGCTTGTATTTCCACCAGAGTGAGAATCTGGGACTTCTCATTTTCCTTTTGTCACCTAAGCCTTACATAGCGACATGCACCAGGACTCTAAGACCTTCCTTTCATGACATGAATTATCTGGACAGTCTCATCCACATCATAGCTAAAACTACCACTTTTAACATGAGGGGTCCTAAACCTGTATCTCCAGCCCAAATCTCATTCCTGAGCTTTAGACTCATTATTTTACTGGGTACTGGGTATGACTGCTTTGATGTCCCACTGGCATCTCTTAAGTGAAACATCTTTCCTTCCCAGCCTGCTCCTCTTATATTCCTTTCCTCAGTGAAAGCCATCCATCTTCCCAAGTAGGAAACGTAAACGTCAGCCTAAATCGATATCCTCACTACCATCGTCTGAACCCAGCTTCCAATTAAATGGTTTCACAACACATCCCTAAAACTTGGGCTGGGTGTGGCGGCTCATGCCTGTAATCTCGGCACTTTGGGAGACCAAGGCAGAAGGAATGCTTAAGCTCAGGAGTTGGAGACCAGACCGGGCAATACGGCAAAACCCCGTTTTTACAAAAAAAAATACAAAAAAAAAAAACCCCCACAAAACAACAACAGAAAAGACTAGCCAGGAATGGTGGTGCACATCTGTAGTCCTAGCTACTAGACTGAGCGGGGAGGATCAATTGAGGCCATGACATCAAGGCTGCAGTTAAGCCCTGATTGTGCCAGTGAACTCTAGCCTGGGTAACAAAGTGAGACCTTGTCTCATTAAAAAAAAAAGTCAAAGAATTACTCCACAAACATTTATCAATTAAGCTGAACATTTATACATGAAGAAGAGTTAGACATGGTTTCTGCCTGCTGGGAGCTCATAACGAGTGGAAAAAAGGATGCTAAAAGTGTCACGATAGACGTAAGCACAGGCAGCCATGGAAGCACATAGAACAAGGAGCTAACCCATACTGGGCAATAACTGAAGGCTCCTTGACGGCGCTGATACCTAAGCTGCAGCTTAAAATACAACTGAGGGTTACCCAAAGAGTCCATTGGCTGGAATTTATTTGATGCTCAAAAAATGTTTGTTGATTATAAGAATATAAGTAGTGACCTTATGAAATTTACATTACTAATTCAATTAACTGAATACATTTAATTGTATCTTCAGTTTGTCCTCCTAAACTACAGGTTTTTCCCTTTTATTTGCACAATATAACATATTCTTTCTTCAAATCCAACAGTATAAAGATAAAAGTCCAACTCAGCTTTCTTTATAAAGAGTTTCAAATTGAACAAATATTATTTACAAATGATGTCAGGTACTTAAAAAATGTTTTTGTTGTTGTTTTTGAGACAGGATCTCACTCTGTCACCCAGGTTGCAGTGCAGTGGCACAACTACAGGTCACTGCACCCTCGACCTCCTGAGCTCAAGTGATCCTCCTACCTCATCTTCCTGAGTAGCTGGGACAACAGATGTATGCCACCATGCCTGACAAATTTTTGTATTCTTTGTAGACATGGGGTTTTGCCATGTTGTCCAACCCGCCTCAGCCTCCAAACTGAAACTGCAGAGATTACAGGTGTGAGCTACCACACTCGGCCAAGAAAAAGACTGTCAATGGATATCTCAATAAATTTTAGTAAAGAGTGGTGGAGTGTGGAAGCAGCAAGTGAAATCTTGTAAGAAGGACTCTGCCCTCATGAAGTATCCAGGAAGTTGGTAAACTCTTTTCCATGTTCATAATTATTCACCTTGTACCAAATACATTCTAGAGCAGGAACACTAAATATAAGCATCTAGCTATACCACAATAAAAAAGTGCACAAAACAAAATTATCACCAAAGTTACAAATAAGTGACAAAGTAAAAAAGCCATTAGTCTCATACATCCTAATTCATAATGTAGACGAGAACAGATAGATGGAGGTGACAGTGAGATGTCCCTCAACAACAATACAGGGAAAAGCTTATAGTGAAAGAACAAACGGAGGGAATTCACATATAATGAATAAGATAAACTTTGTATCACATAGTCATCCAAGCAAGTATAAACACCTGAATTGAAAGTTTTAGAACACTCTAGACTTCAATTAGGGTAGGCTGGGTATAACGTAAGAAAGATTGAAATTTAGTAAGGGGAAATCTAATAAACTGTATCATATTCCATTTAAAAGATTCAGAGTAGAAGAAGAATTGGCCTGGAACCAACCAAAAGCAACTTTAACCACCAGAAGAATCAGGAGTTGCTTATCCAGTAAAGAAATACTCAATTTGGTCAAAAGAAATGCTATCTTCCCACCGCCCCACACCACTGGAGGAATGAAATGCCCAGGCTTTACTATGGCCTGGATGAAAGACTTCTCACTGCCGTTTCCTTTAATTCTATAATTAAGAAACCTTCTACTGACAAATCTTGTTCCATATATGCAGATAGCACAGAGGGGATATTCTAGTTGGCAGATATGAGCATTTTGCTTACCAGAAATAATTCATTTTATAATAAACTGATATTCTGGCTTATACATTAGTCTCCTCTGAGTTTCATTACCATTAACGGGATACTCTGGGGGCCTAACAGCAAGTTTCTGGACATACACAGATGAAAAATCCTTGGATTGTGATAGTCATCAAAGTAGAGCCACCCAGTGAGTTTTGGTGGCTATCCAGTAGTGTTTCCTTAACATAATCCCTTTCCCTTCTTACTACCTTAAAATTACAACAGAAACATTCATGCTCTAAATATATGATTACCACAGACATAATTACAGCATACGAAGGCTCCTCTTGTCTAGAATTTGGCACACCCTTATAAAAGAAATCCATTTGTAAACTATCTTGTCCCATCCTCCCTCAATTCTTACCTTCTTGTAATGTTTGACTCAACCCGTAGAAAGACCTCAGCAAGACTGACTCATCTATGACACAGTCAATATACTGAAGCAGCAGAGAGTTGTTTAGCACTGAGCCTATCTGAGAAGGCAGCTGCAGTAACAGAACCACCGATCAACATCTGAAAATAAAGAAAATATGTAACAAAAATAGGCTAGCATGGTGGCTCATGCCTGTAATTGCAACACTGTGGGAGGCTGAAGCAGGAGGATCACTTGAGCCCAGGAGTTTGAGACCAGCCTGGGTAACATATTTTTAAAAATTTTTTTTGTGTGTGTGTGTGTTTTTTTTTTTTTTGAGACAGTGTCTCACTCTGTCAACCAGGCTGGAGAACAGTGGTGGGATCTCGGCTCACTCCAACTTCTGCCTCCCAGGTTCAAGCAATTCTCATGCCTCAGCCTCCTGAGTAGCTGGAAGTACAGGTGTGCACCACCATGCTCAATTTCTGTATTTTTTGGTAGAAATAGGATTTCACCATGTTGGCCAGGCTGGTGGTCGTGGTCTTGAACTCCTGACACCTCAAGTGATCTGCCCGCCTTGGCTTCCCAAAGTGTTGGGATTACCAGCGTAAGCCACCGAGGCTGGCCTGGTATAATTTTTTTGAAAAATTAGCCAGGCATGGTGATGCACATCTATAGTCCCAGGTACTTGGAAGGCTGAGGTGGAAGGATTACATAAGCCCAGGAGTTCAAGGCAGCAGTGAACCATGACTGTGTTACTGCCTGGGTGACAGAGTAAGACCCTGTCTCAAAAAAACAAAAACAAAGGCCATACAAGTTCAAACAGAAAATGCAAAGAAGCACATGGTCCAGTCACACACCTCTAGGCAATGGATATTCTGTAAAAGTTGGGGAAAGCTTTGAGGCTGTTCTAGTGGAAATGATCCACTTCTATTCAGACAATCAGAAAGACTCACCTCTTTTTTTCCATATTCTTTAGTGTAACTACTGGAATTGAGCACTGGTATAACTGAGAGAGAATTCAATTTCTAAAGATAAAACAATCTATAAATGGACAAAACAAACTACAAAGCACAAATATAAAAGCAGCTGTTAATGTGTTTCAATTAAATGGGAATATGGTTTACACAGAATCCTGGGTAACTGACATGTATTTAAATATCTATAATCTCCTCTAAGATCTGAATGGTTATTATTTGGATTTAACAAAAGAAAGCCATGCAACTTGTTTGGGCTTTAGATACTACTTTTAGAGGACGAACACTAGCTGGACCCAACATCAACTTCAGAGGTTCTGGAGAAGGTTCCTGGTTTCTTCGCTTCATGGCAAGCAGAGCCATCTTCCATACATTCTCTGAATTCTTAAAATAGATCTATAAATTTGGATATAAAGTACAAAAGAGTAGGTACCTATAAACTGGAGCGACGTGAAGTCTAAAACTGCTCATTAATTGAATATATATTATGAATTCCTTTACATACAAATGCATTTATTTTTCTGATCAGCAATCTATTAAATGCACCAAACGGGACCAACACGAAGTGCCAATCCCTAAAAAAAACTTCCCCAAAGCAGTACCACAATACTAGATAGTAAAACAGTAGGCTGTAAGCATTTTAGTTGAAATCTATAAGTTAACTTTAACAAAAATAACATATTTCAATCTCAATATGATTTCTCTCTCCTTAATCCCTTACCTTTTTCCTAACAGGCAAAGATACAGAAATCAGAGCAGAAGCAAAGAACCTATACAGCGACAACAAAGCCTGAAGATGAAGCTGCATTCCCCGAAATAAAATAGGTTTTCCATTTTCAATTCTGTGGCTACTAAGAAACTGAGGAAACAAATACCAATAAGAAGAAAGTAAGTATATTCAGACCATAATTTCACTATGAGATATAGCTATAGGAAGATGCTATCAAAAATCAAGGAAGGAGTAACCAGACATTTAAGTCAACCACCATAAAACAATTCTCTCCAAACTGTGATCATCTCTCTTACTACCATTACTGACTTTACTTCTTTCTCATATTTTCTCTCCTCTTCCTGTACCTTAGGCTTAACAGTCATACTTACTAGCATTGTAGAGCTTATTCTCACTGGTAGCATACTCAGGACTCAAAGTTTATTCATCCTTGATTTACACATCAAGGAGATACGACCAAAAGAGAAGCTAATACCTGATTATTATAGTTCTAGGAAATTACAATTGGCATGCCATAATCAAGCAGCTTTGACATAACTAAAATCTTAACAAAGCACTAATTTCACAATGAAAGAAGTCATTACTGCTAGATACCCACATCTGACTATGCACAGAAAGCACACCACTAAAACGAATTCCGAGGAAGTAACCAAATTGTTTTGTAATACTAAAATTTTATTATATCAAATACTGTACAAAGTAAGGCAGTAAATGAGGCCTAGAAATAATTTTTTTTTGAGATGCAGCTTTACTCTTTTTGCCCAGGCTGGAGTCAATGGCATGATCTCTGCTCACTACAATCTCCCCTTCCCAGGTTCAAGCGATTCTCCCACCTCAGCCTCTCCCAAGTAGCTGGGATTAAAAGCACACACCACCACACCCAGATAATTTTGTATTTTTAGTAGAGATGTGGTTTCACCATGTTGGCTGGGCTGGTCTTGGACTCCTGACCTCCAGTAATATACCCGCCTTGGCTCAGAGAAGATGCCTATGACCTAGAATCAGGTACACGCTGGAAAGAAGCTCAGAGCATGTGCCTATTACCTGGAATCAGGGCATAGGCTGGAAAAAAGCTGACATGCAAAGGCAGGTGCTGCCTCTGGGGAGAACGGACAGAGTAGGAACCACTGTAGTTTCTTGCCTTACAGTTGTGTACATATACTACTTTGATAAAATTTAAATTAAAAAATTAAAAATTAAATGAGGTCGAATGTGATGACTCATGCTTAAGCCCAGGAATGCAGGACCAACCTGGGCAATATATTGAAACTCCATCTTTATAAAAAATACAAAAAATTAGCCACTCATAGTGGCATATGCCTGTAGTCCCAGCAACTTGTGAAGAGCATCTGCTATCAAATCTAATATACAGGCAGTGAGCTCCTGGGATATGAACCATTTTCTTTAAATTTACAGTTGTCTCTGCGTAGCTGGACTGTTTCCAGACTTTCCAGCAGTCCATGAGGCAGGAATCTTTAAACCCATGAGAAAGCCTGGCTCTTCCCTCCTCTTCTAACATTCCTTTTTTTTTTTTTTTTTTTTTAAGACTAAGTCTCATTTTTGTCACCAAATCTGGCTGCAATGGTGCAATCTCGGCTCACTGCAACCTCTGCCTCTCAGGCTCAAGCGATTCTCCTGCCTTAGCCTCCCAAGTAGCTGGGATTACAGGAACCCACCACCACGCTCAGTTAATCTTTGTATTTTTAGTGGAGACAGGATTTTACCATGATGGGAAGGCTAGCCTTGAACTCCTGACTTCAGGTAATCCCTGCCACCTTGGCCTCCCCACAGTGCTGGCATTATAGGCGTGAGCCACTGCACCTGGCCTCTTTTAACATTCTAAAGAGAAAAAGAGAAAGCGATTTAGCCTAGCAGCCAAGGAAAGAAAAAACAACGTATACATTAAATTGCCCTTTAATTTTTTTTTCTTTTTTTTTAATTGTACTTTAAGTTCTAGGGTACATGTGCATAACGTGCAGGTTTATTACATATGTATACTTGTGCCATGTTGCTGTGCTGCACCCATCAACTCGTCAGCACCCATCAAACTCGTCATTTACATCAGGTATAACTCCCAATGCAATCCCTCCCCCCTCCCCCCTCCCCGTGATAGGCCCTGGTGTGTGATGTTCCCCTTCCCAAGTCCAAGTGATCTCATTGTTCAGTTCCCACCTATGAGTGAGAACATGCGGTGTTTGGTTTTCTGGTCTTCCGATAGTTTGCTGAGAATAATGGTTTCCAGCTGCATCCATGTCCCTACAAAGGACACAAACTCATCCTTTTTGATGGCTGCATAGTATTCCATGGTGTATATGTGCCACATTTTCTTAATCCAGTCTGTCACTGATGGACATTTGGGTTGATTCCAAGTCTTTGCTATTGTAAATAGTGCCGCAATAAACATACGTGTGCATGTGTCTTTATAGCAGCATGATTTATAATCCTTTGGGTATATACCCAGTAATGGGATGGCTGGGTCATATGGTACTTCTAGTTCTAGGCCCTTTAATTTTCTTTCTTTTTTTTTTTTTTTTTTTTTTTTTGAGACGGAGTCTCGCTCTGCCGCCCAGGCTGGAGTGCAGTGGCCGGATCTCAGCTCACTGCAAGCTCCGCCTCTTGGGTTCACGCCATTCTCCTGCCTCAGCCTCCCGAGTAGCTGGGACTACAGGCGCCCGCCACCGCGCCCGGCTAGTTTTTTGTATTTTTTAGTAGAGACGGGGTTTCACCGTGTTAGCCAGGATGGTCTCGATCTCCTGACCTCGTGATCCGCCCGTCTCGGCCTCCCAAAGTGCTGGGATTACAGGCTTGAGCCACTGCGCCCCGCCGGCCCTTTAATTTTCTACAGCTTGCTTGCAGTATGGTAACACTACTGGGGCTTTTAAATGCTTCATATCAGTGGTGATCACAAACATTTTAAAATTCCTCTATTTAAGGGTTTTTTCTTTGTTGTTAGATATATTTGCTTTTGTTTCGTTTTCGCCTTTTTCTTGGACATGAAGCAGAGATATATTTTCATTTTTCCCTATTTTTTCAAGGGAGAAGCCCAACTGATATTCAGGAAAAGACCTGACCAATTCTCATTTAAAGTTATGCAAAAGGCTGGGCGCGGTGGCTCATGCCTGTAATCCCAGCACTTTGAGAGGTCGAGGCAGGCAGATCACCCAAGGTCAGGAGTTTGAGACCAGCCTGGCCAACATGGTGAAACCCCATCTCTACTAAGAACACAAAAATTAGCTGGGCATGATGGCACATACCTGTAACCCCAACTACTTCGGAGACTGCGGCAGGAGAATCACTTGAACCCGGGAGGCGGAGGTTGCAGCAAGCTGAGAGCATGCCATTGCACTCCACCCTGGGCATGACAGAGAGACTCTGTCTCAAAAAAAAAAAAAAAAAAAAAGATACCATGAAGGGACTTTAAGACTGGCCACTTCCCAAATCCCACAGGATAAGTATCCTGTAAAAACTTGCTTTTGTTGATAGGTACGTGAAAACTCCAGGATTCGACATATCTACTTTTCCTGTAATTTTTACTAAACAAAGGTGCCTTTAAAGGTTCTCTAACCTGCTATAATTGAACTCTCATGGAGCTTGAGACTGTGGAACACAAACTCTTTTAAGACTTTAGCTGCCGTGGAATTCTTTTATGCTTTCACAGCCCCACTATCCAATACAGTAGCTACTAGTCACATGTGGCCATTTCAATCAGATTGAATTTAAACGAAGTAAAATTTAAAATGCCTTCTCAATCACATTAGCTATATACATGGCAGGTGCTCAAAAACAACCTGTGGCTCTGGCACTAGGCAGCACAGTTTTCTCCTCACTGCAAAAAGTTCAATTCCACAGCACACTGCTCTAGAGAAACCCAGGAAATCTTCCCTTTTTGACCGACTTTTTAAAAAGACAGCTTTAGTGCAACATTATTGATATGATAAATTACACATATTTAAAGCATACAACTTGATAAATTTGGACATTTGTGTACACTCATTAAGTTTCCTTTTTCTTCTTCTTTGTAATCTCTGTTTCTTCCCCAGGTGATCATTTATTTGCTGCCTGCCACTAGAGATTAGTTTTATATAAACAAAATAACATAGTATGTGACCTAAGGGGAAGCGGCTTCTTTCACTCAGCATTAAGTATTTTGAGATTATATACACGCTGCTCTATGTAACAATAGTTCATTCCTTTTCATTGCTGATTAGAGTCTTTCCTTTGACTATATCACAATTTGTTTATCCATTCTCTTATTGATGAAGATTTAGTTTGTTTCCAGTTTGGGGCTCTTCTAACCCAAACTGTTATGAACATTAATATAAAAGCCTTTCTAAGAGCTATGCTTTCTTTTCTCTTGTGCAAATACCTAAAACTGAAATAGTTGGATCATATAGTAGGTCTACGTTTAACTTTTTAAAAAACAACCAAACTGTCTGCCAATGTCATAGTATTTCACATCCCAACTATCAGCGTATGAGAATTTCAGACCAATTTTGAACTGAGCTCTTGACCCATGGGGAAATTTACTCTAACCAGTTCCTATAAATCTACAAAGCAATTCTACAGCTATCTAAAATTTTGACTCCCAAGTCTTTCTCTTTTCAGTTACATAATTCTCGCCAAAAATCATTGTCATAAAAGGAGTACTAGGAAAACAGTGTGGCGATTCCTCAAGGATCTAGAACTAGAAATACCATTCGACCCAGCCATCCTATTACTGGGGATATACCCAAAGGATTGTAAGTCATGCTGCTATAAAGACACATGCACACGTATGTTTATGGCGGCACTATTCACAACAGCAAAGACTTGGATCGACCCGAACGTCCATCAGTGACAGACTAGATTAAGAAAATGTGGCACCTATACACCATGGAATACTATGCAGCCATAAAAAAGGATGAGTTCGTGTCCTTTGTAGGGACATGGATGCAGCTGGAAACCATCATTCTCAGCAAACTGTCGCAAGAAAGAAAACCAAATACCGCATGGTCTCACTCATAGGTGAGAACTGAACAATGAGATCACTTGGACACAGGAAGGGGAACATCACACACCGGGTCCTACTGTGGGGATGGGGGAGGAGGAGGGATAGCATTAGGAGATATATCAACATAAATGATGAGTTAATGGGTGCAGCACACCAACATGGCTCATGTATACATATGTAACAAACCTGCATGTTGTGCACACGTACCCTAGAACTTAATTAAAAAAAAAAAAAAAAAAAAAAAAAAAAAAAAAAAAAAAGGAGTACTAGGCTCTCACCAGAAGAAAACAAGAAGAGGGTTCCTGAAAGGAAGCAGCATCCATTGCCTCTCATCAGGGAACAGCCTGCACTTCCGGTCTGGTGCACCACATGGGGAATAGCCCACCTCAGCAGAAAATGGACACTGGATTTCAAGCCACAAGCTGTCTGAAACACGAAACCATCATCATGCCTTCAATTATCTGAATGGTATGATAATTGAATGGTACTGTCAATTATCTGAATGGTATGAGAGCCAAACTTAAAATTCTCTCTGAAATCATCTTTTTATAATCCTAGTCTGCCCTCCTTCACTAAAAAATGCTATGCTACTTAAGACGCAACATTATTTTACTTCATGCTGGAATGGAATACACCATTTATATTAGTTACTATTAGCTGGCAAGGATTGAGGAGACAAACTAAAATGGTAGGTTTTTAGTAGCATTATGTATCAGCATTTTTACAGCTGATTGAAAATGAACCCCTGCTAAACGACTGCAGTTAGTCTCCAAATCCAGTTTACTTCAGTGAAAGCAAACAGTTGCCCTGTGAAGCGGGTTGGCAAAAAAGCAGTTCACTTTGGCACACCAAGGATTGTACCTGGCTGGTATACAGTCCCAGCTGCATTAACTGAGGCATCAGGGTATCGACCATGATCTGAGTCTGCAACTTTCAATGCGTCACGGAGGTCAGCAAAACTGGAAGAAGGTGACCGAGCATAGTAGCCTTAGTAACTTCTTCCAAGCCTTTTAACCTACAGAAAGTTCAAGAAAAACACTCAGCCTAAGCAATGCCCAACCACCACATGAGAAGCAACTAATGTCATCTTTATCTGACAAATTCTTTTAAACTACATCTCCTTAAACTAGTTAAGCACTTTCAGCAATAGTAATTCAGCCCACAATTTCCCACCTTCTGCCACTGATGAAGAGGGAAAGAGCAGAAAGCTATTAATGGACAAGCTATTAATAGATACCATCTCACACCTATCAGAATGGCTATAATTAAGCCGAAAAAATAACAGATTCTGGAAAGGTCGTGGAGAAGATGGAATACTTACACAGTGCTAAAGATGTGAATTTGTTCAGTCAGTGTGGAAAACAGTGTAGGAATTTCTCAAAGATCTTACAAAAGAAGTACCATTTGACCCAGAAATCCCATTTTTGGCTGTATACCCAAAGGAAAATAAATCTTTCTACATGATTAATGCATGATTCAGATACATATATATGTGTGTTAATCACAGCACTATTCACATTGGCAAAGACATGGAATCAACCGAAATGCCCATCGACAGTAGACTGGATAAACAAAAAGTGGTACACATACACCAATGCAGCCATAAAAAAAGAACAAGATCCTGTCCTTTGCAGCAACATGGATAAATCTGGAGGCCATTATCCTAAGCGAACAGTCATAGGAACAGAAAATCAAATACTGTACATTCTCACTTATTAGTGAGAGTTAAACACTGAGAACACATGGTCACAAAGAAGGCAGCAACAGACACTGGGGCCTACTTGAGGGTGGAGGATGGGAGGAAGGAGAGGATTAAAAAACCACCAATTGGGTACTATCCTTATTATCTGGGTGACAAAATAGTCTGTATGCCAAACCCTCATAACATGCAGTTTACCTATATTAACAAACCTGCACATGTACCCCTGAACCCAAAAGTTAAAAAATAAAAACCCCCCTCCAAAAAAGGAAGTGCCTTAAGTGCTTTAGAAATATTATCTTATTTGATCTAAACAATAACCCTGCAAGGTAGACTATTTTCCTCTTCACTTATGATGACCACAGAGATGTTAAGTTAACTTGTCCAAGGCCACACAAGTTACCAATGGAGGAACAGTGTTGGGGGTTGAGTTCAGACAATGCAGTTCCAGAGTCCGTGTTCCTAATCATTAAGCTATGCTGTGCTGTTTCTCAAAAACTGTAACAGGTCACACACACATGGCATTTACTCCATGCCAGGAATTGCTCTATGCACTGACACATACATAACAATGTAACCCCCAAGGTCACCCATGGGAGGCAGTACAGTGCTCAGGAAGGCTCCCCCATTGAAGTTGGGAAAGGAAGGGGTGGGAGGAGCAGACTCTCAATCCCACACTGATGAACACCAGTTTCTTAGACACTCACTTCATTGACTGTTTCTAAAACATTCAACTTCTTAATGGCACTATTTCTTGTTTTTTTTTTTAATTCCTATTTCATCAGTTATGGAAGATTTAATGGTATTATCACAATGGTAAGTACCAGTTATAATTAACAAACCGGTTTGGGAGCAAGGCTGACTCCTGGTGAGCCTGCAGCTCTCCCCTGGTGAGAGCAGCAGTGCACAGATGTATCAAGCAGAGCCGACCAGCCCCGTGGGTTCAGTGGGCCATGGCACTGGCCTGGACATTTTATTGAGTGAATGGAGAGATCTAATCCATCTGGCAAGTCAGTTAAGAGAGCTTCTACCATTTTTGTTGACATGTAACACTGTAATAAAACTCACTTGTAATACTGTAAAGCTCTGTAAAAAAATTTTAAACTAGCCTATTTCTTTAAAGGAGATGTTAAGCAATTTGTGCTCCCTTGAACCTCTTCATTTTTGCTTTTAGGACAGTAGAGCTCAGTAACACAATCAGTTACTAAACACAATCAATTACTAAAATAAATATTATCAACAGTAACCAAAAAATTCAACTTAAGGCTATCATACCCGAACTCAAATATCCAGAAGCCAATTTAAGTAATCCATGCCTCCTTGGCAAGAGTGTATGGATAATACCTTTTCTTTGTGATAGTAAAACCTACCTATTTTCTCACCTTACCCAGTATCAGGTTTTATGCATCTACAGATAAAGCAATCAACATACTGCATAGAAATCTTGAGCTCTTAATTGAAAGGTACACCAGAGTTATATCTAAATCATTAGCTACAATGATCTAAAACACAGTTACATCTAAATCTTTTGTAACTATGATCTAAAACCACTTCAGTTACATCCTAGTATTAATCACAGGATAAAAACTCTTACATTACCTTTACTTTCAGAACTATAGCCAGTGTTGCTATCTTGTGCAGGCAACATGTCTTCATAACCCCACAATACTATGTGTTTTCCCCCAAGTAAACAGGAGGGAGATCCAGACGCCCCTTCCAAAAGCAACAGCTTGGAGGACAGAAGAAAAATCAAAGACACTTAGACCATTCAATTCAGCAAGAAGTGAACCTGCCACCCCAAAGGGCAGAAAACAAAATCTTAAAATTAGTATTTTATATATTCATCTCAAGTTATTGCAATATTTTTAAACAAAAAATTACAAAACCATGTTTCCAAAAATGTTACAATAAAACTATATCTGTGTGTAAAGTGTATAGATTTTATGTGTACATCTGTGTGTGTGAGAGAGGGGGTTATGAATTAGGAAGCATATGTACCAAAACATTAGAAATATTTGGGTAATGAGATTATGAATGACTTTGACTTTCTTCTTTACACCCTTAATATATCATCATCTCAAAATTTACAATCAGAATTCATTATAAGCTATTGTATTTTTATTTATGTATTTATCTCTTTATTTAAGGATACGTTGTCTTACTCTGTCAGCCAGGATAGAGAGTGCAGCTGCGCTCTCAGCTCACTGCAACCTCAGCCTCCCAGGCTCAAACAATCCTCCCACCTGAGCCTCCTGAGTAGCTGAGACCAAAGTTAAGTTTTCCTCGGTTTAAAGTAACTTGTTATACTTATGTTGTTTAGCCTCATGGTAACCAGAAAACAAAAATCAATAAACACCCTAAACATAAAAAGTAAGGAATTAAAACACACACTACCAGAAAAATACTACTTCACTACAAATAAAGACAGGAAGGAAGGCAAGGAGGAAAGAAAAGAAAGGAAGAAAAAGAGATCAGAAAGAAGGGAAACAGGGGAAGGGAGAAATAAAAGAAAAAAGAGTAGCAAAACCACCATAAAACAAGTAAAAAATGGCAGTAGTCTGTTTTTACCTGTGATAATCCTGAGTATGAATGAATTAAATTAAGACACAGTGGCTGAATGGATTAAAAGACCCAGTTTTATACTGCCTACGAGAAACTCAGTTCACCTTTAAAGACATACACAGACTGAAAGTGAAGGGATGATAAAAGATACCCCATACAAATGGAAACAAAAAAAGCAGGAGTAGCTATACTTAGATAAAATAAACTTTAAGTCAAAAAATAGAAAATAAAAATTATATAATGAGAAAGAAGTAAACAGCTGCCTAACAATTATAAGTGCATGTGCAACCAACACTCAAGCACCTAAATACAGATGCAAATATTAACAGGCCTTAAAGGACAGATGGACTGCAATACAATAGAGTACCTCAACACTCCACTATCATCAGCACCCCACTACCGTCAATGGACAGATCATCCAGACAACAAAACGTCATCAGCTAAACTGTACTCTATACAGAATGGACCTAACAGACATTTTCACAGTTTTCCACTCCACAACTGCACAAAGCACATTCTACTGAGTAGCACGTGGAGTATTCCACAGGACAGATTATGTGTCAGGCCAAAAAACAAGTCCCAACACATTTTTAAAAACTGAATTCATATCAGGTATCTTTTCTGACCTGAGTGGAATCGTGTTAGAAATCAGTAACAGGAAGAAACTTTAAAAACTGTACAAATACATGGAAATTGAAATACATGCTCATGAGCCAATAAATAAAAAAAAAGGAAATTAAGTATTTATTGAAACATAACAATAGAAACACAATAAATCCTGTGGGATGCAGCAAAGGCAATTCTAAGAGGAAAAGTGCATAGCTATAAATGCCCACGTCAGAAAAATAGAAGGATCACAAATAGCCATCCTGACAGTACACCTCCAGTAATGAAAAAAACAAGAACAGTCAAATGCTAGAATTAGTGGAAAAAATACCATAAAGATTAGAGAAAAAATTTTAAAAATAGAAACAAAAAATACAAAAAGTCAATGGAACAAAGAGCTGGAGTGTTTTAGAAAAAATAAATTCAAAATTGACAAGCTTTGACTAGACTAAAGATATAAAGAAGAGAACAAAATCGTAGATAAAAAAGGAGACATTGCAATTGATAACGCAAAAGTATGAAGGACTGTGAGATTTAGAAGTGAATAAATTTCTAGACACAACGAATTCCCAAGATAGAATGATAAAAAAATAAAAATAAAAAAATCTGAATAGACCAATAATGAGTAATGCAATTAAAGCGGTCATAAAAAGCCTCCCGGCAAAGAAAAACGCTAGAATCATGGTTTCTCTGCTAAATTACCAAACATTTTAAAAAGAGATAATACCAATTTGACTCAAAATATTCCCCCTAAAATAAAGAGGAAGGATGGCTTCGAAACTTGTTCTATGAGGACAGCGTGACCCTGGTACAAAAACCAGACCGGGACACAACACAAAAAGAAAACCACAGGCAAATATCCCTGATAAACATAGGTGCAAGAAATTCTCAACAAAATAGTTGGAAATTGCATTTGACAACACAATAAACAGATAACCTGCCATGATCAAGTGGGTTTCATCCCAGGAATATGAGGACGATTCACTAAACACAAATAAATGTGCGACATCACATTCAGTAAATCAAGAACGAAAACCATATAATCATTTCAGTAGATGCTGAAAAAAATAAAAATCAACATTCCTTCATGATAAAAACAACATGAGTAACAGAAGGAACATATCTCAGCACAATATAAGCCATATATGAGAAACCCACAGCTAACATAATCAATAGGGAAAAATTAAAAGCTCTTCCTCTAAGCTCTGGAACAAGCGTGGCTACTTTTACACCACTTTTATTCATCATAGTACTGGAAGTCCTAGCTAGAGCAATTAGGAGAATGCAATAAAAGGCATCCAAATTGGAAAAAAGGGGAGTCAAATTGTGTCTGTTTCCAGGTGACATGAACATATATAGAGAGAACCCTAAAGATTCCACAAAAAACCTACTAGAAATGAGAAATTTAGTCAAGTTCCAAGATACAATATCAATATATAAAAATGAGTAGCACTCCCATGCACCAGTAGTGAAATGTCTAAGAAAAAAATCAAGAAAGCTATTTTATTAGAAAAAAAGATATCTAGGGATAAAGTTACCCAAAAAGGCAAGAAATCCCAAAATGAAAACTATAAAACATAGATGAAAGAGATTAAAGCAGACAACACAAGTAAATGGAAAGATATCCATGTCCATGCACTGGAATAATGTTAAAATATCTGTATCACCCAATGTGATCTACAGAATCAATGCAATCTGTGTTCAATTACAAAACACTTTCTTCATTGAAATAGGAAAAAACAATCTTAAAATTCACATGGAAATTCAAAATGCCTCAGATAGACAAAAGTATCTGAAATAAAAAGAAAAGCTGGAGGGCATCACACTACCTGATTCAAAATATACTACAAATCTATAGTAAGCATGGTACTATCAATAAAAGGGGTTGGGGTGAGAAAGAGACAAACAAATGACAGATACAGACAAGTGAAACGGAATAGAGAAATAGGAAATCAACTCACACATTTACGGTCAACTCACTTTTAACAAAGGCACCAAGAACACACACTGGGGAAGGATAATGGCTTCAATAAACTGTGCTAGGAAAGCCCAACACCCACATTAACAAAAATACATCTAGGCTGTTATCTTACCATATACAGAAATCTACTCAAAATGAAGATTTATTGTAGGACCCGAAACTATGAAACTACCAAAGAAGAAAACATAGGATAAATGCTTCATGAAATTGGTTAGGACGACGAATTTTCAAGTAAACATCAAAAGCACAAGCAACAAAAGCAGAAATGTAATTACATTAAATTAAAAGTTTCTGCAAAGCAGAGGAAGCAATCAGTGGAATGAAGGAACCAGAGAATGGAAGTATTTGCAAACTATTCCTCAGGCAAGGGGTTAATACACAAAACACATAACTCAAACTACTCAAAAGCAAAAATACAAATAATCTTATTTTTATAAATCTACCCAAAACTTTCGTTCCCCACCATTATTTCCCCACCTTCTTTTCCCGACCGCATTTGGCCCCCTCCCTCTCGCCACCCTTTTTCTTCCCCCAACCACCCGCAAACTTTTTCACCATCATTTTTTCCCTACCGTCGCAAAGCTTTCTCTAGTCTCCTGCTCACCGTGCTAATTCCCCATCCATCTACCCAACACTTTCACCACTGTTTTTTCCCACCGTATTTTCCCCTTCTCCCTGGCCACCCTCTTTTTCCCCCTCCCGCTCTCATCACCCCCTTTTGCTTCTTCATCTAAGCAAACATTTTTTCCCCGTCTTTTCCCAAAAACTTCTCCCCACTCCTACTGCTCACTACCCTCTTTTCCTCCTTCATCTACCCAAAAACTTTTCCTCATCGTCTTCCCTCGGTTCCTCCTTGCTATTCTCTTTCACTTCTCCAACCACCCAAAAACATTTCCCCAATCTTTTCTGAAAGTCTTCTTCCCATTCCTTCTCACCTCCCTCTTTTCCCCCTCCATCTACCCCCAAAATTTCCCCCAATGTCTTTTCACGAAGTCTTCCCCGCTTCTTACTCGTCCTCTTCTCTCCCCTATCCTGCTTGCCACCCTTTTTGCCCTCTACCAACCATAATTTTCCCATCTTTTCCCCAACCTTCTTTCTCGCTCCTTCTCGCCACCCTTTTTTCTCCTCCTCCTCGTCACCCTCTTTCCCCCCTCCATCTACCCGAACACTTTTTACCCACCGTCTTGTCTTTTCTTTCTTCACCATCTTTCTTTTCTGCCACTGTTTCTTCACTAAACCTTCTCTTCCTCCAGTTGGCTACCCTCTTTTTCCTTCTCCCATTTGCTACCTTCTTTTGCTTCTTTATCAACCCAAAAACTTTTCTCTCCACCATCTTTTCTCAGAATCTTCTCTCACTACTGCTCGCCCCCGTTTTCGACCCATCACCATCTCTTTTTCCTCTCCCATCTACCCATAAACTTTTTACCCAGTCTTTCTGCAAAACCTTCCCTCCCTCCCGCTCCCCATCCTGTTTTACCGCTTCCATCTACCCAAAAACTTTTTTCCCCACTCTCTTTTTGCAATGTCTTCTCCTCCTCACCATCCCTTTTTCCCTTTCTCACTAACCGCCCTCTTTGCCTCACTCCATGTATGTATCCCAAAACTATTTTCCTCTTCCTACCGCTCCAGCCTCTCCGTCACCGCCACCATCAACCGCAGCGAGGCGAGCAGCCCCGTAGGGTCGCGACTCAAGCCTCCAGCACGCGGCGTGCTGCTCCCTTCTCCTCGTCTTCTAAGACCAGCTTCACAGGAAGACACGGAAACTAAAAAAATCCTCCCGCGCTTTCAGCATCATTTATATACTGACATCATGGAGGTGGAGCTTCTTTGACTGCATGTTCTGATTGGATGAGAAAAAACCTCCAGGCTTACTCGGATTGGACTTTATCATCGTGTTCTGATTGGATGAGAACAAGTCTGAAGACAACCAATCACAGCATGAAAATAAAGCCCAATCATAGTAAGCGTAGAGGTTCTCTCTCATCCAATCAGAACATGTATTCCAGCATCCGCATGTGCGCGACCTCAGTATATAAAGCATGTTGACGTGGTCTGAGGTCATTTCAGACTCCTGTTTGTCAGCGTGCTGAGCTGTTACGTCCCAGCTTAGAGAACTGGAGAACTGGAAGGGGCAGTCACTTGCTGCCCGCGGGAGCCTGGAGCCCAGAGCCGGGAGCCCAGAGCCTGAGGCCCTGCTTCGCTGCTGTTGGTGGTGGTGACAGAGTGGTAGGAGGGCAGCTAGCAGCGGGAGTTTCTCTTGCCTAGCTGGAAGACGAGAAGCAGCACCACTGCATGCTGGAGGCTGGAACCTGTGCCACCGCGGGTCGCCTCGCTGCAGTGGGTGGTGACATCGGAGACTGCAACTCGGCCAGAGTGGTAGAAATGTGGCGGGATAGGTGAGTTATCCAGGGCTGCACTGTCCTCCTGGGCAAAGGTTGGGTGTCCTATTGGGGCTCACTGCCCAAGGCTAACTATCTGTGGCATTGGTCTGGTTGGGGGCACTCTCTGAGGTTACATTGCTGGTGGTGGAGTGGGGGCTACGGTGGTGGGGGTGGTCATGGGAGGCAGGTCGTGTACACTAACGTGTACTGACGGTGGCAGTGGATGGGTTAAGGGCACCATCTTCTGGTGCACTGCTCGTGGCAGGGGGCGGGTTCGGTGGAGTTATCTGGGGCTACAGTGCTGGCAGTGAGGGGTGGTTCAGGGGCATCATCAGGTGCTGCACTGCCCGTGAGTGGGGGTGCACTATTAGGAGCTGTGCTGCTCATGGTGGAGTGGGGGAGGGCAGGTTTGGGGCGCTGTCTAGTGCAGTAACACCCGTGGGTGGGTCAGGTTGTGGGCACTATCGGGTGCTAACACTGCCTGCGGGCTCGGGGCCTGGGGGCGGGGAGGGTATTGGGGGTTACATTGCCTGCAGCTGTAGGGTGTGTTGAGTGTGCTATCCAGGGGCTACAGGGCTGGCAGCAGGGGGCAGGGTAGGGGTGCTCTTGGGGGCTATACTGCCAGCGGGGTTGGCAGGCTGAGGAGGCAGTGACATTGGTGGCCTCCTTCTTTCTGGTGGACTCCAAAGAAGGGATCGTTCTGTTCTTCCCGGACTTAAAGATCTAGAGGGTGATCTCCTCCTCCTGTTCGAGTACGCTTGAGCACTCTTGAGTTCAGCAGGGTCCCCACACCCACTGTGGTTCCCTGGCCTGGACACTCACGTTCTGTGTTGCAGAGACCACCTGGGACTAGCACACAGGGAATAGTGGGCACCACAGGGAGAGGGGAGAAAAAGGGCACTGTGTGTGGAGGCGTCAGGAATGGGAACCAGCACTTGGCTGGCTCCGTCTGAGTTTCTCCTACTTGGGCTCCCCAAGGAGTGCAGTGCAGATGGGCCCAGCAATTCCTGGCCAGCTGGACCTTTTGCTAGAAGCAAAAGCTGGGATTTGGAGGGTAGGTTTGAGTGCCTTCACTGAAACTGGTCCCTGCCTCCCAGTGGCCAGCGTGACAAGGTGAAGCTTTAACACTTCCACTCAGTGCTTCGTGTTCTAGGCTTTTCTGGCTTGGGGAGCTTGGCCCTCCTTCAGGCTCTGTTGTGCGTCAGCTGAGGCTTGGGACAACCTAGGATATGTAGAGAGTTTATCAAGCCCACTATAGTAGCTTACATCCTGGAACTCCCTGGAAATTCCCTGGCTGTCACCTTGCTGTTTGCGTCAAACAGGATTTCAATCTCAGGCTAATACGACTGCTGGCCCTGCATGTTCATGTGTCACTGAGATCATCACTTTAACTGACAGTGCTTTAAGTGAGTCCCCACTAGCAATAGCAATTAGACTGCTAATTTGCAAGGTCTGCTCTTCCTGGTTGAACCCCTTTGCCAAAAAAGATGAGGTGTGGATAGGAACATCGTCAATAAAAATGCCACATGCTCTCACTGTTACTATTCAAAGTTTAGTCATTTTTGTGAATAAACACTCCTTGATTTGTTATGTACCTCTTTTATAGTTCCCAAACATTTAAGTGACTGTTTTTGACAGTTTTGTACAGCTTTGTAGTCATTTTCTATGGTGAGAATTTCTCAACCTCCTCCTTTCATCATGATAAAAGTGAATCATGTTCGCTTTTATTTTCCTTAAGGACCATTCCTATAAAATTCATCAACGGGCAGTCTCTCTAATAACTGACTTAGTATTTTTTCTCAGTTTTGCCATGTTAATTCTACACATACAGTATCTTCACTGTGGAGATAAAAGCATTGACATTACCCTTTTGTGTTTAAGAATTTTTGATCATTAACTGTGGTTCCTTATTTGGTTTTAAGCAAGGAATATTTACACATCTGCTGCTTTGAAATTGATCTTTCTCTTTTCTCAGCTCATTTGTAATTTATACAAACCTTTCTCCTTCTTAGAAATATAATCAAAACTTTTATATGTTTCTATCACAATTTTTAAAAAGAAATTAAAATATATTGAAAGCAAATGGGAGACCACAGTATTTAGGAAGTATTACAGTTTATCACTCTGCCGTTTCCCTTTCTGAGGTTTAAATCTATAGAGGTTTTCTCTTTTATTTTCTTTTTTTTCCTTTTCAAGGAGGGGAGTGAATGATAATCAGAGTATTTTGGGGTATACATTGAAGGTAATTTATCCAAGTCTTTACATGATTTCTTGAGACAGAAAATTGTATGGTGACAACTACCACTGCTGAAATTAGTGTACCATTCTGCTAACATCTACTAAAATCAATTTTATTGGAGTCAGAGACTCCAAATACAATTTCAATGATATTGTATAGCCATTCAGAGCTCTAATTTTTAATTTTGGGTTTATGCATATTTTTAAAGTGGTTAGATAATAGCTATAGTAATTTTAGAGAAGTTGCATGAAAAAAGATCTGTTTATTAAATAAGTGTTTTTTATTACTATTGTCTTAATGTAAAACAAATACACATTTTCTAATTACATAATTCATGAATTTGTACTTAATCTGCTTCCTAACAAATTTTCTAATGATGTAATTCGTGAATTTCTACTTAACCTGCTTCATAGCAAAAGATTCAGAAGAGAAATAAAAAATGAGAAAAATTGCTTAAAGTATATACAATAATATCTATTGATTTAGACTAAAAAGTTATTTTATTCAAAATAAGAACGTGAAAGGCCAAAGACTATTTTTGCGAACTTCAGTTTTAATATTTAAAAATACTTTATAATAGATTGTCGCAAATAGTACAAGTAGAATTCTGATTTATTTTAATTAAAATAGTTAAGTGTATTATGCATTGAAATTTATTATTGAAAATAATATATTATTTTTATTCAGTAATTTCAATAATGTATTCAATAATACATTAATGTAATGTATTCAATATATTACATTAATATTTGTTAATATACATATATTTTCAATAATATATTCAATATTTATACATTATTGAAAATATATGTATATTAACAAATATTAATGTAATATATAAATGTATACAATGTATATGATATACAAATATGTATATATACACATTAAATTGGTAGCTCACTACAGGGTTGACATGTGTCTTTCTTTCAAATGACATCAAATTATGATTTTTAAAATGAGGGAGATTTTATAACATAGCAAATAGTTTTGGCTGAGATGTCAATGATAATCTTTCTGATTCAATGTAAATCACCATTTACCCATTATATTTTGATTTTTCCTCAGGATTTTTATAAACATTTGCTCTAGAATAGGATTTTTACAGAAAATTATAATCCTGCTAGCTATCCAGCATGTTAGAAGCATCTACTCCACTAATCTTAAATTTACCCTTTTTCACCAAGTCACATTTACATGCCAAACTTGACAAATACCTCTGTAAAAGTTTTCTTTTAACTTGAAATAGTAGCACTACACTGAGTTGTTTAAAAGTAAATGACTATGAATTTACTAACAAAGAAAGAGTGGACTTAATATTTTATAAGTGCCATTATTTCTATTAAAGCCAGTTCATGCTCCTTTTGCACTAAACTTGGCTCCCATAGTTCTTTGGACAATTGGAAGCATTAAATCTACCATCAGAGGGCAAAGAGCTAGAATCATTAAGGATATTCAAAAGCATATGCCAAGACGCTAAAGGCAATTCAATACCAATTCAGAAAATTTCGACACTGGTATTGTTTTGATTCTGCAACACTCTTTCAGTTACGTACATATAATACATTTCAGGTATGTACATATAATACATTTTTAATGAACCCATTTCTACATTTTAATGTCCTGTATTTACATTAAGGTGTAAGAATTAATCAGCATGAAATACTTGGGAAGCAAATGGGGGCTGGAATATTTGATACTTGAGTCCATGACAATATGTGTCCAGGAAGAATTTTATAATATAGAACAAATGATGTACCATCTGTCTTTAAAAATGAAATTGTTCTTTTACATGTTAAAAGTAAATGGGATATTAGGAAGTGATTATTATGCTGTTTTTGTGTTACTGTTGTTTCTTTTCCAAAAGAGGAAAGGAGGTCTGGAAAAAAATGCTGATGCTAATGCATATTTGACAATTAAAAGTACACACAATATAGTATCTGAAAATGAAAAGATGCTTGTTACAAGCACTTTACCATTAACAAACTATTACTTTCATCACCCCAAAGCATCAACATAAAACTGAGCATCAACAAAAATGGAGTAAAAGCTATCCGAAGATTAGTCTAACACCCCAACTGTTAATTCATTGCTGCCGTTTATTCTTCAGTAATTTGCTCTGCTGTGGGTTTTTATCACTGGTATGAGTTTGAAATGAGTTTCAAAGTACGATTTAATAATCTATTAACTTAAAGTTTGAAATAAAACTCATAGGATGAAATAAACTAACATAAAAGATACTGCACCATAGCAAAAACTTTTAAATGGCTTGATGTTAGGGCTGTGCCTATAAAAATTTATTAGCAAATATTCTTTTTTTAATTTTTTTTATTTTTTTATTTTTTTAAATTATTATTATACTTTAAGTTCTAGGGTACATGTGCATAACGTGCAGGTTTGTTACATATGTATACTTGTGCCATGTTGCTGTGCCGCACCCATCAACTCGTCAGCACCCATCAACTCGTCATTTACATCAGGTATAACTCTCAATGCAATCCCTCCCCCCTCCCCCCTCCCCCCTCCCCGTGATAGGCCCCGGTGTGTGATGTTCCCCTTCCCGAGTCCAAGTGATCTCATTGTTCAGTTCCCACCTATGAGTGAGAACATGCGGTGTTTGGTTTTCTGTTCTTGTGATAGTTTGCTAAGAATGATGGTTTCCAGCTGCATCCATGTCCCTACAAAGGACACAAACTCATCCTTTTTGATGGCTGCATAGTATTCCATGGTGTATATGTGCCACATTTTCTTAATCCAATCTGTCACTGACGGACATTTGGGTTGATTCCAAGTCTTTGCTATTGTGAATAGTGCCGCAATAAACATACATGTGCATGTGTCTTTATAGCAGCATGATTTATAATCCTTTGGGTCTATACCCAGTAATGGGATGGCTGGGTCATATGGTACATCTAGTTCTAGATCCTTGAGGAATCGCCATACTGTTTTCCATAATGGTTGAACTAGTTTACAATCCCACCAACAGTGTAAAAGTGTTCCTATTTCTCCACATCCTCTCCAGCACCTGTTGTTTCCTGACTTTTTAATGATCGCCATTCTAACTGGTGTGAGATGGTATCTCATTGTGGTTTTGATTTACATTTCTCTGATGGCCAGTGATGATGAGCATTTTTTCATGTGTCTGTTAGCTGTATGAATGTCTTCTTTTGAGAACTGTCTGTTCATATCCTTTGCCCACTTTTTGATGGGGTTGTTTGTTTTTTTCTTGTAAATTTGTTTGAGTTCTTTGTAGGTTCTGGATATTAGCCCTTTGTCAGATGAGTAGATTGCAAAAATTTTCTCCCATAAATGGTGCTGGGAAAATTGGCTAGCCATAAGTAGAAAGCTGAAACTGGGTCCTTTCCTTACTCCTTATACGAAAATTAATTCAAGATGGATTAGAGACTTAAATATTAGACCTAAAACCATAAAAACCTTAGAGGAAAACCTAGGTAGTACCATTCAGGACATAGGCATGGGCAAAGACTTCATGTCTAAAACACCAAAAGCAACGGCAGCAAAAGCCAAAATTGACAAATGGGATCTAATTAAACTAAAGAGCTTCTGCACAGCAAAAGAAACTACCATCAGAGTGAACAGGCAACCTATTAGCAAATATTCTATGCCACATGGTAACTTTGATTTATAAACTGCAGGTGTTTCATTCCATTTTTCCAATTATTTAATAGAAATATTTTTATGGCAAGAATTTTCCCTTGTTCTCTCCCAACACATTTTTACCTAACTCGCCATTACCTCATCTAGCCACTTCTGTTCAAATGAGTTTCAAAACACCCTCTGCAGAGATGATCATTCAGTCCTGTTCAGAATCGGGGAGATAGGCCTGAATAGAGGGCTTTTCTTCAATGTAGTGGTTCTATAAACTTATCCATTTGTGTGGATCTATATGAATACTCTTGAACAAAATGTCTAAGCAGAAGCCCTTCAGTACATTTCTTGGTCATTTTCTCATGGACTATTACAAGAGGAGCTTGTTGCCCAAGCACCCCTCTGCCCTCCCACCACCTTTCTCCCCTTGGTGCTGGCAAAGGCTGCCTCGTTTTCTGGAGTGTGCTATCCCATTTCTCTGATATAGGACGGAAGTGGCACATGGTTAGCTGAGCTCAATGAAAGAGACAGTAGAGTTTTGCCACTTGCTCTCTTACTCTACACCAAAAGCCATGAATTTTTTATTTCCATAACCATCGCTTCAAGGGGGTGATTGGTCAGGAGCCAACTAGGGACTAGGGACAGAGGGAAGAGGTTTCTACTGCAACTTTGAAGCTGCTCATGGAATGATAGCTTGCCACAATCTGGAAGTGGCCCAAACCAGAAGGAATATCTGGACACATATTGCCAGTACATACAACTTCAGAGAGCCTTGAGGGGTGGAGGAGAGAATACCACTATATCTTTCAGACAATAAGTTGGCCAGGTCCCTGGAAAGCTCTATTAAGGGTCACTGTTAGACGTTGGATTCAAGACATGTGTTGGGAGTGAAAGCAAGCTCATATCTTTTCTGTCTACAGAGGATTAGACCATATAGAGCCAATATTCTCAACCTACAAAAGCAATATCTGAGTCTGGGCCACAGATATACAGAGAAGTCTGTGTGAGTTGTGAATTTTTACCTTAACATGATATTAAAATGGTGACAGGTAACATTTATTGAGCACTAAATATGTGTCAGCCATTATGTTAACAGTTTCATGTGTTACTTAAGAAAATGTCATATGGCCAGATGTTGGCACTTTCATCTGGTTCTGCACAATTTATTATTTCATTTAATATTCACAATAATTTTATGAGTAAATACCATACCAGCCTTACATATAAAGAAATGAGTATTTGTTAACTTATGTTGAACAGACATTGTTTTAAGCACTTGATAAGAATTAAGTCGTTTAATTATGTCAACGATGCAACAAGGTAGATGATCTCCAGTCAAAATACATTCAGGTGAGGAAGCAAAGGCACAGAGAACTGAAGTACATCGTCTAAGTTTGCTTGGGTAATAAGGGGATAAAGCTAGAATTTGAACCCAGGCAATAGGATTCCAGAGTTAATACATTCAGATGCAGAAAGATTAGTTGACTTTTATAGCATCATACAGTTGGAAAGGTATATAGCCAGAGTTCAGCCCAGATCTTTCTGATTTTACAGATTATACTCTTAACCACATGATTCTATGTTGTGGTTGAGAACTTAACAAAATTGGCTAATGCTTAGCAAGCATTTGATAATAGGGATGAAGAATTTGGATTCCATTTCACGAGAGAAACTAACATTTGTTGAATGTTTATTACATAATAGACACTCGGATAGCAATTAACATAATTTATCTATTTCCATCTTCCTGAGTGGAATTATTATCCCAGTTTTAAAGATTAAAACATATATTCAGAGAAGTTAAGTAACTTGTTCATATTGGCAAAATAGGTGTTCAAACACAAGTCTTATTGTAGTGTTTTGATGTGGTGGTAAGAACAGGAGCTTGAACAGCTGTTGAAATATTGAATTCAAAACTGGGCTAATAGAGCTTGCTTAGAGCTGCAGTGGAAGCTGAGAAGATCATTAGCAGTCTGCACATGCCTGGGGAGTTAGACACTTCGGTATCTTGCAAGACGGACCAAGGAGTGATCCAAAGCTTACTCGTCATGTAAAGCTATGCAATGGTCAGAGTCATAACTTTGATAAAGCCTCCAGTGCCTTCTCTTCTGCAGGAATCTTTGCCTTGCCATACCAGGATCAAAACTTGGTCTCCACAGGCTTTTTTTACACAGATTTTTATCAAGAAAGCAAACAGTCTAAAGTCACAAACACTGCTCTGGAGGAGGGAAGAAAGATAAGAGACTTGACTCACCTTACTTATTGCAAACAAGACAGATTGGGCTACAACTGGTGCATGGGAAACTCATTATGATCACTTCAAGCCTTGACAAGTGCAGTGAGTAACCTGAGAGCCCAGGAAGGAGTCTCAACACACTAGTCAATCTGCTGTCAGGGTGAAGCAGACAGTGTAAACCACAGCAAGGCAACAGATTAGGCCTCAGAAGTGCACATGGTCAGCTAAGTGGGAGAACAGAACTGGATCATGGTCAACAGTGAAGGTAAAAGCAGCTCAGAATAGAATGATGTTTTGTTTCCCTAAAGTGAAAAGAGTGTTTGACAAATGACTGCTGAGAGAAGGGTGGGTCTATTATTATTAGTCAGGACCCTGCCAATAAACAGAATCTCGATCAGGTGAATTAGCTGAAGATATTTTAATGAAGCGACAGCATACAGTAGTGAGGGCAAATTTCTGAAAACCCAAAGATTAATGTGGGTTTTCCAAAGTTCAGTAACAGCCTAAAAGGGAAGGGAGAGAATATTAAGCTGTTAGAGACCAGTGATAGCTCAAGGGAGCTGTGATTACAGAGGGATGCAGCCGTTTTCATAGCTATGATGCTGAAACTGGGAGGGAGTGGAGAAAATATTCACCAACTTGTTTTTCCACCTGTCCTTTGATTTCTTGCCAGTGGCTTCCATTGGTGAGAACAACCTGAAGCCACAGTGGAAAGGGAGCCCAAGAGATGCCATCTGTGCACATCAGCTGCTCAGGGCAAAGAGCAGAATAGAGATGGGCGAAGGATGTTTCCGGTTGGGCAAACACATTAACCGTCTACCTTGGGAAAGAGTCCCAGTCTTTAGAATTGTAGTCTCATGTGCAAATATCTGCAGGGGACAGACAAGTATGCAAATAGAAAAAGGGAGCAACATGAGTGAATGGAGGACTGTTGAATATGTGCGCATTTAGAAGGGCATGAACACCACATGTGTAACCTCCTTTCAGCCTTGAGGTAATGTGAATCCATCAAGGCTAGAAGATCCAGTTTTGGAAGTGAGGCAAATCAGCTACTTGGGAGGCTGAGGTGGAAGGATCACTAGAGCCCAGGAATTTGAGTTTTGCAATGATCTATAATCCAGATAGCTATGTGACATCACCTTAATTTTAGAGATTAAAAATGAATTGGCCAAACAATTGGATGTCATGATGGTTAAAGAAAACACATCTGTGAGAGATTAATCTCATTTTTGGAAGTGAAGCACAACATTCAGGTTATATGAATTCTGATTTTTAAATAGTGGGGATTAACTGAAAAAGAAAATCCTGCAACAACCAAACAAAACACATCTGTGAGAGGTATTCATTCCTCCACCACTAGGCTCAGTGTATTGGATAACTCTTGCTTTTCAACTTACATCTTCTACACTTAATGTGATTCTGGAAGTTGCTGAGGAAATCAGCCCTTCAGAGGGGAACCTGGTGTACTTTTTTGTTCAGCAGCACTGAGTAAATATCACTTTTCCATCCCAGGGCTTTTCTGACCCCTCAGCATGTTACACTTAAGCAGCTACCCAGTCTTAGAGTCTGGGTAGTTGGAAATGCAAGTGGGGCACACATTGACCATTGTGGTACCCAAGCTAGTTCATAGTCACTCCCCTTTTTATGTCTTTGGTGGAATGATCTCAAAGCTCACATACATGGATCATGTACAGTCTCCCACAGTGGTGGACAAAGGCTGAGACCACATCTTTATATTTGCTTTCTCTCCCTTCCAATTTAATTTTCCTGAGTTCTCCACTGCTGTAAAGAAATGGAAAAAAACCCTTCCTTTCTTGGGCTCTGCTTTCAGAAGAGATTCCTCCCAAGGTTCTACCATTCTGCAAATTCTGCTTTAGGAAAAAAATTAAAAGACCTGTAATTTTTCTGAGGGATATTTCATGTTCACGTAATACTGAATATTTATGGTAGAAGATCCCACCCAACTCAGAATTTTTTTTTTTTTTTTTTTTTGTAGATGGAGTTTTGCTCTTGCTGCCCAGGCTGGAGTGCAGTGGCGCCATCACGGCTCACCACAACCTCTGCCTCCTGGGTTCCAGCGATTCTCCTGCCTTAGCCTCCTGAGTAACTGGGACTACAGGCACGTGCCCCCATGCCTGGCTAGTTTTTTGTATTTTCAGTAGAGACGAGGTTTCTCCATGTTGGTCAGGCTAGTCTGAAACTCCCAACCTCAGGTGTTCTGCCCGCCTCTGCCTCCCAAAGTGCTGGGGTTACAGGCCAACTCTGATTTTTAAATATTTTAATGAATACACTTAAGCTGGGAGAAAGGGCAGAAGAAAACATTGTACATTTGTGGCCAGGGATTGCCCCAAGATAGAAAATACTCTCTGTGAATAAGTATGAATTTTTGGTTACGTGTTGACACCTAACTCCTTGGAAAATCAATAGAAAGTGATCTTTAAATATTTAGTTTTTAAATGTATTTAAGTGTTGATTCTTAAAGTGGTTTTGCACTTTTTTAGAGAAGACAGCATACATATACATATTAATATCCCTCATAATAACATTTATAAGGTTACTGTGTAGAATCTGGGAAATATGCGTGTGAACCAAGAAAATAAGACACAATGTCAAATGATTTATATTTATAAGACATATATTAATCAAATCAATTCATCTAATTACTCATCTAGTCAATACACATTTATTATGTGTTTTGTATATGCCAGGCACTGTGTATACTCTCAGGTTACCAGAAGTGATTTATATTTATAAACCGTATGTTGACCAATTTATCAAATCAATTCATGGAATTATTCCTATATTTGATGTGTATTTATTATGTATTTATTGTGTTTGCCAGACACTGTGTATACCCCCAAGTTACCACAATGAAGCCAAAACTTCTATCCCTGGTCTCCAAAGTTCACAGGCTACCTGGTAGGAAAATAAATTAAACATGTACAAATAGTACATTAATAACTAAGTAAGTTTGTCATGGAAGTATAAAGCATTTCACCAGATGCACTTTTAACTCCAAATTTAGGGGATGAAGAAGAAAATTAATTTTCAGCTGAGATCATAAAGACCAGTCAGAGTTAGTTGACTGAGCTTTAAAAGAAGAGAAAGATTATTTCTAGCAAAAGAAACAAAGGGGCTATAAGAGAACAGTCTGGAATGAAAGGGTTATTGGGGAGAGTGAAGCAGGGTTTTTCACAAGACACGCAAGAAGCAGGTCATGGCGGCCGTATAATGCATGTTAAAGAAATGGCATCTGACTTTGAGATGGGAAGAAGCAGGGACTCTCAGGTCCTCTGAGCTGTCTGCATGGGAGGCCATGGCAAAACGTAGCATCCACGGTCAGCCCTCTGCAAAGAGAGGCAGGGACTAGCTGCTGGAAACCAAAGCACACAGACAGTATAATGAACTGGGGAGATAGAATGGTTGAGAGTGGGTGGTTACTCCATAACAATACAAAGGAACCTAAAGGTGTCTGGATGAAATAGACATTATTTACTTCACTGGCACTCACCAAGTATGAATATATGTTAGTCATTATAGCTCTACCTATCAATAAACTAAAATTATTTTGCAATGACTTATAAACGATGTCTAATCATTTACAATTATTTACAGTTATTTAAAAATATTTAAAAATAATGAAAGTTCTTCGTTCTGTAGAACAAATCTAGAATTCCCACAGCAAAATAGTCCTTAGTTACTCACAGTTGAAAGTTTAGACCACCCACCGTGGGAATCTCTATCTTCATATTTCAGGCCTCTTTAAAAGACAATATGAATTTGTCCCCTCCAGATTTCATTGTCTCCCTCATCTTCTCTTCCTTGGTAGCAAAGATCTTTCCTGAGCTACAACTGTGGAATACCTAAACACAGAGACAAACAAGCTGCTAACCAACCAGTTAAATTTATTGAGAAGCCTGCTTGCACCAGTGCATAGTAGGGTCTGTGGCAACACACGGAAGGCAGACACGCACCTGCAAGCCTCTGCCTTTCAAAACTGCCATACTCTCTTTCCGTCTCCACATCAGCTTTTCACTTCCATTTACAGTGTGCTCTAGACTCATTGATTATTAGCTCCAGTGCTGCCCTTTTATATTGTAGGCTCAGGGAAAAAAGGTGCCTAGGGTGCAAACATTAGGAAGCCTCTACTCAGGAACATGTCTGTGCTAACTCAGTCTTTGCACAGACCTCAGAGTGAGTGTCTGAACCCTGCACTCTAGGTGTCTCATTCCCCTACCCCTAGGCAGAGTGCCAGCTCTGCTTAGGCACATTCAAGAAATAGTACAAAAAAAGGAGCACTGTCTCCATGTTGGCCAGAAAGAGTTTATTCTCCCATTCCTTTTCACATCCAATGATGTATTTTGGATTATCAAAACATTCAAATTCAAATGCATAATCTCCAAAGATAAAACAACATAGAGTACAATCACGATGCCATGGACACTGCAGAAGTGCGGTAGAATTCACACCCAGTCATGACACAGGCACACATGTAAAGAGCAGGATGACTCAGTTCTTTGCCTTCCTGTGATGTTACACCATGAATTTGGACATCTTAGAAGGTCTTTAGAAAATTACTCAGCTGTGTTTGTGCCATTCCTTCCTTCACTCATGTAACAAAAGTGTTCTTAGCCCTTACTGCATGCTAAGTACTGCGTCTTGTGCTGGGGACACAGAGATGAATGAGATACAGTGTGAATCTCATTTCCAACAAATTTCATCCATTCGCCTGTCACTGTAGAGATAACAGACTGCTGTGACAGAGGGTTCATAAAGGAGGGGAAAAGGCTCTTTCCCTAATACATTCCACATTTTAACAGACTTTTTGGCATCACAGCTCTGAGAACTGAACTGACTAAAGAGCAGTCTTCAAGTGGCAGATTGAAAACGAGACATGACATGTATAGTTTGAACGCAAATACTGGTAACCACTTGTCAAGTTTAGAATAACTAGTAGTACGAACAATTAAATCAGTTTCAGGGGGAACTTGTAGACAGCATAATAAACTTTTCTTGAAAGAATTGACAGAATTCTTCTACTTGTGCATCGGCATTCCCTGGCTTCAATGTGATCATTAAATTTCAAGTAATTTGAATGCAGAATATCAAAATGGCCAAACTTAGTGGTTAGGAGCAGAAACTCTGCAAACAGACTGGAATTGCTGCTCAGCTTGACCACCTGCTGCTTACTGCACCTGGAACATGTTACTTAACCCTCTACCTCTCAGTTTCCTTATCTGTAAAATGGCTAAAGTAATAATAATTCCTCTTTCATAGGGTTCTTATGAGTAGGAAATAGTTAAGAATGGTAAAGTTCTTAAATCAGTGCCTGGAAACTTGTAGCACTAATTAAAATTTCTTGATATATTTAGTACTTCCTGGAAAATGTAAATAATATATTCTACAATTTTCGTGTAGAATTATATTTACTCAAGTAGATATAAAGTACGATATATGAAGAAATACATACAAAGTAAGTTAAAGTGAACTAAGTATAATTTTTTTAAAAATATGTTTTATTGTGGCTATATATAATGTAAAATGCATTACAAATTTTTAAGCCTACAATTTACTGGTATTAATTACATTTGCAGTGTTATTCAACCACCACCACTACCTGTTTCCAAAATGTTTTCATCACTTGTAACAGAAACTCTGTAACCATTAAGCAGTTATTCTTTGTTTCCCACCTCCTCCCTAACCCTGGTAACCTCTAACTTACTTTCTGTCTTTAGATCTACTTACTCTAGATATTTCATTTAAGAGGGATCACACAATATTTTTCCTGTTGTGCCTGGCTTATTTCACTTAACATAATGATTTCAAGATCCATCTATATTGTAGCATGTGTCAGAACTTCAATCCTTTTTATGGTTGAATAATATTTCATTGTGTGCATATACATTACTACATTTTGTTTATGCATTAATCTGTTGATAGACACTGGGCTATTTTCACCTTTTGACTATTGTGAATAATTCTGCAATAAACGTTAGTATAAAAGTATCTGTTTGAGTTCCTGTTTTCAATTACAGTGGGCATATACCTAAGTAGTGGAATTGCTGGGTCACATGGTAATGCTGTTTAGCTTTGTCTTAATTCTGACTGCTGTAACAAAAGTACCACAAACTGGATGGCCTAAGAAGCAAACATTTATTTCTCAAAGTTCTAGAGTCTGTGAAATCCAAGATCAAGGCTCTGGTAGATTAAATACCTAGTGAGGCACCACTTCCTGATTTGTAGGTAGCTGTCTTTGCACTGCATCCGCACGTGGTAAGGGACTTCCCCGGGGTCTCTTTGATAAGGCACTAATCCCATTAATGGGGGCTTTACCCTCCTGGCCTAAAGACCTCCAAAAGGTCCTATCTCCAAATACCATCACAATGAGTGAATTTGGCAGTGGATGTGGATGGACATATCCAGTCCGTAACAAGCTTTTTGAAGAACTCATACTGTTTGTCCCAGTGGCTGTGCCATTTTACCTTCCTATCAGCAATTTCTCCACATCCTCACCAACATTTGTTATTTTTCTAATTACTATTATTATTATTTTGGGTTTTTTTGAGAAGGAGTCTCGTGTGTTGCCCAGGCTGGAGTATAATGGCGTGATTTCGGCTCACTCCAACCTCTGCCTCTGAGGTTCAAGCAATTCTCTTGCCTCACCTTATGAGTAGATGGGATTACAGGTGCCCACCACCACGCTCAGCTAATTTTTGTATTTTCGGTAGAGACAGGTTTCACCATGTTGGTCAGGTTCCTCTCAAACTCCTGACCTCAGGTGATTCACCTGCCTTGGCTTCCCAAAGTGCTGTGATTACAGGTGTGAGCCACTGCACCCAGCCTACTATTATTATTACTATATTAATAGGTTTGAACTGGTATCTCATTGTGGTTTTGATCTTATGATTAATGATTTTAAATATGTTTTCATGTGCTTGTTGGCTATTCGTATATCTTTTCTAGAGAAATATCTATTCAAGTCCTCTGCCAACTTTTTAATCAGGTTGTTTGTCTTTTTGTTCCTGAGTTGTAGGAATTCTTTATATATTATGGATCCTGTTTCCCCACTAAACATATACTTTGCAAGTATCTTATCCAGTTCTTCCAGAGAGCCTTTCAATTTCTTGATAATGTCCTTTGATGCACTAAAGTTTTTAATATTTGTGAGGCCCATTTTTTTTTTTTTACTTTTGTTGCCAAGGTCATTAAAATTTATCCCTATGGTTTATTCTAATGATTTTATGATTTTAGTTTGAATTATAGTAAATTGTTTTTAAATTAACACATATTATATTCTATTACTAGTAAACTTTTCACCCAGAACTACCCATGTCATCACTCTCAGCTCTCATGATTTGGCACACGGATACTGTATGTAGCTGTAGCCTCCATCTTGACCTTTAATTACTTTTGCAGCTCTCTGAGAGACTCATACAGATATAGTTGATCGGCTTTTGATGAAATAAGGGTACCACGAAGAATTAGTACTTCTGATATCAAATGTTAATGATAAGCAGACTTCAACCCTGAAGATGTGTTTGAGAGAAATTTAAATCTTTGATTTAAAAAACAAAAAATGCCTATAATTCCATATTATTTGTAATTCAATATAGAAATTTTTAAAGTCATGTAAAACCTTAAGAATTTAGTATTTCTCTTTGCTAAATAAGCCTTTAGTCACCAATAAATTTCTGCTAGAGGTCTGTTTAAATAAAAATTTCTTTAATGAATTTTAAAATACCTTGTGCTAAAATAATCATCAGTACAAGCATACCTCAGATATGTTTAGTTCCAGATCAGCACAATAAAACAAATATTGCAATATAGTAAGTCACAGAATTTTTTTGGTTTCTCCAGTGTATATAAAAGTTACGATTACACTTTACTGTATTCTGAATGTGCAAAAACATTGCCTAAAACAACTATGTATATAGTTTAATTTAAAAATGCTTTATTGCTAAAAAAAAAAAAAAAAAAAAAAAGCTAAAATCTTTTGAGACTTCATTGAGTTGGGATCTTTTTGCTGGTGGAGAGTCTTGTCTCAATGTTGATGACCACTGATCAATTTGGTGGTTGCTGAAGGTCGAACTGGGTGTTGCAATTTCTGAAAACAAGGCAACAATGAAGTTCGCTGTATCAATTGACTTTTCCTTTCACGAAATATTTTTCTGTAAGTTGCAATACGGGTTTATGCCATTTTACCCACAGAGTTATTTTTTCAAAAGTGGAGTCAGTCCTATCAGACTGCCACTGCTGTATCAACTAAGTTTGCATAATATTTTAAATCCTTTGTCTTTATTCCAACAATGTTCACAGCATATTCACTGAGTGTACTCCAACTCAAGAAGCAACTCCTCATCCATTCAAGTTTTACCATAAGATTGCAGCTATTCAGTCGCTTCTTTAGGCTCTACTTATAATTATAGTTGTCTCACTATTTTCACCACATGCAGTTACTTTCTCCACTGATGTCTTGAATTCAACAAATGTATCTAGGAGACTTTGAATCTACTTCTTCCAAATTCCTATTTGTGTTGATATTTTGGCCTCTTCTCATGAATCATGAATGTTCTTAGTGGTATCTAGAAGAGTGAATCCTTTTGAGAAGGTTTTTTATTTACTTTGCCTAGATCCATCACCTATAGTGTAACAAAATATGTTTCTTAAATAATAAGACTTGAAAGTGAAATTCCTTCACCTGAGGACTACAGAATGGAGGTTGTCTTAGCAGGCATCAAAATAACATTAACTACCTTGTACATCTCCATCAGTCTTCTTGGGTGATCATATGCATTGTCAATAGTAATATTGATAATGTAATATTGACAAAGTAATATTTTAAAAGAAATCTTTTTTTTTCCTGAGTAGTAGGTCTCAACAGTGGGCTTCAAATATTTCAGTAAACCATGCTGTAAACAAATATGCTGTGATTCAGGCTTTGTTGTTCCATTTACAGAACACGGGCAGAGTAGATTTAGCCTAATACTTAGAAGCCCTAACATTGTCAGAATGGTAAATGACCACTGGCTTCAACTTAAAAGTCACCAGCTGCATTTGTTCCTAACAAGAGTCAGCCTGTCCTTTAAAGCTTTGAAGCCAGGCATTCACTTCTCGTCTCTCACTATCAGAGTCATAGATGGCATCTTCATCTAATAGAATAATGTTTCATTTACATTGAAAATCGGTTTTTTAGTGTAGCCACCTTCATCAATTATCTTAGCTAGATCTTCTGGATAACTTGTAGCTACTGTATCAGCAGCTGCTGCTTCACTTTGCCCTTTTATGTTATGGAGATGGCTTCTTTTCTTAAACCTCATGAACCAACCTCTGCTAGCTGCAAACTTTTCATCTGCAGCTTTATCACGTCTCTCAGCCTTCACAGAATTCAAGAGAGTTAGGCTGTTGCTCTGGATTAGGCTTTGGCTTTAAGATATTTTTTGGCTGGTTTGATCTTCTATCCAGACTACTCAAATTTTGTTCCATGTCAGCAATAAGGCTGTTTTGCGTTCTTGATTAATGTTTTCACTAGAGTAGCATTTTTAACTCACTTCACAAATTTTTCCTTTGCATTACAACTTGGCTAACTGGCACAAGAATCCCAGCTTTCAGCCTGCCCTAACTTTCGATGTGACTTCCTCACTAAGCTTGATAATTTCTAGCTTTTGATTAAAATTAAAGATGTGCAACACTTTCTCTCAGTTGAAGACTTAGAGGTTGTTGTGGTGTTATTAATTGGCCCAATTTCAATATTGCCATGTTTCAGGAAGTAAAGAGCCTCTCCTTCCAGGAGAAGGGGCAAGATAGGAAAACAGCAAGATGGTGGAGCAGTCAGAACACACAAAACATGTATTGATTAAGTTTATCATCTTCTATGCATGCAGTTTGTGGCATACAGAAGCGATTATAACAGTAACATAAAAGATCATGGATTACAGATCACTGGAACAGATATAATAATAATAATGTTTCACCTATTGCAACAATTAACACATGTGATGCAGAGACAAAAAAGGACACCTGCTGTTGGAAAATGGCACCAACAGACGCGCTGGATACAAGATTGCTACAAACCTTCAATTTGTAAAAACAGAGAATCTGCAAGGTACAATAAACTGAAGCACAATAAAGTGAGATATGACTGTAATGCCATTAGGAATTAAAATATTTCACAAAATCAGGTACAGTTGCATTAGAAAAAAATATTTTAACTTATCCAACTTAAAGGAAGGTATAACATAATTCATGCTAAGTGCTATCAGTTTAATTATTAAAATGAGTAATGTGCATGAAGTGAGCTATTGGAGTTTTTCTCATAATATTTCCTTAGTGACTGTATTGAAGGTCTTAGAATTACACAATGACTTTCAATTTTGAATAGCATTTGGCTTATTAGCTCTTTATAAGCACTTGGAGGATAAGACCATCAAGAGCATATGTTTTTACACCCGAATTTCACAATATAATTCCTTTCACACAATAGGCATTCAGTAAGCATTTGTTGAACAAAATATATTTCCATAGTCATAACTGGCAGTTAACAAATATTTGGTGACTGAATTAAAAACAAAGAATAGTAAAACAAAGAATACATTGTAGGAAACAGAAGTGACAACCAATTAAATAGCTCAGGAAAAGAGGATAAAATGACACTAATTCCATTGAGATTTTAATATACGTTAATGCTGTATGCATTAATGTAAAGTTATTTTCTATATATTACCTGGAGAAATGAAGATAATTTTTCAGAGGAACAGTAAGGTAACCACGAAAAAGGTGATGCAACTTAGGTGAAACTCATCGAAGGCATGTACTAACTTTATTACATGGTATCTTGTATTTACTGTATAGTTTGCTTAAACTCCTAAGAAGAAATGGTAATCTGGGTGAGGAAAAATTAAAAGTTTTGCAGAACTGTCATTATAACTTCTACCTCAGAGAATGAGCTTTGGAATCATACAGAGTTAGTCCCGTGAAAGTTGAACAGGTGAAGTTCAAAGTGCAAAGACTGGAACTGGTGGTGAGTCTCAAAAGACACTGCCTCTTTCATCCACAGGATCATTTTATGAAAGTGTATTTTACCTATACTATGAAGATTTATACTTATTTCATAATTCTCCACAATAGCACTATCTTTTGTCAGATAAACAAGCAAATCTGTGATTGGAATTAGAATAAAAATGAGACAATGGACAAAATATTTTAGTTTAACCACTTATTTCAACAAACTTCAATCCATTCAATGTAGTAAATGTTTCCACTTAATTCTATTATCTTTGTAATAAAAGTTTAATCATTTCTCTGATTTAACAGATACTATGGGATGGATGTTCTTGAGCTTATATAGAAAACCCTGGAACAAGAAAGTAGTCCACTATTTTGGCACATAAGGGAAGGAAAAAAAAATATCTCTTTGAGTTGATTTTATTTTTCAATCAGACAGAATCTCTTACTATCTTGAGTCTATCAACCTTATCCCTTCTTTAAGAAATATCTTTTAAAAGTGACAAAAACTGTCTCTTCAACAGGCTTAACCATGTTTGAAGCAGCATCTCCGGTTACTACAAAAACGGAGAGGAAATTGCAGACTGTAGTGGGAATTTTTATTGAATTACATCACTCCTGAACTGGTAAAATATATTAAAAAATGAAAATAAGGAATAACATTGCCGGTTATTCAACACTTTAGAGACGTAGTTTTAAAATATCTGTAAAAGTCTATATGGTTCAGAAACTATTTTCATTTTAACAATATTATGTCTCTGTAGACCTTATAAAAGAAATATTTGCTATGAAAGCTCACTTTGTATAGTATGGAACAATTAGACTTTTAAAATTTTGTGTCTTAATGTCACTTTTGCCTTGTCCCAGTGAGTGACTGGAATTACATTGTATACACAGTGCATACTCGAATAATGAATAATGAAATTTCCTGTCAATTTTCTTTAAAATTTTGGTAGGAACTGCAACTACAAAATAATTGTCTGCATAGTAGGTGATCTTTAAAATCATTTTCCAAGACTCTTCTGCTTTTAGCAGAACCGTTTCACTTTTGATTAATACTCTTTCCTGCTTTCTAGTTCAGAACATTGCTTCCTGGAGTTACAAACTCAGTTTACAGAGTGCCTTCGATCTGCACTCCACTGGGTAAAAATAAAGTGTTAATCCAGTGGAATCTGAGTTTCTGTTTCAGCATCTTCAGGTTATCATGGACAGTGCAGGGGAGCTGTAAAGTTAAATTTGTGCGTGTATGCGCCAACTGCCAATAAGGAGATTTAAAATAACATTTTATAAATCTTACTGTGTTTCCTCTAATCTAGCCCATAGGATAGTTTGGGATGAAATACACGTAATGACGAGAGCTCAAGGGTTCACCCCAAGTTCTTCATAAAATAAAACATTCTAAAGGCCTGTAGATTTATGTCCATTTATGTAACCCTTTATGGTTATTACTTAGATTTTAGTAACATCAAAAACACTCTATATCTTTTCTCCTTCCCTCCTTCCCTTAATATTTCCTTGCCATTTTCTATACTAGTGTTAAAAGAAACAATTACAGCCAAAAGTGTCAGTTTATGAGTGATAGTCATCGATTCTGAGAAACACACCACTTTCATAGTCACAGAACAATGTGAAAAAATTGGAAGTTAGAAAACAGAATCAAGTTCTTTATGTCTTCAGACCCGCTACCTATATTCAGTGCTGTGACTCCTTCCTCACACATATGCCATGACTCCCTGCCCGGCCACCCCTGTACAACTCTGCATGCTGTACCCATGCACAAGCATGCACACTGAACCCATGCACAACCCTGCACACAGTACCCATGCACAGCCCTGCACACTGTGCAAAATTATTTCTCAGAGCTGGGTTAAGAAAAGCAATTGGAAAGACAGGAGTGGATGAGCTGTGGAAATACTGTAGCATGGTTTTCAAAACTTAAAATGCATAGTATGAATTTAAATTCTTCAGAAATACAAAATAATGTCATATTTTTCCTATCTCTGATAAGCCATAAATAGAACAATGTTTTTCAAAATCCTAAAGAGTCTCAACACCCTTGTTAAAAGTAGAAGTACAAAAAAGTAACGGTGACAGTAAAACATATTGATAAGAACATGAATTTGAGTCCTGGGTTTTTATGCTGATTCCTCAAGTGACTGGCTCCATGTCCTGGGAGAAGTCTCTTAAAAAATTTCTAAGTGATAATTACTCTCCTTACTTCCAAGATGCAGAAACTGAAACAGAAACTTTAAGTCCGAGTTAGCGTGAGACATAGCCAAGAATTGAATTCAGGTATATCTAAATACAAAATTCAGGCTCTTTTAAATGATTGTGCCATGACTATTCTCCAATATTTTACATAATATTCTTCCTGCATGTAAAACCCTTAGTTTAGAGCCTCATGCATGTCAGACACAAGGTAAATGTTGTCTATTAAGGTTATGTTCAATGAAATTGGCTGGGCAAGGCAGTTTGGTTTGAGATGTGGAATATCAGGAGATGGGGAGAAGGAAAGTTTGGCGTTGGTTAATGTGAACAGATCTCCTTGTGCAAAATTCAAAAGATTAATTAGCCTGATGTAATGATTTTTGAAAACGCTTAGCCAAGCTGCCATTAATATGTCCAAGTATGTAGCTTCTCTGTATGTTTACGTAATTTCACCCGAACGATTAGCAATTATTATTCATGTACATAGACTGTATTTAGGTGCAAATGAGGTTTCCCTGATTTAGCAAGTGTCTAAGGGAATTATTGTTTTGGTGAATACAGGCCTGGGAGGCAGAGTCTTGGTAGCTGCAGCTGAAATAAAGGAGAGAATTTCAATCTCTCACAGCAGACTTGTGACAATGAAAAGAAAAGCACAACATGCTTTATGGATGAGGATTCAAATCACATTATGTTAAATTAGAGGCTTCATGTAAAAAAAAAAGCAGCTTTCTCTTGAGAAGGAGAAGAGCTTTATATGAAGCTGCAACCGATTTATTTCATCAGCACTCTTGCTGGTTACAAAGAATTTTGTTAACATCCCTAACTTCATCTGTGGTATGTCTGCTATGAACTTATAAAAACTTACACTTTCAAATTTTCTTATCTTACTTTGTTTCTGTTTTGCAGTTCTTTAGAATGCATCAATCACTTTAACATTGTTGCTAGGAGAATAACAAATCATGATGAGAATATAGCAGTATTTTTAGAAGCACAATTTATAACTTTTTTATAAAGACTGATTATGTATGATACGACCTAGTTAAATGAACTAGAATAGAGTCATTCAAAAGACCAATTAGTAAATTACATAACTAAATCACTTAAAGACTATTTATGTTGCCTTGGTTTCCTCCAAGTGAAGATTGCCCAATTCATATTTATTTCCGTTACCTCCACTGTTAACATTATGAAAACTCATACATAATTTTATAACCTGGAAAAAATGGCAAACCTATAATATTTGTACCTATTTTAAACTGTATTCTCAAATAAATGGTGTTTACTAACTTCTTAGCCTTTCTGGTTAAAAGGATTCTTACAAAGTTGAAAATGGTATAAGATTAGTGTAAGACATAAAGCTTTCACTATCTTCACACAAAGGGCTCAAATAAAATCATAAACTAATCATAAAAGTAATTATATATCAAGATGATTAATGTGATATATAGGTTTAAAGTTATGGGTGTTTTTAGATGAATAAGTCACCTAGGGCAGGAAAAAACAGTGTACTGGATTGCACCACCTTTATTTATGATAGCTTGTGATAAGACTCTTTCTAGAAACCTATGTAAAATGTAGACCAATGTTGACATTTGGAAAATGCTTGTATTTTATTTCAATAGCAGTTTGTCATCTTTAGTTCAATAGGTGTAGGAAATGTCTCAAGACATTGTTTTTGAATGCACTAGTATAAAAAATTAATTTGTAAGGGAAATACTCAACACAGTGAATAAGGTAGCATTTACGCAAAATTCAAAAAGCTAAATTGTGTCTACTATAGTCTTTTATAAATATAATACTAATTACAGACATTTGTCCTAGTTTGCTAGAAAATGGGCTAACCAAATCTCCTTAGAAAAAGAGAAAATTCAGTAGGCAGAATCTTATTACATCTATAAACTAAGGACTCAGATAATATTCAAATTACTTACTTTAAGCGTTCTTAAATACATTATCCAAGAGTATTAACTGAAAAGAAAAAAATGCATAAAAGCAGATATAAACACTCATTCCAAATATTTTAGAATACTAAGCCAGTCATTTCAATGATTCTTGATCAAGGTACAGCCATTAAATACCATGTTATCTACTTGCCTCTAATTTATGATATGATACTAGAAGTGAAACCAGAATACTTCTTCCAATTAATTGTTCAGATTCATGCAACTATTTAAAGAAATTGGTGATTTTTAAAATATGAAATACATCCCCTGTGCTTTGAAGAACATCAAGAAGTAAAAAGACCACCCATAGAATGGGAGAAGACATTTATAATCATATATTTGGTAAGGGATTTGTACAAGAATACATAAAGAATGCTTACAACTAGATTACAAAAAGACAAATCACACAATTTAAAAATGGAAAAGGATTGAATAGCTGTTTCTCCAAAGAAAGTTTTATTATTTACTCTCTAAATATTCTAAGAAAATAATGAGTTGTACACTTTAAACAGGTGAGTCCTATGGTATGTAAATTATGCCCCAATATAGCCATGAGAAGTGTGTTATTTTCTTTTGGCATGTGTATGATCTTTAGATTCTTTGATTATTCTTTTTTGTTGTTGTTTAGTACTTTCAATTTTTTAAATACAGTTTTATTTTTGGATGAAAATAAGTCATTCCAAACCTGCTGTTGGAATGAAAGTCATTTGCAGTTAGTACAACCTACCAGAATCATTATCTACAGAAAATACTATAAGGAATAACAGGTTTGTGATTCCATATTGCCCTAGGAAACAACAGTTTTCCAGATTCAAGTTAGACTTGTGATCAGTCTTTCCTATATGCCACATCTAAAGATCTTTAAATGTGTGTGATTTAGGAAAAACAAATGTTAAACTAAAATTCTAGACTGAGATATTCAGAAAGAATCGCTATTATAAGCTTGAAATCTTGCTCAGCTTATGGTTTAAAAAGCTAGTGAAAATAAGAAGGGGACCCTTGGATATCTGAACAACCTTTTGATAAAAGTCATCTATTGAAGTCACAGGAAGAGAAAATAAATGGAAACTAATAAATGGGTACACGTCAAAACACAGAAATATATTTTAGGTACTTTTCTTAGGAGACAAAGAATGGAGTTAAAAAAGGGAAGAAATAGAATTAAAGAAAAAAAGCCATTAGATGATGGATTTTCCAACCTGCCAAATGATAAAAGTAATTTGAGATGATTTTTCCATACTAAATGAGAAACTACTAGAAAAAAAGACACTATGTGACCAACAGTTGTGATATGTGTATTCTAGTCTGGGATATGTAGTAGAGCAAAAAACAGCCTTGGAAATTAGGCCGTCTATGTTGAATCCTACCTCCCTTATTAACAGTAACTTGGGGAAGTTATTTAGCCTCCCTTTTCCTTGGTTTCCACAAGTAACTATCATGGAGTAGTGTCCTTACATGTTATTGAGATATGATTAGGCCATTCAGTGTGACGCTATAACAGTGAGAAAATAAGCACAGTAATGTGTACAATTTCTTCCGGTTCTCAAATTTTATGCCATCATCAATTTCTGAGAGGTTTTTTGCTTGTTTTTTGCTTTGTTTTTAATTTAGCCTCTAAGTATAATAGTTCCATCATAAACTTGCCTGCAAAAGATCACGATTCAGACCTCTGAATTCTGTTCTCACAACTGTAATGATCAGAGCAAGCCCTGATAGATGCCCACTGAGAAAAATATCTGGGAAAAACATTCAGACACAACTGTAATGATCAGAGCAAACCCTGATAAATGCCCACTGAGACAAATATCTGGGAAAAACATTCAGACACAACTGTAATGATCAGAGCAAGCCCTGATAGATGCCCACTGAGACAAATATCTGGGAAAAAATTCAGACCTGTCTATGATGACTTTTGTAATGTGTCAAATTGGCAACATAAAATATGAGGGCAGAAGGAACTATAGTAGCCATTTTGTAGCATTACGTACATCTTCTTCCAGTCTTTCAATCAAATGCTAACTTAGGTGCTGGCTGTGAAGGTATTTTTCTGAGGTAATTAAAATTGTAGTCAACTGGCATAAAGTACAGGGTCTATCTTCATGAGCCTGACTTAATCAGTGGAAGCCTTTTAAAAAGACTTAGGCATTGCCATTAGCCATATTCTGACCTTTTTTGGTCCACAGTTTGTTTTCCCTTTATGGAACCTTCCCTTCCTTATTACCTGTGACAACAGCTTCATCAAGAAGCTTCAGAGTTTCTGTCTTGCTTGTGAACTTCACTTCCTGACTTCTTGCCCTGTGGATTCAACTTACTTCCCCACAATCATGTAAACCAATTCCTTGTGATAGCTCAGATAATAGATAGATAAATAGATTGATTGGTGGATTGATAAATATATTTGTATCTTTATTAGTATATCAATATATCTATTTGACTGCTTTTTTTACCTCAACAAAAGAGTTCTAAGAGGTCTGGAAAGTGATTCTTTTCCTCTTTTCCATCCAGTGGCCTAATTAAACATTTGATGGCATGCATTTTCTTCCTAGCAGTACAAATACCCAGGCTTAGCTTGTTGTAGCAGTCCAGCTAATATAATTCTAACAGGGAAAATAAGTACAAAAAAATGGCCTAATAAGGGACCAAAGAACACGCACCAACACATACAATCCAACAGATACAAATCCAAATCTCCTTATTAACCTAAATTTTCACTCTCAGATACATATCCTTGGCCTTTACTCATGATATCACTGTACTTGGGGAAAACTGTGGGCAGTGCAAAGATGAGACCTTGTATTTTCCATATAATTTGGAGTATGCTGTTAGCACTAAAGAAGGATCTGCTGCCTAGACTACCCATGTTCTATCAGGAATAGAGAAGGACTAGAAAAAAAATCCAAATAGCATCTCCTTGGAATCACCAGAATTTCTAAAATTTTCAATATTATTTCAACTTCTTTTCAGCATTTGTTTGCATTTGAAGTTTTCTAGTCTACTACTAGTACGGATAAATAGTGTGAAAGGAAAATGTTAAAACCAAAACGGTTACATTTCTTTAAAGAATTTCCAATGGTTACAATCCCTGTGCTAAATGGAGGCCCTATTAGCTTCCATGTGTGTAGTTATTATCTTTTCTTGGCCATAGATTACCTGGGAGCCATAGCTATGCCCTGGAGATGCCTGGTCACCAGGGGCAACTAAAAAGAAAATGGGATTGATGTGTTTAGATCCACAATAGCGAAACATCATTTCTAAAATAATGACCCATTCAGGGTCAGTTTGTAATGTTTCTCCACTATATGTATTATACCAAATTTCTATGCATTTGTAAATTCCAGTTGATTATAGCAGTTAAACTCAGTGGAGCCAGGCTCTATTTTGGGTTGCTGGAGTTAAGACATAATGATCCTTTTAAAGTACTCTGATGTACAATTAAGTGGCTAAATTGACATACTTAAATTGTAATAAAAGTAGTCATAGGCTATTCCCTCTTGCACTTTTAATTCATTATATTAACCATATTTGGAGCACATAGAAGAGTTTTCAGTAGAAAATGTTCTGAAAAATATGTGACTCTAAAACTCTACTAAATTGCCTATTGAAAAAATGTTCTTTTGTGTAATCGGTCAACACAAAATGTACTGAATCTTCACCTAGAAAAGCATTATGCAGTCCACAACTTACAGGAGTAGGATAGTGTTCAGAGAAGAGCTACAAAGGTGATTAACATGTTGGACTAAAAGGGCAATTTTAGAAGCTAAAGGGACAGAGATTGTTTAGCCTAGAGGAGGATGGCTTGTTGATGGTCTTCAAATATATGAGTGGTTTCTCTGCAGAGGATGGTGACCTGCTGTTTTCCATATTTTCTGAAGACAAAACGAAAGGAAACAGACTTACATTTAGTAACGTAGACTAGAAACAAATAAAACTGTCTTGGTAGTGAACACTGTTAATCACTGAAATGGTTCGGGCGATAGGCTCTTCTCTACAGACTCATAAAAAGGTAAATGGTTTGGGTCAAACTAGAGACAAGGTAATGAAAAGTGATCTCTTATGGTTCCTATTAAGGTTCATTAATAGAAAACAACAACTTAAATTTTGAAGATATCTATATATTCAAAATAACTTTTGCAAACTGAACCTCATGACAACAATTGACAATTATTTCAAGGCTACGAAGGGATATTTTTTTGTCAACTCATTTAATGAATGAAGCTCAAATGTATGAACTCATGGTTTGCTACAGATAAAATTTTGGGACGCTCTTTAAAAGTTCTCCAAATTAAAATACACACACACACACACACACATAAAACATACATGTATGTATGTTTTTGTGTGTACATATATAGGAAATAGTATCTAATGTCACTTTACACTGTAAGCACCAATGTAAGAACTCTGGACACTTACATTGTGGAAAGCATTCACAATTTCTATATTTTAAAAATCATTTTCAAAATTTGAATTTGTCAGATTGTAGCAAATAGAATAAATACCATTTGAAAATCCAGTAACAGCAAGGTTTAAAAGAAAGATATAACTCTTGTACTTCAGAATTCAAAATCCAAGAGTATATTAGATTAGCAAATACTTAACTGTATCCTAAAGTGAAAAAATATTTAATGCCAGAAAGATACAACTAGTTGTAGGTGCATAGAAAATAGAGTTACAGACTCTGCTTGAAAAAATATTATTTGAACTGGGTAAAATTCAGCATCCCTTCATGATAAAAACTCACAACAAATTGGATACAGAAGGAACATATCTCAACACGATAAAGGCCATACATGACAGATCCACAGCTAGTATCATCCTGAATGGTGGAGAAACTGAAAACTTTTTCTCTCTGATCTGAAGCATGAGGACACCCCTTTCACCATTGTTATTCAACATAGTACTGAAATTCTTAGCTAGAGCAATCAGAAAGAAAGGAAATCCAAATTGGAAAGGAAGAAGTCAAGCTTTTTTTGCAGATTATATAATCTTTTTGTTTGTTTGTTTTATTATACTTTAAGTTCTAGGGTACATGTGCATAATGTGTAGATTTGTTACATATGTATACTTGTGCCATGTTGGTGTGCTGCACCCATCAACTCATCAGCACCCATCATCTCGTCCTTTACATCAGGTATAACTCCCAATGCAATCCCTCCCCCCTTCCCCCTCCCCATAATAGGCCCCGGTGTATGATGTTCCCCTTCCCAAGTCCAAGTGATCTCATTGTTCAGTTCCCAACTATGAGTGAGAATATGCGGTGTTTGGTTTTCTGTTCTTGCAATAGTTTGCTGAGAATGATGGTTTCCAGCTGCATCCATGTCCCTACAAAGGACGCAAACTCATCCTTTTTTATGGCTGCATAGTATTCCATGGTGTATATGTGCCACATTTTCTTAATCCAGTCTGTCACTGATGAACATTTGGGTTGATTCCAAGTCTTTGCTATTGTGAATAGTGCTGCAGTGAACATACGTGTGCATGTGTTTTTATAGCAGCATGATTTATAATCCTTTGGGTATATCCCCAGTAATGGGATGGCTGGGTCATATGGTACTTCTAGTTCTAGATCCTTGAGGAATCGCCATACTGTTTTCCATAATGGTTGAACTAGTTTACAATCCCACCAACAGTGTAAAAGTGTTCCTATTTCTCCACATCCTCTCCAGCACCTGTTGTTTCCTGACTTTTTAATAATTGCCATTCTAACTGGTGTGAGATGGTATCTCATTGTGGTTTTGATTTACATTTCTTTGATGGCCAGTGATAATGAGCATTTTTTCATGTGTCTGTTGGCTGTATGAATGTCTTCTTTTGAGAAATGTCTGTTTATATCCCTTGCCCACTTTTTGATGGGGTTGTTTGGTTTTTTTCTTGTAAATTTGTTTGAGTTCTTTGTAGGTTCTGGATATTAGCCCTTTGTCAGATGAGTAGATTGCAAAAATTTTCTCCCATTCTGTAGGTTGCCTGTTCACTCTGATGGTAGTTTCTATTGCTGCGCAGAAGCTCTTTAGTTTAATTAGATCCCATTTGTCAATTTTGGCTTTTGTTGCCGTTGCTTTTGGTGTTTTAGACATGAAGTCCTTGCCCATGCCTATGTCCTGAATGGTATCACCTAGGTTTTCTTCTATAGTTTTTATGGTATTAGGTCTAACATTTAAGTCTCTAATCCATCTTTAATTAATTTTCATATAAGGAGTAAGGAAAGGAAGGATCCAGTTTCAGCTTTCTACTTATGGCTAGCCAATTTTCCCAGCACCATTTATTAAATAGGGAATCCTTTCCCCATTTCTTGTTTTTCTATAATCTTTTATTGGGAAAAACCTAAAGACTCCACACACAAAAATTAGAACTGATAAATCAGTAAATTTGTAGGTTACAAAATCAACATTCAAAAATCAGTAACATTTCTATGCCAACAGCAAACAATCTGAAAACAAAACCAAGAAAGCAATCCCATTTACAGTGGCTAAAATAAAATAAAATAAAATACCTAGAATTAAACAACCAATAAAGTGAAAGATTAAACATTGATGAAATAAATTAGAACACAAAATCAGAAAGATATCTATATCTCTTGTTCATGGATTGAGTCATCATGGTTAAAATGTTCGTACTACTCAATGTGATGTACAGATTCAATGCAATCTCTGTCAAAGTATCAATGACATTCTTCACAGAAATAAAAAAGCAATACTGAAATTTATGGGAAACCATAAAAGACCAAGAAAAGTCAAATAAATCCTGAGGGAAAAAAACGAAAGCTGGAAGCATCACATTATCTGACTTCAAATTATACTACAAAGCTATAGTAACCAAAGCAACATGTTAATGGCATTAAAACACACACACACACACACACAACCTAGAAGTGAATTCACACATTTACAGAAAATTGATACCTCACAAAAGTGCCAATAACATACACTGAGGAAAAAGTCTCTTCAACAAATAGTGCTGGGAAAACTTGTTATCCATTAGAATGAAATTAGACCTCTGTCTCTCACTATACAGAAAAATTAAATCAAAATACATATATTTAAGACCTGAATCTATGAAACTACGGGAATACAACATTGAGAAAATACTTCAAGACATTGGTCTGGGCAAAAATTTCTTGAGTAAGACCTGAAAAGCACAGACAACTAAAGGAAAAATGGACAAATGACATCATATAAAGTTTAAAAGCTTCTGCACAGCAAAGGAAACAATCAGCAAAGGGAAGAAACTAACTACAGAATGGGAGAAAATATTTTCAAACAACTTAACTGACAAAAGCTTAATAACCAGGACAAATAAATAACTCAAATAACTTAATAACAAAATGATAATAATAATCTAATTTTAAAAGGGGTCAAAATCTGAATAGACATTTCTCAAAAAAGACATAGAAATGGCCAATAGTTATATGAAAAATGCTCAATATCACTAATTATTACTGAAATGCAAATAAAAACAAAATGAGATATCATACCACCCATTAAAATGGCTTCTACCAAAAGGACAAATAATAATGAATGCTGGCAAGAAAGTGGAGAAAGGGGAACACTTGGACACTGATGGTGGAATTGTAAATTAGTATAAGTACTATGGAAAACAGTATGGAGACTTCTCCAAAAACTAAAAGTAGAACTGCTGTTCAGTCAAGCAATCTCATTGCTGAGTATATATCCCAAAGAGAGGAAATTGGTATATCAAAGAGATATCTGCACTCCCATGTTTATTGCTGCACTATTCACAATAGCTAAGATATGGAATCAGCCAAACTTCCATGAACCCAGATGAATAGACAAATAAACTGTGGCACATATACACAATGGGACATTATTTGGCCATAACGAAAAGAATAGAACTCTGTCTTCTACAGCAATATGGATGTAACTGGAGGACATTAGGTTAAGTGAAATAAGGCAGGCACATGAAGACAAATATTGCATATTCTTGCTCATATGCAGGAGCTCAAAATATTGATCTGATGAAGGTAGAGAATACGATGATGATTACCGGAGGGTGGGAAGGGTACTAGGGGAGAAGGGGATAAATAGAGGTTGATTAATGGATATGCACAATTAGAAGGAATATGATCTAATGTTCTATACCCAAATCGGACGAGTATAGTTAGCAACAATGTATTGTATATTTAAAAATAACTACAGTGGATATGGGAAAAAGATAAATGTTTGAGGTGAGGAATATCCCAGTTACCCTTATTTGATCATCATGCATTGTATGATTATCAAAATATCACATGTATTCCATAAAAAAGTACCCTTATTATATACACCTAAAACTTTAATATACATATGTAAATAAAAGGTAAATCTAAGCATGCTTCTTATAAAAAAAGATCAAGAGTTTTTTAAACAATGGTGTGCTAGGCAGAGAAAACCACAAGGGCACGGAGGAACTGGAGAGTATGCATGCCAAAATACATAAACAGTTCAGTGTACCTATAAGATAAAGAGATCAAACAGGAGCAGTAGAATATCTGTTCGAGCCAGATTGTAAAGATGTTAAGGTATTTGGACTCCAAACTGTTCAGTGAAAATGCATGTGCAAAATAGTGTCCTTGGCCTCACTCCAAGAGCTCTGATTTATAAGGTTATTCTGCTACAACCTTTCTAAGGATTAGTTTGAGAACAGAGTACAAGGCATAGGATACTGGTGAAGTACACTGTGTGTCTTTGTGTCCTGAGCAACCAAATGAACCCACATAAAATGTTTGTGAGAAAGGTCAATTGCAGCACTTTTGTTTATTCTTAAATGGCTTTGCAAAGTGTTCAAGAAGATAATAATGGTGACTGTCCAGCTATATTGGAGAAGAAAACAGTCAAATCTACAAAAATCTCCCAAGTCTACATTCATTGCACAGTGCTTTGGAAATGGCTATATATTTTTTTCAATCCCTAAGAAACAGAAGATGTATTTGGGCAGATAAATACGGTTGATTAATTTACATGCATAGCTTCCTTCCAGGCAACTGTCATCCACTTGACAGGATGGAGCAGCCTGAAACTCCAAACATGAATATTTATAACAAAACCGTGAGTCTTACCAATAAAAGGGATAGGGAGTTGGCGAGGAGGGCAGTGAAACATGTTAATAGTCATGTTGCCACTGGATAAATATCCCTAAGCCTAAAGCTAGCTTTCAATGACAGAACGCTTCAGAAGAAATACATAAGATAAGACAAGGCTTTCAACATGTCAAAGATATTTAAGACCTTAATTTTCAAATAATCACTATTATTTTAACTTTTAAAAAGTAATGTGGAAAATTGTTAGAGATTATGTGAATGATCTTCTATTGCTAATGTGATAAAATAAAGACTGCAAATTCCAGGAGTAAATTCAATTTTATGGATGTGGGAAGCAATGACCTTCAGGAGTAGAGATCACTAACCTGCTTTATTTGTGTGGAGAACATGTACTAATAAAAGACTAGGAATAGATAATTATAGGGACATGCTTGAGGGTAGAAATAAAAAGTATTTTGCCTCTAGGATAAACTTTCAGTTATCTGCCTTAGGAAGTAAATGTGATAAGTAAATGTCTTTTTGGAACCATATCTAATTGATATAAATAGTATCACAAAAATAAAAATCTTTTTGAACCTTCTGCTGGTATGGAAGAATAAAAAGCAAAACTCTTACAAATCAGCAAACTTACAGAGGGAGCAGACTATTTCAGGCGTGTCCTTTGTATCTGAGAGTCAGGATTCCTGAACTGAGTTGAAGAATAAAGTGCTTTCAGAATGTTTACCTTTTCACTGCAGATTTATTTGTTTTTCGAAGAATTATAAATTCCTAGAGTATCTTGAATTCATATGTATGTGTAGTCATCAAATACCTAGTTTAAGTATTATGTACTAAACCATAATCTACTATTCTAGCATTTATTTTGAAAAAAATATGAAAACTATAGAAAAGGGAAAATTCTCAGGTACTATAGAATAGAAACTGTAAACATACAAAAACACATTTTATTTTAGTGTGATTATTGGCACAGTAAATCCAGACCATTCATATAAAATGCAGGCACATCTATACACTCATTTTCTAACTCTCTTCTGATTTCAAAGCATGGGATACTCACCTGTTATTCTAGCTGCAAAGTGTACTTTGTTCAAATTCTCGTTTTGATTCAATAAACGTGTTTGTTGTTTTGAATGTTCTGAGTAATTACCTTAATTCATTGATTTTCTAAATTATGTGTAAAAATAAATGTATATGTAGTACATAGTCCCTCATTAGCAAGAGAAGAGACCAGTTTACTTTCAATAGCATCATATAAAATGAAACTTCTTTCCTTTTTGGATCATTTTTTGATCACTGATCATTTTTGATTATTTGATCGTTGTACACAACCTACTTCTTGTGAAAACACCACCATTTAAAATGTTAATGCCTGAATTTGAGAGACACAAGGCATAGTAGAAAATCATTTTGCCTGTGTGAATATAAAGATCTTTATTCTTTTTCTGGGCTTCAATACCCCTTTGACCTAAATTTATTTCCAAAAACATTAATTGCTTTTTATATAGTTTGAGTCATTAGTAAATTGTTATTATAGTGAAGAGCAGAGGGTATTTACCTTTGTAAAATGTCAATAGTTTTTTAAAGAATATGTAATTTGAAATACATTACTCATTGTTAGAATTATGCTACGAGAGTAATTTCCAAGCAAATAATCTCCTTAAAGACTATGTCCTGTAGCATTCAACTTAGCTTATTTTCTGCTAAGTGTTTTCTAATGAATAATCAAGAAACAACTGGCTTGAATTTACTGAATTTAGGATTTATGGACTTGTGACGGCAGGGATCCCTTTGGCATTCAGGTCTATACAGATTCTAAATAGCAGGGTAGACATAGTTCCCTCAGAATGTTCTTTGATATAATTTAATTATTCTGAAAAAAGTTCTCCATTACTCATATCTGGTGCTGCTCATTCCCATAATCTATTTATGTGTCCATCACCTCAAAGTGCAAATCTACAATCTAATTATTGACAAATAACAACAGGATTTCCTTATACTAGAAGCTTTCCTTTTCTAGTCTGAAATAAAGATGGTATTGTCTACTATTCCTATTACTGAGGATATTTCTTTAAGTAGAATCTTGTTTCACAGCTAACTCCATGAGGTTCTTATAAAAGCAGAAAACAATTGGCTTTGGTTTTTGTTGGAGTAAATGGATTATGAAACAAAAATTATCAAAAATAGAGCAATATAAATTTTAGTTGGCTATAACAAAAGTTCTCAATATGTTGACGATGTTACATGTCCCTGCTCAGTTCCCTTATTGTCCCCTCTACCCTGCTGAACACCATCAATCTTCCAATCAGAGGGAGAGACAGCCAGTGCTACAAGGCTCCTACCTGACCACAGATAAGCCCAGTTCCTTTTTGTGCTTGAACCACAGCTATTTTTAAGTTGGTTAATGTGCACCTCGAAAATCAAAAGTGATCTCTACATTCATTTCATTGCCATGGAAAGGGAGCGTTAGTCAGATGTAGTCTTCAATTAACTGGGCAAATTGTGATCTAAAAGTTTTCCCTTCATTTTTATCACTAATCTTCTCAATATGTACAGGAATATATGCTACACAAAATAGGCAGTGTCAAGACTGAGCACATCCCTAAGAGCTTTTGTGCAGAGATATCAATTGAGAAACAGAAACCTGACTTACATTTTCCCAAGATATAGGTAAATGTTACATGTAACAATTTAGCATCCATGGTGCAGGTTTCATGGGATTCTCATTTTTATTGAGGATATAATATTTTATATTTTCTAAGAGTTTTGTAGAAATGTTATTTTTTACAAGTGTGTATTTGGTTACTAAGAGGAATGATAAAGCTCCTTATTTGCCCTGGGAAAAGGAACTGAGCCCAAAGTGTACTTCTGAAAAGGAAAGTTTTGTGCCAGCCGTTAGAAATGTTCTACAAAGATTCCAAAGTTTCTGTAGTGACAGGATGATGTGCAGCAGGAACATTCTCTGGTTTGGGTTTGGAGAAAGTTGTTAGGGATAATTCAGAGGAACTAAAATTATAGAGGGATGAGAACCTTGGAAGGTGAAAACATATCTCATTCATTATATAAACCAAAGTGAAGGGTGTTGAGGTAAATGAGCTAGAATTTGTTGCAGCCAAAATCTTCACAACTTTGCTAAATAATCCAGTTCCTTCATGCAAATGTGTCTATTCTACAGCTCCCCCTGCTCCTTTGGACTCTTCAACAATGACAAAATTTACATCCATACAATGGAATCAAAATAGGGTTCTGTCCATTCTTGGAACGCTGCTCAACATAATCCCATTTGATACTCGTATAGTCCATAAAGAAGTCAATATGTTTCTGTAATTTATTGAGCTGTCAGCTCCACAAACTTTGTTGGAGCCTCGAGAGACAAGCTACATCTTTTTACTCTTTCAAAAGATGCACTGACCTCATGCAGGGAAAACGTCAAGGAGTTTTTTGTGTGTGATCAATACATTTCTATTTTTATAAGCCTAATTAGAGCCTGTCTGCTTTTCTGCTAAACTACTGCTCAAAGAGGGTCACATAATGAAAATTATAACCTTTCTTGTATTTTTTTTTTGTTCTACTTGTTAGACTACAAAAAAATTAAATATTTTCTTTTTAATAACTACAACCTGACACAAAGTCATTTCTTCTGGGACTTGGCATCTTGGCTGGGCGCGGTGGCTCACACCTGTAATCCCAGCACTTTGGGAGGCCGAGGAGGGCAGATAACGAGGTCGGGAGATCGAGAAGATCCTAACATGGTGAAACCCCATCTCTACTAAAAATACAAAAAGCCAGGCGTGGTGGTGGGCACCTGTAGTCCCAGCTACTCAGGAGGCTGAGGCAGCAGAATGGTGTGAACCCGAGAGGCAGAGCTTGCAGTGAGCCAAGACTGTGCCACTGCACTCCAGCCTGGGCGACAGAGTGAGACTCTGTCTGGAAAAAAAAAAAAAAAAAAAAAGACTATGGCATCTTTTACTCCTAGTACTGCTTTTTCTCATTCTAATTATTAGACTTAACAGGTCCAAGACTTGTTTTAAATGCTTTCATCTCAAAATTTAACAGCTATTCCCCAGGCCATATATAGAAAGCCAGTCAGCTGCCTTGAACTGACCTCAGTGGCACAGTCACACAGAGCCAGATCTCCATCGTAGAGACTCCAGCCTCACATTATAAATACTGCCGTGTCATCTATAAATATGTGCATTTCACCACATTTCAACTGCTGCTGTTTTGCAGAGGCAAGTGCCTGCTACCTTTATTCATGCAGCAGCAGGCACCTTTGAGACTTAAACCGTATTTATTTCATTTAAAGGTGGGGATAACAGAGCTAGTGAATGTTTAACTGACTCCATCAAAGTGAGAAGAGGGTTCAGGAAATTAAAATAAAGAGAAACAGCTTGGAAGAAATATATTCAAAATAAAGAGAAATTGCATCTCACAATGAAGGTAGGCTGTATTTTAATTCTGCATTATACAGCTGATCGTTTCACTTCCACTCACCCATGCACATTTCTTACATGGTTTGTAGAGGAGTACCTGGGTGTGTAAGCAGCTGATTTCTGCCTGCCACATACAAGCCACTGCATCTGCTGTCAGATATTTTCTTCATCATAGCAGCTTTTCCATTTAGGGGAATGAACAGGAGCTGAAGGCACTTAAATGCTTTGCATTTTCACTTTGTATTTGAATATGCTCAGATGAATTTAGGCTATATGGTGTCTCAACAATAAATGTGCCCTTTTTGAGTTTTAGTCTTTGTCAGTTACTGGATTCCTGGATGACAACCTGCAGTTTTAGCTAGCTCTCTTCAGCTCCCCAAAGGCTAAAATCAATCACCATTCCTTTATTCGCTATCAAATCACCAATCTGTAGAAAATCAACAGTAGGTTTTGAAAATCATTATCTCAGTTGTTATTTTTAATAGAAAAAAATGAGTCATAAATGCATTATAATTTTACTTAAGCATCTTTGACATTTTAGTGGAGACATATCAAATAGCAGTTTTTTCAAATATAGCAATATCGTTCAACACTTACCATGCTGGCAAGTAAAGACAGTTTGTTGCCCCCAATTTGAAAAAAACGAAAGGTTGAAAAAATTGAAAAATTGAAATGTTGAATATTGTACCAAAATAAGACAATAATAAGTTGAAAAATGAATAAAACAATTTTATACAATTGAATTTAAGAGTTGAAAGGAGTCTTGGAGAAAATGTAGTCCACACTTCCCCTTTTATATTTTAAAAATCAAATACATAAACAAAAACAACGAAAATAACTAACCAAAGTCCACAAGGCTTTAGGTCAAGTGGACATTATATAAGACTAAAAATTAGGGATCATGATTTCTATAAATTAGTGATTCTCATAGTGTGATTCAGGATCCCATAGGATTCTGAGATCTATTCATAAAATCCACAAAGCAAATCTGTTCTTCAATAGTAATGGAACTTACTGTTTTTTTTACTTTATACTCTCATGGGGAACCATCAAGTTCTCCAAAGACTATGTGATATGTGATACTACACCAGATGGAGTACAGACGCAGATATGAGCACTAGATGTCTTCTAGTAAACAGATATTTGCAAAGGTGTAACAGGCAATGAATTTTTTATTTTAATAAATTCATAAATATATATGTTGACAATTTCTTTAACGTCTACTTTTAATAGATATAACCCATATAAAAATAGCTCTTCGAGTCATTCATAACTTTTAGGGATACAAAGAAAATCTGAGACCTGAACCTACATAGCAGTTAACTCATCTTGTTAACATCTCAATTCTGAATTTGTATAGCGTATAGATTTTTAACAGTTATTAAAAATCATCAAAAACAATAGTGTTTACAATGTATTGGGAGACCAATATATGCCAGTCTACATATAGAATTTAACAACAATTATACAAGCCAAGTATTTTATCTCCATTTTATAGAGGGGAAAACTGAGAACAAGCAAGTTTACATTGTCAGTGGCCAAACACCTAGTGAGTGATGCATCCCATATTCAGACCTACTTCTCTGAAACTACCACTTGTCTTCTCAATAGTTCCAGGCTAGTTAGAACTCAGTTAAGCAGAGTCTAAGCCTTGCATATTCTCCTATCATCAATCTTCTCTGCCTCAGATTCATAAATTACACACACACACACACACACACACGCACACACACACACACAGAAAGAAAATACAAGAGGCCAGGCACAGTGGCTCATGCCTGTAATCTCAGAACTTTGGGGCCGAGGTGGGAAGATCAGGAAGTCAAGAGTTTGAGACCAGCCTGGCCAACATGCTGAAACCCCGTCTCTACTAAAAATACAAAAATCAGCCAGGCATAGTGGCGGGTGCCTGTAACCCCAGCTACTCAGGAGCCTGAAGCAGGAGAATTGCTTGAACCTAGGAGGCAAATGTTGCAGTGAACCAAGATCATGCCTCTGCACACCAGGCTGGGTGACAGAACAAGACTCTATCTTGGAAAAATAAAAATGAATAAAAAAAGAGCCAATCTGTAGATATATATAAGGTTTTGGAATTCAAATTAGGAAGTTATAAGCCATATATATATATATATATATATATATATATATATATATATATGTATGTGTATATATATATGTGTATATATATATAGAGAGAGAGAGAGAGAACATAGAAAACTGCATGAGAATAATATATATAAATGTAATCGGATAAGCGCAATGCGATCAAGCAGAAATGACAGAAAAAAAATGTCAAAAGGGAAATAAACTCTTAAACAACAAACTCTTAAAAAGTCAGCAAAGAACAGGAACAGATACTTCTTAAAAAGAAAACATGCATATGGCCAACAAGCATATGAGAAAAAGGCCAGTATCACTTACCACTAGAGAATGGAGATCAAAACCAAAAGGAGATACCATTTCTCACCAGTCAGAATGGCTATTATTAAAAAGTCAAAACACAACAGATGCTGGCAAGGCTGCGGAGAAAGAGGAACACTTATGCACTGTGGGTGGGGGTGTAAATTACTTCGATTGTGGAAGACAGTGCGGCAATTTCTTAGAGACCTAAAGAAAGAAGTACAATTTGACCTATAATATTGTTGACCCAACAATCTCATTACTGGGTATATATCCAAAGGAATATAAATCATTCTCTTATAAAGACACATGCGTGTGTGTGTTCATTACAGCACTATTCAGATAGCAAAAACATGGAATCAACCTAAATGCCCATCAATGGTAGACTGAATAAAGGAAATGTGGTACATAAACACCATGGAACACTATGCAGAAAAAAAAAAATGCGATTGTGTCCTATGAAGGAACATGGATGGAGCTGGAGGCCATCATCCTCAGCAAACTAAGACAGGAACCAAAAAAGAAATACCGCATGTTGTCACTTACAAGTGGGAGTTAAATGATGAGAACACATGCACACATAGAAGGGAACAACACACACTGGGCCTATCAGGGTGGAGAGTGGGAGGAGGGAGAGGATCAGGAATAGTAACTAGTGAGTACTAAGCTTAGTACCTGGTTGATGAAATAATCTGTACAACAAATTCCCATGACACAATTTTACCTATATGACAAACCTGCACATGTACCCCTGAACTTAAAAGTTGACCAAGTTCTGTGGTTCATGCCTGTAATCCCAGCACTTTGGGAGGCCGAGGTGGGTGGATCACTTAAGGTCAGGAGTTCAAGACCAGCCTGGCCAACATGGCGAAACCCCGTCTCTACTAAAAATACAAAAATTAACCAGGCATGATGGTGCATGCCTGTAATCCCTGCTACTTGGAAGGCTGAGGCAGAAGAATCGCTTGAACTGGGAGGCAGAGGTTGCAGTGAGCCAAGATTGCACCACTACACTCTAGCCTGGGCCACAGAGCAAGACTCCATCTCAAAAAAATAAAATAATAAAAAAATTAAATTGAAGTTAAGCAAAAACTCTCAAAAATGTGTTTCTTGAAAGGAAGGAAAGCATAATAAAAGCTCAAGTTCATTTAAATGAAAAAGGTAATACATTAAAGGCCAGGGTAAATAGAATGGCAAGCCAAAAAATGTTATGTTTTGAGATATATGTAAAATTTAAAAAGAAAGAAGAGGAGTGGGGCAACAGAAAAATGTGTAAGTGGATGTTAGCAAGATTCATAATAAATAAGAAATGAAATGAGTATACTTGGCATTATTTTAGACATAATTAAAAAGAGAAAAATATAGAACATGTGTATAGAATGTTTTAAATAAAGTAAGTTAAATATTAGAACTGGACCAATAACTAGGCAAAAAGTATAATAATAAGGGTTTTATTGATGTGTATGAGGTTAGGATGATTTTTATGAGCAACACATCTGCTGAAGGAATTACTTTCTGGCAATACTAAATTGTTAATACAATTAAACAGATGTACTTGTTGGAATATTTTTCTCAAATTGGCTTATAATGAATTGTTCAAATTTGCTTTCTCCACATATTATAAAAATTATAGAAATCTTGAAATTTGTCCGTTTTATATCCTCTAAAATAGATGTTTCCTCTTTTACTGCCATAATTGATTAGGGAGTAGATAAAAGACAATGGTTAAAACACAAAATATATACTTTCCCAGTGAGAATAGTTAACAATGACATGTGGATAATAATTGTGAAGTCCATGAACTCCAAAAGGCTGCATAGATAAACAATAAGCATTTCTACCCTAAAAGTAAAGTGCCCAGGAGGCCACTCTTTCCAGCTGAGGATCAGCCGTTATTATCAGATCCGAAGTGCAGGGATGGTGACCCAGTCACAGCAAATACTGAGAGCATTTCCTCTCTGGAGAATGTGCTAGGATCAGTTTCAGATCTGTGATTTTTCTTTCTTTCTTTGATCTACTGTTGCATAGTTATGCAGGGAATAAAGATGGAAAACTATCTTCAAATGCCACTGAGTACAGTCAAAATTATTTTTGTGTCTCAGTTAAAATTCAGGAAATGAAACAAATGAGCTGGAGCACAAAAGGTACTTATTCTAAAGTTGACTTTGAATTTCTGGATCTCACAAAGCAATACCTTTGCTCAGTCAACTTTCACAGTTTGAATGTATTTTTAGGGATATTAATATTTGCTATTAAAACTTCCTCTCTCCAAGTACCATGGTAAGGGGCTTTCCAAAACTATTACACATATTTTATTACCATCATTTCATTTTAAAAATCAAATAATTCTCCCAGAAATTGAGTAACTTGTCCAAGCCTATTCAGCTAGTACATTTCATAGCAAAGAATAAATCTGGATATTAATGACTATGCCTGTGATTTTTAGCCTCCTGAATAAAACTGTCTGGGAGTGGGGCTCATATTTCTAAAAATATCCTTGTACATAACCAGGACAAGTAATCATTACCTTATACCAACAATGTGTGCAAACAGATCTGCAACAGCCTTGGAGATATGAATCATCATCTCAATGCATATGTTTAAAAACCAAAATTGAAATAAAACAAAAATCCACCTCATTATCTGGACCCTGAACTCAAATCAACCTGTCTCGAAACACTGTAAATGAACCTGGTTACATAGTTCAGTTGGTTCATACACAGTCTGCAAGTATGAATGTAGATAGGACTCTAGGGAACAGAGAGTAGTCCCTTCTCTCCCTTTCCACCCATTCATTTAAATGCCTTGTGTGTCCAACTCAGGGCCAATAAAACAATAAAAGAGAAAAAATGTGTTTGAAATCAGAACATGCTATAAAATAAAAAGTAAATAAAAACGAGGAAATACGAGTTATGAGTGGAGAAATGAATCATGGTAGGTGCAGAATTTTCATACAGGGATTTGAGCCATCACTCACATCCCCTTCTCTTCATTTTGTCCCCATGTACGGCATAGGTGTTACGTGCAAGCATTGTAAAGTCTATCTCCAATTTTTGGCAGTAATTCAGAACTGACCAACTTTATGGCATGTGAGGAATTTTGTCTTATTGGAAAACAAGTCAGAATAATGATACAAATAAAATTATAGTAACCAGTAAAATAGGGAAAATAAAGTTGGGCTAGAAAAGCAATGACAAATGAAAGTATATCATGAGCAAGAATTTAAATTATCAATGAAAAATATGGAATTACTGAGCTAGAAGAAAATGTCATTTTCACTTTACTGAAAAGAGATTATTGAGCACTTTTACTTAGCAGATTTAATAATTTATACCAAGATTAATCAAGTAATAACCAAAGTAACAACCACTCATAGAGTGAGGCACTGTGTTAAGCATTTATATTTGTTTAATATTTATAATTTTATAAATAGATATGATCCACATTTTATTGAGGAAGATTGAGACTCAGAGAAATTAAGTATTACCTGTTAAAAGTAGCAGCAGAGCCAAGTTGGAACAAAGTTCTCTAGAATTTTATAAAGTAAATGAAGACCTTATAAATAACATTCATAGAATTAATTAGAAGGAAGGGAGTGTGTGGACTAACGTAGACAGGAATGTTCCATTCGGTATTTAATGATATATGCTGAGTAACTGCTGTATCACAGTCTCTCAGTAAACATGGTCCCTTTTAGGTCATTACTATTGATATAGAATAGGCTGTTAGAAACATGGATAAATCAGAAAGCACTGTAATCTAATCTTTGTAAATGAACTGAAATAATATTTTTAAAAATTATTTGAATGACAACATAAGGCAGAGTGGAAATAATTTAGAACTGAGATTATAGAACTAGAAATATTTAGAAAAATTATTTAGAATTAAAGACTAAACTAGGAGAAGCACAGGAACACGTAAGCATAAAAGATTATGACTGAGAAGGACAAAAGTAAAGAGAAGGAAATATTTTAAAATAAACAAAAATGCTACATAAAAATATGAGAAACAGTAACAGATGGAGGAGACAGATAAAAATGGTTTAAGATACATGTTATGGTTCCCTGAAATAAAAATCTAAATCAAAGAACAAAAATTAATAAAAGTTATAATGCAAGAAAATTCCTAAAATTAAAACCATAGTAAAAAGACTTAAAAGTACAAATAAAAGAGTACAACACAAATATAGACAAATAGACCCAGAGTAACCAATAATGAGGCTTATTCTATAAAATTACTAGAATTAAAACAAAAAGTCCTTTGGACATCTAAGTAAAAATATAAAAATACTTACTAGAGAAAGAAAATTAGACTATCATTAGACTTTTCAATAACGGTATTCTGTAGCAGAAGATAAGGGATACCTAAGGAAGGGGTAACAGAATACCTAAAAAAATGTACTATGACCCTCGGATTTGATCCAAGCAAACTGCATTTCAACTATAAAGTATTTAGATAAACTTTATGACAAATACTTGGAAAATTCTGTTTCTGTTAGCACTTTATAAAGAATTTACTAGAGAATGTACTCTAGACAACCAAAATGAATGGAGAAACCACAAGAGGATTGGTGGTGAGCACTTAATATATAGGATTAGGAATAAACATGGTTATAAGACATGGATTAGGCCATGTGCCATGGCTCACTCCTGTAATCCCAAAACTTTGAGAGGCCAAGGAGGGCGGATCACCAGGTTAGGAGATCGAGACCATCCTGGCTAACACGGTGAAACCCCGTCTCTACTAAAAGTACAAAAAATTAGCTGGGCCGGGTGGTGGGCGCCTGTAGTCCCAGCTCAGGAGACTGAGGCAGGAGAATGGCATGAACCCAGGAGGCAGAGCTTGCAGTGACCCAAGACAGCGCCACTGCACTCTAGCCTGGGCCAAGAGTGTGAGACTCCATTTCAGAAAAAAAAAAAAAAAAGACATGGATTATAGCGGGAAGCAGTTGTATGCTCTGACAATGTAGATATGGTAACCTATCAGAAATAGGGAAGAAGGAAAATATGTAATTGTATAATTACAAAGTTTAATATGATTGTGAAGCAACATTAAGGAAAGAGAAATCACTAAAAATTAAAAATAAAATGAATCAAATAAATCAAATGTGTATCCTTTTGGCAGCATATTCATTTCAAGAGAAATCATTTCAAATGACTGTAAAAAAACCAGTAATTGGAATATGCTTCCCTAATGAGATATGACTTAAGAGCACAAGGAAATTAAAGAACACCAACCATGTAAACTGTTTTCAGTAATTATATCATTGTTCTTGTGTCAGCATTGTAGTTTTGATACAATTAATTGGTATAATGTGGGATAAAACAAATGAAGAATCAAGTGATAGTCCAACTCTATCATTGCTGAGATTCTCAGTGTGTAAAAAAATATAGAGAGATGTAAAAAGTTAAATGAATTCACTCAAATTTAAATTTTAATTTATTGGATAAGTAGAAAGTAATTCATAAAGTGTTCTCTCTTCAAATATAAAAACAAAGCAAAAATGTAAGCAAACAACTATATATATACACACATACATGCTACGTGTATTATACGTGTCTATGTATTTATATGTGTGTATACACATATACATGTACACATATACATAAATGTACACATATACATACCTACATATACACATATAATAGAAAGTCCCCAGCTTACAATGGTTCCACAAAACACATTTTCAAACTTTCTGATGATGTGGAAGCAATATGCATTCAGTAGAAATCATACTTTCAGTACCCATACAACTGTTGATTTTTCATTTTCAATATAGTATTCAATAAATTACATGAGATATTGAACACTTTACTATAACATGCTTTGTCTTCCATGATTTTGCTCAACCATAGGCTAATATAGCTGTTCTGAGCACATTTAAAGTAGGCTAGGTAAAGCTATGATGTTTGGTAGATTTGATGCATTAAAAGCATGTTTGACTTACGATATTTTCAACTTATGATGGGTTTATTAGGATGCAACCCCATCGTGAGTTGAGGAGAATCTGTATTGCTGTTGTTTGCTTGGTTTTTTCTTTATTCTGTTGTTTTGTTTTTATCAATTTTTACTTCCATCTGCTGAAAAGTCTAGAAGCAATAACCAGCTCAGAAGCAATGAGCACTGCAGGTGCACAGATGGCAGTTTTGGAATACCAGTTTCCACTAAAAAAAAAAAAAAAAAAAAAGGACAGTAGAGTGAAATGAATTATTTTAGATCTGAAGCAGGAAATACACAACATGAGCTCTGAAGCAGGAAATACACAAGAGACTACAACACAGCCATGAAGCTGTCAAGAAGAGGTATGTGAATAAGCCTAAGTATTAGGTTTCCATATTTAAGTTTGCATCTAAAGATGAAACTATTTGAATATTAATGAGGTTAAACCTGTCAGGGATGGAATTTCATCAGATATGCTCAAATGTATGCAATCATATATATCCATTTGGGAGGATTCTAGAAAACTAAATTTTTATTTTGAAAACTGACATGTCAAAGAAAAGAATCCGGCACGTATCCAGTCTTTCCTTTAAAGAATGTACAACTAGGTAACCAAATGATAAATGAGGAATGCTTCTCTTTCAGAAATATTGCAGCCAGTAAATCAAAAAGTTATAATGAAAGAAGATAACCATCACTTTGCAACCCATAATTAATTAATGGATCTAGGTATAAATCATCAATGGCTGTTAACTTCACAAATCAGATATGATAGGCTTTCTGAACAGCACAACTTGACCTCTGAAATAATCTTACCAAAATATTCTAGATCCACCTAACAATTCACAGACAAAAATAGACGACAGAAGATCATGCTAAATGGTAACACAGGGATGTAATCAGCAAAATCCACGGTGTGGAACATTCTTCAGGAAAAAAATGTGTGAGTTCCTTCAACACATAAATATCAAAGATAAAGAAACAAACATGAAAGACAGTGGAACCTAGAGATTGGAAGCTAATTAAGAGGAGACTTCTGATTACCATCTGAGAAGAGAGTTTTAAAGTCATCACTCACATTCTTGCAATAAGAAAAAGCTGAAAATAATAAAAATCAATTACTTTGTATGAAACTACCAGAGAAACAACAGGGTAGAACAAACTACCTCTCTAAAATTTGAAGACAGATATATCCCAAGCAACACAGCCCAAATATGCTTACCTGAAATGAAACTCTAGTTAAATTGTAACTATAATGAATTGCTGGAGGCTGAGTATAGACTAGTATAAATGAACAACTCTGGGAGGTTGTTGTCTCAGGGGAGCCCAACATTTTCTTAGGATTTGTCTCCAGGTTTTCACAGTGAAGATCTGACAAAGATTCTATCATGGGTTTTGCAGTGGAAAAAGGCGAATCATTTGAAATACAATAAAAGCCTTCTCCGTATTTGGGTTTACCCTCCAGGGGAAAAACTTCCCCAGAGCCGCCTTCTATCCTGGGGAAGAGCATCTCTCTGAATCCTCTAGCCTTTGTCTGTTCTGTAAGGAAGAAAAAAAACATAGTCAACAGGGGTCAGGCATTCAAGGAAGTAGACTGGCAATGCTGCAGCAGGAAAGGAAGTAAAAGGTAGGGTTAAAAAATAAAATTAATAAAAAAGCTATGTCATTGGAGAACCACTCTTGAAAGCCACTGAGACAAGTCTGCTAAATGACAAGTTTTATAGAAAGCAAATCATACAAGACCCCCCTACTCCAAACCTTACCTTAAGCCAATAGTCTCCAATACAGTAAGAGTGCATTACAACAGCAAGAGCTGCAAAATACAGACTGCATCTGAGAAGAAATACTCCAGGAAGAAGACCACATCTGATCTTTGACAAACCTGACAAAAACAAGAAATGGGGAAAGGATTCCCTATTTAATAAATGGTACTGGGAAAACTGGCTAGCCATATGTAGAAAGCTGAAACTGGATCCTTTCCTTACACCTTGTACAAAAATTAATTCAAGATAGATTAAAGACTTAAACGTTAGACCTAATACCATAAAACCCCTAGAAGAAAACCTAGGCAATACCACTCAGGACATGGGTATGGGCAAGGACTTCATGTCTAAAACACCAAAAGCAATGGCATCAAAAGCCAAACTTGACAAATGGGATCTAATTAAACTAAAGAGCTTCTGCACAGCAAAAGAAACTACCATCAGAGTCAACAGGCAACCTAGAGAATGGGAGAAAATTTTTGCAATCTACTCTCATCTGACAAAGGGCTAATATCCAGAATCTACAAAGAACTCAAACAAATTTACGAGAAAAAAACAAACAACCCTATCAAAAAGTGGGTGAAGGATATGAACAGACACTTCTCAAAAGAAGACATTTATGCAGCCAACAGATGCATGAAAAAATGCTCATCATCACTCGCCATCAGAGAAATGCAAATCAAAACCACAATGAGATATACCATCTCACACCAGTTAGAATGGCGATCATTAAAAAGTCAGGAAACAACAGATGCTGGAGAGGATGTGGAGAAATAGGAACACTTATACACTGTTGGTGGGACTGTAAACTAGTTCAACCATTGTGGAAAACAATGTGGCAATTCCTCAAGGATCTAGAACTAGAAGTACCATATGACCCAGCCATCCCATTACTGGATATATATGCAAAGGATTATAAATCATGCTGCTATAAAGACACATGCACACGCATGCTTATTGTGGCACTATTCACAATAGCAAAGACTTGGAACCAACCCAAATGTCCATCAATGATAGACTGGATTAAGAAAATATGGCACATATATACCATGGAATACTGTGCAGCCGTAAAAAGATGAGTTCATGTCCTTTGTGGGGACATGGATGAAACTGGAAACCATCATTCTAAGCAAACTATTGCAAGGACAAAAAAAGCAAATACCGCATGTTCTCACTCAAAAGTGGGAATTGAACAATGAGAACACTTGGACACAAGAAGGGGAACATCACACACTGGGGCCTGTCGTTGGGTAGGGGGAGGAGGGAGGGATAGCATTAGGAGATATACCTAATGTAAATGATGAGTTAATGGGTGCAGCACACCAACATGGCACAGGTATGCATATGTAACAAACCTGCAGGTTGTGCACATGTACCCTAGAACTTAAAGTGTAATAAAAATATATATATATGAATAAAAATTTTTAAAAAACAGATTGATAGGAATTTCACAAACTGAAATGCAAACAAAAGGAAAAAAAAGAATGAACAAGGAGAACAGAATATCCAAGAACTATGGAACAATTTTAATAGGCGTAGCATACATATAATTGTAATATCAGAAGAAGAAGAAAGAAAAAATAGAGTAAAAAAAAAATTGAAGTAATAATAGCAATGTTGACTGTTACTGGATAGAAGCCTAGACCAAAAAAAAAACTATAAAAATCTGAATAAAGTGTAGTCTTTAGGTAATAATATTAATATTGCATTTATATGGGCTCATTTATTGTGACAAATGTACCATGTGAACATAAGATGTTAATCGTTGGGGAAACTGGGTCTGGGAAATATGGGAACAGTCAGTATTATTATTGCAGTTTTTCTATAAATCTAAAATTATTCTGAAGTATTTTTTTTTTTTTTTTTTTTTTGAGACGGAGTCTCGCTGTGTCTCCCAGGCTGGAGTGCAGTGGCGTGATCTCGGCTCACTGCAAACTCCGCCTCCCGGGTTCACGCCATTCTCCTGTCTCAGCCTCCCAGTAGCTGAGACTACAGGCGCCCGCAACCACGCCCGGCTAGTTCTGAAGTATTTTTAAGAAAAAAATTAAGAAACATATCAACCAATTAATATACCAGGAGTTTAATTGATATTACTTTTTTATATGCATACAATATTATAGATTTATTATTTGTTGAAAGGATAATACTTTGGATATATTGAATTAAATATATTGTTAATGTTTTACTTGTCTCCTCTTCCTTTTTAAAAAATTTTTTTTTATTAATATACTTTAAGTTCTAGGGTACATGTGCACAACGTGCAGGTTTGTTACATATGTGTACATGTGCCATGTTGGTGTGCTGTACCCATTAACTCGTCATTTACATTAGCTATATCTCCTAATGCTATCCCTCCCCCCATTCCCTCCTCACAATAGGCCCCAGTGTGTGATGTTTCCCTTCCTGTGTCCAAGTGGTCTCATTGTTCAATTTCCACCTATGAGTGAGAACATGTGGTGTTTGGTTTTCTGTTCTTGTGATAGTTTGCTGAGAATGATGGTTTCCAGCTGCATCCATGTCCCGACAAAGGACAGGAACTCATCTTTTTTTATGGCTGCATAGTATTCCATGGTATATATGTGCCACATTTTCTTAATCCAGTCTGTCACTGATGGATATTTGGGTTGGTTCCAAGTCTTTGCTATTGTGAATAGTGCCGCAATAAACATACGTGTGCATGTGTCTTTATAGCCGAATGATTTATAATCCTTTGGGTATACCCAGTAATGGGATGGCTGGGTCAAATGGTGTTTCTAGTTCTAGATCCTTGAGGAATTGCCATACTGTTTTCCACAATGGTTGAACTAGTTTACAGTGCCACCAGCAGTGTAAAAGTGTTCCTATTTCTCCACATCCTCTCTAGCACCTGTTGTTTCCTGACTTTTTAATGATCGCCATTCTAACTGGTGTGAGATGGTATCTCATTATGGTTTTGATTTGCATTTCTCCAATGGCGAGTGATGATGAACATTTTTCATGTGTCTGTTGGCTGTATGAACGTCTTCTTTTGAGAAGTATCTGTTCATATCCTTTGCCCACTTTTTGATGGGGTTGTTTGCTTTTTTCTTGTAAATTTGTTTGAGTTCTTTGTAGGTTCTGCATATTAGCCCTTTGTCTGATGAGTAGATTGCAAAAAATTTTCTCCAATTCTGTAGGTTGCCTGTTGACTCTGATGGTAGTTTCTTTAGCGGTGCAGAAGCTCTTTAGTTTAATTCAATCCCATTTGTCAATTTTGGCTTTTGTTGCCGTGGCTTTTGTTGCCGTTGCTTTTGTTGTCTTAGACATGAAGTCCTTCCCCATGCCTATGTCCTGAATGATATTACCAAGGTTTTCTTCTAGGGTTTTTATGGTTTTAGGTCTAACATGTATGTCTCTAATTTATCCTGAATTAATTTTCGTATAAGGACTAAGGAAAGGATCCAGTTTCTGCTTTCTACTTATGGCTAGCAAATTTTCCCAGCACCATTTATTAAATAGGGAATCCTTTCCTCATTTCTTGTTTTTGTCAGGTTTGTCAAAGATCAGATGGCTGTAGATGTGTGGTATTATTATTATTATTTTTTTTGAGACGGAGTCTCACTCTGTCACCCAGGCTGGAGTGCAGTGGCTGGATCTCAGCTCACTGCAAGCTCCGCCTCCCAGGTTCACACCATTCTCCTGCCTCAGCCTCCTGAGTAGCTGGGACTACAGGCGCCCACCACCTCGCCCGGCTAGTTTTTTGTATTTTTTAGTAGAGACGGAGTTTCACTGTGTTAGCCAGGATGGTCTCGATCTCCTGACCTCGTGATCCACCCGTCTTGGCCTCCCAAAGTGCTGGGATTACAGGCTTGAGCCACCGCGCCCGGCCCTGATGTGTGGTGTTATTTCTGAGGGCTCTGTTCTGTTCCATTGGTCTATATCTCTGTTTTGGTACCAGTACTATGCTGTTTTGGTTATTGTAGCCTTGTAGTATAGTTTGGAGTCAGGTAGCATGATGCCTCCAGCTTTGTTCTTTTGGCTTAGGATTGTCTTGGCAATGCGGGGTCTTTTTTGGTTCCATATGAACTTTAAAGCAGTTTTTTCTGTGAAGAAAGTCATTGGTAGCTTAATGGGGATGGCATTGAATCTATAAATTACCTTGGGCAGTATGGCCATTTTCACAATATTGATTCATCCTATCCATGAGCATTGTGTGTTCTTCCATTTGTTTGTGTCCTCTTTTATTTCACCGAGCAGTGGTTTGTAGTTCTCCTTGAAGAGGTCCTTTACATCCCTTGTAAGTTGGATTCCTAGGTATTTTATTCTCTTTGTAGCTATTGTGAATGAGAGTTCATTCATGATTTGGCTCTCTGTTTGTCTGTTACTGGTGTATAAGAATGCTTATGATTTTTCACATTGATTTTGTATCCTGAGACTGCTGAAGTTGCTTATCACTTTAAGGAGGTTTTGGGCTGAGACAATGGGGTTTTCCAAATATACAATCATGTCATCTGCAAACAGGAACAATTTGACTTCTTCTTTTCCTAACTGAATATCCTTTATTTCTTTCTCTTGCCTGATTGCCCTAGCCAGAACTTCCAACACTATGTTGAATAGGAGTGGTGAGAGAGGGCATCCCTGTCTTGTGCCAGTTTTCAAAGGGAATGCTTCCAGTTTTTGCCCATTCAGTATGATATTGGCTGTGGGTTTGTCATAAATAGCTCTTATGATTTTGAGATACGTTCCATCAATACCGAATTTATTGAGAGTTTTTTATCATGAAGGGCTGTTGAATTTTGTCAAAGGCCTTTTCTGCGTCTATTGAGATAATCATGTGATTTTTGTCTTTGGTTCTGTTTATATGCTGGATTACATTTATTGATTTGCATATGTTGAACCAGCCTTACCTCCCAGGGATGAAGCCCACTTGATCATGGTGGATAAGCTTTTTGATGTGCTGCTGGATCCAGTTTGCCAGTATTTTATTGAGGATTTTTGCATCAATATTCATCAGGGATATTGGTCTAAAATTCTCTTTTTTTGTTGTGTCTCTGCCAGGCTTTGGTATCAGGATGATGTTGGCCTCATAAAATGTGTTAGGGAGGATTCCCTCTTTTTCTATTGATTGGAATAGTTTCAGAAGGAATGGTACCAGCTCTTCCTTGTACCTCTGGTAGAATTCAGCTGTGAATCCATCTGGTCCTGAACTTTTCTTGGTCGGTAGGCTATTAATTATTGCCTCAATTTCAGAGCCTGCTATTGGTCTATTCAGGGATTCAACTTCTTCCTCGTTTAGTCTTGGGAGAGTGTAAGTGTCCAGGAAATTATCCATTTCTTCTAGGTTTTCTAGTTTATTTGTGTAGAGGTGTTTACAGTATTCTCTGATGGTAGTTTGTATTTCTGTGGGGTCAGTGGTGATATCCCCTTTATCATTTTTTATTGCATCTATTTGATTCTTCTCTGTTTTCTTCTTTATTAGTCTTGCTAGTGGTCTGTCAATTTTGTTGATCTTTTAAAAAACCAGCTCCTGGTTTCATTGATTTTTGGAGGGATTTTTGTGTCTCTGTTTCCTTCAGTTCTGCTCTGATCTTAGTTATTTCTTGCCTTCTAGCTCTTGAATGAGTTTGCTCTTGCTTCTCTAGTTCTTTTAATTGTGATGTTAGGGTGTCAATTTTAGATCTTTCCTGCTATCTCTTGTGAGTATTTAGTGCTATATATTTCCCTCTACACACTGCTTTAAATGTGTCCGAGAGATTCTGGTATGTTGTATCTTTGTTCTCATTGGTTTCAAAGAACATCTTTATTTCTGCCTTCATTTTGTTATGTACCCAGTAGTCATTCAGGAGCAGGTTGTTCAGTTTCCATGTAGTTGGGCGGTTTTGATTGAGTTTCTTAGTCCTGAGTTCTAGTTTGATTGCACTGTGGTCTGAGAGACAGTTTGTTCTAATGTCTGTTTTTTACATTTGCTGAGGAGTGCTTTACTTCCAACTATGTGGTCAATTTTGGAATAAGTGCGATGTGGTGCTGAGAAGAATGTATGTTCTGTTGATTTGGGGTGAAGAGTTCTGTAGATGTCTATTAGGTCCACTTGGTGCAGAGTTGAGTTCAATTCCTGGATATCCTTGTTAACTTTCTGTCTCATTGATCTGTCTAATGTTGACAGTGGGGTGTTAAAGTCTCCCGTTATTATTGTATGGGAGTCTAAGTCTCTTTGTAAGTCTCTAAGGACTTGCTTTATGAATTTGGGTGCTCCTATGTTGGGTGCATATATATTTAGGATAGTTAGCTCTTCCTGATGAATTGATCCCTTTACTATTATGTAATGGCCTTCTTTGTCTCTTTTGATCTTTGATGGTTTAAAGTCTGTAAAATCAGAGACTAGGATTGCAACCCCTGCTTTTTTTTTTGTTTTCCATTTGCTTGGTAGATCTTCCCCCATCCCTGTATTTTGAGCCTATGTGTGTCTCTGCATGTGAGATGGGTCTCCTGAATACAGCAAACTGATGGGTCTTGACTCTTTATCCAGTTTGCCAGTCTGTGTCTTTTAATTGGAGCATTTAGTACATTTACATTTAAGGTTAATATTGTTATGTGTAAACTTGATCCAGTCATTATGATATTAGCTGATTATTTTGCTCATTAGTTGATGCAGTTTCTTCCTAGCATCGATGGACTTTACATTTTGGCATGTTTTTGCAATGGCTGGTACTGGTTGTTCCTTTCCGTGTTTAGTGCTTCCTTCAGGATCTCTTGTAGGGCAGGCCTGGTGGTGACAAAATCTTTAAGCATTTGCTTGTCCGTAAAGGATTTTATTTCTCCTTCACTTATGAAACTTAGTTTGGCTGAATATGAAATTCTGGGTTTAAAATTCTTTTCTTTAAGAACATTGAATATTGGCCCCCACTCTCTTCTGGCTTGGAGAGTTTCTGCGGAGAGATCTGCTGTTAGTCTCATGGGCTTCCCTTTGTAGGTAACCCGACCTTTCTCTGTGGCTACTCTTAACATTTTTTCCTTCATTTCAACTTCGGTGAATCTGACAATTTATGTGTCTTGGAGTTGCTCTTCTCGAGGAGTATCTTTGTGGCGTTTTCTGTATTTCCTGAATTTGAATGTTGGCCTGCCTTACTAGGTTGGGGAAGTACTCCTGGATGATATTCTGCAGAGTGTTTTCCAACTTGGTTCCATTTTCCCCGTCACTTTCAGGCACGGCAATCAGATGTACATTTGGTCTTTTCACATAATCCCATATTTCTTGGAAGTTTTGTTCATTTCTTTTTACTCTTTTTTCTCTACATTTCTCTTCTCACTTCATTTCATTCATTTGATCTTCAATCACTGATAATCTTTCTTCCAGTTGATTGAGTCAGTTACTGAAGCTTGTGCATTTGTCACATAGTTCTCATGTCATGGTTTTCATCTCTATCAGTTCTTTTAAGGTCTTCTCTGCATTGATTATTCTAGTTTTCCATTCATCCATTCTTTTTTCAAGATTTTTAGTTTCTTTGTGCTGGCTTTGTTCCGTTACTGGCAATGAGCTGTGTTCCTTTGGAGGGGGAGATGCGCTCTGATTTTTTGAATTTCCAGCTTTTCTGCACTTCTTTTTCCCCATCTTTGTGGTTTTATCTGCCTTTGGTCTTTGATGATGGTGACATACTGATGGGGTTTTGGTGTGGGTGTCCTTTCTGTTTGTTAGTTTTCCTTCTGACAGTCAGGACCCTCAGCTGTAGGTCTCTTGGAGTTTGCTTGAAGTCCACTCCAGACCCTGTTTGCTGGGTATCAGCAGCAGAGGTTGCAGAAGTTAGAATATTGCTGAACAGCAAGTGTTACTGTCTGATTCTTGCTCTGGAAGCTTTGTCTCAGGGTGTATCCAGCCATGTGAGGTGTGATGTGTCGGTCTGCACCTAGTGGGGGATGTCTCCCAGTTAGGCTACTCAGGGGTCAGGGACCCACTTGACAAGGCAGTCTGTCCGTTCTCAGATCTCAACCTCTGTGCTGGGAGAACCACTGCTTTCTTCAAAGCTGTCAGACAAGGACTTTTACATCTGCAGAGGTTTCTGCTGCTTTTTTTTTTTTAGCTATGCCCTGTCCCCACAGGTGGCATCTGTAGAGGCAAGCAGGCCTCCTTGAGCTGAGGTGGGCTCCACCCAATTTGAGCTTCCTGGCGGCTTTGTTTATATACTTAAGCTTCAGCAATGGCGGGCGCCGCTCCCCTAGCCTCACTGCTGCCTTGCAGTTAGATCTCCGACTGCTGTGCTAGCAATGAGGGAGGCTCCATGGGCATGGAACCATCCAGGCCAAGTGTGGGATATAATCACCTGGTGTGCCGTTTGCTAAGACCCTTGGTGAAGCGCAGTATTAGGGTGGGAATTACCTGATTTTCCAGGTGTTATGTGTCTCAATTTCCCTTGGCTAGGAAAAGGAATTCCCTTCCCCCTTGTGCTTCCCAGGTGAAGCGATGCCTCGCCCTGCTTCAGCTCTCGCTTGTCGGGCTGCACCTGCAGACCAGCATTAACTGTCCGACACACCCCAGTGAGATGAACCTGGTACCTCAGTTGAAAATGCAGAAATCACCCATCGTCTTTGTCACTCATGCTGGGAGCTGGAGGCTGGAGCTGTTCCTATTCAGCCATCTTGGGCGCCACCTCCTCTGATATTACATTTTTAAACAAAGGACATATGTGAGTTAATTGAAAATTTGAACAGATTGGCTATTTGATGTTAAATTCTTGTTAATTTTTTGAAAAAGATACTATTTTGTTAGATTATTTTAAAGCAAATACTTTCATCATAGAGATGCAAACTGAGGAGTTATTGGTGAAATAGTTTAATGTCAGAGACTTGCTGCAGATGAAGAGTGGAGGAGGAGAAGTGGCTAAAGACATGGCCGAAGCAGGGTTGGCAAGAGTTGACTCAGCAGTGCGTGCACAAGGCTCACAATACTGTTCTGTCTACTTTGTATACAATAGACATTTACTAAACAGACATATTTAAGAAGTCTCACAAGAAAACATGTATAACTACTTAACTTGTTTTGAGGGATTAAGAACAAACAAAAGACAGTTAGACTGAACTTTTCTGAGTTAATAAAGAGCAATTTGGCAGAAACTTCAAATTTTTACAAACATGGATTTTTTGAGATATAATTATTGCATTATCTTTAGGGGGAAAAAAAGCCATTTTATTAACAAAGGCCTGGGGTGCTGATCTTGTCACCATACCTTACATTCTTACCTTCTTAAGGCACAGATGCTGAGATAAAGAATAGCAATGTAATATGCACAGATAAAAAGAAGATGGCCTGAGCTAATACCAAATTAAACTAATACATGACAAGCAGCAGCCAGATGCACATGATAGAATACCAAGTGAGAGACACGGAGGGGCTGCATCTGGACTGAGGCCAATCATGGAATGTTAAGCACAGGATTTTGCGCCTTTCCAAAGCTTTGTAAATAATTACTAAGAGGGATGCTTTTTAGAGAATAAAAATTATAAGTATAGGTAAGATTGAAGCATAAATGCGTGCTAAAACTAAATCCCATTTTTCCCCCGAACGAGTAGAGTCACTCTTTCAGGAGATATCGTACTTATTAAGCTATTTGTGAAACTAGGATGAATATAGCACACACATACTTACACAAATACATGCAAGTTATTTTAAATTAAAAATTGAAAAGTTGGTGACATACTAAATGCACAAATCAAGCTTAGCATAAAGAAATGAAAATTTGGAGGAAAACAGAACCTCTGTGAAACAATGAAGAAGGCTCTCAGGTGTAACTGATGCTTAATCTGTAAAATAAGAAGTTGTTTAAAACTATTCTGGCTTCAGGCTTTTTATGCATCTTAATATCTACCACTTGAAGTCACTTCAAATTAGTCATCCCAGCAGTTAAGTTCACATTTTCCTTGCTTCAAGGAAATAATAAAAATGTAAGATCGAAAAAAAAAAAACCATTAAAATGCCACATTTCAATCAGTGCTGAAGTATGGAAACACAGGATAAGATGAGAGAAACTTAAGGAAATATGGGAACATATTACATTGGAATTGTGTGGCTCTATAAATGTTATCTCACTTCTATATTTTTCAGCTTTGTGGAGATTAGTAATGGTTAAAGGTGTGTAAAATTGTAAACTGTATCGAACAAAGGGGACATGCCTCTGTATGCTGGTGACATGGACTCCGGAGAGAAAGAGTCACTAGCTGACTCAGAGTTAAAGTTTTGGAAAGGAGGCAAAAAGAAGACATTTGGAAGGAAAGTTTCTAATTTAAAATCATATGTCACATATGTTATATTTTGTTCTGCATCAAAGTATGTCCACACAGATTCCTATGCTTTGTGCTATTATTTATGAGTATGAAAAAATTGAAACACATGTTCTGATAACCAAAATTGTTTTCAGTGTCAGTTTTTTGCCTTAAAAGTAATGTATAAATTTGTGGCCCAAAATACAGCAATGGGCAGAGGTTGATTTGAGCTGTGGAGCTTAAGGGAATAGAGAAATAATCCGAAACTTCTGGGATACAATCACAAAAATTATTGTGATGTAAATCATGGAGATTTAGATTATCAGAAAGACACAGGGAAAGAACTCTGTTGTGAATGCCTGAAAGATAAAGAGAATATGGAGAAAAGGGCAGAAATTATTTCTTTAATGCTGATTTTGTTGCCAAGAGTTTCAGTTATTACACAAATAAAATGCAATAGATGTAATGAATTTAGTAATTGCTAAATTTTTAGTACATTGCCTCAAGTCATCTTACTGAAGATTTAATTCAAATTGGCTTGAAAATGAACAGCATCACCTCATAGAAACTGTCAGCTTGACTGACAGAAGAGAAACTAAGAATGCTGATCAAATCAAGATACATGGAGTAACTAAAACTGTTAGATGCAAAAACCAAAATGTGGCTTATTTTTCCTTGTAAATGTATTATCTTCTTACTGTATGATATTCACTGGGGTGATAGTTCTACTTCTTTTAATAAGAATGACTTGGAAAAGGAAGTAATATGCACACTAGCTGTAAGTAGATCCAGTGGCAATCTCCTGTTGTGGCTGATAATGAATAAAAAGTAAGCAAACAGCACATGCATTTGCAGACAAGAGTAGAAAAGAAAACTCACCTTCAAAACAGCGTGTAGATTTTATCAGGATAAATACTGATCCTCATGTGAGATGTGCCAAGAAATGTTGGGAGTGGAATTGACATAGGCTGTCCTCTGGGCATATGCAGGAAAATCAAATGTATTTCTCAATTCAAAATTAGCTACATGCAAGTGTATTTGAATTGGCTTAGGAAATTAAAAATCATGGCCGCACCAGGATTTAAACACAAAGAGAAGTCTGTTAATATTGAATGCACAGAGGAAAGAAGAAATTTGTCAAGGAGGAGGGGGGAATGAGTGACATCAGTGCAGTTGATTGCAAAGCCTTTCCTGATTGAAGTAGCATCATGTTGCATGAACATTCATGTTCTCTAGCTCTAAACCCTTTTCCCTTCTTGTAACCAAGCTGCCTACAGAAAGGAAAGCTTATTTCTGTTCAAGGCAGGCTGCTGGGAGGGTATTAAAAAGAATATTGCAAAGGAGCCGAATAAGCAATAAATTCCTGATGACAATTTGGGAAGGCTTAATAAGGGCAAAAAATAAATTATGGTCCACAGTTAAATCTCTCTAAAAAGGGCTTTTGACACCACTTTATGTATCTTTTCAATAATATAAAAGTAAATGAGAGAATACAAAAGGCTCTACATATAGTAATTCTCACTCTGTTAGGTCATCAATAATAATTCCTTAATCTAACTCCCATTTTTTCCATCTGGCCTTAAGGTAGGCCAGGTCATGCCTGTTGCCTGGGGCAACCTTTGCTACTACCTGGGTCACCTGGCGCCTGTTTACCTGTTCAATCTACTCTGCTTTATTGCCCTAGAATTGTGGAAAGGTAGGATTGCTCTTAACACTGATTCCTGTTACTCACCCACCTAGGAGCTTTCATACAGTGACTGTTCAATTATTTACCACCTTGCCAACAACTGCAAACTCTGTAAAATCATAACACTAACATCATTTATTTTCATAGCATTGGGGCAAAATTCTTCTACAATGTTGTTTTATGTGCTCTATGTGCACCATGAACGTTTCCATAAAATACACATTAAAATATAAAAGTGGGCCTCCAAATATCAAAAGTGCGAGGGTAACAAACAGCAGCAAACCCCACATTAGGGTCAGACATAGCCCAACAGCTGCAGCGGGGACTTCCCAGGTGGGTGGCACCCTCTCCCCTCTGCTCACTGCTGATGAGGGCAATGAAAGCTGCTGGGGGTCTCAGGACCCCTGCCTGCCTCGCCTTGGCTCTGCCAAGAGTTTGTGTCCAGCAGGGAGGTTGTGCTCCCGGCTCCATGTCCAACCTCATGGGGAGCCATGCTGAGTGTCTGAGGATGAGGACCTGGAGTCCACATGCTTGGGGTCCTGTCTAGCCTCTGCACATGGCTGCCACCCAGGCCCCCAACCACTGGCACCCCCAGCCCAGTCACTCCCAGTCAAGTCCCCACATCATGGTGTGACCATGTCACACAGCTCAGAGCCCCCCAGGACACATTCACCCACAGGCTCCTTCCTCAAAGCCTCAAGTCCTCATGTAAGGCAGAACTGTGAGGGGACAACAATGGCTTTGAACTGTTGTCCTGCCTCTGAACTGGGCAAGTTCCCTGTACTCCACGTATGTCACCTCATCAAATGGCAGCCCCACTGTGGAGGTAGGCACAGAAAGGTTAAACAACTTGCCCAAGGTTATATAGTCAGGAAGTGAGGCAGTTGGGATTTGAAACTGAGCCTTCTTGTTCTGGAAACCTAAGGTCCCTGAGAACTCTGTTACGGCATAGGTGTGGCACCTCCTGGGCCCCCAGCTCTCACTCCATCAGGCTCTGCTGGCCTCTCAACCACCCCTAAGGTTGGATGCTTGCACTGACTCCAAGGACTGAACCCACCCTTTGTCAGTGCCCCCTCCAGTCTGGGTCCAGTTTTCTCAGCCCAGGGCTCAGGACTTTGGAAACTCCATCTGGCTATTTAGCAGGCTCCAGAAACTGAAACTGTGTAGGTCCAGAGTACCCATCATAGCCCAAAACCTGCTTGTTCTTGTGATCTTGCTCAGTTTGATTCAGGGGAATCTGTCTAACCCAAGGGAGGCCCCCATGCCCACCAGCCCTGAGAGGTCCTCTCCTGGTTCCCACCTCCACCTTGAGCCACTCTTCCCCATTTCCACTATCCTCTTGTCCTCAAGGTTGCAGAATTTCCTGTCTCTTCCTAGTCATGGCTTGCGGCTGGAGGGTCCCAACCCCTGACTGCAAGATCATCCCTCACCTTCTCTGCTTTGCGTTCTTGCCCTCTCCACAGGACCCTTCCCTGCAGGGTTTTGCGGAAGCAGCACCTGCAAAGCAAGCTCGCTGTAGACATAGGTCACACGTTTATTTGTGGGGAGGAGCTGCTGGAGGACAGCACTGAAGCCCCCACCCTGGCAAACCCACTGCTGGGCTCATCTTGGGCCTCACAGCACTGAGGTTGGTGGTCATGCTGGATCTCAAGGGGAGAGCAGGTGGAGTCTGGCATCAAATGCTGCTGGCCCAGTGCTGTGTCTTGGTCAGAGATGGGGAGACCCAGAGGCATGGCCAGAGGCAGGGGATACCCACAAGACATGCTGGATGTCACCACAACTTTCCTGGAGTGAAACACTAAATATCCCTTAGAAGTAGAAACAGAATAGAATGAAAAGTGGAGGTCCCACCACCAGCACAGTTATCTAGGTGCCGGGTGTTAATGGACAACTTTTGTCCCTTAACCTTCACAGCTGAGAGACCTATACCCCGGGCTTTGAGGGTGGCCCCACCCAAATCTCATCTTGAATGGTAGTGCCCATAATCCCCATGTTTCATGGGAGGGAACTCATGGGAAGTGATTAGATTATGGGGGAAGGGCCGGGCGCGGTGGCTCAAGCCTGTAATCCCAGCACTTTGGGAGGCCGAGGCGGGCGGATCACAAGGTCAGGAGATCGAGACCACAGTGAAACCCCGTCTCTACTAAAAATACAAAAAATTAGCCGGGCGCGGTGGCGGGCGCCTGTAGTCCCAGCTACTCAGGAGGCTGAGGCAGGAGAATGGCGGGAACCCGGGAGGCGGAGCTTGCAGTGAGCCGAGATCGCGCCACTGCACTCCAGCCTGGGCAACAGCGTGAGACTCCGTCTCAAAAAAAAAAAAAAAAAAAAGATTATGGGGGAAGTTGCTCCGTGCTGTTCTCATGATACTGAGTGAGTTCTCATGAAATCGGATGGTTTTATAAGGGGCTTCCCCCTTCACTTGGCACTCATTCTCTCCTGTGCCACGCTGTGAAGAGGTGCCTTCTACCAGGATTATAAGTTGCCTGAGGCCTCCACAGCCATGCTGAACTGTGAGACAATTAAACCTCTTTCCTTTATAAGTTACCCAGTCTTGGGATTGTCTTTATTAGCTGTGTGAGAACAGACTAATACAATAAATTGGTACCATAGACAGTGGGGTGCTGCTATAAAGATACCCGAAAGTATGGAACTGGGTAATAGGAAGAGGTCGGAACAGTTTGTGGGGCACAGAAGATGATAGAAAAATGTGGGAAAATTTGGAACTTCCTAGAGACTTGGAGGGCTCAGAAGACAGGAAGATGTGGGAAAGTTTGGAACATGCTAGAAACTTGTTGAATGCCTTTGGCCAACGTGCTGATAGTGATATGGATGATGAAGTCCAGGCTGAGGCGGTCTCAGATGGAGATGAGGAACTTGTTGGGAAATGGATTAAAGGTCATTCTTGCTATCCAAGGAGACTGGCAGATTTTTCCCCAGCCCTAAAGATCTGTGGAAGTTTGAACTTGAGAGAGATGATTTAAGGTATTTAGCAAAAGAAATGTCTGAGTGGCAAAGCATTTAAGAAGAAGCAGAGCAGAAAAGTTGGAAAATATGCAGCCTGATAATCTGATAGAGAAAGAAAACCCATTTTCTGGGAGAGAAATTGAAGCCTGCTGCAGAACTTTGCATAAGGAACCAGAAGCCAAATGTCAATCACCAAGATATTGGGGGAAATATCTCTAGGTTATGTCAGAGACCTTCACAGCAGCCCCTCCCTTTGCAGGCCCAGAGACCTACGAAGGAAAAATGGTTTCCTGGGCTGTGTCCAGGGCTGCCGCCCAACCTGCTGTGTGCAGCCTTGGGACTTGGTGCCCTGAGTTCCAGCTGCTCTAGCCATGGCTAAAAGGGGCCAAGGTACAGCTCAGGCCATTGCTTCAGGGGGTGCAAACCCCAAGCCTTGGCAGCTTCCACGTGCTGTTAGTGTTGCAGGCACACAGAAGACGACAATTCAGATTTGGGAAACTCCATCTAGGTTTCTGAGGATGTATAAAAATGCCTGCCTGTTCAGGCAGGAGTCTGCTGCAGGGGTGGAGCCCTCATGGAGAACCTCTGCTAGGGCAGTGTGGAAGGGAAATGTGGGGTTGGAGCCCCCACACAGAGTCCCCACTGGGACACTGCCTAGTGGAGCTGTGAGAAGAGGGCTGCCATCCTCCAGACCCCAGAATGGCCGATTCAATGACATCTTGCAGTATGCACCTGAAAAAACCACAGGCACTCAACACCAGCCTGTGAAAACAGCCAGGAGTGGGGCTATACCCTGCAACGCCACAGGGATGGCGCTGCCTAAGGCCATGGGAGCCCACTTCTTGCATCAGCATAACCTGGATGTGAGACATGGAGTCAAAGGAGATCATATTGGAACTTTAAGATTTAATGATTGCCCTGTTGGGTTTTGAACTTGCGTGGGACCTGTCGCTCCCTTGTTTGGGCCAATTTTTCCCATTTGAAGTGGGTGTATTTAACCAATACCTGCACCCCCATTGTATTTAGGAAGTAACTAACATGCTTTTGATTTTACAGGCTCATAGGTGGAAGATACTTGACTTGTCTCAGATGAGACTTTGGACTTTGACTTTTGAGTTAGTTCTGGAATGAGTTAAGGCTTTGGGGGACCCGTTGGGAAGGTATGATTGTATTTTGAAATGTGAGGATATGAGATTTGGGAGGTACCAGTTGCAGAATGACATGTTTTGGCTGTGTTTCCACCACATCTCATCTTGAATTATAGTTCCCCATAATCTCCATGTTTCGAGGGAGGGACCTCGTGGTGGGTAATTAGATTAGGAGGGTGGTTCCTCCATGCTATCTTCAAGATAGTGAGTTAATTCTCACAAGATCTGATGGTTTTATCAAGGGCATAACCCTTTGCTTGGCACACATTCTCTCTCCTGCCACTTTGTAAAGAGGTGTCATCCACCAGGATTGTAAGTTGCCTGAGGCTCCCTCAGCCATGCTGAACTGTGAGTCAATTAAACTTCTTTCCTTTATAAATTAACCAGTCTCAGGTGTGTCTTTATTAGCAGCATGAGAATGGACTAATACACCACCCCGCTGCATCTTTGCTGATTTGGAGCTCTCAGTTGCAGAGCCTTGGAAAAACATGTGGAAGAATAGCCAGCTCTGCAGCTGGGGGGTGCTGGCCTTCTGCCCTGTCCCAGGTCTCTGAGGGCCCAGCTGAGCCCCAGGAAGCTTCAGCACCCAAAGTCTGTTGGTGGTGTGTCCATCCCTGCAGCCACCACCTCTGTCTTGGGCATGACCACCAGCCCAGTTCCTTCCCCCACCTCCCTCTGGAGTCCTGCAATCTCTGAGACTGGGGCCTTGGTAGTGTGCCACCTGGGGTCCAGGCAAGGAGGCCCTAATGAGCATCTAAAAGTCCAGGGTGCCCAGTTAAATTTGAACTCAGATGAACAAAGAATGTTTGGGTCTTAGTATGTCCCATGCAATATTTAGGACATATACACCCTAACAATTTAATCACTGTTGGTGTGTGAAATTCAGAAATAAATGGGCATCCTGTATTTTATCTGGCAAGCCTAGCAGACAATGTGTGTGGAAAAAAAATAAAAGAAGGCGCCTGGGAACCAGCACAGGAGACTGATGGGCAGGAGCTGAGGATGGGTTTCACTCTGTGGGGCTGCAGCAGCCAGGAGGCCTGGGCTGCCCACAGGGTCTTGCCTCAGAGCTCAGCCTAAAAACAGCTTTAATGACCTATGATTCACATACAGTACAGCTAACCCACTTGAAAGTTAAAATTCAATATATTTTTTAGCAAATTCACAGATATGTGCAACCATAAGCACAAACAGTTTTAGAACATTTTCATCATCTCAAAAAATAAAATCCCATATCCTTTCATTATCACCCGCATCCCTCCCATCCATCTGCCCCTGGTCACCACTGAGTGTCCCATCCCTCAGCCCCTGGCTTCACACTCTCTGTGGATCTGCCTGTTCTGGACATTTGACATAAATTGAATCACACTCTATGTGGCTTTTTAGGCCTGGCTTTGCTCTCGCCACATCATGTTTTCAAGGTCCAGCCCCATTGAAGTGGGTGTCAGTGCTTCATTCTGTGAAGGGAAAATAAATCTTGGGACACCAAAGTCACAGCCAAGGGAAAAGTCAAGCTGGGAACTGTGTCAGGCTAACCTGCCTCCCATTTAATTCTTAAATAAGATAGCTACAAAGATTTTTGAAAAGCTGCATACGTCATTTAAAAAAAAAAACTTCTTTAAATAATTAAGGTTATCACATCTGTGAAATTTTCTGCGTGTTCTTTCAAAGTACTTGTGCCATTAAGTTACAGGGCTTTGACTCATGGGCCTAAAAATAACACAAGGTTCTGCTAAATATTAAATACTGACAGTAGTTAAGTCCTCACCTTCAGACCTGGTAGAAGATGCCAACCAAAATAAAGTGCATTCGTGAGACACAGGGCCAGAAATTAAAACTTTTCAGCTCCTCAGTTCCCAGGCACCATTACAGAAGAGTGGGCACGTGAGAGTGTAAGGGCTGATTTTGAGAAATAAATAAGTTTACTTTATAAATTAACCATTCGTGTTGAAGGCACACTGAACAGCATGTGAGCCCCTGGGTCAAATTAACATGCTTTTCTTGGGACATTAATCCACTTGTTTTGTTTTGTTTAAACTTGTAAGTTCAGGGGTACGTGTTCAGGTTTGTTACATAGGTAAACCTGTGTCATGGTGGTTTGTGGTACAGATTGTTTTGTCACCCAGGAATTAAGCCTCGGACCCAGTAGTTATTTTCCCTGATCTTCTCCTTCCTCCCACCCTCCACCCGCTGATAGGCCCCAGTCTCTGACATTCCCCTCTATGTGTCCTTTGATACATTATAATATTCTGTGAAAACAGGTGCTTATTTTATTTACTCTCCTGTCTTCTACAATATGTAGCACAAGTTCTGTCTACAATAAATCTAAAATTATAAATAAAAATCTGACCTTGTGCCAAAAAATGTTATAACCTCACTATTTGTTTTCTCATATTATTCTACATCTTGCCTTTTTCAAGTATTCTGTATTTCATTTATTATACCTTTGCCATCACTTAAAACCACACATATCTAATACAGAGAGGGACAATGGCACTGTAAGTTACTTCAGAGTACAAGCAACAATTTCCTCATTTTTATGTCAGTAAATATTAAGACTAATTTGATAATAGAGTTAAATGTTATATCATCAATAATACAGTTTTTAATAGATCCACCCTGTAGCTTGTAGTGTAAAAAAGAAGAATCTATATGTGATTTCATTCTTAGAAAGATATGCAGGTAGACTCTTATGGGATTAACTGATGTTTTCAACAATCATTACATTAATAATTATTGTAATTATTATTATTACTATAATAATAATCTATGAAATGAATACTTCTCAGTTAAAAGAAGACAAATGACCCGACAATAAGGGCAGGTCCCTCAGCTGCTGATGATAAACATATCGTGGCATGCTCATAGGATGGAATATTTCTCAGCAATAACAAGCCAACAGAAGTATGACTGAGCATATATTGGGTGGCTAAAATCAGGGACTTCCCAGCATCCCAGATCTAGACCAAAAGTGATTCTTTCATTGTGTCTTTATGAGATTTTTAAAATTTGAGTATTTCCAAATCTAAGAAACCAGAGACTTTACCTACATGATCTTTAGGTGATCCAGTGTGGTGTGTGAAGAAACTGCCAATGGATTACTCATTGGTTCAGACATGGTTATTAGAAAAGTATGTAATTAATCCCCTTCCTGAACTGTCATTATTATGCCCCCTAGAAAGACAGGGAAAGATCTGTCTTGGAGTGTGAGGAAGAGGGAAGTTTTTCTAATTTCATTTTTGGGAAATACTACAGTGGAAACAGTTGTGTACAAAACTTTTCTACTGGTTATCCACATTTTCTTTGTCTACCTCAGGTTGAGGTACAGAGTGTTCCACATGTGATGAAGAACAGAAAGAAAAGACTCAACCACAAATGATAGTGTAGGTGAAACGTCATTTCTGCCTGCCTAAATGGTCCCTCTTGTTCAAGACATCCTTGGTTGTCTTATATGAGTTCACAGAGGGCTTTTTTCCCTTCTTCACATTTTATGACATTCTTGCTCCTTCTCTCCTTACTTGGGACACATGGTTCGATGTTTCTAAAGTGGCATGGTCTTCTACTTTCAAGCTGCTGGTTTTCATGGGAATGTCCCAAAACCCAGGGTGTCAGTTGACACCAGCATTTTTAGAACATCACCACCCTGGAAACTTGTCGCCTGTTCTGGAGTGGATCAAAGGACAATCTGAAGGACACATACACCAGCTTTGTTTCAATGATCCCTTTGTTCTTGATAGCATACATGTGCTTTCTGAGCATTGCTGTTTGGTGGGAGCCATTTTCTGGGGTAAGAGGTGACATGGCTCCCAGACAATGAAGAGTTTTAGTTGATGTTGCCAGCTTATGCCTTGATTGTGTCCATTCATTGCAACTGGAGAGACTGTTTAGCTAAGATCCCTTGGTTCATTCCATTGCCCTTGTGATCTGAGTCATGTATGAGACACAGGGTTGTCAGGTTCTTTTCTTTCATTGGTTCACCCATTCAACAGATCTTTTCAGGTTGTATTATGTTTCAGGCATTGTTCTAGCCTCCAGGAATAATAATTCTGTGGTATCATAGAAACACTTCTGCACTCATGGAGTCTATCTACATCTTTCATGGTGAATATGGTCCAGATACAAAGAAGACTGTATAACATTTACAGTTTTTATAAATAGTAATGGATAAAGTGTATCAGTAGGCAGGAGTGGTTGTAGATAGTGTGGACAGGCGATCCTCCACTGGGAGGGGAACATTTCAGTAAAAATATAAAAGATATACAGGAGCAAGTTGTGTGGCTATGTATATTTAGACAAAAAAAGCTTCCTAACTATATTATAATTTATTCATTCTACTTTTGACAAACATTTGGGTACATTCCCTGTTTTAGCCATTATAAATAAAGTTGCCATAATTATAAGGATACACTTATATGGTATATATATTTACAGGAACATTGCTTAGTCACAGGGAGAGCATCTGTTTGGCTTAAATAAATACTTAAATACAGTTTTTTCTAAATGAATGCAGACATTCACTATGTTTTGAGCATGCTCCAATTGCCCCACACATTCTTCCATAGCATAATTTGAAATAATTTTGTTGAGGTTCAATTTACATTATTTAAAATTCATCAAGTGTAAATGAATAATTTGTAAAATTTTACACATTATTATTTCAAAATATGTTACATGTGACTGTATAATCACTGCCACAGAAATGAAGTAGAGCATTTCCATTACCATGAAAAGTTCAGTCTGGTCCTTTTCATTTAATTCTCTCCGTGTACATGATGCTGTGACAAAATTATTCTATTTCAGTTACTATGTTTGCCTTTTGAAAAATTTTACATAATTGTGATGTTAACATTTATGTGGTCTTTTGTGTCTTATTCTACTAACTCATAATAATTCCTTTGGAATCATCCAAATTGTACATGTCAGTAATTTCTTACTTGTTATTTGCAGAGAAATAGTCCATCGTATGGGCACACCACAATGTGTTTATGCATCAGCAGCTAATGGACCCTGCACATTAATGTTTGTCAGGTCATTTGTCTTCTTTTAACTGAGTTGTAGGAATTATGTATATACAAATCTGAATACCAACATTTATCAAATATATCTATTTCAATATTTCTCTCAGGCTATCGCTGTCAATTTATTTGTTAACAGTGTCTTATGAAGACTAGATTTATACATTTTATTTTATGTTTTCTGCATGTGTATCCTATCTAAGAAACTACTTCCTATCTCAGGATCACAATAAATTTCTCCTACGCTTTTTTCATACAAAATATGTAATTGTGTCTATTCCATTTAGATCTCAAATTCATTTGAAGTTAACTTTTTAGATGTACTTTGATGCTTTAGTATTCATATATTTACATATGGGTATTCAATTTCTCCAAGAATATTTATGTAAGTATCCATTCTTCCCTTTGAATTGTCTTCATACATTCCTTGATAAAAAATTATATACGTATGTAAATATATTTATCTACATACACATATAACTTTGCATTTATATATGTGTGTGTGTGTATATATATATGCCTGAGCTTTCTATATTATTACAATTATTTATAATTATTTCCTTAGGTAATAACACACTGTTGTAAATACTGTAGCTTTATAGTATTTATTTCAGATAATATGTCTGTAAATGTGACGGTTTTTCATTATTGTTTTCACTAATTTAGATTCTTTATATTTTCGAAGTACTTTAAAATTTGGCTTATCAAGTTTTACAAAGCTCTTTGCTGAAATTTTACTGAATTGTGTTGATGCTGTATATTAATTGGGGAAAATTTACATATTAATTATATTGAATACTCTGATATATGAACATGATGGCTCTATATTTGGGTATTCTGTAATTTTCCTCAGTACTTCCTTGAGGTTTTTCAGGGTAACATTCAATTTTCATTGCCGGTCTATAAAAATACACATTGACTTTTCATACATTTGGATTATATACTGTGGCTTCACTCAACTCATCTATTTAGTTTTAGTAACGATTTCTAGACGTTTGGATTTTCCTGTTTTACAAATTATTGAGAGATTGAGAGATGGAAGGGGTTGGGGGTAGAGGGAGTCTGGTAAGATGGTGGAATAGTAGGTTCCTAGCCCTGATTCCCTCAAAGAAACATCTATTTGGCAACTACCCACAGGGAAGAATGCTTTTGTGAGAACTCCAAATACCAGTGTGAGATTGCAACACCCAAAAAGAGCTCAAAAGCAAACACAGACTCGTTAAAGAGGATAAGAGGAATGATTTTACTTTGTTTGCTTTACCATTTCCATATCCAGGACAATACTGTACTGAGAAGGATACCCTCAGTCCATTATTTTTCCACTGGGAGAAAAGTAGATCAAAGTGGATACTCAGCATCTACTTGGGGAGTACTTCCTGATGGGCACACTTCTGCTTTGCCTCAAAGTGAACACTGGAAGAATTTTAATACTTAGAGCTCTTGAAGATAACTGGGACCAAAGAAAGGGGGTGAAACACTCAGTGACTGATGCATGCAAATCTCAATGAGCCCCACAATGCTTCAAGTGACCTCACCCAGCAAAGCTACCAAATCAAGGGGAGTAAAACCAGCAGACGTTTCTGACCATGAAGCACAGCCAGTTGGCCACATCCATCAACAGGCTCAACCACCTGACCGAACAAGAACACGAGGCCACACTTAATGGTGAAGGACTTTACCTGCTGAAGCCAACTGTAAAGACTAGAAAAAGTGACCACCTTCTCAAAAATATATATACCAGCCCAAGGATACAAGAATCATGAAGAATCAGGAAAACATGACCCAATTTAAATAAACCAATAAAGCTTCAGTAATGGACCCTAAAGAAATAGGAATTGACAAAGTGCCTTTAAAAATTGGAAGTAATTATTTTAGACAATAAGCTCAGTGAACTATATGAGAACACACATAGACAACTGAACAAAATTAGGAAAGCTATACATAAACAAAATCAGAAGTTATGCAAATAAATAGAAACCATAAAAATAAACACAGAAATGTTAATGCTGAAGAATATAATGACTAAACTGAAAAATTTAATAGAGTGTTTTAACAGCAGATTCAGTCATGAAGAGGAAATAGCAAAGTTGCAAATAGGTATCTTGAAAGTATCCAGTCAGAGGTGCAAAAAACAAAAAAAAAATAGCAAAAGATAGAGTAAAAAAAATCTGTGAGGCTTATGAAACATTATCAAATAAAGCAATATATGCATTATGTGGAAACAAGAGATAAAACAGAGGCAGGACTAGAACGCCTACTGAGAAATACTGATTGTGAACTTGCTGAATTTGAGGTGGGAGGTGGACATCCAGTTTCATGAAGTTCAAGAGTCCTTAAGTAGGTTGAACGTGAAAAACTTCACAGCAAGATATATTCTAATAACATGGTCAAAAGTCAAAGAAAAACAGTGAATTTTAAAAGCAGCAACAGCAAATCAACTTATCACATAACTATTAGCGCAACTCTCAGAAGAAAGCTTTCAGGCCAGGGCAGAGTGGGATAATATATTCAAAGTATTGAAAGAAAAACTGCTATTTAAGAACACTTATATTTGCTAAAACTCTCCTTCAAAATAAAGGAAAGACAAAAATTTTCCTTTATCTTTCCTTTGACTTCAATTTATACTGCAAGGATACAGTAACCAAAACAGCATTTTGCTGGTATAAAAACAAACACATAGTCCAACAGAATAGAGAATCTAGAAATACAGCCGAACAATAACAACCTTTGACAAATCAGACAAAAACATACACACGTATAACAAATGGTGCTGGGAAAATTGGGTGGCCACATGTAGAAGAATGAAACTGTGTATCTCTCACCATATCTAAAGAGTAACTCCCAGTGGATTAGAGACTAAATCTAAGACCTGAAATTGTAAAATTCCGGAAGAAAAACCTAGTGAAAACAATAAACCACAAAGGAAACAGACATTATACAGAATGGGGAAAAGAATCCAAACTATATTTATGATTAAGCAGTAATATGCAGACTCTGCATGGAACCCAAAAAAATCAGCAAGAAAAAGAAATCTTATTAAAAAATGGGGAAACTGCCCTTTAACTTTGGCTTTTATTAAGAGGAAAGACTGAAAAGACATATTTTTATCAGTATTTAGATAAGGAAGAAATACAATTTTAATAAAAATCAATGCAAAATAATATATTTGAAGAATGTTGTGTCTACATATGCTTGTATACATACATGTATGTAGATACATACATACATAAACACATACAGTGGAATAATATTTAGTCACACAACAGAATAAAATACTGTCATTACTGTCAACACGGATGATCCTGGAGGGTATTATATTAAGTGAGATAAGCCAGGCACAGAAAGAAAAATACTACATTATCTTATTCATATGAGGGATCTAAACAAATTGGTCTCATAGAAGTAGAGAGCAGAATGGCGGTTACCAGAGGTTGGTGTTGTTAGAGAGGGGAACAGGATGTGGAGATGTTGGTCAGAGGACACATAATTACCATTAGATAGATAAGATAAATTTCAAGAAATCTATTGTCTAGCAAGGTGGCTATAGTTACTGATGATACATTGCATTCTAGAAAATTGCAACGAGAGTGGACAAGTGTTCTCATAACAAAAATGATAACTATGTTAGATAATGCGTTTGTTATTAGCTAGATTTAGGCTTAACCATTCAACAATCTACATGTGGAATGTTCAAAACATCATGGTATATGTAATAAAATCATCCAATGTCATCTTAAATTTTAAAAATTCAAAAAGCATGCTTAGAAAAATTATTATTCAAGCTAGCATTGAATATATAGCTAAATATCTTTAGGTGGTAAATACAATAAAAATAATTTCAAAAGTAATAACAGAGATTTGATTACCAATAGTAGCTACGTAAGAGTACACTTCAAGAAGAAAAAGTGTTTTCCTGTGTGAAGGTAAAATGAGAACAAAGGAGTGAGAGACATGCCTTGGGAATATCAAATCCTGGTGGACACTGAACTGAAGCAACCGCATAGTTTTTGCACCAGCGCAGAAGTGTGACATGATCTGACCTAGTATTGAGTTGCAATGAGACGTCAGGAGTCAAGGATGGAACCAGGTAGGGGGAGAGAGAGGATGGGGATTCAGATCAGGTGATGCGCAGCCATGGGGGGTGAGAAGCAGCTGAATTCTTGTTTCTTAAATGTGGGGTCCACAGGATGTGGGTGTGAGAGGGTGAGGGTGGTAGCTTGGATAGCTAACTGGAAGGATGGAGGTGCTGTGGGCAGAGCAAGTCCAGGGAGAAGGATGCAATGTGAACAGTCTGTGTGCAACACTTAGAGCTTCCCCTCCAGCCCTGTGTCAGGAGGAGCTTGCCTCTATGCCTTTGCACATGCCAGCCTTGGGGCCCAGAAGGCTTCTCCTGCCCCGGCAGAAAAACTCCAACTGCCTTCTCAAGGGTCCCAGCTGTGACTCTGTCCCTGTACTCCCACCCCTATCTATCCCTCTTTGCTTCGTGCACATGCTGGACCTTATACATGTTGCACAGCCTTTACCTTATTGTGTCCCAGGAGGCGCCCCAGAAGTCAGGATGGAGTGCCATGAGTTCCTCAACCCGGTGTTCATCAGAATGCCTGCACCTCAGTGATCCCCACATGACAGGGGCTCACCCAGTGACTGGCTGGGGACCTGCTGGACCCCTAGCTCTGCTATTCACAGGTCCTGCCACCTTAGGCCACTCACCCCGCCCCCACGGACCTCAGTCTCTGCACCTGTCAAATGGGTGTGCTGTTTCTCCTCCCCACCTCTGAGGGTCCTGTGGGGACGGCTCCACGCCTAGGATCCCGAAAACCGCGAGCAGTGCGCCCTCTGCTGGGAGGTGACAGGGTCTTTGCCCACACCCTTTCCGGGCGCCAGTTGGCTTGGGGGAGGCAAAGCCAGAGGGAGGCTGAGGGGCTGCCGGCGTTTGTCCACTTCCTGGGTAGTGGACTCATTTTCCTGTTAATGGTCACTTTAACTATGGAAGAGGCCAGGGTAGACCATTTCACTGAGCACCTGCTAGTTTCTTGTTACTGATGTGTTACCCGCTATCACCCGTATTTGTTCAAGAGAAATAAGCGACTCAGGGCGCGGGGTGTGGGTCCTGGAGAGGAAAGGAAATGTGGGCCGGGCATGTACCGGTGAGGTAAGTAAGGGGGGGGGGGTCTCAGGAATGGTTGAAGTCCTGACTGCCTACACTGCATACACTGTGGCTGGGGTTGAATTTGGCTCCGTCTCCGCTCAGTTGGGAAGGATCTTGACCAGACAGTGCCACCCGAGGGTTTTGATTCCTGGTCTATGAATGGGGGTGGCACCCCCAGCCCTCCCATTGCTGGGCTGAAGGGCCCCCGCCTGTGGGGTGTGACAGCTTCTGCCCGCGGCCACCAGGGGGCGCGCCAGGCTGCCGCTGGCCGCAACACGGAGCCGCATTCCCGCAGCCCAGGCTCCAGCACCAGACAGGTTGAGATTTCTGTGGGTCTCCGTCGCCTTTTCGCGGGGCAGGGGTGAGCGGAACCTTGCCCGCCAGGCTCAGAAGCCACAGGAGCTGGAGCCTGAGGAGGTGCTGGGACCCTGTCCAGCGCTGACCGGCCTGGCAGCGGGTCCCAGTGCGACCCGTGAGGGGAGGGTGCTTGGGCTCCTGGTGGTCAGTGGCACCTGCTTCCTGGGCCACTGATTCTGGCGAGTGCTGGGGGCGCCGCGGGGAGGCGTCGCGGAGCTGCCAGGACCCGGGGTGGGGAGGGCCCTGCTGGTCGCTGAGGGATCTCAGGCGCCCAAGTGGATCTCCTGCAAGCTTCGACTCTGCCACCCGCCACTTGCACTCCCGGGTTTTCTTTCCAGAGCTGGAGGGATTGATCCCAGCTCTGTTAAACTCCGAGACGGTTCTTCTTCGTGATACGGAAAAACCAGGAAAAGGAGAATTGGGTGTGCAACAGACTCCGAGTGAATTCGAATCCTTTCACTCCGGATTCTGTTGGGGACATGGGGATGATTCTTGTGGTGAAGACATGGAAGCCAATGCTCAGGAGCTGGGAGACGAAACGTGGCCTGCTGAAAGTACTGCAGTGACTGAGAGCAACGCGAGGTTTCGGCGCACAGCAGTTTCAGGAGCTGCAGAAAATTGCTCTGGAGGCTTTGGTTCTGTGTTTACTGTGTGAAGAGGCAGGATGGATACATTAGGTGATCAGAAAAGCCTTAGGCCCGCTCTGCAGTGCGCAAAGCGCTCTGAGCGGAGCACAGGCTCTACTGCAGTACCTGGACGGCTTCCTCACGCAGTTCTGTATTTCTCTGCCTGGGCAGAAGACGGTGCTATGCTTACACAGGATGAATATTGTCATGCTGGAAGTTTAGCTGATGCTGAAGTGAAAACTGCAGAATCATGAGTTAACTTTAAAGAAGCAAAGTTGAAGGGTCTTCTTTTGCAAGGTAGCTTGGGCTTTGAGCTACATTCATTCAATGTCTTTGGTTCCCAGGGATACAAAATCTAGTAGTGTTTTTATATCTGGAGTCTCAATCCCAGATGCTGCCTCTGAAGAAGATGAAGATGACCGGGGATCCAACAAAATGATGGTAAACACAGGCGATCTTGGACATATAAGAAGGCTCTCTAGTCCACAGGTTGAAGAGGGCGACAGTCGTTTTCTTGCAAATGAAGTTTTACAGGAGGATTACACCCAGCTACCGAAAGAGATATTTTTTCGCTTGCCCTCACGGTGGTATGTGCTGCTGGTGCCGAACCTCCTCCCAGAAATGGAGATAAGTGCATGAATTCACACAGGCTAGGTTACCTTGATACCACAAGTGTGTAAAATATAGTGTGTAAAAGAAATCTTTGCAAATGGAATCATTTGGAACACTGAGCCTGTGCTACCATGGAATTCTGAATGTATCTATGACGTCTTTCGAGGCCTAAAACCTGAATCTTTTTAGGGTAAATCCCTTCAAATGCATGCAGGCTGCAAATCAAAAGCAAGCAGTAGTTTCAAGCATGGGCGAGTTGGTAAGACTTTCGCCGGATGCATAAAGCGCAGAGGTCAGTAGGGGTTGGGACTGCATTGGAAAGCATGTCAAATTAAGGGCTGGAAAGAATTCTCTGGGCAGAGAGGAGTCTGCAGTCACATTGATCAGGCAGGGTCACCAGGGGTGGCAAGAAGAAGGGTTCAGAAGAGGCAGTTCCAGGGGGAGGCACACAAGGTGGCTGGCAGGCGGCGGGGTAGACACGGAAACATTGACGAGGTGGGCCCTGCAGAACTCAGGGTCTGGCATCACTCTTTGGGCTCAGGGCGAGAGGAGGCGAGGAAGCGCCTCGAGCCCAGGCCCGCATTCCAGCCCAGTTAGGACTGCAGTCTTGTTTCCTGCCTCTGAGCATAATCTGACACTGTTTGCGGAGGGCGAGGCCAAACCCTGATTCTCCGGAATGAGGGCTCCCTTGATGCTTAATCAGAGAAGGTCTGATCCGGCTCGGGTAATCTCTGGGTCCCAGGTATCAAGCGCCCACCCTCTAGAAGGCTTCCTCCGCAGCGCTCAGGTGTGCAGGGCTGCAGATGGACACTGCGCCGCTGAGCTCAGGGTCTGAGCCTGGAGGAGTGAACAAATAGTGAGACAGCCCAAGTAGGGACACGCTGCCGCAGTGCACAACCTCCAGCTGGAAGCCCGGGCCCCGCTTTGTGCCCTTATCTTCCGTGTACGTAGGTTCCTCCACACCTCAAGGCACCGACTTAGCAGACAGCACGGCCCTGGGTCTCTGGCCAGGACTGCAACCTGCCCTCTCGCCCCGACGCCGGCGCTGCTGCTCCTCCATCCCTGGGTGGCCCACGCGCAGGAGGACCAGGGCGGCAACACCAGGGAGCTGTTTCTCTCTTTCACTTCCAAGGAGGATGGCCAGGCTGATGTGGCCTAGCATGTGGCTACCGCCATCTGCCAGCATTGCACCACGGTTCGGGGAGAACGGAGACGACCTTCCTTTGGGGGTCGCCCTGGGGCTTGCGGTTGCACTGTGCAGTGGGAAGATTAGCGGGGGTGGGAGACTGGGAGGCACAGGCTGGGTGAGCAGAGCGCGCTGGTATTGCCCGGTCCTATTTCAGACGCTTGGCGCCACCTCAGCACAATGGATGAGAAAATCAGTAGCTGGAGCGCACTCAGGCGCCAGGCAGAGAAGTTGGCTCTTACTGTGCCTTATGACTTGTTGGGGAAATCTGGGCAGTGGATGGTGTGTGGTGGGGTCCTGGAGAGATGGCACCACCTGAGACGGGTGGGATGGGAGGGATGCAGAGGACAGGGACGGGAGGCCATTTCTTCACACCACAGAATTCACACTCTAGTGCTTCATCTTTCTGAGTAGAAGAAAATAATGAACTAATGGGGAAGGGGCCGAGTTATTCTCCAGGCCCAGTGGTGTCCTCTGGGGCTCCATTGGGTTGGGGAGCTTGCTGCTCCAGAACAGAGGATGGCCTGCCTGTTAGCGAGAACCCCAGAAGCTGTGCCGGGCTCCACAACCCACTTGGCGCTGCTGAGGGTGCTGGTTAGGGTTTCCTAAGTAACTCACAAGCTCCTGGCCCTGGGGTGGCGGGAGTTCCTGCCTGGGGTTGGGGATAGGGAGGTGGGCACTGGTTTCCTCCAACTCTAACCTGCCCAGGGCTTGGCTGAGGTTTCCCTTGCCTGGGCTTGGAGTGGGACCTGGGGTGAATCCTGGCTTTACCTCACTAAGCTGTGTGGTGCCTGGCAAGTCACTTAACCTCAAGTCCCCATTTCTTTAGCTTTAAAACAGAGGGAAGAATCTTCCTGAAATGTTGTTGTGAAGACTCCATGGCAGTGCATGGGGGCACGAAGGGAAAGGGGTTTTGTTGACCACCTGAGTCATCTCACTATATAAGCCCAGGAAGAGATCACTGGCAGGAGGGAGTTATGTCGCCGCCTACAGTGTGCCCTGCTGGTGGCACTCTCTTTGCTCCAAATGGCAGCTCCTGGGGCAGAGGGGAGAATCCTGCTGCTCACAGCTGCCCACCTGCCCTACTGCTGCTGTGCACTGGGGCTGCAGGGTGTCAGGCTGTTACTCAGCTCAGAGCACCCCCGTTCCTTGTTTCCTGAGCCCTTCGCCTTCTAGAGGGATGTTGTGGGGTTGTGGTCAGGATAAGACGGGGCATGTCGAATCACCACTGCCCTGAAACAACTGTCCTGGAAGTAGCATGTGTGCCATCCGGAGATGTGAGTAAGCAGAGACTGCACCGTCACCTGAACCAAGGGCTTCAGACTACTTCTTCCCTGGTTTAAGTTTGGAACAGAAACCTCCTTAGTGTGTTTATTCATTAATTAATGGATATATTGTGGGAATCAAACTTAGAATGAAATTACTTTTGGCAAGCAGAAAAGGATTTTAAACTAATCCTTCTATTTTAATTGTGAGGAACTGGGGGCCAGAGAGAGGAGTTGCACCTCTGGGACATTAGAAATAGGCTCCCAAAACTCTCATTGCACTGCAGAGAGTACCCTCCCAATTCGCCAGGTTTTCTTTGAGTAGAGGTATTTTAGATGGGTGTTTGAAGCGTAGGTGGGAGTTCAGCAAATGAAGGTGCCACAGGAATTTTACTGTAGGAGTAGAGGGTAGCATGAACAAAGGTACAGAGCTGGGGAAGCCAGAGGTGGAGAGAAAGGAATACATGTCTGCAATTCCTCATCTATCTTCTGAAATGCAAAATGCTCTGAAAACCCAGAGGGTTTTGCAATTTTCATGATGGTTGCACCTGACCTGAACTGCCATGAGGTTATATCTGATCTTTGTTGATTCCATGCATGTGACTATGGATGTTCGTATGTTATGCTGCATGGATTACAGTGAGCATCCCCAGACTCCTCTGAGAAAACCCCCTGATTGCCCATTCCTAGCTTTCTAGTATCCAAACCAGTTTTCAATTTCAAAACTGATTTTGCCCTAAGGTTTTGGGTAAAGGGTGTAGACCCTATTGTACTCTGGTGGGAGTCCAAGGCATGCACATGCAGAGATGTGGGAGAGGGGGATGCAGAGGTGAGTGGAGGTAGGGCCACAGAGAAGCATGGAGTCTGGACTTGATCTGTTAGGATGTGGGGAGCCACTGAAGGTTTTTGAGCAGGTGTGTCTGCTTGAAAACAGTTGGAACAGATAAGAACCAGGGCTGAACCAGTCAGCTGTAGACAGTGGCTGCTGTAGTTAGGTTTGTTTACCCCTGCAAATCACATGTTGAAATGTGATCCTCATTGTTGGTGGTGTGGCCTAATGGGAAGTTTGGGGGGCATAGGGGTGGATCCCTCATGAATGACTTGGTGCACTCCTAGCACTAAGGAATGAATTCTCACTCTGCTGCTTCCTGTGAGAACTGGAAACAAGAGTATGTCTCTGTTGTTAAAAGGAGCCTTGCACTTCCCTCCCCTCTCTCTTGCTTTCCCTCCTGCCCAGTGATCTCTGCACATACCACCTCTCCTTGGCCTTCTGCCAAGGTTGTTCAAGCTACTGAACAAGCTACTGCTTGTTAAGTCCGGTGGGACCATGACAGGGATTGACAGGATCCCTACCCTTGGGAGCCTTTGGTCTAGAAGGGGAGGCTGATTACTCTATGCCCTCCATCAGTCTGCTCAACACCCACTGAACATGTGCCTACTGTGAGGTGAAGCTGTGGCAGCCCCAGACCTTTCACCTGAGTCCACAGTGACGGTCAGCACGGTTGAGTTAGTCGGGGGCAGCATGCTTAGCACACTGGGGGAGACACTGAGCAAGTGCCTGCATAGTGTCAGATACACACAGGAGCCCCACAGGCCAGGGCAGCTTCTCAGCAGAAGCAGCTTGTGGCCCTTGCTAGAAGCAGATATTGGCACCATGCTTCCTGTGTGGTCTGCAGAATCATGAGCTGAATAAAGCTCTTTTCTTCATAAATTTCCCAGCCTCGGGTATTCTTTAATTGCAACGCAAAAGGACTAAGACATTTGTGTCCCTTAGAAGGTCAAGTCAAAGTGGGCTTGACTCCTCTTCCTGTTTAAGAAGTGTTGCCATTGCTCACTCAATCACACCCTCTGCCTGCATTTCAGAGCATCCAGGTGGGAGTTTTACACAACCACTTCTCTCAGCCTTCCCAGCATACCTGTTCCATGGTATTATGGTCCCTACAATACAGAGGAGATATTCGAGGTTTGGAGGAGTTCAGTAACTTACTCATGACTACACAGCCAGCAAATATTGAAGCTGGGATTCGGGTCTACATTTTTTTGGCTCCAAAGCCTGTGAACTTTCCGCTCTGCATTGCCTTTGGAGGGGGACCATGGAGGGCCTAGAATGGGAAGGAAGTGACTTAATCTGATTAGGGGAGGTGGAGGGGTGTTTTTTGGGCAAGGCCTCCAAGGGCGACCAGGCCTGGGATGGGCCAACTGGGAGCAAGGTACAGGTGCAGAGGAGAGCCTGTTTAGTAAATCCCACAGCTCAAGTTTTGCCTGACTGCCAGATTTGGAAGTGCTGGATAAACTATGTTGACGCTAATAGTTCACCTACATGTAGTTTTTTGTTTGTTTGTTTGCTTGTTTGTTTTGGTCTGCATTTGGCAGCTTCTCTTCATAGTCTACTATATTGTGTTGTGTGTCTTTTGTTATAATTCTTATTTGTAAATAAAGGTGAGAAAAAGTATGCGTAGAGTTTGTTGGGTTTTATTTATGTCATCATGTTCCTCCTTGCTTGGAGCCTGTGTGGCGGTGTTGAAGGAGCAGACCCACCACCCGAGGGTGGAGTGTATGCCCACCACCTGCAGGACCGAGCTGCACGCCGGGACTGCTTCCCTGCATGTCTTTCGTGACTCCCTTCCAGGTTTCCTGGTGATGATGAGGAGTGACCTGCTGGGCCAGGTGAGCCACCATCTCTGGACATGGCACTTCCTGACAGGACTGGGCACCCACATATATGCTGGGGACTGTCCTTAGTGTGCTCATTTCTAAAAATCAGGAGACACCAAACATGCATTGAGCACTTTTCAGGTACGATGTATAGTGACTACTGGCTTTCTGTAGAGAATTCCCTTTACGCCTGGCTATGCCCCAAAGGTACATCCACCTTCATACAAAAAATGAGAAGATTGAGGTTCAGAAGAGAACACACAGACAGCTAAGGGTGGAGCTGAGGCCAGAACCAGGGTTCTGCCTGCCAGCCATTCTTGTGCCTAGGCATCTGCTGCCCATAGGAACCTGTAGGGACAAGGCCCTGGGTTATCCAGTGGAGCCTGAGTCATTTTACAAAAGCATGACTGAAGGTCTGAAATTCCTTTGAAGCTGCAGTTATCCAGAGTAAGATCTCTCCTGTAGGATGGTGTGGCACTTCTCTCTCCTGGATGTCAGTCACATCTTTGGTGGAGGGGCAGAATGATAACTGCATAGTTGAGGACTTCTGGCCTCCCCCTCACCCTGGACCTAGTGCTTCAAATGCAAACATTAAAAACTGTCTTTGTTTTTGCTTCTGCCCCCTCTCCCAGCCCAACCCCTTCCCTCTCCTCCAACTTGATGAGAACATGCAGTTATCATTTTCACACTGATTCTCTACATGACAGGGGTGTTTTTCAGTCTCCTGCAGATAATGAGGCCCAGTGTGGTACAGGTTCTTGCCCGAGGTCACACAGCATGTAACTGGCAGAGTCAGGGTTTCACCCAGGTCTCCTAGCCCCACTGTACTACTGTCCCATAGGTGAATCAGCTCAGCATCTAGGGGCTGAACAGCTATTGCTTGCCAAGTCCTGTGGGGCCATCAGAGGGACTGATAAGGGCCTTGCCCTTGGGAGCCCTTGGTCTAGTAGGGGTGATTGACAAGTCAATGCCTTTCATCAGTGTGCTCAACACACACTGGACAAGTGCCTACTGTGTGCTGCAGAGTGAAGATGCAGCAACCTTAGACCCTTCCTGAGCTCACAGTGACTGCTGGCACAGTTGCCTGTGGGGCAGCATGCTTGGAACAGTGCAGGAGACACTGAGAAGGTGCCAGCATTGTACCACATACAGGTATGATTGGTGCGTTTTTACAGAGTGCTGATTGGTGCACTGTCACGTCATAATTTGGGCAAGGAGTCAAGAGCCCAGGTTTCACTCCTTGTCCAACCTGTCCAGAGCCTTGGCACTGCCTGGCTCCCCAGATGAGATTGCCAAGTTCAGAATCCTTCCTAAAACAATCTTCTGTGAAGGGATCTGAAAGTTCTGGGCTCCCGTCCTGAACAAGGTGTCAGGAAACCCTGCGTCCTAGTCTGTCATTCAGGGCACCAAGAGGGAATCTGCCAGGTCAAGGTGGGAGGAAACTGGGCTGGCATGTCAGGACAGGTCTGATCAGGTTGGGCTGAAGCTCTGGTGGTGTTTGCTGCTCTGCTGGAAAATGGCTTAATAAGAGTCTCCCAGGCTCTCTGGTTTCTGTAGGCCATGAGCTTGCCCCACGTCATGTACAGAAAGTAGATTTAGCTCAGATGCTGAGGGGCAGGGCATGGCTGGGGTCGTACTAGGGTTGTTATGCATCTGCCCGGTACCATGCAGGGACCATCTGCTGCAGGGATCATCCACTGCAGGTTTCATGGGATTCTCTGGGCAACGACTCCTCTGTGCTCTGCCCCTCGCCATCTGAGCTAAATTCACTTGCTCTATCCTGGCCTCTCCTCTCTGTCTTGGTCCCTACCTCTGAGTTCTAAAGAACTCAGCCTACTCTACTGACCACTTCTTTTCTGCCCCATCCCCACACCCTATAGCCCTGCTCCCTGCCTTCTTGTGGCCTCATGAATGAGGAGTCCTTCCTTAAATTATCTACTCTTCCACTTTTTAAAAGTTCTTGTTTGCCTCTTCCCTCCATTTGGAAGGGTCCAGGGGCTGCATTTGCTCCTGGGAAAGTGGACATCTCTCTGGGGCAGAGGGACCCCAGGTATCCGTGATCACCAATGCTCTGCAGGCGGAATCGATTCCTTAAGGGACAGACACAGCCCTGCCTGGGCTCCCTCCCTACATGGACTCCATCTTTGTCGCTCTTGCGTTATTCAGCCCAGTGTCTGGTCACATCTTCTGTCACTCAGGGGCCAAGGGGGCATGGCCTAAGACTTTATCCAATCACTGTCGCCGGGTTGGGAGCTATCCAATCAGGCGCGCAGGGGGAGAGGACCTAGCGACTTCAGGCACATGCTGGGGCCTTCGCCTCTCGCTGTGCCGCAATCTCCAGGTTCCGTTCTTTACTGCTGTGTCTCTGCTCCTTCAGGCCCAGCCTAGGTGGCCCTGTGACCTGCAGGTGTTGAGAGATCCATGCTTAAGACGCCAGGGCCTCCTGAAAGCCTAGAAATGGTGAGTGTGCGGGGCCTGGTATCCTGAGAAGCGGTGGGATGTCTGGAAGTGGCTGGAACAGCCTGTGGCAGGACCTGGGTTCCCTCAGGCCGCAAGATGGCGGCTGGGCCCACCTTGGACCCGCATCCTGTCCCAACCTTGCGCGGTGACCTCGCCCTGTCCGCAGCACTCGGTCGCCTGGATGGTGAGGGTGGGCAGGAGGGTCCTTGGGAGAGCTCCAATTGGGGGTGTGGGGCTTGTGCGAGGGGAGCTATCGTCCGGGGTCGCCTGTCCCTTCTTTCTCCTGTTAAACCTTAAAGGGCATCACGCAAAAATGTTAAATAATTTATTGGAGCAAACAGCAGTTCAAGAATTGTCCAGCACCAAGCCATGGTTTCTGGTCCACAGGAGGGGCTTGAAGGAGTAGCTTTTAAATAAGGTGCATGAGGATGGAAACCCAATTCAGTAAATGATTGGGGACAGTTATGTAGTTGTCTTATCTATACAATCGAGGTGGAAATTTTCTAGTTATGTGATCAGAGGTTAATTGGCAGTTTTTGGTGGGTTAAGCCTGAATTTTGTTTCCCTCTGAGGAAGTAATTTACAAGAAGAGTTAGATTATTTTTTTAACATAGGAACACAGGGCACTAGAGCTATCTCAGTCTAATTGCCTGCTGTTTAATTATTATAACGCTCCTCAGGGGAATGGCTTTCCCTTGCATTTTCCAAATGTGTCTCAAGCAGGATCTCAAGTCCAGCCGCCTGTTCCCCCAGTCTAACTCTGGATTGCAGTAAAATACTAAATTTCCGGTCGGGTGCGGTGGCTCACACCTGTAATTCCAGCACTTTGGGGAGCTGAGGCGGGTGGATCACGAGGTCAGGCATTGGATACCAGTGTGGCCAACATAGTGAAACCCCCGTCTCTACTACAAAAAAAAAAAAAAAATAGCCGGGTGTGGTGGCGGGCACATGTAATCCCAGCCACTCGGGACGCTGAGGCAGGAAAATCGCTTGAACCTGGAAGGCGGAGGTTGCAGTGAGCTGAGATCATGCCACTGCACTCCAGCCAGGGCGACAGTGTGAGACTGTGTCTCAAAAAAAGAAAAAAAAAAGGGGGGGTGGGGGAAAAAACACCTAAATTTCCAGTTCCTTCTGACATTCCCAAATGCTAATTTTCCCTCCATAATTCACAAGATTATCAACTATTAGTCCTTTATTGTACATTTCAGACACACTATTGTAATTATTTTTTCACAAAGCATTGGATGGCACTTTATAAGATATTTGTTCTCTGTCTGTAAACATTTCATAGGAAAGCAGAGAACAATCCCCTGATACTGCTCTAAAAAATCTCTGTGCCTCTCTTCCTTTTATTTTCCGTAGGCACAAACTTCTTATCAGAATGTCTTTGGGTTGAGGTTTCTCTTTAGAAACTTTACAAGTTGATGTGTCCTCAGGCCCCTCCTGTCTTTTCCTGGTTCTGGGCTTCAGTACTATCTGGGGATGGCCCAAGATACTCATCATGGCTATGTCTGCCGGAGTGCGTAGTGTGTATCAGCCCCGGGGTTATTTCCTCACAGAGAACAACCTGAGAGGTATGGAGTGCAGTCTCTCCAGGGAGCAAGTGGAGGCCCTGGGGCTTAGACGAGTCTCCTCGCATATATATGGTGCCTCTAAAAAGCTAAGCCCTTGGGACATTTAGTTTGTCTTCACTTTACCCAGCTTCCGTTTCTTGAGACATGTTTTGTTGGTCAGCCAATCAGATGCTGGTTTTGAGGAGAAAAGAGAAAAATGATTCCTGCCCTCTGGATTCTCTCAGATTTCTGAAAGGAAAAAAAAAGTATCTCAAAGGACAAGGAAAACCCATCCGAAAGAGATGGTGCAAGAACCTGCAAAGTAAAATGCACCTGGGTCGTTCACCCACTGGTGCACAGTGCCGCGTGTCCTGGGAGGGTGGTCACTGAGCACTTTAGTGAGCAGGATGGGAGGATCTCTGTCACTGGATGGCCTGACCTCATATGAGTCACACATGTCTGTGTTGCACTCAACACTGCCACTACCTGGTGTTGCCACCTTGAAAGAATTTGCTCACTTATTTAAACTTCAGTTTTTAAACTGTAAATTTGTTTTATCGGTAGAACTAGAAAGATAAGACAACATTTACAAAGGGCATGAAAGAGGTGGATTTGAGAAAAAATTAGATATCTAGTCAGGAATTCCAATTGTTAAAAATATTGGATTTACCTTTTTTATTTTCCAGAGGGAGTGTAGGAAGTTTCTCAGTCTGTTCTTGTTTAGGGGGTGATTTCAAATAGAATCCCAGGGCTTAGCTGTGGGAACGATATCAAGGAAAAGAGTAGTGAAAACGTCTTCCGCTAAGACTGTATGACTTGAATACCTTTCCATAAGAAAATGTGGTAGATTAATTGGTGAATTGCATAGATTCATGAAAACATCAGTTCCTCTTTTTGCAGGGTGAATTTGTGACAGTAGATAGCTCTGTCCCATGTCTGTTATCTTGATTTCTGAGTTTAATGCTGAATTTCATGAGATGGACTTGACACCCCCTAAAAGTGTTCTTGTGTAACAAATTGTTTACTAAATGAGTTGTTGTGGAAAAATTGTGTGTTTATTGTCTGAAAGGGATAAGGGCTTCTGCTTTTCTTGTTGAGGTATGAAATGTAAGCACATTAAAATGTCCTTCCCTTACATATAAACACTGTGTTTGAGAAATATTGCTGAAATTTTCAAAGACTGGTGTTTTGTCATTTAAAACTAAGTGAATAACCCTAACTGGGAAGTTGAAGCCTGAGCCCAGTGATCCCAAGCTAAGGCCAATATTGAGTCTGCAAAAGGAGTTCACTGGAGGTCCAGTTAATTCCTCCTGGGGAGTCGCCCCTGCAGGTGTCCCAGTCTGGTCACTCCAACCATGGAAGAAGGTTTTAAACTGAGAGAAGCTACAGAGCTCTGGAAAACTAGGTATCCACAGGCAGATGCAGTTGGGTTTAGAGTGGAAAGGGATTGAAAGGGTCGTTCTGAGGATGGAATTGTTGTTTTCCTAGGGCTGTTTCTAGAGTTTGCCCAACAAAACAAAGTCGGATTTAGGGAAGAAGTTAGTTTCAAAGGAGTATTGCAACAGGGGGAAGTGCCAAGTATAAGATCTTTGAAGATCCCAAAAGTTAGGCAGACAAGGGCTTTCTTTCATAGGGAGGAACAGACAAGATTAGAATGAAGATTGGAGGAGAAGGTCAGGATGGAGGATGACAAAACAGATTCCAGATCAGAGAATGTTTCATCCTGAAGTCAGTGTGTTCTTAGGAGGTACATACAGTGAGGTTGTATGTTGACTCAGACTAAGGACAGGACAAAGTTCAGGGACCTGGGAGAGGGAGAGGAACTTAAGTAATGTTTATATAAGAAGTATTTTGTTTTGGGCCAGGTGCAATGGTCACGCCTGTAATCCCAACACTTTGGGAGTCTGAGGGACGGATCACCTGAGGTCAGGAGTTTGAGACCAGCATGGCCAACATGGTGAAACCCCGTCTCTACCAAAAGTACAAAAATTAGCCAGGTGGAGTGGCACATGCCTCTAATCGCAGCTATTCAGGAGGCTGAGGCAGGAGAATTGCTTGAAACCTGGAGATGGAGGTTGCAGTGAGCCGACATTGTGCCACTGCACTCGGGCTGGATGACAGAGTGAGACTCCGTTTCAAAAAAAAAAAAAAAAAGAAGCATTTTGTTTTGACCACTGAAGACAAAATTGTTCAGCCTATTCTTCATGAGAGAAAGATGGAAATTTTCAGAGTGCATGTGTGTGGCTATGTGATAGGCAAAAAGGGAGCATCATCTAAGTCATAACGGGAAGAGTGTTGTGTTTCTTTTTATTAAGCTGTTCCTGGAGGACACAAAGGATGGCAATGTCATTAATCATAGCTATTGACCAGGATTACCTAGGAGTCGCGTCTTTCCCCACCACTTTTCTTTGTCCTGTACATCTTTTCCATTTATCTCTTCTGAATCGAATCTGTTAACATAAACTGGTAAACATTAAGGGCAGTGTTTTTCTGAGTTCTGTGAGAAGTTCTGTCAAATTAGTGGACTTGAAAGGGGATTATGGGAGTTGTCAGTTTAGAGGCAGTAGCTCAGATGTGTAGACAGGTCCCCGGGGATTGTGACTGGCGTCTACAGTAAGGGCAATGGTGTGGGACTGGGCCCTGAACTTATGGGGCCTGTGCTGACTCTGGATATTGTCAGAATTGAAATTTAGGCAACAAGCTGGTGTTGGGGAATTGCTTAGTGTTCAGCAAACTCCATAGATTTGGTGTTAGAGGAGCATCACAGGGGCCTGGGTTTGAGACTCCAGGTGTCCGGGGAAGGTCAGCTCTGCTCTCCTGCACACAGCCTTTCACACTGCACATTATCCTGTATTTGTGGGTCTCTTATTAGGGAGAGAGGGGACTGAGAACTTAGAGGAAAGGAGTGCTGAGAACAAGCCCTCTCCTTTCACAGCTGCAGTCACATGATTCTCACCCACTAGGGAACATACCCACTAGGCATTCATGTGACCACACTTCTCCCAGGGCTAGGCCCCATCCTCAGGAATTGCACTATGGCACTTTTGCTCCTTAAGTTGCTTGCCAGAAACCCACAAAAGTACTTAGAGGACTCCTGGTGCATCTCCACCCTGACACCAAATTTGTAGCAGCAACTGATTAGCTCTGCCAAACTGGAGTTCTGGACAACCCAATTATAATCTCATCCACCACATGGACACAGGAGTAAATCAGAATATAGTCCCACCTGGGCCAGTGTGTATAGCACAAACCAGTCTTTCCACCTACCTTGCACTCTCCCCAACCTGTGGATTTCTGATAGCATCTTTCTCTCTTCTGCTTCCCCTCTCACAAACCATCTTTCATGTGTATATTGTGTACCCAGGACCACCCCTTATATGCCTGAATCCAGTGCCTACCAAATTTCAGATATCCAGGAGCCATGTCCCTGGACCTGGCCATTGAAGGTGAAAATGTGAGTTAGAAATAAGAGGATTAATCTTTGAAAGTAAGGGAAGAGATTTTGTTCTTTTTCCTTTTCTTAATGCATTTATATGTATTTTTTCTGCTTTTTTAAATATATGAAAATTATTTTAACAGCTAAATCAACCTTTTGTCATTCTTTCTTGACTCAGGATTTTCTTTAGGACCTGAGAACCATGGCTTTATTCTATTTCTGATTTGGCAAAGCTCATTTTATTTTTATTTTTCTATTTTCTACCTTTTAAAGTAGACATGGATTTGTTTAGGATAAACTCATTTTAAAAGCACACAAAACTTGAGCACAAAGAATAGGATTAAATTCAGCAATACAGAGTGATGAAGAGTAAAAGCCACTGAGTATCTTTCCTTTGACAGAAAACTGATCATCTAAGGTGATGACTTAGTATTTGGAGACTGTAGTACTTACATTGCAAAAGCAAGAAGAGTTTAGTGTATGAATCGAACAGTGGAATGCATAGCTGTACCTTTGTTTCTGTTTATTACATAAGATCAGTTTGCACAGTTTTGTGTAGTCTTTAGTAGACAACTGCACCCATGTAAATTAAATAGTATTTCATACAATAGTGTGAATATAAGGTCACAATATTTATTTTGGACAAACCCCTGATATTAAAATTATAGTAATTTTCATATTATTATTGCTTATTGTTTTGAAACATAAAGCATTTTAACTTAAGGTTACAGATAATTTTAGAAAATACGGCATGGATTAAGACTAGTCTGTTAAATATTTATAGTTATTTATATCTATTGTCTAAAGAAATTCACTACCTCATTGTTACAGTAGATATTAGTCTGACATACTGCTTAATTGATCCCATAGGTATAATTATATGTCAGCAAGATTTTGGAGTCTATTCTTCTATTTTACTAAAGTAAGAATGCAGCTATTACAGAACAAATAGACACAGGTGATGCAGCCCCCCACGGATCATAACAGCTCCGTCAGCTGGCATTGTTGCAAGGTCAGATCTACTCATCTAGATGAACAAAGTCGGCTTCCAGTTCTTCATCAGAAAGTGCTGGTGGGGGTTGTCAGATGTGTTTCAATGTAGATGCCCAATCCAATGGCCAGCAGATGAGAGATCAGCATAGATGGAAGAAAAACTTTAAGACATTCTGCTGAGAATAATTTCCCTTTGTTCATAACACTAGTTTCTCATGCTGAGAGCAGCTGTGCACTTGGGGTGTTTAAAGGGGAACTGCTTCAGGGAATATTTTCTGGCCAACGTGACTAATCTCATATCTAACCTAAGTTTTTCTTTAAGATGCTTTCAACTTCTTTCTTTTCTCAATACAATCTTCCTCAGACTGAGAGTTGTTTTTCTCTCCAATCCTTTGGGTATCTTTTTCAGAAGACCTCTTAGTGTCTCTTGGTGCCTTTAAGAGGTGGACTGTCACAGTGACAACCCTTGGAGCTGCTCTATCCAGACTCATGCTGGGAATCCAGCTGTTTTTTCCTTTGTCAGCCGTATAAACAGAAACCGAGGCTGAAACTCTTCTGTTTCCATTATTGAGAAAATATAATTCTGCCCAGGAGCCCTTCAGCCTCTTCTCCTGCAGCTCAGGGACCCCACTCTATGATGTAGCACTGGGGTGCAGCTGTGACAGTTGGGGTTCACATGGGATATGGGCTGCCTGCTGTGGGCTGTGGGCTGTGCCTCAGCGGCAGATAATAGAGGTCAAGAGAGGACACAGGCTGCCAGGAGCGGGCAAGCAGGAGTACTGCAGGCCAGCGCTCACAGAGTAGGGACCCATTGCTTTGATGTGTAAATAGCCAAGAAGATAGCAAACTGTTCAATAGCACCTGTAGCAGAGTGGGAGGCTACCTTCTGCAGGCATCAGGCTCCAAGTTGCAAAACTACTTCCTGTCATAATGATGAAGTTTATTATTTTTTGAATATGGCCAACTAGCATACACAGATACCCACCCCCCATTACCAGGTAAATTTAGGGTGAACTATGTATGACAAATGGTGCTGTCAGGTCCTCCACTTGTGGACTAATGATGGTGACCTTGTTTCTATTTTTGCACTCTCCTAAGCAGATTGCCTGTCAATGAGCCGGTCACATTCCAGTTTAACTGTGTGATACAATAGCTTTTTTTCTGTTCTATTATTGTGGAGCTTTTCTGGGGTTTCCCCAATTTTGCTTTTAATTATATTCTCCAAACACTGTCCAGAATAGCCAGACATGATATAAACATATAAAGTTCCCACCATACTTCTCACTGGAGGGGCCTTTCCCTGTCAGGCTTCCAGCCAATCCACAACTGTGCTACAAAGTGCATGCTGCCCCCACAGTACGCAGGCAGAATGGTGTCTCTGCCTATTTGGGATCTATAGTCCTCTAAAGTCACTTCTAGAGAGTTTTTAGACCATATTTCTACAAACTCCACATGGCAGTGATCAACCATTCCACCTCTTTCAGTGACCCCAGTATCATCAGACCTGAAATGGATCCAGAGACCACAGGGCCCAGAAACAGTCAGGATAACCCATGTGCATTGAGTAGATATGAGAAAAATCTCAACTTTCTCCTTCCTCTTCTTGTCCAAATGTCCACACATGTGCAAATAACACCTGCTGCTTTTCTACCCAAGACCTAAAACTATGCTCTGAATTCTGATTCCAGACCTTGAGATTTGAGAAAAGAGAAAAACTTTTATTTGAGGAATTCAAATTTTAGGCCCAGAGAGATGCTAAGATGAGGCCACAATCATGTCGTACTGCCTTGAGCTATGCATTCATCTCTTGAAACTGGTTGCTATTGCCATACCTAGCTGTACATTAACCTAATAATCCCACACTGGACACTACACCCCACACCCTATAGCTTAACAATATGTAGCCAATCAGTAATGTTATTTCTGTAAATCAGTAAGAATTCCTCACAAACAACTCTGTATCAGCCCACTACTTGTCCTTTACTTTTGCCTTTACAAATCCACTTGTAACTGCTGCTAATTGAAGTGTGTATTGAGGGCAGCTTGAATCTATGCTCCCAGGTTGCAATCCTCAAGCTTGACCCAAAACTCTACTTCTATGAATGTTGCCTCAGTTTTTTCTTCTTTTCTTTCTTCCTTTCTTCCTTTCCTCCTTTCCTCCTTTTCTTCTTTCCTCCTTTCTTCCTTTCCTCCTTTCTTCCTTCCTTCCTTCCTTTCTCTCTCTCTCTATCTCTCTCTCTCTCCTTTTTTTTCTTTTTGAGGTGGAGTTTTGCTCTGGTGCCCAGGCTGGAGTGCAGTGGCACGATCTTGGCTCACTGCAACCTCTGCCTCCCAGGTTCAAGTGATTCTCTTGCCTCAGCCTCCTGAGTAGCTGGGACTACAGGCGTGTGCCACCATGCCTGGTTAATTTTTTGTATTTTTAGTAGAGATGGGGTTTCACCGTGTTAGTCAGGATGGTCTCGATCTCCTGACCTCATGATCTGCCTGCCTCTGCCTCCCAAAGTGCTAGGATTATAGGTGTGAGCCACCGCACCTGGCTGCTTTTTTCCTTTTCAGTCAACATACTATTTAGAGGGTGCAGTCTCTTTGAGTGGATCTCTCCTTTGGTTTTACTCTGCTTGCTGTAACACCCAAGAATGCAGAGACAGGTGGATCCCACCTAGAACCTGCACGTAAGAACTGGCCACCATCTGGGATTTACAAAACAGGGCTAGACTAAAGATTGAGAATGTACAGAAAACCCACAGGAGACATTTTCTTCATAGTGAGGTCAACATTGACATCTTAAAGTCCCCCTTTCAGAATGTGTCCCTTTGAGCTTTCCAGATCTTGTCCAGTGACTTGCTGCAGATAAGCGAGGGGCTTCTCATGTATATAGAATCTGATGGCAGAATCTGTCAGTATAAACAAGCATCGTTAAACCAAAATTAAAATTCTGAGGCCTTCCCAACCATCTGAATGGACCCTTCCTCTTGGCCAGGGCATTCCAAAGTGAACGTGAAAGATTAGCTCAGGCTATGACAGGAATTGGGGGTTAGACATGCTTCGTTATGACCCCTTCCCTTTGGAATTTGGGAAAAGCCAACTAAAGTTAACATCAACACCGACCTTTAGTCTGATAAGAAACATTTATACTCTATTAGTTTTGAAGCCTGTGACCTGGAGGCTTCATCTGCATTATAAATCTGTGGTCTGCACAACCCCTTATCACAACCCAGACATTCCTTTATATTGATAATAACTCTTTCAGCCAATTGCCAATCAGAAAACTTTTAAATCTACCTGTAACATGAAAGCTCCAGTTTTGAGTTCTCCTGTGCTTATGGGCTGGCCCAATGTATATCTTATATGTATTTGATTAATGTCTCATGTCTCTCCAAAATATGCAAAACCAAGCTTCACCAAGACAACCTTGGGCACATGTTCTCCAGGTCTCCTGAGGGCTGTGTCGTGGGCCATGGTCACTCTAATTTTGCTCAGAGTAAATCTATTCAAATGTTTTCCAGAGTTTGACTCTTTTTTTCCATCACATCTTAGCAGTAAGAGGTCAATGCCATATAATAATTAGAGCTATGACCACAACTACATCTACCTGTAAAATGTGATACTAGAGTACAGTATTCTTGTCCTTCCTCTTTCCTAAGAACTAGCTAATTAGGATGGGTGATACCACATCTGGATCCAAGTTCTAGAGCTCCACCAGGACAATTCGATTTTCTATTTAGAGTCAGGTTAAGTCTCTCTTGTCTGAATCACCATGTGGCCATAATCCCAGGGTCACTAGGAACCGTCTCACAATGACCTGTGTGTCTGTGAGACATTTGAGGATGTTCTGTGCAGACTCGGACCAGGCTGACAAGAGTGTCTAATTCTGGTTCCATCCCAGAGTAAGATAAATGAGGCACCCAGTGTTTGTTTCTCTCCTCATGGAAGGAAGCTCCTTGGTTGGTATCCGGAGGAGAGTTTCTCCAGTTTCTTGGTATTTGGGTGAAAAACAAGGAGGAGGTCTGGAGACTCAAACTGATAAACCAATTGCCTCCACCTCATATGCCATGAGAAAAATAGGTGAAGCAGTTATGGTCCCTACCATCTAGGAACTTTCAGTCTGGAGCAACCAGATAAATGGTAGAATTCAGCACCATGTGGTCAGTACAATGAAGGGAGGTGTGCAGGGGACTTGGGCTTCATTGGCACCACATCCCTTATGCTGTTGTGACTTCTGATGTCACCACCTGAAGGGCTATTCATACACAGAAGAGTTGTGATGGTTGTTGTTGCTATTTCTAGTGTTTTTACCTTGCTAAGAACACATATTTAGCTTTTAATAAAATTGTCCTAGAGAACCCTAAGGGCTTTGGTTAAATTTCTTGGTATTATATGTTATAAAATAGACAAAGAGGTAGCTAAAATAGATTAAAATTACACAAACTCTTAGGCTTAGGAAAGAGAACTGGAAATACCCCAGGAGCTTTGAGAACATAATTCTACATAGGACCCTCTCCTTGCCCCAGCCCTGTCCAGATTCACCCTCTTCTGGGCCTCATCTAGTTCTGGAATCTCTCCTTTTGGGTGGTGGCTCCTGCTGCCTCTCCAGAACTTGTGCTCAAAGTTTCCTGAAACTCAAAAGTAGATAAATGGAATCAATTTACTGTATATTTTGGAGCCTTAATTTCTTTCTTTTTCATTGAAGCCAGGGCTTGTAGAGACATCCTACCCAGCAACCTATGTTCTATTTCTGCAGATCCAGTAATTGCTCCACAAGTCACAAGAAAGTAAACACAAACATAACAATGAGAAATCTCTCTGAACTACACTTTACCCTTCCTTTCTATATTCCTATGGTCTATATTTATCTTTCATTCTATATATTTTCTTTCAAAATCAATGATGAAGAAACAGAAGAAGAAATTAAAATGCTGGTTCCTTCATCTAAATCCTGGGAATTATTGAACACTTAGTACCTAACTCCCAGGCTATTATGAGGATTAAGTCACATAATGTGAGATTCCCAGAACAGTGCTCCTTAACATACTTCTGAGCACATATCATCTGCTTAATAAACATTGCATTAGTGAATCTGTACGTGTTATTTTCCAAATGCAGACTGGCTCAGACATTGCTGTTTTTGCCTCCATCTGTGAACCTTAAAATGCCATCAAAGAATGTGATCTTTCACGATGGAGATTTGTTGTCTTCATTTGGATCATATGTACTTGTGACAACAGTGCTGGGTATAAAGGTCTCTGTGCTGTGCCTACTCTTTCTTCAGCTGAGTGTTGCTAATAGGTCCAGGGGGAACAACATCAGCATTGACGGGACCGTTCATAGACCCTTTCAAAACCTGCAGAATCACATCACATATGGTGGGGCTAAGATTACCAAATGATTTATATGCACAGTGAAGCTGGAAAGACAATGCTTGGCAAAGTGGTTCTCAGCCCAAGCTTCTAATTAGGATCACACGGCCAGTTTGAAGAAACCTCTTGCCTTGTGCCCTCCCTCAGAGGCTGTCTTTTGGTCTGGGTGGAAGCATCCATGTTGTTTTAATTAAATGCCTCATGTAATTGTGAGGTGAGGCCAGGGTCAAGCACAAGGGTTTCAAGATACATCATGAGAGTTGATTTCAACTTTTGCTCCAGAAAGAGGTCACAGGGCCTGCTCTCCTTGGGTTTGGTAGGGTCAAGTCAGTGCAGCACATATTCCCATTGCTGCAGCAGAAATTTCTGGCATCTGTGCTAGGTGAAGACACCTGAGGGCAAGAAAAGAGAAACTGACATTTTGATATTTGAGGAGGACCTCATTGTTCTCAAATCTCATGTGTTATAAAAGACAGAAGGGGTGGGCTTTTTCTGAACATCTAGGTCCTTCTGCCTGTTGTGGTGACAGCAGGTGAGTGGATTGTGCTGATGCTTTTAAAGTCATAGTCTCAAGATTCAGGTGTGAGTTTTCCGAAGAAACCTGTGAGGGAATCCCAGAGGAAGAAGAAGAAGAAGAAATGGCTTGTTCTCTGGTGAATGTGTCTTAGATTGAGCTGCGTCCACTCTGCTTCCTGGAATTCCATGTGTTTAGAACTAGCAAACCTTTACTCCTCTATTTGTGCTGTTCCTCCTTAATGAATTTGTTTCATCTATTTTTTTTCTCTTTTCTTCTAATAGTCAGGGGCTTCTGGAAATTTTCTTTGCTATATACCAGAGCCTTCTCCACATTCTCTTTATCTCGCCTTCTTACAAGCCATGCAGAATTCTCACCATGAATTTATGACCTGTAATATTTAAAATGTTCCCTTTATGGCTGTTGAACATGAGAAGGTGTGGATAATCAAGATTCCTATTGGGGAAGTGCTGGAGTCCTTGTATATTAGTGAAGAAGGAGAACATGTACTGTTTAGGTTCCATCTGTGTTTCTCATCAGCTCTGTGCAGAAGAGGATTAAGAAAATACACATTTGAACAGAATGGCATTTATTGCCCAGATTAATTCAGCAAGTTCTAAGAAAAATAAGTTGGAGATACTAGCTCTCTAGGATGCTAAGTAAAGACTATTTAAATACACTATTAGAGATTACAGAACACGGGAGCTATCTGTTGCTTGGACTTTTCATATACTCGATGTCTTTTGATGATTAGATTGAGATTATAGCTTACCTTTTGGGGGAGTCAGTATCACAGCAGTGGTGATGTGTCCTCTGCCTCAGCACACAATAAAAACTTGTCCTGTTATAGTTGGTGTTAATTTCATTCACTTGGAGAAAGAGATCTCTGACAGATTTTTCTGCTATAGAATTAATTGCCTTTCCCTTTATTATTTAGTACCTTGGGGGCACTTACCAGCTGATGTGCATAAACCATCACATTTAATTTGGAAGCTCCCCTGTCTTCTTTGATTCTCTTTACAAGTATCTTTCTTTGAAAAATGAAGGATCTCATTGTTTACCTGTCAGAAAAACTGGGATAAGCCCAGGCTCTGCCACTGACTGGGTGTTTAACACAACATTCTTTGTAGGCCAGAAATGTTAGCATCACTGGTGAGCTTGTTAGAAATTCAGAAACTCAGGCTTTATCCCAGATCTCCTGAAACAAAATCTGCATAATCAGATCTTCAGTTTATTGTTGTGCATATTAAAATTTGAGCAGTACCCTGTATTTAGCCATGACTTTTTCATCTGAAAAATACATACAACTTACTCTGTACGATGTAAATATAGTCCTCAAAAATGTATGTCTGTGTTCATGCTCTTGATGTTATATTTTATTATACGGAAAAGCATACGCTGATACACTGGTGTTAGAGATCTTATTCCATCCTCTTTCCTCCAGGAGATAATATTTCTGTGTTGAAAAGTATTTTATTAGGTGACTCTAGGCAATCATACAAGTCGCAATCAGTCCTCTTCACTCTTTTCATCTTGAGTCAAATTAAGAATTATGCCTATGGCCACTTGATAAACATGTGTTTGTGTACATTTTTTTGTGTTTGTTTTTTTCAGAGACTGTTGACATTCAGGGATGTGGCCATAGAATTCTCTGTGGAGGAGTGGCAATGTCTGGACACTGCTCAGCAGGATTTGTATAGGAATGTGATGTTAGAGAACTACAGAAACCTGGTCTCCCTGGGTGAGGATAATTTCAATAAATTTTTCCTAATATACCACAAGGGTTTCATTTCCGTCCTTTGTAGAATGTTTTTTGTAGTTTCTGCTTTCCATGAATGTATTTTAGATTCCTTCTTTCAAGACCATCTTGGAGATTCGTTGTTGTAGAAAAGAAATTCTTGAAGATGTTCTATTTTTACCTGAACTTTCCCCTTTCCTGAGCTGATCTGTGTTTTTAATTATAGATAAGTGGTAATTCCAGAAGTTTGGTGGCTTAAAATATTGTTGCCCACACCTGAAAATCCTATTGCCCCTACTAATTTTTGATTCAGTAATACTGGGTAGTGGAGCTAAAGACCCAGAAATTTAAAATGTGTCCTAAATATTCTGGAGGTTCTGTCATGAAACAGTATTTGGGGATTTTCTAGACTTCTATTATGTCTTCTTTTCCCTACTAAAGATAGTACTAGGTTGATAATTGGAAAATCACAGCAACAATTACTTTTTAAAATAAAACAGGTATTGCTGTCTCTAAGCCAGAGCTGATCACCTGTCTGGAAGAAAGGAAAGAGCCTTGGAATGTGAAGAGACATGAGACAGTAGCAAAACACCCAGGTAAGTGAGAGTGAATGAAGCAGATGGCACAGCAGATGACAGATGAGAGGTCCAAGGTCAATGAGGAAGCCAGACCTTAAAATGTGATTTGGGAGGCCTGCCTTTCAATGGAAATAGTTTGTGAGAAGCCTGGGTTTCTTTCTCTTTCTCTCATACAGGGGCATCTTCTGTCTCATGCCCTTAAATGCTCTATGGATTCTACTTTCCCTTTAGTGATCCTCCTTCATGTTTACATTGAGAGGCAAAGTCCTTTTCATGGCATATGAGGGACTGCATGATCTGACTGCTTTTCTGTTGCCTTTAGGGACACACAAATATATATTTTTAGAAACCATGGCAAGCCATTTTTAAGTTCCCCTTTTGAATCATGGCTGAAATTTGTGAGAGTAGTGGTGATATTGGGATTTGTTTCAGAAATTCCAGGAACACCAGGGACAGGTGTTATGAGTTTTCTGCTTTAAAATTTTCTTCACCTATGAGGTTTCAAATGTGTTTCTACAGAAATTCATACTCGGTAATTTCATCAGAATACTAAGCATATGCCCAAACTAAAAAAAAAAAATCTAATATGATTTTACTTCACTTTTTTTAGTATGAAGTGAGTTGGTCATTTAAGGTCTACATGCCCTAATTCCTTAACTGTAAGATAGTTTAATTTATCTACTCTGTACATTGCTCAAATATACTATGCCATTAGGGAGCTTACAACGTTGCTGAGCACATATTAAAGTCCCATTTGTGACCTTATTTTTAATAACTATTATTTTATAATTTTATCTTGTTTAATATGAAGCTTACCTGGACTGTGTCATTCATGTGCCTGTATATATATGTATGTGCATATATATTGCGGATTTTTTACAAATTACTTTTGTATAACTACATATTTTTTGTGTGTAATGTAATGACTTGCTGTGTGTATACCCTGTGAAATAATTAGTACGATCACATTAACAGACATGTCTACTCTTAGTACCTTTTTTTGTAGTGAGAACACCTGTTTACTGCCTTAGCAAATTTTAAGCATACAAAACATTGTTAACAGTAGTCATGAAGCTATGTATTATATCCTTAAAACTTATTCATCTTATAACTGAAAGTTTGTATCCTTCATTTTCCTCACCTCCAGTCCCTGGCAACTAACACTGGACTCTGAGTTTATAAGTTCAGCCTTTTCATATTTCTTGTATAAGTGAAAACAAGCAGTATTTCTCTTAATGTGCATTTCTTATTTCATGTAGTACAATGTCCTTCAGGTTCATCCATGTTGTTGAAATGGCAAGATTCCATTATGTTTTATGGCTGAATAATATTCTATTGTCTATTTGGTCCATAATTACTTTATCCATTTGGCATTCACAAACATGTAGGGTTTTTTATATATTTGAAATTGTGAATAATGCAGTGAACTTGGGAGTGCAAATGTTTCTTGGAAATATTTGCTTTGTTTCCTTTGATTATATACCCAAAAGTGGGATTGCTAGATTGCCTGACACTTCTGTTTTTCAGATAACATTCATATTGGTTTTTATATTGACTCTACCAATTTAAAACTCTCCAGGAGTGTATAGAATTTTTTTTTTCACATTCTTATCAATAATCGTTATATTTATTTACATATATATGTAAAGATGTGTGTGTATGTGTGTATATGTATATAGCTCATATAGAGATGGATATATCTATACAACTCTGTTCCATCCTAACAGATGTGAGGTGATAGCTCATCATGGTTTTGATTTGCAGTTGCCTGATGATTGGTGATGTTTTGTAACTTTTCATATATTTGTTGGCCATTTGTGTCTTCATTTTAAAATATGAATTCAGTCTTTTGCCTATTTTTCAATTGGGTTATTTTTATTATTGTTTTGGCTTTGGATTTGCTTAGTTCCTTATTTTTCATATATTATTCTCTTACATGTATAGTTTGCAAGTATTTTCTCCCATTTCATAAATTTATTTTATTCTATTTTCTGTGCAAAAGCTTTATAGTTTGATGCCATTCAGCTTGTTTATATCTCCTTTTGCTCCTGTACTTTTGGTGTTGAGGCAAAAAGAATATATTGCTAGGACTATCAAGATTTCTTCCTATTTTTTAGGAGTTTTCAGGATTCATGTCTTGTATTTAAGTCTTCAATCAAGGTAATTTTTCATATGGTGTAAGAAAAAGAATCTAATTTTAATGTTTTGCTTGTGGGTATCCAGTTTCCCCAGATCTGAGTACTGAAGACACTATACATTTTTCACTGTGTGTTTTTGGTGCACTTGTTTAGGGTTGACCTTATATGCATGGGTTTATTTCCAGGCTCTCTATTCTGTTCTGTTGGTTTTTGTGTCCATTTTTTTCCATGCTTATCATCCCATTTTTCTTAGTGTAGTCTTTAAATATAGTTTGAAATCATAAAGTATGATGTCTCTTTGCTTTGTATTTTTTCCTCAAGATTACTCTGGCTATTCAGATCTATTGTACTTTCATATACATTTTAGGATTGTATTTTGTATTACTGTGCAAAAAGCCACTGGAATTGTGATAGGGACTTCACTGAATCTATAGATGACTTTGGATAATATGGTACTTTAACAATATTTATTCTTCCAATCTATAAATGTGGGATAAATTTACGTTTCTTGTATCTTCTTCAGTTTCTTTCATCAATACCTATATCTTTCAGTATAAAGATCTTTTACCTCCTTGGTTAGATTTGTTCCTTAGAAATTTATCACTTTAATGTTATTTTAAATGAGATTGTTTTCTGCTTTTTTAAATCAGGTAGTTTGATGTTCGTGCATGAAACCATAACTGATATTTGTATGTTAATTTTATATTTTACTAATATATGGAGTGCATTTATTAGCTTAGACAGATTTTGGCTTACTGTTTATAGTTTTCTGTATATAGCATCATGTCATCTACAAACAGCAACATTTTTTCTTGTCTTCAACTTAAATAACTTTTCAAATAATTTTACTTGACAAATTTTGTCACATACTTTCAGTGCTATGTTAAAATAAAAGCATTGATGGTGGGTACAATGTGGCCTTGCATTGGTGCCTGTGAATCTGAAGAAGTAAACACCTTTTCAAGTTTTTATAATCTGGTTCCAAGAGGTAAAGATCTTCTCTTGTTGGTTCCCCCAGGGGATGGGATGCCCTCAGGGTTTGTAGTGAATAGGGGTTGTAGCTGGGTCACAAGGCTGCTGGGTCTGCCTTCGGTTGTCTTGTTACCAGGGTCTTGGGTGATTGTGATCCCTGTCTTATTCCTGGGCAGACTGGATTTCCTTCAGAACTTGGGTCCGTAGGGCAGAAACAAGGACAGATGTCTGTAGTTAAGTCTATATATGGTGGGTCTTATTATCAGGGCGTGGATGAGTGTGTGGCTCCCAGTGAGCACCTGGGCGGGTTTTCCCAGGTCACTGTGTGGCTTGCTAAATGGACAGGACTGGCCATGAGCTGTGACAAAGGAAGCTAGAACTGAGTCACTGAACTGTTTCAGGGACCACAGTAAAGGCCAAGGTCTGCAGGCCTTGGGTGTCTCTTCCAAGGTCTCTGGACAGACAGGACGATTCCCAGACTGTGCCTGAGTTTCAAATGGTTATAGAGTCTGTTCAGTATTCTCAGTGGGATCGAGTTGAGTAGACCATTTCTTGCTGTGTAGCCAAAACCAGGAGTCGTCTAGTTTGCCACCTGAATGAGGGCCTGCCTTCTACAATGGATGCTTCTCAATCTCAAGCTTTAGCAGGGTTTCACAACTTCCCCCCTGGATCCCAAATGTTTCTTAAAGGTACGCTTTTTGACATGGGACCTTGCTATATTTCCAGGCTGATGTGGAACTTCTGGCCTGAAGCAACCTTCCTGTATCATTTAGTTGTGATTACAGGTGTGAGCCATGCTCACTCTCTCATAAAGACACTTTTATCAGGGATAACCTACACTTTTTTTGTGGCTATGGGATCATACAGAAGCCAGGCACCATCTATTCTAACAGTGTACTGATGTAAGTTTCTTGTATGCTTTGTTTCTATTTTCTATTTCAGAGTTGTAATTTTATATTCAGACATTCAGAACAATATGCCAGAATTTACATGTGATGTCTGAAGCATATCAGATAATCAGTAGGCACCTCATATTTGCCAGTCACTTGTAAAATTTTTACTGCAGGCAAAAAGGAATCATAGGATTTCCACCCACTTTCTTCAGTCTACATCTAAATGATAATATGATTTATTTCCAAATACTTATTTTATATATCAGTGACTCTCACTTTATTTTACAAAACATATATAGTTTTTTCTATTTAGAAATGTAACACTATTATATGCTTCTAAAGGTTAAATTACAACAGTATTATTTTGTGTAAGAATAGCATCAATATATTAAAACATACTAAAAATTACCTTTCATGTCTTTTAAATGCTTACTCATTAAAATATTTTTATTAGAACCTTTTATTTATGGTATAGTGCAGTTTCTATGAAATTTTACTGCCATACACTCCATATCAATGATTTAAAATACCTGCTTTCCATGAGTGCACATGGTTGATAATTTTAGTTATTTGGACAAATACTTTTTAAATGGTACATCAATGTTGCATTTCACATTTTATGGGTAAATATTTATCTTACTAAATTTTGAAATTTCATTTTTTGTATAGAATTTTGACATCAGTTTACTGTTTTTTTGTTTCATTTATGTGTTACAATTTTAGACAATGTGCAACTTCGAATGTACATTTTATGTCAGTATGGAGTTTAATTAAAAGATGAATCAGCCATATGTCTATCATAGTTAAGTTATATGTATGTGATTTTACCTATAAATATGACTCTAGTTTTGTTATGGCTTATCTACTATATTTGTTTTCTTGGTTGACTTATCCTGTCCAGGTGACTGGTAGTCATTTAAATTATTTTTCACTTATTTTCACCATGTGTTTAATGAATATTTTTTTTTGTACAAGAGAAACACTTTTGTGATTTGAAGGTAATTTTTGGAAAGTTTTATTTCTGTATGACTTTTTAGTTATCCTTTGAAAAAAGTTTAATTGTCATGAAAATACAAAACATAAAATTTACCATTTTAATTGTTTTTAAGTGTACACTTTATGGCCAGGTATGGTGGCTCATGCCTGTAATCCTAGCACTTTGGGAGGCTGAGGAAGGAGCATTGCTTGAACCCACGAGTGTGAGACCAGCCTGAGCAACATATGGAGACCCGATATCTACAACAAATTAGAAAACTTAGCTGGGTATGGTGGCATGTGCTTCTAATTTCAGATACCTGGGAGGCTGAGGTGGGAGGATCACTTGAGCCTGAGAGTTGGAGATGGCAGTAAGCTGTGGTCACATCACTGCACTCTAACCCAGGCAACAGATTGAGACCCAGTCTTTAAAAAGTGTAAATTTCAGTCATGATAACTATATTGTTATGCAAAAGGCCTCTAGAACTTTTACATCTTGCAAAACTAAAACTCAATACACGTTAAGTAACAACTGCCCATTTTACCCTCTCTCCAGCCCTGGACAAACACCCTTCCACTTTCTGTTTCTGAGTTTGACTACTAAAGATATCTCATATAAGTGAAATCAGATAGTATAATGACTCTGTTACTGGCTTATTTCAGTTGACAGAATATTTTCAAAGTTTATTTTGAAATGTGACAAGATATCCTTTAATAATATTCCCTTGTGTGTATACAGCACTTTTAAAAATGTGTTTGTCCAGGGACATAAAGATTGTTTCTGCCTTTTGGTTTTTGTGAATAATGATACAACAAACATGGATATTCAAATGTTTTCCAGGTCAGGTGTTGAATATTTTGGATGTAGATTCAGAAGTGGGATTGCTGGATTATAGGATGCTTTCCTTTTTAATATTTTGAGGAGTATTCATAATATTTTTTAGCTACATTTTTTTCACATGGGTTTTAATTTCTTCACATCCTCAACAAACTTGATATTTCTTTTTAAAGTTGTAATGGCCAGTCTAATGGTTGTGAGGTGATTTTGTTGCATTTATCTACAAATTAGTAATTTTAAGCGTCCTTTCAAATGCTTTTTGCCATTTTTATGTATTTTTGGAGAAATGTCAGTTCAGTCTTTTGTCTATTTTTAAATCAAGTTATTCAACTTTTGTTGATTTTTAAGAATTATTTATGCTACATATTAACTCCCATCACATGTGGTTTGCAAATATTTTCACCCATTTCTTAAGTGACATTGTTACTCCACCAAATGTTTCCTTCGATGTGCAGAAATTTTGAAGTATAATGTAATTCAATTTTTCTGTTCTGTGTTGCTCATGAATTTGATGTCATATCCAAGAAATCAGTACCAAGACCAATGTCATATCTTACCCCTGTTTTTTCTTCTAAGAGTTATATTATTTATATATTTTGAAGTTTAGCTATTTTGTTAAAAACTTCTTTTGTATATGGTACAAGGAAAGAATCCAACTTAAGTTTTTCAGTGTAGATATTCAGTTTTCAGCATCATTTATCTGTCTTTGTTTCAGTAGCACATTGCTTTTCTTCTTGTAGCTTCATTCTTGTAGTTTCATTCCATTTTGGTCAGAAGACATACATTGTATGATTTTGGTCTTCCTAAGTTTAATAAGACTTGTTATGTGTCTTACCAGAATGAAGAATATGGTGTATTCTGTTGTTTTTGACTGGAGAGTTCCGTACATGTCTGTTACGTCTAATTGGTCTATGGTAAGGTTTGGATGTTTGTCCTCTCCATATCTTGGTTGAAATGTGATCCCCAGTGTTAGAGGTGGGGTCTGGTGTGAGGTGTTCGGGTCATGGGAGAGAATCCCTCATGAATGAACTGGCACCATCCCCTTGGTGATGAGTGAGTTCTCACTCTTTTAGTTCCCACGAGAGCTAGTTGTTTAAGGGCATTCGGCACATCTGCCTTGCACATGCTCCCTCTTTCACCATGTGAAATGTTTGGTCCTCCTTTGCCTTCTGTCATGATTCTAAGGTTACTGAGACCCTCACCAAAAGCAGATGCTGTCACCATGCTTCTTTTATAGACTGCAGAACCATGAGTCAAATAAACCTCTTTATAAATTACTCCATCTCAGGTATTCATTCATAGTAATGTAAAATGGACTAATAGAATCTGTAATGTTATCCAGGTTTTCTTTTGTTTATCTTCTTTTTTTTAATTTCTCATTTATTTATTTACCTTACAAGTTGAGACTCTTCAATTAAAACTATTGTCTATGATTGGAGTAACCTCACACAGTAGAGTAGTCTATTGTAGTAAATGACTACTCTGTTCTTGCCATGTTTTATCACTTTAATGTGTAAGGCAACCATATGTGATGGGCACTATCATCACAGAAAACAAGTGGCAGACCCGGGACTTAAATCTATAAAGTGTTGCAAACACAAATCTTTTCAGACGTGGCTAATATAAATGACAAAATTAGGCCAAGAGTGAGGCAGTACGAACTGGTGAGGACTATTACTTTTCCTTTTTGTTTTTATAGATTTAAATTATGTTTAACAAGGGCAAATAAAACTTAAGAAACATAGTAATTTATGTTAGCAAAACAATCATTGAAATACTCAAACGTAAGAAAATAATGAATGGATTTTAAAATTTCAGAGAATTTAAGAAGGAACTTAGAAAAATACCTTTGATGTTCAGAATCACTTATAGGAAGAGTCAGAAAAGTAGAGAAAATGAAGACACATTTATGTCATAAAGAATACAGAGTAGACAATACAAGATTAGAAGTCAAGTTTTGGGAAGTACCACTAAAAGGTGTTTATTTTATTCCCTGATAAAACTATCTCCTTGGTGACACTACTTGAAACATAGGCTTTTCACACACAAAGACAGGGTATTTTGAGAGGTAAAGAAATAGGCTTTCCTATCAGACAAAGAAATGGAATATGGAAGAAATGTACTGAAAAGAGAATGCTTTTGTTTATCTTCTACCTGATCAGCATTTCTCTCCTTTAGTTATATTTTCTGATCAAATTTTAAAATAAATTTTAAAATAAATTTCTATAAAACAATGTAACATTGGGATTTTGATAGAGATTATTTTGAATTTGTTCACCACTGTGGGTTATACTGACATGTTAACAAAATTAAATTATTTGACCCTTGAGCAAGAGTATGTTGTAGAGTGTGTTTAGTTTTATACTTTCTATTCTGGTTTTTCTATTCATTACTGAAAATGGGATCTTGGTGTCTGCAGTTACTATGTTGTTGTACATTTCTTTCTTCATATCTATCAATATTTGCTTCATATATTTGGGAGCCTGATTTTATAGTTACATATACATATAGATAGTTATAACAGTTACAAATTCCTAGTAAGTAGACTTATTTTACCATTATATAATATCAGTCTTTGCCTCTCGTTCTGGTTTTTGACTTAAAGTGTGTTTTCTCTAATATAATTATGACCACATGACCCATTCATGGTTACTATTTGCATGGATTTTTAAAATTCTGCTTCCAGCCTGTTTGACTGTTTAAAGTGAGTCTCTTGTAGATTGTGTATTTTATAATATTGTTTGTTTAGCCATTGTATTTCTTTAAGTAGTTTACACTGTTTTTATTGAAACAATTTCTTTTTTTTTTTTTTTTGAGACGGAGTCTCGCTCTGTCGCCCAGCCCAGGCTGGAGTGCAGTGGTGCGATCTCGGCTCACTGCAAGCTCCGCCTCCCGGGTTCACGCCATTCTCCTGCCTCAGCCTCCCAAGTAGCTGGGACTACAGGCGCCCACAACCGCACCCGGCTAATTTTTTGTATTTTAATAGAGACGGGGTTTCACCGTGGTCTCGATCTCCTGACCTTGTGATCCACCCGCCTCGGCCTCCCAAAGTGCTGGGATTACAGGCGTGAGCCACCGCGCCCGGCCTGAAACAATTTCTTAAAGAAATGAATGTACTACTACTATTTTGGTTCTTACTGTTTTCTCTTTTTCTTGTAGATAGGTTTTTCCTCATCTCCTGTTTGACTGCCTTCATTTTTGTTCTGTTGTTTTTTAGTGACATGTTTTGATTATTTTCTCATTTTATTTTGCATACTTTCTATGAATATTTTCTTTGCGAGCACCTTGAATAATGGAGATTACATAAAACATCTTAATGTTATAACAATGTATTTTGATCTCATAACAACTTCAATCAAATATGAAAACTGTAGCTCTTTACATCCTTTAGTTTGTTATTAAATTCACAAGTTATTTTTTATTGTATATCTAGTAACAGATTTATACAAATTTATATATTTTTTCAAATTCTATAGCAGAATTTTAGTTTTATGCACCATCATTACGATAGTAAACAATTCTATATCTGTTTATATATTTACATTTAATGAAGAGCTTTATATTTTGAATATGGATTTATGATATTGTGTGGCATTACTTTGATTTTCAACATAGTGGATTCTTTCTAGCATTTTTTAAAGGCAAGGTCTCATTATGTTGCCCAGACTGGTCACGAACTCCTGGCCTCAAGCAATCCTCCTATATTGTCCTTCCAAATTTCTGGGATTATAGGCATGAGCTGCTAGTTGTGGTGCAGTTTTGCATTTCTTGTGGGAGTGTACTAGCAGTGATGAACACCCTTACATTTTGTTTATTTTGGAAAGTCTTTATTTTTCCCTTATTTTTGAAGTAACTTTCTAGATCAAGTATTCTTGGTTGATAGTGTTTTTATTTTCATCACATTCAAATACGAGAAACTCTTGGCCCCTTTCTTCTTCAAATAACCTTTGTATTTTTTTTTTTTTCCTATGTTACCCTTCTAGGAGTTTTTTCATGAATGTATTTTTCTACTTGCTGGTATCTGATAAGTTTCAAATTTCATGTTTTAATTTTGTTTTGAAATTTTGTATTTCTGTGTTTTGTGTTTTACAGTATGCTTCTTGACATCAGGTAATTCTTTTAGTTTTTATTTTATAATTTTTTTTGAGATGGAGTCTCACTCTGTCACCCAGGCTGCAGTGCTTTGATGTGATCTCAGCTCACTGCAAAATCTGCCTCCTGGGTTCAAGTGATTCTCCTGCCTCATTTTCCCAAGGAGCTGGTATTTCAGGTGTGCACCACTGTGCCCGGCTAATTTTTTTTTTTTCTTTTTGAGAAGGAGTTTCACTCTTGTTGCCCCGTCTAGCATGCAATGGTGTGATCTCAGCTCACCACAACCTCCGCCTCCCGGATTTAAGTGATTCTCCTGCCTCAGCCTCCTGTGTAGCTGGGATTACAGGCACCTGCCACCACACCTGGCTAATTTTGTATTTTTTGTAGAGACAGGGTTGGTCAGGTTGGTCTCGAACACATGACTTCAGATGATCAGCCTGCCTTGGCCTCCCAAAGTGCTAGGATTACAGGCATGAGTCACGACACCTGGCCAATTTTTATATTTTTAGTAGAGATGGCGTTTTACCACTTTGGCCAGGCTGGTCTTGAACTTCTGACCTCAGGGGATCCTCCCATCTAGGCCTCCCAAAGTGCTGGGATTATAGGCATGAGCCATTGTGTCCGGCCATTTTATATTGTCATTTTGTAAGGCAATATTCAGCTCTACACTTTTAAGACAGTGTGGGGCAAAAGTCAAATATGAGTCAGCCATATGTCTGTTCCCAATATAATTATCTCTGTGTTTATTTGCTTGTGTAAATATTCCCCCTGTAGTGTCTATGACTTTTATATTCTGTTGTTTGGTTTTCAGTGGTTGTTTTATGCTGCTCAGATGAGTAATCATAGAAATTATCTTAATTTCAATATCTATTAGTCAACTTACATTATTTTTGTGTGGGAGAAACACCTGTGATTTGAAGATAATTTTTAAAAAGCATCATAGCTCTGTATCTCCTTTAGGTATTATTATTTATTTTTAATTATCAAAAACACATAACTTGAAATTTACAATCTGAAATTTTTTAAGCATTCAGTTAATCATGCCAAGTATATTCATATTGTTATGCAACATATCTCTAGAATGTTTTCGTCTTGCAAAACTAAATCGCAATACACGTTAAAGTGCTACCAATTTCCCCCACTGCCTGGTCCTCTACAAATACTACTGCTTTCTCTGTGTCTAAGTCCTTTAGATACCTCATATAAATGGATTAATACAGTCTCTGTCTATTTGTGGTGGTCTTATTTCCTTTTGCATAATGCTGTCAAGATGTATCTTTGTTATAGCTGTTAGAATATTTTCTACTTTTTGAAAACTGAGTAATATCCTATTATTTTTATATTCTATATTATATTTATCCATTCATTTGCTGAGGGAACTTTGGGTTGCTCTCATCTATTGGCATTCATTAATAACACTTCATGTGACTGTATATGTGACAGTTTATATTTGTGCTGTATTATATTTTATTGGTCTAGTTATTCATTCACCTTTATGCCCATACTAAACTGTTTTAATTACTATAGCTTTATAATGTCTTTTGAAATCAAGAACTGTGATACCGCCAACACAGTTCCTGCTTTTAAAGATGGTTGGTCACTTCACTGTGCCTTGAAATTCTATATGACTTTTTGGTTGCTGTCTCTATTTCTGCAAAAATGAAATTAGAATTTTAGAAGGAATTGCATTGAACCTGTAGATCACATTGGGCAGTGTGGGCATTTTCACAATATTAATTATACCAACTTTTGAAGAAGAGAATGCTTAAGCGAGTGTTTCCGTGTATTTGTGAATTTTTCACTTTTCTTCCAGTTATTGACTTACACTTTCAGTCCATTTTGGTTATACATCTGTAAAATTTCATTTAAAAAAAAACGTTTGACTTCTTTTGTGGCCTAACAAGTGCTCTGTTCAAGATAATTTTTATGAGCTGTTGAGAAGGGCATGTAACCTGATGTCATTGAGGTATGATTTCTATACTCCGTAAGGCATACTTTTCTTCATCTGCTCTGGAGTCCTCTGCCCTCCTATCAATTTTAATTCATATTTTATTATTCATTACTGAAAGTGAGATATTGAAATATTCTTTTACCTATCTATTGCTTCAATTCTGTTAATATTTGCTTTATATGTAACCATGTGAGACAGACACACACCCAACCCCCTGTACACGAATACATGTATACATACATTTGTCATAGGTTCCCAGTGAATGAACCCCTTTCTTATTGTTTAATGTCCTTTTTTGTCTCTTGTGACTTTTAACCTAAAGTATATTTTATAAAATATGATAATTTTTGACTTAAGGTATATTTCATGTAATATAATCTTGACCTCTCCTGATCTCATTTGGTCTATATTTACAGAGGATAACTACTTCCATCCTGCCAGTTTTAGTCACTTTTCACCATTAGATATAAAGTGACTCTTGTAGACAAACAAAATTGGTTTTGGCTTCTGAATTATTATTATTATTATTATTATTATTATTATTATTATTATTATTTTGAGATGGAGTCTCACTCTGTCACCAAGCTGGAGTACAGTGGCACGATGTTGGCTCACTGCAAGTTCTGCCTTCCGGATTCAAGCAATTTTTCTGCCTCAGCCTCCCTAATAGCTGGGACTAGGACACGCACCACCACACACAGCTAATTTTTGTATTTTTCATAGAGATGGGGTTTCACCATGTTGGCCAGGATGGGATCAATCTCTTGACCTCGTGATCCGCCTGCCTCAGCTTCCCAAAGTGCTGGGTTTATAGGTGTGAGCCATCATGCCAGGCCTCTAAATAATTTTCATAAACCTTTTCATTTGGTGTATGCCTTTTGATTTGGAACTTTATTTAATTACTATTTCAACAGATTTATGAAAAGGAAGTACTTACTATTGCCATTTTATTGTTTTGGTTTCTTTAGCTTTTTCTTCTCTCTTTCTGTTTTCCTTTGTGTCTTTTTGATATTCATGTTGATATGCTTTCACTGCTTTATTATTTTCTTTTGTGTATTTATATAGGCATTTTCTCTGTGGACCCCTTGGTGATTATATAAAACTCAAAGATACAACAGAATATTTTAATCTGGTAAAAACATAACTTGAGTTGTGTGCAAAAATTTTTCCTTATTATATTTGTCCTCAACTTTATGTTACAGATATCAATTTTATCTTATGTTAAATACACACTGACAGATATTTATGATTATTTTTATGCTTTTATCTTTAAAATTTTAGAGAATAATTAAAACGGTTTACAACATCATTATGCTAATGCTACAGAATTTTATTTTTGTGTACGTGCACATACTTTCTAGATAATTATATGTTTTTATGTAATTATGTGTTGTTTTCTAGCATCATTTTTTTAAATGAAAGTGATTCCTTTCATTAGTTCTTATGAGGCAAGTATAGTGCTGATATACTTTGCAGCATTTGGTTTTATAGGAAGGTTATTATATTTTTCATTTGGTAGAAAAGTTTTGAAAGTTATGTTAGCATTGCTTGAAAGCTTTTTTGTCAGCAGTTTGACCATATGTCACAATTCCCTTCTGGTCTGCAAGGTTTTCATGGATAAATTCAATGGTCATAGGAGCACACTTACAAATGACACATCACTTTTCACTTGCTCTCAATAGTCTCAGCTTGTCTGACTTTTAAAATCTTCTCTTGTATATGTGTCTTGTTATGAATTTCTTTGTGTGTACTCTAGTTGGAGTTTGTTGAGCTTGATTTTTTACATCCCTTTTTCTTAAATTTGAGAATTTCCCAGTCATTATTTCTTCTTGTAATTTTCACCTCCACAATTTGTTTCTTTGCTATTTTAACTTTTGTTGATAATCTCATTTCCCTGATTTTTGAGCATTATTCAGTTTATTTTGAATTTTTAAAATTATTTTATACATCTCTATGTTTTATGGTTGCTTTCTGTAATTTTTAATTTTTTTTATTGGACCACGTTATCCTGATATTTTGTACACATTGTATTCCTTGGTTGATTTTTTTTTTAACAATAAAAAAAAGCTACATGTCACAATCTTTATAATGTGGTTTCATCCTGACAGTCTGAAACCTATTGTCTGTGCTAGACATTCTGAGAGCCTCTCAAATCTGTGGTTAGGATATGTCTGGAATGGTGTGATTATTTTTCAGTTAAATTCCGTGTTTCTTCTTAAAAGGCTGTAATCATTTCCTACACATTTGAACCGTCTGTAGTAGTGCAGTCTCTCTGTTGCTGTAACAATCATTTACCACTGATCACAGCATACCCAAGCTGTCTTTCAGGTTTATCCCACCATTCTTTTCAGTAGCCTGTTTCACAGGAGACCAAAACCCATCTTTTGAAACATCTAAGCCAGAAGTAAGCATACGTTTGTGAAAATCATCTTTCTCTTTTGAGGAAGTGGCCAGGAGTTGGCAGTTTACTCCTAAAGGCACCATGCTGTATTGCAAAGGAGGAAAGGGTGCCTTGGGTAAATGTAACAAACTCCTTCCCCTTTTATGTGGCTTTTTGCATTGTCCTCAGCTGGGGGCCTGGAAACACTTAACTCATTTATAGAGTTCCCAAATAGGCATTTTAGTCAGTATGTTGTTGTTACATATATATGTCTATGAAGCTATTAGGGCCTATGGTATTTTGTTTTGCCATCTTGCTAACGTACTTGATACAATTTTATATGTTAGAGTTATATAGTATATTTATCAAAGTCTAGTTTTGGGGTAATTTATTATTTTTATGTTTTGCAGCTATGTATTCTCAATACACCAAAGAGCTTTGGCCAGAGAAAGGCCCAAAATATTCATTGCGAGAAGCACTACTGAGAAGATACAGAATATGTGGACATGGGAATTTACAATGTAGGAAAGGCTGTAGAAGTGTAAGTAAGGTGCAGAAAGGATGTTATAACAGACTTAACCAATCTTTGTCAACTACACATAGTAAAATATTTCAATGTAATAAATGTGTGAAAGTCTTTAGTAAATTGTCGGATTTAAATAGACATAAGATAAGACATACTGGAGAGAAACCTTTCAGATGTAAAGCATGTGGCAAATTTTTTCACATGTTCTCACTCCTAACTCAACATCAGAGAATCCACACTAGAGAGAGTCCCTACAAATGTGAAGAATATGGCAAAGCCTTTAACTGGCCCTCAAACCTTGTTAAACATGAGAGAATTCATACTGGAGAGAAACCCCACAAATGTGATGAATGTGGCAAAGGCTTTTTACAGTCTGCAAACCTTATTATACACAAGAGAATTCATACTGGAGAGACACCCTACAAATGTGACGAGTGTGACAAAGCCTTTAAGTGCATCTCAGTCCTGACAAAACATAAGAGAATTCATACTGGAGAGAAGCCCTACAAATGTGAGGATTGTGGCAAAGCCTTTAAATGGTTCTCAGCTTTTAGTAGCCATAAGAGAATTCATACTGGAGAGAAACCTTACATTTGTAAAGAATGTGGCAAAGCCTTTAAAGAGGCCTCATACCTTAGTGGACATAAGAAAATTCATACTGGAGAGAAACCCTACAAATGTGAAGAATGTGGCAAAGCCTTTATGTGGGTCTCATGCCTTACTAGACATATGAGGACTCATACTGGAGAGAAACCCTATAATTGTGATGAATGTGGCAAAGCCTTTAAATACTCCTCAAACCTTAATGCACATAAGAAAACTCATACTGGAGAGAAAGCCTACAAATGTGGAGAATGTGGGAAAGCCTTTAAGTATCGCTCAACCCTTAGTAAACATAAGAGAATTCATTGTGGAGGGAAACCCTACAAATGTGATGAATGTAGCAAAGCATTTAAGTCCACCTCAGACCTGACAAAACATAAGATAATTCATACTGGAGAGAAACCCTACAAATGTGAGGATTGTGGCAAAGCCTTTAAATGGTTCTCAATCCTTACTAGACATAAGAGAATTCATACTGGAGAGAAACTTTACATTTGTAAAGGGTGTGGCAAAGCCTTTAAACAGGCCTCAGTCCTTAATGGACATAAGAAAGTTCATACTGGAGAGAAACCCCACAAATGTGAAGAGTGTGGCAAAGCCTTTAAGTGGTTGTCATGCCTTACTAGACATAAGAGGAGTCACACTGAAGAGAAACCCTGTACTTGTGATGAATGTGGCAAAGCCTTTAAATACTCTTCAAACCTCAATGAACATAAGAAAATTCATACTGTAGAGAAACCCTACAAATGTGAAGAATGTGGGAAAGCCTTTAAGTGTCACTCATCTGTTACTGATCATAAGAGAATTCATACTGGAGAGAGACCCTACAAATGTAAAGAATGTGACAAAATCTTTAACTGGGCCTCCAGCCTTCTAAAGCATAAGAGAATTCATACTGGAAGGATATCTTACAAATGTGAAGAATGTGGCAAAGCCTTTACATCTTGTTCAAGCCTTTCTAATCATAAGATACTTCATACTTGAGAGAAAGTCTAGAAACCTGAAAAATGTGACAGAGTTTTATCCAGAACTCAAACGCTTCTAAATATAAATCATAATGGAGAGAAACCCTAAAAATGTGAAGAATGTTACAAAGCCTTTAAATGTTTGTCACATATTACTGTACACTGTACATAGGAGCATTGATACTGGAGAGTGCCCCTACCAATACAAAGAAAGGGGTATTATATTTAGTCAGTGCTCATAGCTTATACTATATGAAAGCAATTATAGTTCAGAAATATTGTAAAAACACAAAGAATGTGGCAAAACATTTCTGTATAAATTCTACTCAACTTTAAATACTTCATACTTAATTAAAGCATTATACATGTAATTAAGACTTTTTAGAAAACATAAGCCTTTAAAGTGAACAAGAGTGTTGATTCTGAAGATAAATATTAAAACTGTAAAGACGGTGTAATCACCTCACTTTGATCACAGATATTTTTGTACACATATTTTATGCCAGAGGAAAACCCGGAAGACGCTTCGAAAACTTTATTAAACATCAGAAAATTTGTATTCAAGAGAAACACTATAAATATATTGAATGTGGAAGAACATTTTTTTCTTTGTCATTTATTATTTTTGTTGGGACAACATATATACATATGTACAAAATACCTACTGTCAGAATCCTCTTTTATAACTTCATTTGATTTATAAAAACGGGACAGCAAAATAACTTAGGTCACTAATACTGTACAAAAATAAAACTGATTAAACAATTCTAAAGATCAGCATCTTACAGTATTACAGATCATCTATTGTGAAAGAACATCTCAGTCTATCCAGAGTACTGTGCTAAATCTATCTGCAAACTGACAAACTAATCAGTTTCTGTAATACCAAATTCCACATAGAATTCTTAAAAGCAGCATGATGTGGAGCTAAACTTTAGACTTTAAAACTTTAAGCCAGGGCATCATTCCACAATGGTGAAAGGCTGTTTTATTGCCTAACCAAGGAGTGGAGATATATTAACTCTAAAACTATTAAATTTTCCAGAATATGACAACTACTTACAGTATTAGATAAAACAGCTTTTCTTTCTTGTTAAACACCTGCAATAGTCTTTCATAAATTCAGCTAGGTTAAAAAAGTAAAGAAAAATTACTGTCCTGCATTTGAATTTTCATAAGTTATATCCATGGTCTTTTTAATATAAAAAGTAATTATTTCATAGTTTTAGTGTTCAACGAACTCAGTAGTCCTATTTGAACCGTATCTTTATATAGTAAATCTAATGTGAATGCTGTTTCCTGTTTTGTGATGTTTTAAAACAGAATTTAATTACAAAGAATAAAAAGTCTTGAGTTCATATGTTACATAACTATAACATATAAGAGCATATCAAATGTATGTTTGTCAATAACTTGAAAAGACAACAACGTTTTGGGGAAGCAAATTGTGCATTTTTTAAAAACAAGTTGATGCATTTATATCCATCTAAGTGCTGGACAAAGCCACATATAGATTTACTCCTGAAACTATATAGACTGTCTTTCACTGACTTTGCTTTGCTTTATTTCATTTCTTTGAGGGAAAGATGACTTTACAAGTTCAACCCCAAACTCTTCACTCACTAAAAGGCAGCATGCAGAATTTCATAAGCAGAACCATTCTGTGAGCTGAGTAAGAAATAGGCAGCCTAACCTATTTCGTATGAAAGAACAGATGCCCTTAAAACTTATTTTGGACACAAAAATTAAAATTTGGTTTAAAAATAAGTGTTTCTAAAATCTGAAACAGAGGTAGAAAGTGTTCGTTAGTGGAAACACATTTGTTTAAAAACCACAGCTTAGATGAAATCAGACAGACAAAATGTCTGCATTTAGGCATTTGACAGAATCAGTGTTGAATATAGAAAAGAAAACAAAGCTAAAATTATTACATAAATTGTTTTTATGTAATTTTAAAAGGAGATTAATGTTGAAGAGGTGTATTTACATTCAAAGTGTACCTTTTTCCATCGAACTGTAGAATTCTCCATTGAATTTTAGAATTTTTGAAAAGCAAATGTTGATCCAATTCAACTTTTAAATACCTTCATGCTTTTCCTTGATACCTGTTGTTCATGTAATAGCACTGAGTCAACAACTGTTGCTGCATCAGAGCTATGAGGGTTTTTTTTTTTTTTGTATTAGATGGGCATCATTCATAAATTATTCCATGGATGAGTGAGGACAGTGAAATGCAAGATCTCTGATGAAAATATAAATGGAGAAGTTCTTTTTGGTTAAGCCTGGTAAGAGATGCATGAAGTGGATGTTTAGAGTAATATTCATCTGCATTTTAATGAAAAGGAAACATTTTAAATGTTTGTAGTAAACAGTTTTACCATTTGCAGTTTTATGTAATAAAATGAAGTTAGTGTTGTAACACTTTTTTTTGAGATTATGTGTGAGCCTAATTTGTTTTAAATTCAAATTGTGTTTAATGTATTAAGACTATAATGCATGTAATGAAGTGTTATCTTGCCACCAACATTAAATTGTCCTCTTACTCAAGGATATAAAATATGGTAACAATATATTATTTGGTAACATAGTGAAATGACATATCCAGTAATCCCTGTTGCCAGTGACTTTACACATAACTTAAAGAACTTTGCTCCCATAGATTGTATTTTATTTTTATTTAAAGTTATTTAAAGTTATGTTTAATTTTTGTGAGTATGTAGATGTATATGTTTATGAGCATATATGGAATATTTTGATACAGTCATTACATGTGTAGTGATCTCATTAGAGTAAAGGAGATAGCTATTATCTCAAGCATGTACCCTTTGTGTTACAAATAATCTAATTATACTTCTTATTTTTAAAATGTACAACTAAATTTTTAAGGATTACATGATTATTATGATCACAATGAAAACTTGTAGGAGTTCAAATAAAATCTATATATTTTTGAGTCCTGAATGACTATTAACAAAATTTTGTCCTGTATTTTTATTTGAACATGTGTCCTCTTTCCCTACAAACATATAACATATACAGATTTTTAGTTTTGATTTACATACAGTTAAATGTACAAAGCCCTTACTCTAAAGATAACCTTTAGATGTAAGGGAATTATGAGGCAAGTAATTGGGTTCGTGTGCGTGTGTGTGTACCTATTTTGAAAAGAAAAGAATATTGAAAGAAAACAATTTTTGTAGGGTTGGTAATTTACTAGAAAACTAATAGTGTGATTTGGCCATGTGTCCCCACCGAAACCTCATGTCGAATTGTAATCCCAAGTGTTGGAGGAGAGACCTGGAGGGAGGTGATTGAATCATGGGGACCTACATTCACCTTGCTGTTCTCATGATAGTGAGTGAGTTCTCATGAGATCTTTTTAAAAAGAGTGTGGCACTCTCACCTTGTCTTTCTCTTTTTCCTCCTCTGGCCATGTAAGTTGTGCCTCCTTCCCGTTTGCCGTCTGCCATGATTGTAAGTTTCCTGAGGCCTCCCCAGCCACGTGTTCTGTACAGCCTGCGGAACTATGAGTCAATTAAACCTCTTTTCTTTATAAATTACTCAATCTCAGGTAGTATTTTATAGCAATGTAAAAGTGGACTAGTACAACTAGCAACTTCACAGATTCTGAAAACAAATCTGTATTCTCTGATTTGTATTGAACTTATTTTTGTAAAATATTATGGCTCATGATTCAGAATCTCCCCATGCAAATTCTGTCTTTATTTGCCTGCCACTCATGCTAGAATCATAATTGTTTTGTTTCTTATAATATTTTTGCTTCATGAAGTATTCTTTATATGAATTGGTCAGGGATTATAAAAATAATTTTTATGAAATTTAGAAGTGCACAGAAAATAATTTTTAGAGCAAGTAATACCACATTGATTATATTATTTTTCACTGTCTTATGAGCTACAGTGGGCCATGAAGATATCCATTAAAAACAAACATTAAAATATAAAATGTGGCCTAAAAGTATCAAAAGAAGAGAGGGAGAACCTCACAGCAAAGCCCACATTAGAGCTGGGTGTAGCCCAGCAGTTGTTGCTGGACTTTCCTGTGGGTGAAAGAAGCTTCGGGTGGGGCCCTCTACTGTTGTTCACTGCTGATGGGTGCAGGAAGAGCTGCTTGGTGTCTCAGGACTTTTGCCCACCTGGTCTTGGCTCTGCTAAGAGTTTCTTTCCAGTGGGGAAGTTGTGCCCCCAGCCCATGTCCACCCCTCATGGGGAGCCATGCTCAGTGTCTGGGGATGAGGACCGTCAGTCCACTAACTGGGGGTCCACCTGGCCTGTGCACATGGCTGCCTCCCAGGCCCAGGCCCACAACCACTGGCAACCCTTGACCAGTCATTCTCAGCCAAGTCCCCACATCATGGTGTGCCCATGTCACAGGGCTCAGGAGTCCCCCAGGACACAATTGCTCACCCATAGAATCCTGCCTCAAAGTCTCAGGTTCTCATGTAAGGCAGGATGATGAGGGGGCAACCATGCCTTTGACTTGTCCTGCATCTGAACTGGGCACAGTTCTTTCTGCTCCATGTATGTTACCTCATCAAATAGCAGCCCCATGCTGGAGGTAGGCACAGGGAGGTTAAGCAACTTGCCCAAGGTCACACAGCCAGGAAATTGACCAGTTAGGATTTGAACCTGGGTTGCCTGGCTCTGGAAACCTAAGGTCCCTGAGAACTCTGTTATGGTATAAGTGTGGCACCTCCCAGGCCCCCAGCTCTCACTCCGTCAGGCCCTGCTTGCCTCTCAAACACCCCTAAGACCAGATCACAGGGTTGACTCCAGGCATTGAACCAACACTGCACCCTACAGGCTGGGTCCACTGGTTTCTTCCCTGGGCTCGGGACTTAACCAGCTGCATGTAGCTGCTTGGAAGGCTCTGGCAACTGAAACCCTCCAGTTCCAGTGCACTCATCACCACCCCCAACCTGATTGTTCCTGTGACCTTGTTCAGCTTGACTCAGATGACGCCATCTAACACAAGGTAGCTCCCCATGCTGATCAGCCCCGAGAGGCCCTCCCCTGCTCCCCACCTCCACCATTGGTCTCTCTCCCCCAATATCTTCAAGTTCTCAAGGTTGCAAACTTTTCTGCCTCTTCCCAGTCCTAGCCGCTAGATGGCACGTCCCAGCACTTGTCTGTAATCATCCCTCACCTCTCTGACAGATTCTTGGGTTCATGTCCTCTCCAAGGACCCTTGCAGCATTTCTGGAAGCAACATTTGAACTGCAAGCTTGCTATAGACACAGGACAACAGGCAACCTCTCACTTCTCACCAACTCACTGATTTCTGCCTCACAATCAGCCATTTTCAGTTGTTGCAGATTTTTATCTGTATTTAACTTCAGATTTTAAAAGTACATAATTATATCTTATGTAAACATATGTAGTGCCTTACATTTAAAGCTTTTCTATTGCATTTGTGCTGTTGCAAAATAGAGTTGTAACCCTCTTAACACACAAACTTGGCAGTCTAGTTACTTCACAACAGGGTTTCTACTGTTATGAATGCGTAAATAATGTTCACACCCCAGCCATGTGCAGAACTGTGGTTTCATTTTCTCTTAAGTAACCTTTTTTTGCCTGCATTAACAAATGTTTTGTTATTTTATTTGCAACAATTTCTAGGCAGCTGCCACTCATTAAGTTCTACCTATTGTAAAGAGACAAAATTTCTCTGAAAATGGGCTACTGGGTTCTGTTTCTTTCATTGGCTTATTTCTCTTGGATGCATTTTTGTGTTTTCTTCACTGTGTTCTGGTTGCTCTCTAGTTCTTATGCTAACCAGAACACGCTGGGGAGTGAGACGGACAGCTATTAATCATTCCACTGAGAAACAGGCAGGAATCAGGACTGTCAACCTACCTGTAGGCCACAGGGCAGTCAGTGGCTGTCTTGGGACTTGCTTTTGCCATCAACCAGGGGATTCTTGGGCCTTGCTTGGGTTTGCATTTCTTGTCCTGGTTTTTCCTTTTGTCCATGTCCTTTATTTCCTAGAGCACATCCTCTTGTAGCTTTCTGAGAAATGGTTCATGGGAGTTAAATTTTGAAACATTTTTATCTTTGAAATTGTCTGTGTGCAACAAACACTACTGATGGTGTGTTTGAACACTGGTGCCTAGATTGGAAATTCTTAATCCTCAGGATTTTGAAGGTGTTGGTTCATTGTCATCAATATTCTGGTTGCTGTTACGTGTAAAGCCATTTTTATTCCTGGTCCTGTGTATATGGTCTGCTTTGTTTTCCTCACTGGAAGCTTCTGAATGCATCTCTTTTCCTCAGTGTTATGACACATTATGGTGCTATGTCCTGGTGTGGGTTAATCCTCATTACTTGGGCTGAGTATGTCTGTACTCTTTCTCAGTTTTTTTTGCTCTCCCTTTTTGGTAAGCTGCAGGACTCCTGCATCCATCTTCCAATTTTATCCCATTTTCCATCTCTCAGAGGAGGCTGAGCAGTGCATTTGGGGAGAGTGTGGACTCCTGGGTTGGATTCCAGTTCTGCCAGTCACTCTGTGTAGGACCTTTGGAAAATCATTTCAACTGCTTTTGCCTCAGTTTTCTCATCTATAAAAGGAGATTCATAGACAGAAATAGAGTTATTTGAGATTAAATGGAATTGATTCATAATAATGATGATGAAGATGATGATGATGATTTTAAATGGGTCTCCTTTAAAGTAGTCTCTTAATAGGCATTTGGGTATTACCAAGAACCCAAAAGAGAGAGGCTCTGGAGGGGGGCAGCTTGGCTCTGTCCTCACATGTCACTGCCAGCAGCTGGGCCCATACAGAATGCCCACCTGGAGGTTCCTGTTCCTGCAGCAGCAGCCCAGGCTGGTCCCCACTTCCCAGCCACCTAGCCATCCCCCTGTGATGCATCTCCCTTCCTGAGCAGCTGTGTTTGGCAGAGACTTACTCGTGGGCATGCTTCTGTCTGGGTGCTTTTGTTGGAATCACATACCCACGTATGTTAATGTAGGTGAAACACAGGGTCAGAGGCTAAGCGCTAGTCCTAGGGCTGCTGAATGACTTTGGATAGGTAACTTCCCAGCTGGCCTCAGTTTCCCACTCATAACAGAAGCCTGGCCTTGTTGACCCCAAAGTGTCTCTCACCTCCACATCTTGGATTAGGTGCACTTGAGACCATGTTCCCGGCCAACGGAACCTCTGTAACCAGTGGCCCCTCCAAGTGTTGACATTCCCATCCCCTGCACCACATTCCTTCATTATGAGCTTCTATCCCCAAGCTGACCACAAATTTTAATTGGAGACAAATCTAATATATTTCTCCCCTTAGTCCCACCATAACCCAGTCCAGAGCCATCCTGGACACAGGCTGTCATGGCTTCTGATGTGCTTGGCTCCTCTCTCTAACTTGGCAGGACACCATCCTTGAAAGCCCTTGCCTTATTATCTTTGAAATAATCTGTATTAGTCCATTTTCACAGTGCTGTAAAGAACTACTGGAGACTGGGAAATTGATAAGGAAAATAGTTTTAATTGAGTCACAGTTCTACATGGCTGGGGAGGCCTCGGGAGACTTACACTCATGGCAGAAGGGGAAGCAGGCGTGTCTTACATGGCAGCAGGTGGGAGAGAGTGAGTGTGTGTAGGAGGAACTGTGAAACACTTATAAAACCATCAGATCTCAAGAAAACTCACTCACTATCATGAAAACAGCATGGGGGAAAGTACACCCATTATCTGATCACATCCCACCAGGTCCTGCCCTTGACACATGGAGTTCTGGGGATTACAATTCAATATGAGATTTGGGTGGGGACATAGAGCCAAATCATATCACAGCCCATAGATGTAGGCACTCATGCTGGCTGTGGCCAATTAAAACATGCAAGGGCACTGGCCCTCCTGGCTTGGCCCAGCCCGGCCTCCCTCCCTGGCTCTGAGGGACCATTGAACCTGGAGTTCAGAATTGGATCAATCACAAGTGCTGGGTTGGTCATGGAGCAGAGTGTGTTGACCTGTTGGGCACCTTCTTGGGACCACTGGCCTCCAGGGGCCAGCAGGAGGGAGTGACCCAGGCCCTGGCAGGAGGAGCCCCAACAGTATGCAGCTCTATCACCAGTGAATGTCTGTCACCAGCAGGAGCTCGCTGGCCTTGATGTGGTCTTCGAGGGCCTCACTTTGTCCAGGATGTCCACCTCCACAACCCTGAGGACATCAGTGATGGGAACCACTTATTTCAATTTGGTGGCACAATTCCAACCTCAGGGAAAAATCTAATCATGTGGGGAGGGCTTGAGAATAAAATACACATCATGTGTGCATGCAAGTGTGTGATACCCTGCACAGTGTCTACAGGAAGCTCCGAGAATAACAGTATTTCCTGAGGGCTTATGGTGGTTGCCACACCCTCTATAGCCCTTCTACCCCCCATGGTGCTATGCAGCATCTCATGGCTGATGCTGGGCTCGGCTGGGCTTCTGGGCAGAGACCACCCATTACACAGGCACCTTGGGCTTCCCCACACTGTCTGGAGTTCCTGCAATCTTACTTTAAAAGATAAAAGTGACTCATTAAATAAAGAAATAACTGCTTGTTACTTAACAAAAATCAATGCACCTTTTTATGAATAAATCCACACATCAGGACACTGTTCTTTGTCAAGCATATGTACCCTTTGGTTGCCAATGACCCCTGTACAGAGAGGTGAGCTGCGTGGGATTTGTTACCAGCACAGGGGCACCAAAAATTCACCACCAAGCTTGTCCAGTTCCCTCTTCATTCCTGTCTTTCAGGAGATACGGTCCCTCCTCCCTACTGACTTCAGAGGATATCTGGCTGCTGGGGCCCTCTGCTGAGGGGTGCTGTGGGGCTGTGGGGCTCCGCTTCAGTGCCTGAGGCCCACCTCCTTGCTCACTAGTATGACAGCCTCCAGGGGAATTTCCATCACAACCAGAAGAGGAGGCCCCCAGGTGGTCTTTCTAGGGAGTCCCCCTCAGATGCCCTGTCCTCCACTACCCCTTGGAAGAGACCCCAGGATGCAGGTTGTTCCTGGACAGGCTTCCCTCTGTCCTGCCCCAGGCTGGCTGCCTGCCCTGGATGGCATCCTAGGGAGCAGGGCCAGGTCAGAGTACCCAGGACTGCACACCCTGTCCCCAGCAACAAGAACAGCTGAGGGGCTCAGAGAGCTGGGGGACTGACAGCTGAACACAGGCTGAGCGCATCAGTGTGTATTACTATGTGTGCAGGTCTGTGTGTGTTTTAGTATTGGCATGCATGTCAGTGTATGTTAGTGAGTGCACACAGTTCTATGTGTGTGTTAGTGTGGGCATGCATCAGTGTATATAAGTGTGTGCACACGGTTCTGTGTGTTAGTGTGTGCATGTGGCACCGTGTGTATGTTAGTGTGTGCATGTGGTACTGTGTGTATGTTAGTGTGTGCACATGGTTCTGTGTGTGTGTTAGTGTGGGCATGCATCAGTATGTGTGTTCGTGTTTGCACACATGTGTCACTCCATGTGGCATTTGGGATTTCCTGTGGGACCCCTCCTGGCACAGACTGGCTTTGGAGCTCTGCCCAGTGCTCCTTGCTGTGGCTTCTGTCAGAAGGAATATGAGTAAAAGCCATCACCAGAAGATGCCTCAAATCATAATCTGGCCCGACCGAAAATGTAATGGCCACATAAAAGGCTTTTTAATTTTTTGCTTAAGATTTGGCAAGTATTTTGTTAGTAAAATGTGCTCATGCATTTCTGTAAACATACAGATAGGATTGGTCGTCCATGGCCTTCTAGTCACGGGCTCTCAGCTCCTATAGGCAGTGGGTCAGGGCTGGCCTGGGCTGTGGGGAGGCCCCAGGAGCCTTTTTGAGTCAGCTCCTCACATATCCTGCTCTTGCAGGACTGCTGCTTGTGTGCTGTGCTCCCGCTGGCATGGCGCACATGGTCAAAGCTTCCTAGTAGGAGCCACCCACTCACCCCCAAGGAGCCCCATGAAGGGCAGCTGGTCTCACATTAGGGAGTCTTTGTCCAGAGGGAGGGGAGCACCTAGTGTGCTGAGTGCTCCTACATTACCCAGGAGGAGAAACCACATTGATGGGGCATGGAGGGGGCAGATTTCAGCCCTGTCCATCACATCACATACACTAGGGCTCCTTCTGTATCCCAGAAAGAAGCACCTAGGTACTCACCCCCACTGTGTCACCAGCCCCAGCCCCCTGATCCCCAGCCCTGCCCTGTCACACTTTCAGATCTTCAGACACACACTCTCCAGCCTCACTGCAGGTTGGGATGGGGTGGGCCCCCTTTTCCTCCCTCCCCAGAGTCCTCATAGATGAGGCTGGATGGCCCCAGACAGGCCACCATATAGTCACCATGAAAGGGACAACTAGAAGGATAGGGGACACAGAATTCACATTGTGTGGCTGGCGGGCTGGAGCTCATTTTCCCAGGAAAGGTCTATTTTGCAAATCAGAGAGGGTGGACTGAATCCAAACCTGAGCACTTGTACCTCAGCATGGTGGGCAGCAAGCCACAGCTCCAGGCCTCACCCAGTCATCCCACTGCGTCAGGCTCACCACGGGCTGTCCTGCTGCTGAGGGGCCAGCATGACCAAGGAATAGTGACAGAGCCCCTCACTCACCCCATCCTAAGACTCTAACCACAGAGAAATCCCCCTCCCTGCAGTGTTATAATTTTTTAAAAATTGAATTCATTAAGAATTTTCCTGCACCTACAACAAAAAGTGAAATAACAACCAAAGTGAAATAAAGTTAAACAAGTGAAAACCACGACCACCATCCTAAAATAGTCTTGTGGAGTCCGCCAAGCACCTGGTGCCCCATCGCCCTATGTTTTTGTAATATTTTCAAAGTTAAGCTGTTTTCTACTCTTTGTCTTAAAGGGGGCCCTCAAATTGTACACAATGAAGGCCCACAAACCCTGGCCCTGCCCTGGTGAGGGGAATTCTCACTTGTCTTAGGTCCCCATGGCATGACTTAAGTAATCTGTTTCCTTGGCCAGTAGCAGGGAGAAATCAGAGGAACAGGGAAAGGTTCAGTTCCTGGGTGAGGCTGCAGCCTCAGGACCCCGGGTCCCCTGGCTGCAGGTCCCTCATCCTTGGAAATTAAAGTGGCATTCTGAGTAGAAAAGACACTGCCTGGTCTTCCCCCACCCACAGAGTCAGGAGCGGGTGACAAGGGTGCAGGCCCCTGGCCTCTGTTCCAGAGACCTGGTTTCATTGGTCAGGGGCACTGCTCACAGCCTCTGAGCAGCACCAGGCGGTGTGCGTGCCAGGGAGTGGCAGCTTCTGTTTCTGATAGAGGCCTGGGAACCAAGATTGAATGGATTAGTTAAGATGATGTAAAAAAAATTGATCTGTGACCTACGATTTAGGGCCTCTGCTCCCTCTGGTATTTTGGCAGTGAGAGCTGGCCAGGAAATGGGACTGGACACTTGCCTGCCCTCCTGTGTTGGACAGTGGGTGGCAAACAGCTAGAGAAGTCCAGGCCTGCAGCTTGCCCTTATATGAAAACAAGCACATCGCAAGACAGGATCATTAACATAAAACATTTACAAAATTAAGCTCATGTAGGGTCATCTATCAAGTTTCAAACACTTCCAAGGATTGAATTTATAAAGATAATGTGTTCTGATCATGTAGAATTAAGTTAAAAATTAAAACAAATAGATAACCAGAATAAAAATATTTCAAGTTTGGGAATTAAGAAAACTTTTTAAAATAAAATATATGTCGAAGAAAAGAGGCACACTGGAAATAAAAATATTTTAAATTTAATGACAATACAAATATATTATACCAATGTGTGTAATATGAAGTCAGACGTTTTTGAAGTAGACTTACACTACAAATGCGTGATAAAGAAAAGAAGAAAGCCTGAAACTCACTTATCTGCAGTTATCTCAAGAAGTTAATTTGAAAACCTCAAAGTAAGAAGAAAGTTACAAAGATAAGAAATTGATTAAATAGAAAACAATCCTATAACTGTTAAAAAATAATAATAATAACCGGGGAAGTTGGTCTCAGGGTTTTTAAGCAGTCCCCCAATTAGGGCGGATTCAGGAACCACAGAAAAACAAAGGACACGACGCGACGCAGCCCAAGCAGAGCCACACAGACAGGCGATCCAGAAGGTAGGGCGAGTCGAAAACGAAAGCGATGCAGTATGAGACCCACATTGCTTTCAGGAGACATCACTTACACACAGACACACACACAGACACACACACACACACACACACACGGCCACATACGCACGGAAACATACATCACTTGCAACATTCCCATAGCAACACACAGCCCAGCAGCTTCTGAGACTGCGCGGTACTGCTTTGCCACGAAGCCCTACCAGGGACAGCAGCCCCAGAAAACAGGTGGGCTGTACCTAGAAATGACAGGGGGAAACCCTCAAGAAGACTCACCCCCACATGGTCTAGGCAGGTCCGATGCCTCCTGCAGGTCCTTTAGGATCCTCAGGGATTTCGCGCTGTTATTTCTGAAGCTCTGCTTGAGATTTCTTCAGGCTGACTCGCCACTGCCGTCTGCTAGGATTGTGGGACTATCACGTGGATCCTTCAAAGACGACAAGAGAGAGTCCAACGCGGACGCACGTGCACAAACGTCTCCTCCGCCAAGCCACGGATACTTGTCGCCAGGCAGCAGTGGCAGTCACTGTGACGCGAGCCTTCCCTCACTACACGCACATGGGGCCCAGAGACTGGCGCATGCGCATTCGCGAGGCAGCCTCGCGAGCTGAACTGTCAGGGCTGTCAGCCTGCCTAAGCAGCGGAAAATGGGACAGGCCGAGCCAGCCTGGTCTCGGGGAAAAGGCTGCCTGCGACAACCACTGCGGGACCCTAAAAGTCTTGACCATAGGGCCTCCTCCGGCCATCTCCGTGGCCGGGTCCTGCTAAAGGGGGAGGAGTTTCAAGAATGTGAGGTGGGCGCTGGAAACCGCTCTTCGGATTCCCTCGCTGAAAGAGGCTGTGCGCAGGAATTGGGTCCCACGGGGATGGGAATACAGTCTGGTGAGTTGATGAGGGGTCTCTGGGTGATGGAATCATCCCTGATAACCCTTAGGCGGGTGTCACTGACAGATAGCCGGGCCCTTGAGCTCATTGCCTCCCTTTATCCTGGGCCTCCCAGACGCTCGTGCTTCTCAGCACAACTTTTTTGGGAATGGCAGGCACCGCGACAAAAACAAGGGCAATCTGGTACCGGGTCTTTGAAGTGGAAATGGTAACCCACAAGAGCATATGAAGATGAGAGAGTGTCTCAGAGGCCGTCTGGGGTGACTGCAAGCCTGAAGAGCATGTCCAGGAGTGCTGGTGAGGGTCACCGTGGACCACCCACGGAAGATAAGGAAAATCATTGCTCGCCTAAGACAACCAGAGGGCCTGGGCTGGAGTCCAAGCCACATTCAAAGACTCCTGCCAGAAGACCCAAGAGCCTCCTGCAACGTGAAAACCACCCCAGTCCCCACAACTAGACCACTACCCACAACCAGGAGTGCAGCCAGCCACTCCAATGTCCCTTTTGTTCCCTAAAATCTGGCAGCCAGAGTTCCATGGGGAGAGTTAGGAGTCAACTAAAAGCATAATTACTAAGTCACAACAATTGTGGACAGCAAAAAGTTTTAGGATAGCCACTATTAATAAGCCAAAATTAAATAGAAATTTTTATTACTTCTGTTCCATACAAGAATTTTACAGAACAATTATAATTATGTATAATGTACACTAAGAAATATTACATTAAGTTTCCCATAACTTTGGAATGTATAGTAATAACATTTTTACAAATATAGCACAAAAATTCTAACACCATTTCATATTTGACAATGCTTCCTGTATGATTTATATATTATATAAATTAAATATGTCATTTTTGGACTTTAGGAGAACTAATATCTAAAAGTTGAATCAGGTAAGAAAAAGAGACAATTTATAATATGATTATGGAAAGTTTGTCAAATATCAAAGGTTTAAATCATTTTATATTATAAAATAGAATTCTAGGTTACCATAAGTCATCCATTTAGCCAAAATGATAACTCAAAACATTTTAGAGGCAAAAACCTATACTCATTAATAGAGGGAAAACTTAGCTTTCTAAACAATCTGTTTCTTTTCTTTTCCTTATTTTTCTTATAGCTTATTCAAAAGGCAAACAGAAACTTTTCCTCATTACTTAATATCACATGAAAATCTTGTTCTAGAGAGAGAGCCACATTTCACCTTTGCATCAGGATACTATTCATGTCAAACTCAATTCTTAATATAGCTTTACAGACAAATCTACCCAATTTTAATGTTTGACCATGAGGTAAGAGTCTCATTAAACTTTCCTATAACTCTTTACAATTTTCTGTTAAAGAGCAGATCAACACTCCAAGAAAACCATGCTGTGCTTTTATTTTAATGTTCAATTTATGAAAAATCTGAATACTTTTTTAACATTAGCCAATATGCACACACACAGAATTTCTTTTATAATATTAAATGTTTTACAAACCTTGCACAACTTGCTCAAACCTTTGGCTTAAAACAATCCTGTAACCCTCTAAACAAACCTGCCCCCACCAAATTTGCCATATTATCTTTTGCCAAAACACCTCGGATGTAAACCTGTTTCTTAAGTAGTCTCAATTACATGGAACAATGCTAACTCTTAGCAACTTTTAGTTTTGGTGAAAAACTTGGCAAATGTAAACCAAATATGAAATTATAAGACCCCCCCCCCAACGATCTGAATGAACTCCTCTCAGCCAAGAACATTTCAGAGTTAATCAGAAAATCTAGTTCTGGTATTGTGGGAGGGGATTAGACATGCCTCATTATATACCTCCAGCATTAACATTACCACAAACATTAAGTCTGATAAGAAACATTTACAGTCTATTTCCTCTGAAGCCTGCTACCTGGAGGCTTCTTCTGCACAATAAAACCTTCGTCTCCACAACCCTTCATCTTGACTCAGCCACTCCTTTCTACTGCTGATAACTCTTCTAACCAACTACCAATCATAATATGTTTAAATCTGGCAAGTGTGGTTGCTCACGCCTGTAATGCCAGCACTTTAGGATGCCAAGGAGGGTGGATCCCTTGAGCTCAGGAGTTCCAGACCAGTCTGGGCAATGTGGTGAAACCCAGCCTCCACCGAAAAAAAAATACAAAAAAACTTAGCCAGGCAGACATGGTGGCAGGCATCTGTGGTCCTAGCTACTTGGGACACTGAAGAGGTAGGATCACTTGAGCTCAGTGGGCAGAGGTTGCAGTGAGCCAAGACCACACCACTGCACTCCAGCCTGGGTGACACAGTGAGACCCCATATCAAAAATAAATAAATTAATTAAAAAGAAGATGTTTCAATCTCCCTATGACCTGGAAGCCCTCACTTCAGTTGTCTTGCCCACTCAGATCAAACCAATGTAAATCTTACATGTATTGACTGATGCAGGATGTCTCCCAAAAATGCATAAAAACAAGCTGTGCCCCGACCACCTCGGGCACATATCATCAGGACGCCCCTGAGGCTGTGTGACAGGCGTGGCTTTAACCTTGGCAAAATAAACTTTTTAAATTGACTGAGCCCTGTCTCTGATATTTTGGGTTCACAATTAGTAACCACAGGGATTCTGAGTGGAGGTGCCCCTGATGTTTGACAAATCTCCTGTCAGTGCTTGATACCAACTCGATCTATCTATCCTTATGGCTCAAACCAATGAGACAATTTGCGGAGACCTGGGGGTCCCCTCCCTCAAGAGAATCCCTAATATCCCCAGATTTGGTTGACATCTCAAGTTTATTTTCCTGTACAACTTCTTTTATGGAGTTTTGCTTGCTTCCGACAGTGAAGGCAAGTTGTCCTGCTTCCATACTGATAAAAGGCAGGTAACTCCTTTCTGGAGTTTCAGCTCACCTCCGATAGAAAAGGTGAGTTTGAGTTTCTTCTTGCTTCTAAAATGGCAGGGAGCAGTCTTCAGCCAGGGCCTCAATCCTAGGTAAGTACCTGAGTTGGGTTTCATTTGTTTTGTAAATTCTCCTTAATGACTAAAGGGTGCAACTGACAACCAGCTGGTCTTAATTTTCTCTTTCCATTAGAGCATTCCGTGATCATATTGTTGGCTTTCGTTGTTATTATTCCAGTCTTTCTCCCAGCTGATTCGAACAACTCTACTGGCCTCTGAATTGTCTAAAATTCCTCACAGCTGCAAAAAGAAAGAAAGAAAAAACCCTGCACTTGGTTTCTGTGTTTGCGTCTTGTCTTACTTTTCTTTCCCCTATTCCTCCTTCTCCTTTGCAATCTTTGGTACCAAGAAAAATATCTATAGCAGGCTTCTAATGACTTGAACCCCTCAAGATGCCACTCATCCCGTTTTGAAATGCTCTGTTTTCTTTGTGGAGTTTCAAGAGCCATGGGCAGATTCTTCTTACATCTAAATCTCTGTTTTCAGGTATCCCATTATCTTACCATTTTATTTTGGGGGGTACTAGAGATTACCTTGTATTGTGAGAGGATTTGACCTTAGCAAGTGTAATGGCAGATGAGAGTTAAAAAGTGAGGGGTGACTTAGGACTGTATACAGGAAGTGGTCTTAGCTGTGTGTGTGTGTGTGTGTGTGTCTGTGTGTGTACTATTAATAGTCTAAAAGCAGACTTAAAGCAGGCAGAAAAAAAGCAGAGAAATAGAGAACTTATTAGTTGCAGGTTGACCTTTGAGCTCTGAATTGTCCTTGATGTAATTTGCTTGTCAGTTTAAAATGTGCATAAGATCATACCTGATGTGTAACAATCTGGAGTATCAGAAAACCTGGCGTGCCCTTCCATTTACACAACCACTTCTAAGTGAGGCCCCATAAATCCTAACAGGGTGCCCAAGAGAGGTTTTTCTCCTTGTCTTTCTTTCTTCTTAATTTGTTTTCCACAGTTTTTCTTAAAAGGAGGAACATATATCTATATATATTTTCCCTTGGAAGTTGTTTGTTTAGGATCCTAATTCTAGTTCAGAGGTGCATTCTAAAGAGTCTTCTTCATTGCCTTTTCTCTTCAAATTAATCTAATTGGCTTGTCTGTCCATTTGGGTGAGAAACTGGACTGTTAATTGTATAGATAAATGGGAGACTGAGTTTCCTCAGGTCCGAAGAGAAAAGGCGTATTGATTCTCTCCGCTGAACGGTATCTTTGGGTGATGGAGGGCTGACTGGGTGTGTCTAGGGTGTTGATGCCCTGCAATGCTGCCATGGCTCTAAGGGAACTCTCGACAATTTGATTTTAAAAGTTTCATCCAGGAAACACATATAGGAGCTGGTCACTCCACACTGTGAGCTCTTTTGCAGGTGACAGACCTTCAGAGAGAGAAGCTGAGGCATGTAAGAGGGCAGAAATCACTCAGTGGTGACACACTGTGGAGTCCCATCCACAATCAGTACATTTTGATCCACTCTACTAAATCCTAGGCCACAGCCCAGTTCCTCCTTTTAAGAAAAAATGTGGAATACAAATTATCTAAGAATAAAGAAAGACAAGGAGAACAACCTCTCTTGGGCACCCTGTTAGGATTTATGGGGCCTCTACTTACAAGTGGTTGTGTAAATGGAAGGGCACATCAGGTTTTCTAAAACTCCAGATTGTTACACATCAGGTGTGATCTTATGCATGTTTTAAACTGACAAGCAAACTACATCAAGGACAATTCAGAGCTCAAAGGTCAACCTGCAACTATTAAGTTCTCTACTCCTCTGCTTTTTTTCTGCCTGCTTTACATCTGCTTTTAGGCTATTAATAGTCTGCTTTAAGACTTTACTTTAGAATACTAATAACCTAAAGTAAACTAGAGTTTACTATCAAAGGAAACTACTGAGATAAAAATCTACTGTTTTCATCCAACTTTTTCTGTTATTGCTTTTGCTAACCAGTGAGTTTGTATTAACATCTCATTGCTAGAGTTCTGAAGTAAAAACTATAGGCTACTAATCTTTATATGAGTGTGTATGTGTGTGTTTATGTGTATGTGCACTTTTTTTTTGTATTTCTGGCCACAAAGTACCAAACTTGGCTTGAACTTAAAGAGTACTCATAAGTGTAATAAGAAGCCCAAATGCTTTTCAAGTTCACAAGACTTAAGCAAAACCTTTAATAAATAAACTAGCTTTAAAATTATCGGTAAATCAATATTAGAAATGTCAAGAATTGGCAGCATACATTTTTGTTTGTATTTATTGATTAAGCCATTTCATATTTATCCCTGTGAAATACTATATAAGATGTCAAAATTTGGCATAAGGGTTATAAAACTGTAAACCTAGCCAAAATCAGAATGATCTTTGCTTGTGTAATTTTAAAATACATAAGACATTAATATCATTATTGCTGAAAACAGTCAAATCTTGAATATTTTGTAAACGTATATTTAATCTTTTTCTTTTTTCCTTTTTTTTTTTTTTTTTTGTTTGTTTTGAGACCAAGTCTCACTCTGTTGCCCAGGCTGGAGTGCAGTGGCATGAACTCAACTAACTGCAACCCCCGCCTCCCAGGTTCAAGTGATTCTCATTCTTCAGCCTCCCAAGTAGCTGAGATTACAGGTGTGTGCCACCACAGCTGGCTAATTTTTGTATGTTTAGTAGAGACAGGGTTTCACCATGTTGGCCAGGCTGGTCTCAAACTTCAGGCCTCAAGTGACTGACCTGCCTCAGCCTCCCAAAGTGCTGGGATTACAGGATTGAGCCACCACAACTGGCCTATATTTAATCTTAAGGTTCTTACTTAAGTAATTACCTGAAATTCACAGGCTATAAAAATGTTTGAGAGAAAAATAACTTTAAATGGTGACTACCACAGTTTTTATGAATAATCTAGGTAAACTATCAAAATAACAATGTGATATGATTTGGTTGTGTCCCCACCCAAATCTCATCTTGAATCTCCATGTGTTGTGGGAGGGAACAATTGGGATGTAACTGAATCATGTAGGCAAGGCTTTCCCCTGCTGTTCTCGTGAGAGTAAGTCTCATGAGATCTGATGATTATTATAAGGGGCAATTTTCCTACACAAGCCCTTTTTGCCTGTTGCCATCAATGTAACACGTGACTTGCTGCTCTTGCCTTCTATCATGATTGTGAAGCCTCCCAAGCCATGTGGAACTGTAAGTTTAATAACCCTCTTTCTTTTGTAAATTGCCCAGTCTCGGGTATGTCTTTATCAGCAGTGTGAAAATGCACTAATACACTAGGTAAATGAAATGGAATAAATATTTAGAAACAAATTTGTCATAATTTAGGATCTAAACTTATGTTAAATATTTTATTAAATGTCTGAAATTTCTAGGTATTTTCTAATTTAAATGTACATGTATTAGTAAATCATTCTTGTTTTACTAATGTAAAGTAACATTCTTGTTACTAATGTGTTCTTAGTAACAAATTTTGGTCTAATTCAAAACTTCTTTAAATGTTTTGTATAAATCAAGGTTAAAAAGGAACCAGGAAATGAGAGCAATGTTAAAAAAAAAAGTTAAAAAAATAAGGATTTTTTTTGTAAGAAAGCTTAAACAAAGGTAAATTTATATGAGAGTCTTGCCGGGCGCGGTGGCTCACGCCTGTAATCCCAGCACTTTGGGAGGCCGAGGCGGGCGGATCACAAGGTCAGGAGATCGAGACCACGGTGAAACCCCGTCTCTACTAAAAATACAAAAAATTAGCCGGGCGCGGTTGTGGGCGCCTGTAGTCCCAGCTACTCGGGAGGCTGAGGCCGGAGAATGGCGTGAACCCGGGAGGCGGAGCTTGCAGTGAGCCGAGATCGCGCCACTGCACTCCAGCCTGGGCGACAGAGCGAGACTCCGTCTCAAAAAAAAAAAAAAAAAAAAAAAAAATTTATATGAGAGTCTTGTATGATAAATTTTTTTCCTAAAATAAAATAACTGGGTTGTTCAAGAAAGATAAATATTTCTTTTTGAAGCCAGAAAATCCTAGCATTTTCTGAATGGCTTAAATCATATCAAGGTTAGTAAAAAACAGGAAAAAAAAAAAGAATTTTTTAAAATATGTGATTAATTGACTATAATTAAGAAAAAATAGGCCAGGTGCATGGCTCATGCCTGTAATCCCAGCACTTTGGGAGGCCGATGTGGGCAGATCATGAGGTCAGAAGATTGAGACCATCCTAGCTAACACAGTGAAACCCCGTCTCTACTAAAAATACAAAAAAATTAGCTGGGCGTGGTGGCGGGCACCTGTAGTCCCAGCTAATTGGGAGCCTGAGGCAGAAGAATGGTGTGAACCCAGGAGGTGGAGCTTGCAGTGAGTGGAGATGGTGCCACTGCACTCCAGCCTGGGTGATAGAGCGAGACTCCATCTCAAAAATAAAAATAAATAAATAAATAAATAAATAAATAAATAAATAAATAAAATATAATAAAGTTCTTCTAGAAATTGAACATTGATATAAAAATACACTCATACAAAACTAAATAATTGGATAAAACATAATTTCTTTAAAAATATTGTTACTCAATACAAGTAGTTTTTAATTTTTAAATTCTATAATCTATTTCTTTTTGAAATTATTCAAATTGTTATCTCAGAAGCTGTACCCAGCTGCTTCATCTTCCCTCTTTTAAGAAGGCCTTGGATGGTAACTCTCCTCTTTAGCATTTGCTGTAGCTTTTTAATTAATAGTCTAAAGTAAATGAGATAATTTTTGAAAACAGGAAAATGAAATATCTTTTGGGTCTTATGTACTTGTTTATATGTGTCACTGCGAAGTGATATTTCACTATTAAACTGCATGAAAGAGCATGAATCCATCAACCTAAAGAAAGGGCCAATCAGACTGATAGAAGCTAGCTCAGATGCTTTTTAATTCACATGACTTCAGTAACCTTTGGTAAGATTAATCTGGCAAATTTAATCTTAAAATTTTCTTCAATGGTTTAAAATCTTAAAGCTAATGTTAAATGAAAATCTCAGTTTTTTACCCTGGGAATTTCGGTTATTGAAAGTTAAAACAGCAGGAGTGTAAAATGTGTTTTTGGTGAAGCTTATAAAACACAAATGTGGATTTTGCTAAAGAAAATGTCACTTTTTCCTAGTTAGAAAACTAAAAGTCACTTTAAAATAATATATATTATTTATATGTAATATAGATACATGTATATACACATATAAAACTAAATGGATAAAAGAAAAAAAATTAAACACCAGGGTACACCTGAGACCTGTGGTGACCAAGAAGATCCTCAATGTGGGGTAAAGACAAAACCAAGTAACTATTAAACCATAGGGTATAATGTAAAGAAATTGTTCCATATTGTAGGTTAGTATCAGATTCTTGAGCTTTACTATAATGAACTGTAAACATAACTACTTTAAGAACAAAATCCTTAATTGTAAATGCTGCAGAATAAAAGCACTTGTTTGGGTTGATGCAGGACCCGCAGGTCACTATTAAACAATCACTGATGAGTACATGTGATCCAAGGGCACAGGAGGTTATGCCTGCAACCAATCTAGTGGACCGGATAAATACCACTGTAAGGTCTATTCACTCTGAGAAGGGGACTACCCAACTCTCCCTACAAAATATCAAATGGAGCACCCCAGATGAAACAGTTAATATGCTTCACATGCAAGCCCTGAGGGACTGGCCTTTATGATGTCTGGGATATTTCCCCACCAAATATGACTATTTCTTAGGAATTCCCAGTGTAAAAAACTGCAATTTTTCTTTCACATTGGCTTGAAGATTTTAAACTATTGAAGAGAATTTTAAGATTAAATTTACCAGGTTAATCTTACCAAAGATTACTGAAGTCATGTGAATTAAAAAGCATCCGAGCTAGCTTCTATCAGTCTGATTGGCCATTTCTTTAGGTCAATTGATTCATGCTCTTCTTGTAGAACAGAAGATGGCTTCCTGTTCCGATAGCTGATGACTTGGCTGACACTCACCCCTTACCCCAGTGCCTGGACCAATTTCCTTACATGGTGCTCTCGCTATTTTCTTTTTTTCTTTTGTTTGAGACAGAGTATTGCTCTGTCACCCAGGCTAGAGTGCAGTGGTGCCATCTCAATTCACTACAACCTCCGCCTCCCAGGTTCAAGTGATTCTCCTGCCTCAGCCTCATAAGTAGCTGAGCTTACAGATGTGTGCCACCACGCCCAGCTAATTTTTGTTAATTTTTTGTAGAAACAGGATTTCGCCATCTTGGCCAGGCTGGTCTCAAACTCCTGATTTCATGATTCACCCGCCTCAGCCTCCCAAAGTGCTGGGATTACAGCCGTGAGTCACTACACCCGGCCACTCTATTTTCAATGTCTCTTTTGGTTACCTTTCAAAATGTTCAACAATTAGACATATACCTCATTTATTTATTTATTTATTTATTTATGTATTTATTTATTTTTCTATTTTTAGGTTTAAGGGATATATCTGCAGGATTGTTACATGGGTAAATTGCATGTCACTGGGGTTTGGTGTACAAATGAGATCATCACCCAGGTGGTGACCGCAGTACCCAATAGTTTTCTGACCCATAGCCTCATGCCACCCTCCCCACTCAAGCAGGCCCCAGTGTCTACTGTTCCCATCTCGGTGTCCGTGTGTACTCAATGTTTAGCTCCCACTTATAAGTGAGAACCTGGGGTATTTGGTTTCCTGATGCTGCATTAATTCGTTTAGGATAATGGCCTCTAGCTGCATCTACGGTGCTGGAAAGGACATGGTTTTTTTTCTACGGCTATGTAATATTCCATGGTATATATGTACCACATTTTCTTTATCCAGTCCACTGCTGATGGGCATCATATATGCAACTTCAAACTATACTACTAGGCTACAGTAACCAAAATAGCATAGTAGTGTTACAAAAACAGACACACAGACTAATGGAACAGGTTAGAGAACACAGAAATAAAGTCACACACCTACAACCACCTGGTCATCAACAAAGCCAACAAAAATGAGCAATGGGGAAAGGACTCCCTATTCAATAAATGATTCCGGGATAACTGGCTAGCCATATGCAGAAGATTGAGTCTTTCACCATATACAAAAATTAACTCAACATGGATTAAAGATTTAAATATAAGACCTCAAACTATAAAAATCCTGGAAGACAACCTAGGAAATACTCTTCTCAACATCAGCCTTGGCAAGGAATTTTTGGCTAAGTTTCCAAAAAACCAATTGCAGCAAAAACAAAAACAGACAAGTGGTACCTAATTAAACTAAAAGCTGGGTGGCTGAGGCGGGCGGATCACAAGGTCAGGAATTCAAGACTGGCCTGACCAACATGGTGAAACTCCATCTCTAATAAAAATACAAAACTTAGCTGGGCGTGGTGGCTCACACCTGTAATCCCAGCTACTCAGGAGGCTGAGGCAGGAGAATCGCTTGAACCCAAGAGGCAGAGGTTGCAGTGAGCCCAGATCACACCACTGCACTCCAGTCTGGGTGACAGAGCGAGACTCCATCTCTAAATAAATAAATAAATAGTAAAATAAAAGCTAAAACACAACAAGACAAACTATCAACAGAGCAAACAGACAACCTATAGAATGGGAGAAGATACAAACGATGTATCCAACAAAGGCCTAATATCCAGAATCTATAGACAACTTAAACAAATGGAGCTTAAACAGAACCCTTACTATGTAGCAGGTTCTGTATGCATAAGCCTCTCTTTCTTCTTATTTTGGTGGCCTCTGTTTACTTACACAAAGAGAAAGAACTGCTATTCCCATAAATCATGGCTTTGAAAATGGCCACAGTTCCCTGGGTGTGCTTGCTCATGCCTGTAATCCCAGCACTTTGGGAGGCTGAGGTGGGCGGATCACGAAGTCAGGAGATCAAGGCCATCCTGTTCAACACGGTGAAACCCCATCTCTACTAAAAATACAAATAATTAGCCAGGAGTGGTGGCATGCACCTGTAATCCCAGCTACTCAGGAGGCTGAGGCAGGAGAATTGCCTGAACCCGGGAGGCGGAGGTTGCAATGAGTCTGATCATGCCACTGCACTCCAGCCTGAACGACACAGTAAGACTCCATCTAAAAAAAAAAAAAAAAACCAGAAAAAAAGAAAAGAAAACGGTGACAGAAAGTTATAACAGTTGGATGATCTCTGTATTTATGTTAGTGGCAGTATATGGGGCAGCAACATTTTGTTGTAGGCAAAGATGTTAAATTTGATTGTGGAAGAAAGGTGTATGTTATGGATGAGATGTCAAAAGACAGAAGATAGGAGGCATTTGTTCATTTTTCTGGCCACTCAGTACCTTTTGAAGATTTTCAAAATTTTTTTGAGACAGGGGCTCACTCTGTTGTCCAGGCTTGAGTGCAGTGGTGTTGTCACAGCTCACTGCAGCCTCAGACTCCTGGGCTCAAGCGATCCTCCCACCTCATCCTCTCAAAATGTTGGCATCACAGGCATGAGCCATACTCCCTGTCCATTTTGAACACTTTTGCCAGATCTAGGAAATTTCTTCAGTTCCTTGGGCTCTTTTGAAGTAGGGCATGTGACTAAGTCTTGTGTCTAAGTTTCACCAATGAAACTCGTATCAAGATACTTCAAAATTGATCAACTTAAGGTTTCAAATGGAATTCGTTTTGTGAGCAAGGGTGGAGATGGAGGTTCCAGCTTTCACAGGCAAGAGTAGTTGCTCATGTACATATATCAGGTGCAGATAGCACATGCGTGTGTCAACAGTGGCAATTCCCATAGTTCTTGTGCCAGCAGGACAGGAAGGTGACTTACTCACTATACCTGTCCCATGGCATAATTTTGGGCATAGTTCCTAGAAGCCTAACTGTGAGCCTGGATTTCTATTCCTCCCAATCATTCTGTGAGCTACCTACCTTTTTGGCTTAATTATGCAGAGGCTGGGACTGCTGCTGTCAACTGAAAGCCTTGAATGTTCAAGTACTAAACAATAAAACAGGCCAGGCCTGGTGGCTCACACCTGTAACCCCAGTGCCTCGCAAGCCTGGGACGGGTGGATCGCTTCAGCCCAGGAGTTTGAAACCAGCCTGGGCAACATGGCAGAGCCTGGTCTCTACAAAGAAATACAAAAATTAGCCAGGCATGGTGATGTGCGTGTGTAATCCCATCCACTTCGGAATCTGGGGAGGGAGGATCATCTGAGCCCAGGGAGGTCAAAGCTGCAGTGTCATGAATGCACCATTGCACTGCAGCCTGGGTGACAGAGCGTGACCATCTCAAAAAAAAAAAAAAAGCAAATAGTAAAAATCATGTATCTCCTCCCTTTAACCCCCGCCCTCCAGCTTTTGGTTGTTTTACAGGTATTTCATTATTGGATGATGATATTCACTTGAGTGACTAGTAGGGTAGGATACAAATACAATTGGTATCTTAATTGAATTGGGGGAGTTGTTTCATTTAAAAATGCATAAAACTGGCTGGGTGCCATGGCTCATGCCTGTACCCAACACTTTGGGAAGTCAAGGCAGGCAGTCACTTGAGGCCTGGAGTTTGAGATCAGCCTGGCCAACATAGTGAAATTCCGTGTCTACTGAAAATACAAAAATTAGCTGAGCATCATGGCCAGCCTGGCCAAGATGGTGAATCCCCATCTCTACTAAAAATACAAAAATTAGCCAGGCGTGGTGGCACGCACCTGTAGTCCCAGCTACTTGGGAGGCTGAGGCAGGAGAATCGCTTGAACCTGGGAGAAGGAGATTGCAGTAAGTCGAGATCATACCACTGCACTCCAGTCTGGGCAACAGAGTGAGATTCTGTCTCAGAAAAAAAAAAAAAGAGTATGAGAGAGAAAAAAAAAGGTCAAGAAATTAGGAAATTCCTGTGAAGGTCACAACCTAAGCCCTCTGGTGCATGGTAGGGTCAGGGGAAGGGTGTTAATCATAAGATTACAGAGAACTTCCCCTCTGCAATACTTTACCTCTATCTCAACAGAGCTACAGTATAAAAATTGGATTCCCACTGACAGAGCTGAAAGATAGTCTCCATTTAAGAAAGAACTGTTAAGGAAACCCCAACACAAAAGAGAAGACATGAATAAAGTCTAGAAGAATTGAAGCTGCAACACCGACAGCACACAATGAACACAGCCTAACTCCTAGGCAGACGAACCTCAAACTTTACACTGAAGGTGTATTCACCTCAGTTCCTATTATGGGATACATCATGTCCAGCTTTTTCTAACAAAAATTACAAGGCATGCTGAAAATAAAACAAAACATCTTCCAAAAAAACAAAGCAAGCATTGAAACCAGACCCAGATAAGGCAGAGGTTTTGGAATTATCAAGCTGTGAATTTAAAATAACTGTGATGACTGTGCTAAGGGTTTAATGTAAAAAGTGGACAACTTGCCACAAAATTGGCAACACCAGATGGGTGATATGAGCATAGATATGGAAATTCTAAGAAAGAATCAAAAAGAAATGCTAGAAATCAAAGATGCTGTATTAGACATAAAGAATGCCTTTAGTGGTCTCACCGGTAGACTAGGAAAATCAAGGGAAGACTCGGTAACCCTGAAGCTGAGTCAACAGAAACTTCACAACTTGAAATGAAAAGAGAGGGGAAAAAAGTGAAACCAAATATCCAAGAACTCTGAGACTATTACAAGGTGTAATATGTATGTAAAGAGAATACCAGAAGAGGAAGACAGAAATGACCAACAGAACTATTTGAAAATTAATCACTTAAAAATTTTCTAAATAAATGGCAGACCCAAACCACAAGCCCCAGAAGCTCAGAGAACACTAATGAAGATAAGTATGAAAAAAACCTACCCCTAGGCATATTATATTCAAACTGCAGAAAACAAAAGACAAAGAGAGATTCTTGAAAGAAGCCAGAGCAGGAAACCACCTCACCTAAAAAGGAACAAGGAGAATAATGACAATGTACAATATTTCTCTTCAGCAATCATGCAAACAAAGAGTAAAATGTTTAAGTTGTTAAAACAAAAAAACAAAACAAAAACCCCACACAGCTAGAATTTTGTATCCAGCGAAATTATCCTTCAAAAGGAAGGGAAAAACAAAGACTTTCAGAGACAAAAACTTACTGAATTTACCACCAATAGACCTACATTTCAAGAAATGTTAAAAGAAGGTCTTCAGAGGGAAGGAAAATGACATAAGTCAGAAATACCAAATCATGGCCGGGTATGATGGCTCACGCCTGTAATACCAGCACTTTGGGAGGCTGAGGTCAGGAGTTCGTGATTAGCCTGGCCAACATAGTGAAACGCTATCTCTACTAAAAATAAAAAATTAGCCAGGAGTGGTGGCACACACTTGTAATCCTAGCTACTCGGGAGGCTGAGGCAGGAGAATTTCTTGAACCCAGGAGGCGGTGTTTGCAGTGAGCTGAGATAGCGCCATTGCACTCCAGTGTGGGTGACAAGAGCAAGACTCAGTTTCAAAAAAAAAAAGAAATTACAAATCTTTGTAAAGAAGGGAAGAGAAGGGAAAGTCATTTGTGGAGGAATAAAAATAAGATTTTTTTAAAAACCTAAAGTATTATATTGAATTATTAATCAGGAATAAACTAGCTTTTCCTATGTCTATTCAATGTTCTACTGACAAAAAGATTAGAAAAGAAGCATTGAAAGTATCTCTATTTGCAAAGTTTCTAAGGTTCTACTTGTTTTTTACAAAGTGTTTTTTTTTTTTTTTACAGACAGGTTCTTGCTTTTAAAAAGATAGCCTCAAACTCCTGGGCTCAAGCAACCCTCCCACCTCAGCCTCCCAAGTAGCTGCGACTATAGGTGTGTGCCACCATGCCTGGCTAATTTTATTTTTGTAGAGAAAGGGTCTCACTATGTTGCCTAGGCTTGTTTTGAACTCCTGGTCTCAAGTGATTCTCCCTTCTCAGCCTCTGAAAGTGCTGGGATTATAGGAGTGAGCCACCATGGCTGGCTTCTTTACACAGTAATTCTAAGCCATATACAATACAGCCACAAGAACTAATGAGTGAATCCACCAAGGTCACAAGATGAAGGCTAAGACATAAGGAACAATTGGTCAGGCACGGTGGCTCATGCCTGTAATCCCAGCACTTTGGGAGGCCAACATGGGCAGATCACCTGAGGTCGGGAGTCTGAGACCAGCCTTACCAACATGGAGAAACTCCATCTCTACTAAAAATATAACATTAGCTGGGCTTGGTGGTGTGTATGCCTGTATTTCCAGCTACTCGGGAGGCTGAGGCAAAAGAATCGCTTGAACTTGGGAGGCGGAGGTTGCGGTGAGCCGAGATCAAGCCATTGCACTCCAGCTTGGGCAACAAGAGTAACACTCTGTCTCAAAACACACACACACACACACACAAAAATTCTATTTTCCTATATCAGCAACAAACATTTTAAAATACAGTTTAAACAAAAGCAATTCCATATATAATAGCCTCAAAACATAAAATATTTAGGAATAAATCTTACAACAGATGTGCAAGACCAGTATATGGCCAACTGAGGCACATAACTGAAAGAAGACCTACATAAATATGAAGACAGATAAAACAGTCAGGGCACAGTGTTTCACACCCATAATCCAAACACTCTGGAAGACTGAGGATGGAGGGTTGAACCCAGGAGTTCAAGACTAGCCTGGGCAACATGGCCAAACCCCCTATCTACTAAAGATATAAAAAATTAGCCAGGTGTACTGGCAAGCGACTGTACTCCCAGCTATTCAGGAGGCTGAAGTGGGAGGATGGTTTGAGCCTGGGAGGCAGAAGCTGCAGTGAGAAAAGCTCTCACCGCTGTACTCCAGCCTGGGTGATAGAACCAGACCCTGTCTCAAAAAGAAAAAAAAAAAAGATAAAACGTATTTATGAATCTGAAGATTGAACATTGTTATATTTCAATTATTCCCAAATTTGTCCAAGCATAGTCAGAGCAGGCTTTGAAACATAAACTTAAGAATATCCAAAGCCTTCTAGACAAGAAGAGTCTAATTGGGAGGCCAAGGCAGGAGGATCACCTGAGCTCAGCAGTTCAAGACCAGCCTGAATAAAATAATGAGACCCCCCACCTCTACAAAAAAAATTTTAAAACTAGTAGGGCAGGGTGGTACATGCCGGTAGTCCCAGCTACTCAGATGGGTGAGGTGGAAGGATCACTTAAGCTTAGCAGGTCAAGGCTGCAGTGAGCTGTGATCATGCCACTGTACTCCAGCCTATGAAACACAGTGAGACCCTCTCTCAAAACATAAAAAGAACAGAGTTGTAGAGGACATACACAACTTGGGTTTAGAACCTAGGAGTTAGCCGTTAGCTAGATAATGTGGTATTGGCACAGGCAGTCACTGATGAGCTTTAACGTGCCATAAGAATCACCTAGAGTTCTTGTCAAACACAAACTGCTGCACCCTGCCCCTAGAGTCTCTCAATTAGTAAGTCTGAAGAGGAGGCAGAGAATCTGCTTTTCTAAAAGATTCCAGGTGATGATATGAGGTTAGATAACTAGATCATTGAACCAGAACAGAGACGAGAAATAGACACAAGTTTACACATCAATATGGCTTTTGATAAATGTGCTGAACAAATCCAGTAGGGAAAAGAAGTTGGTTTTATTTTGAGGTTTGTTTGTTTGTTTTATGTAGAGACAGGGTCTCACTATGTCACCCAGGATGGTCACAAACTCTACTAGGATTACAGACGGGAGTCCCTGTGCTGGCCAAAAACCTGTTTTAAATGGTACTAGAATAACTGGATATCCACAGAGGAAGAAATGAGTCCTGACACCTACTCACCCCACATCTTAAAAATTAACTCAAAATGGACATAGAACTAAACAGAAAAACAAAAATTACACAATGTCATGATAACATAGGCAAAAATCTTTGCCACTTTGGGATAGGCAGATTTCTTATAATTTACACAAAACCTACAAATCATAAAATGGAATTTATAAACTGGAATGTATCAAGTTAAAAATGTTTGCTCCTTGTGAAACATTGTTAGTCAAGTGAATAAATAAGCTACACTCTGGGACTCTGTAGTCCCAGCTGCTTGGGAGGCTGAGGCATGAAAATTTCTTGAACCCCAGAGGTGGAGGTTGCAATGAGCTTAGATCCCTCCACTGTACTCTAGCCTAGGTGACAGAGTGAGACTCTGTCTCCAAAAAAAAAACGAACTTGTGTCCAAAATAATGAACTTTTACATTTCAAATATAAGATATTAATGTGATTTTAACAAATACTCCAAAACATGCAGATGCCCAGGAAGTGCATGTAACTGCAGTGAGTGCTTGGGATCATTAGTCACTATGGAAAGGAAAATTAAAACCACAATAAGCAGCCAGGCGCAGTGGCTCACACCTGCAATCCCAGCACTTTGGGATCCTGAGATGGGCAGATCACAATGTCAGGATATCAAGACCATCCTGGCCAACATGGTGAAACCCCATCTCTACTAAAAATACAAAAATCAGCTGGGTGTGGTGGCCCGTGCCTATAATCCCAGCTATTTGGGAGGCCGAGGCATGAGAATTGCTTGAACCCAAGAGGCGGAGGTTGCAGTGAGCCAAGATCATGCTGCTGTACTCCAGCCTGGTGACAGAGCAAGACTCCATCTCAAAAACAAACAAACAAACAAATGAAAATCTCACAGTAAGCTACTACCAGCTATGAATTATAATAACTAAAACTAAAAGGACTGACGATAACAAGTATTGGAGAAGATATGGGGGAGGAGGTGAATTTGCATATTGGTAGTGGAAATGTAAAAGGGAATAACTACTCTGGAAAACCCCTGGAAGTTTACAAAAAAGTTAACCACACCCTTATTACTTCTCAGTTCCACTCCTAGGAACACAAAATCTATGTCCACCTAAAAATATGTAAGCAAATTTTCATACCAGCTACACTCATTATAGCCCTAAACTAGAAAGAAACAACCCAGAACGCCATCAGTAGTTAAATGGATACAAGAATGGTGCTATACCCATACAACAGAACACTTCTTAGTGAAAACAAAATGAACTACTGATACTTACAACAATACACACGCATCTCAAAATCATTACACTGACTACTGGCAGAAAAACAACAGAGTACATACTATACAATTCCATATTTATAAAAATCTACAAAAGGGGCCAGGCACAGTGGCTCACATCTGTAATCCCAGAACTCTCAGAGGCCGAGGCAGGTGGATCACTTGAGGTCAGGAGTTTGAGATCAGCCTGGGAAATAGGGTGAAACCCTGTCTCTACCAACAACACAAAAAATTAGCTGGGTATGGTCATGTGTGCCTGTAGTCCCAGCTACTTGGGAGTCTCAGGCAGGAGGATTGCTTCAGCCCAGGAGATGGAGGTTGCAGTCAGCCAAGATCATGCCACTCCACTCCAGCCTGGGCAACAGAGCAAGACTACGTCTCAAAAAAAAAAAAAAAAAAAAAAAAATTCATGCCTATAATTCCAGCACTTTGGGAGGCCTCAAGTGGATCACCTGAGGTCAGGAGTTTGAGACCAGCCTGGCCAACATGCTGAAACTCTGTCTCTACTAAAAATACAAAAATTAGCTGGGTGTGGCAGCATATGCCTGTAATCCCAGCTACTCGGGAGGCTGAATCAGGAGAACTGCTTGAACCCAGTGGGGCAGAGGTTGCAGTGAACCAAGATCATGCCACTGCACTCCAGCCTGGGTGACGGAACAAGACTCCATCTCAAAAAATACAAAAACAACAAGGCAAAACCAACAAGTGAACCACATGGCATGTCGGAGGACAGAAAGGACTAAAGGAGAAAATGCAGCTGGAAAGGAGCCTATGGAAGGCTAGTATGAGGGGGAATGGCTCACTGCAAAAGAGCCACATTTTGGAAAAGACCTGAAGGCAGTGTAAGGAAGGGAGCGTGTACCGCCAGGTCCCATTGTAACTCTATGTTTAACTGACAGGCTGGTTTTCTTACTTGCCTATTTTACATTCCCATTAGAAGTATGTGAGTATTCCAATTACTCCCAGTACTCAGAACGTTTTGTTCTACTTCTGTTATTGTAGCCATCTGGGTGGGTAGGAAGTAGTATCTAATCCTGGTTTTGAATTGCATTTTCCTAATGACAAATGTTGAGCATGTTTTCATGTGCTTTTGGCCTATTGCCTATCTTCTTTGGAGTAATGTCTATTCAAATCCTTTGTCAATTTTTCACTGAATTGTCTTCACTGAGTTGTAAGAGTTCATTATGTATTCTGAATAATAGACCCATAGATGTGCGATTTGTGCATAATTTCTCCCATTCTGTGCATGGTTAACCTTGCTTCTTTTGATGCAGTTTTTAATTTTGATGAGGTCCAACATATAGTCTGTCCTTACCTCTGCTTGTGCTGTGAAACCATTTGAGAAGATGTATTCCTCTATTTCCTTGTAAAAGTTATTTATCTTTACTTCTTACAATTAGGTCTTTAACTCATTTTGAGTCAATGTTTACATATGGTGTAAGGAAAAAGACTAACTTCATTCTTTTGCATGGAGATAACCTTTTCTTCCAGGATCATTTTTTGAAATGACTATTCTTTCCTCCATTGACCTGAGTTGGTTCCCTTGTCAATAAACAATAAACCATACATGTTGGACTCTTGATTCTACTTCATGAATAAGTGTGGGTCCATCCTTATGTCAGTATCACAATCTTGATAACTGCAGCTTCCTAGCAAGTTTTGAAATTGGAAAACATGAACCATCCTATTTTCTAGCGTTTTTTTAAACCACTTTCTCGCCGGGCGCGGTGGCTCAAGCCTGTAATCCCAGCACTTTGGGAGGCCGAGACGGGCGGATCACGAGGTCAGGAGATCGAGACCATCCTGGCTAATGCGGTGAAACCCCGTCTCTACTAAAAAAAATACTAAAAACTAGTCGGGCGAGGTGGCGGGCGCTTGTAGTCCCAGCTACTTGGGAGGCTGAGGCAGGAAAATGGCGCAAACCCGTGAGGCGGAGCTTGCAGTGAGCTGAGATCCGGCCACTGCACTCCAGCCTGGGTGACAGAGCGAGACTCCGTCTCAAAAAAAAATAAAAATAAAAATAAACCACTTTCTTGTACTATGACTGACATACAAAAACCCATATATATAGGATGTATACAAGTTGATGACTTTGGATACACCCCTAAAACTATCAACACAGTCCAGGCAATGAACATATGTATCACCTGCAAAAGCGTCCTCCTGCTATCTTTGTGTGTGTGTATTTTGACAGCACATAAGTTCCACCCTCTTATGAAACTTTTAACTATGGTATTACAACAATAGGTACTCTGTTGTACAGTAGATTTCTAGGAGTTTATCATCTTGTATAACCAAAACTTTACACCCCGTGACTAATAACTCTGTCTAGGAAAACTAGGAGATATTAGCCAGCAAACTTTCTAATTTTTTTTTCTTTTTTGTTTACTTATTTTGGCAATTCTGACTCCATTGCATATCTGTATATATTTTAGGATCCACCTGTCAATTTCTGCCATAAAGCCAGCTGAAACTGATAGGGTCACAATGACTCTACATCAATTCCAAAGATACAACTACCTTGACAATATTAAGTGTTCTGATCCATAAATCTGGGATCTCTTTCAATTTATTTAAATGAAATATAATTTCATTCATGATATTTTCCAGTTTTCTCTGTACAAATGTTACACTTTTGTTAAATTCATTCATATATATACGTGTGTGTGCATATATATATGTGTGTATATATATATATTTTTTGAGATGGAGTCTCACTGTGTCATGCAGGCTGGAGTGCAATGGTACAATCTTGGCTCACTGCAACCTCTGACTTCTGGGTTCAAGCAATTCTCCAGCCTCATCCTCCCGAGTAGCTGGGAGGCATGCACCACCACATCCAGCCCAATTTTTGAATTTTTAGTAGAGACAAGGTTTCACCATGTTGGCCAGGGTGGTATCGAACTCCCGACCTCAGGTGGTCTGCCCACACTGGCCTCCCAAAGTGCTGGGAGCAGGGATTACAGGAGTGATCCACTGTGCCCAGCCTCATTCCTATATATTTTTATTGATACTATTATAAACAGATTTTCTAAACTTTGATTTTGGAATAATTGCATACATACATAAATACAATTTTTTTACAATCATTAATTCTTCTATATTGGTAAACAAATTTACTAGCCCTAATACTGTGTTTGTGTGTGTGTGTTCCTTGGCAGTGGTGCAATCTTAGCTCACTGCAACTTCCACCTCCTGGGTCCAAGTGCTCAGTCTCTTGGGTAGCTGCGACCACAGGTGCATGCCACTATACCCAGCTAAGTTTTGTATTTTTGGTAGAGACAAGGTTTCGCCATGTTGCTCAGGCCGGTCTCCAACTCCTGGCCTCAAGTGATCCACCCACCTCAGCCTCTCAAAGTGCTGGGATTACAGGCATAAGCCACAATGCCCAGTCTTTTTTTTTTTTTTTTTTTCTGAGATAGTGTCTCAAGCCATTGCCCAGGCTGGAGCACAGTGGCGCAATCACAGCTCACTGCAGCCCTGACTACACAGGCTCAAGTCATCCTCTTACCTCCTCATTAGTAGCTGAGACCACAGACTCATGCCAACACTCCCAGCTACTTTTTTTTCTTTTTTGGTAGAGAGTGGGCCTCACTATGTTGCCCAGGCTGGTCTTGAATTCCTAGGCTCAAGTCATCCTACTTCAGCTTCCCAAATTACTAAGATTAAAAGCATGAACCACTACGCTTGACCCTGGGTATTTTCTATAGTCAAGATCCTATCATTGCCTAACAGAGGTACTGTTTGTTCTTCCTTTCCAATCTTCCTGCCTTTTATTTCATTTTCTTGCTTAATTGCCGGGGAACAACCTCCACTACAAAGCTGAATAGAGATGTAAAGAGTGGACATCTTGTTTCTCATCTTTGGAGAAAAGCTTTAAGCCTTTTCCCATTAACTATGTTAATTCTGGGCTTTTGTAGATGGGCTTAAGGTTTGTAGCAGGTTAAGAAAACTGCTTTCTATTCCTATTTTATTGTTTTCATCCTGTTGCATTTCCAGGAAATGTCTGTTCTGCATCTATTAGAATGATCATGAAGTAGTCGTCCTTTATTATAGGAACAGAATATGCTCCCTTAATTGATTTTCCTTTATTGAGCTAACCTTGCACTCTTGAGATAAATCCCACTTGGTTACAACGTATACTCCCTTTTATATGTTGCTGCATTTGGTTTTCTAGTTGTTTCCACACCTATGTGCACAAGAAACATTCGTCTATATGTTTTTGAGTTTGTCTCATTTTGCTATCATTGAAATACTGCTCTTGAAGAGTACCTTCAGAAATGTTCCCTCGTCGGTTACTTTTGGAAAACTTTGTGAACCACTGGTGTCAATTCTTAGACAAATGTTTGGTAGACTCAACCATGGAAACCACCTAAGCCCAACCTTTTTGTTTTGTTTTGTTTTATTTGAAACAGTTTCTCCCTGTCACCCAGGCTAGAGAGCAGTGATGTGATCATAGTTCACTGTACAATACCATGCCTGGCAAATTTTCTAAAAATTTTTTGTAGAGAAGGGTCTTGCTATGTTGCCCAGGTTGGTCTTGAACTCCTGATCTCAGGCAATCCTCCTGCCTTGGTCTCCTAAAGCACTGGGATTACAGGCAAGAGCCACTGCACCTGGCCTCCACCTATTTTTATAGGAAGTTTTTGGGTTATTGATTTTATCTCTTTATGAGTAAAGAGAGGAGAGGTGAGTAAGTGCGGGGAGACACAGAGAGAAAGGAAGAGATTTTTTTTTTCTTTATTTATTTCTTTTTTTTTTTATTGGGGGAGGTGTTGCAGGATGGAGAATTGCTCTGTTGCCCAGGCTAGAGTGCAGTGGTGCAATTTCAGCTCACTGAAACCTCCACCTCCCAGGTTCAAGTGATTCTCTTCCTCAGCCTCCTGACTAGCTGGGACTACAGGCGCGCACCATCATGCCTGGCTAATTTTTGTATTTTTAGTAGACACAGGGTTTCATCATGTTGGTCAGGCTGGTCTCAAACTCCTGACCTTGTGATCCACCTGTCTCAGCCTCTCGAAGTGCAGGGATTACAGGCGTGAGTCACTGCACCTGGCCAAGATTTTTTTCTTTTTCAGATTTTCTATTTCTTCTTAAGTAAAATTTGGTAGTTTGTATTTCTGTTTGAAGTTCAACATTCATTTAAGTTTTCTAACTAGTCAGCATTCAGTTATTCTTAACTTTTCTTTATAATTCTTTTTATTTCTATAAGTTCATTAGATATGTTCCTCTTTCATTCATGATTTTACTAATTTGGATCTTCTTTTTATTTTGGTTAGTATATCTAAAAGTTTATCAATTTTCTGTATTTTGGCTTGTTTCATTTTTATACTCTCCTTTTATATTCTATGTCATTTATCTCTGTTCTAATGTTTACCATTTCCTTAGTTCTAGTTATTTTAGGTTTAATTTGCTCTTTCCTTGTTTTTAAGAAAGTTGGGTTTTAGAAAGTTAGGTTACTGATTTGAGATCTTTACTCTTTCTCAATGTGGGCATTTGTGGCTATAAATTCTGTCTTAGCACTGTTTTAGCTATATGCCATAAATTTTAGTATGTTTTGTTTGTTTATCCTATACAAAGTATTCTCTAATTTTCCTTTTCATGTCTTCTCTGTCCCTTTGAATGTTTAGACTTGTGTTGTTTACTTTCCACCTATTAAAAAAATTCCCAAATATCTCTCTATTACTGTTTTTTCTTTTCTTTTTTTTTTTTTTTTTTTTTTTTGAGATGGAGTTCCATTCTTCTCGCCCAGGCTGGAGTACAATGGCATGATCTCAGCTCACTGCAACCTCCGCCTCCCAGGTTCAAGTGATTCTCCTACCTCAGCCTCCCAAGTAGCTGGGATTATAGGCATGTGCTACCATGCCTGGCTAAATTTTTTGTATTTTTAGTAGAGACGGGGTTTTACCGTGTTCGCCAGGCTGGTCTCAAACTCCTGACCTCAGGTGATCTGCCAGGCTCAGCCTTCCAAAGTGCTGGGATTACAGGCCTGAGCCACCATGCCCTGCCACTGTTACTGTTTTTGAGGATGAAAAAAAAATCCCTTTTATTTTTTTATTTCATGGAACATTTTACAGGAACAGTTTTTGAAGTTCAGACACATTGTGATTTACAGAAAATTCAAGGGGAAAACTGAGAGACATGAGGTAATCCCTGGGATGAACAACAGCTTTTAATATTTCTACTTATTCAAAATTTTTCTGGTGAGTTTGTTTTTTTAAATTATAGTAGGGACACTTAAGATGGTATCTAGCCACTTACATTTTTAAGTATACAACACTTAATTTGTTGACTATTGGTAAAATGTGGTACAGCAGGTCTCAAGAGCTTATTTATCTTGATTAAAGAAACCTTGTGCCCATTGAATAGTGTCTCCCCATCTCCTGTACACCCAGCCACTTGCAATCACCATTGTACTTTCTGTCTATGAATCTGACTGCTCTAGCCACCTCTATACATGCAATCATATAGTACAGTATGGCTGACATTCTGCTATTTTCTATATGTCTTACATCTCCTTTATTCCTCTATTCTTCTATTACTGCATAATTTGCTATTATTAAATAGATATTTTCCAGGATAGCTTAATTCCCTTGTTGTTTTTTTACGCAATATATATTTTTTCAGTTATTTTCTTACTGAATTCCCTGGGAATTAAGTAACGTCATAATTTGTAACAATTTTAAACTGGATTAATACCAATTCAATTACAACACTACACAAAACTGTGTGCTCTATACGTCCATTCACCTCTCAACCGTGATAATTCAACTACAACAAAACAAGATAATAGGGCACACTAAAATCACAAACTTAGAAATAATATCCAGAACTACAACACCTTGCCCAAGATTGAGAAAAACTAATCTGAGATATAAATGTCCAAAAAAGAGACGCAAGTTCAAACCCATCCAAGAGAGTATAAGAAAAAAGAAAATAGTGAATGACAGACATAGACAATTTAAATACAAAACAAATGCCTCAATACAGAAAAAAAGTATACCACACTACTTAAAAATATGCTACAAAATAATACTTTGAGATGTGATAGAACAGAATGCAGAATTACAAAAACTAAAAACTGAAGTGTTAGACTCGAAGACTACAATGAAAATGAAAACATTAATTTCAGAATAGCAAACTCAAAAGGAAGAAGAATTCAACCCATGAGTCTTCAGGAGTATTTTTAAAAACAAAAGGAAAGAAATATGCCAAAAGGACACAAAAGTCAATAACTGATCCATTTTATTGGTTTAATCTGGATTTTGCATATGTCTAAACTTTAATTAAAAGGTTTATATCTTTTAAAAATTAATAAAAGTTCTACATCATCAGTTAATGGCAACTAATTACATTTCACAGACAATCCTAACTCTTAACAATGAAACAAAAAAATCATATAGGACTTGATTCTTCCTAACATATTGACTTCTTAGCCTATAAATCACCCCTCACTAACTCTGCTCTGCTCTAACTGCTGCTCCTCAAACACACAAACCCTATTCCCCATTTAGGGCCCGTGCACGTGTTAGTCACTCTTGTTGGAATGCCCTTCCTCAAACAGTCCAATGACCTAAGGCCTCTACGTCTCTGGACAAATGTTATCTACAGAGAAAAGAATCCCTGAACACCCTACATGTGTGAAGGTGCCTATTCTTGTTTACTGACCTTTGTATTTCATGCCTGATGTGATTTATCTGTTTGTTTTCATGTGAATTTTATGTCTTCCTTAACATACTCAAATCTCATAACGACAGAAACATTACTCAGTATTACCACACTGATTATGTCAAGCATGGCCCCAGGCAGAGAGTATTCAAGTATTTGCCATATATACAAACAAATGTATTTTAGAGAATTGGGCCATATATATGAATCTATGTGCAATTGTGGATTGCAATATGTGGATTTTAATCCAAAATCCATGTAAAATGATGGCATCCTGGAAGGACAGTACGTGTCCCTCAACTGGGAGGGAAATAGAAGAAAAATAACATGGTGAGTAGGTACTGAAGGTAACACACAGTTCACTGGCTGTCTCACACTGAAATACCCATTTCTTCTCCATATCACAAGCCTCCTCACTGAGAAAGGAACTTTATGACCAATGAAAGTGTTTAATGGTGCTGCCATTCCTGACTCAATAAGCTCAAATCACTTCAATAAACACGAGGAAAACAAATTTAAGCCAGGCCTAGTGGCTCACGCCTATAATCTCAGCACTCTGGGAGGCTGAGGTGGGTGGACTGCTTGAGCCCAGGAATTTTGAGACCAACCCAGGCAACATAATGAGACCCCTATCTCTAAACAAAAGAAAGAAAGAAGAGAGAGAGAGCGAAGAAGGAAGGAAGGAAGGAAGGAAGGAAGGAAGGAAGGAAGGAAGGAAGGAAGGAAGGAAGGAAGGAAGGAGGGAAGGAGGGAAGGAGGGAAGGAGGGAAGGAGGGAAGGAGGGAAGGAGGGAAGGAGGGAAGGAGGGAAGGAGGGAAGGAGGGAGGGAGGGAGGAAGGAAGGAAGGAAGGAAGGAAGGAAGGAAGGAAGGAAGGAAGGAAGGAAGGAAGGAAGGCAGGCAGGAAGGCAGGAAGGCAGGAAGGCAGGCAGGCAGGAAGGCAGGCAGGCAGGCAGGCAGGCAGGCTAGTTTCTTGAAAGGCAGCCCTGAAAATCACAATGGAAAAAGCACACATCCTACAGATGGTAAACACATCCAGTGAGACCAAGTTACCATAGTTCTTCACCATCACCTCCTGGTACAAGGTCTTCTGAAACTGGTCAAGGTATTCCCACTCCTGATGGGAGGAGTCTAGGGCCACATCCCTGAACGTTAGGAATTCCTGAAACAGCAAACCTACTACATATTACTGGGGAAATTAAAGAAAAGACTTAGAAAATGAAAGACTGCATTGCAGCAGAAGGGCAATATAACCAGTGCATAGACTAGAAATCTATGCTATCAGGGGAGGGGAATTCAGCAAAATGTCTACATATTTTTGAAGAAGATTACAACACAGAAAAAAACTTTCTGCCTGCTTTGGGACACTTCTTAAATATCTGACCCTTTTGAAAATGACAAAATTAATAAAGTTCTGTTAAATCCTTATTACATATATAATAACCAAGAGGTATCTGCCTCATAAATTCTCAATGAATGTGTGCTAATTGAGAATATTTTCACTTGGAAGGAATATAAAAATTTAATCATTAGACATTTTATCTAAAATATGGTATACAGTCTCAATTTTAGAAAACTATTCATAAAATTAATAATGTCTTTAAGCATCACATACTTCATTATGTCAAATCTTACCATAAGCATTTTTTTCTTTTGACAAAAGGATTCTTGGGCACGTAACATCATTATTTTATGGTATTTATTTTTCAGGGTTTTCTATCCAAATCCATGACCTCTGTGTTTATAAGTTTCAATCCAACAGACTAATTCACACAAAGCATGTGATTTTACCCTACACGAAGATTTAGATCCTTCAATGCCATTTTCCACTTTACCTAGCTGAAAAACTCAGGTATCTGGAAAATTTCAAAGACTTCTCATGAATGGTCAAATGGAACCACTGCCTTGGCCTCAACAAATGACAAAACTGACCTGAAATGTGTATATCTGTACATCAAAGAACTTGACTGCTTTCCTACATATCACTGCCCAAAATAGAAAAATGGGCACCTAGAGGACATTGAGTAATTTGGTCAATAATGACAGGAGTGCTGGTGAATTTACAGCGGCCCACAGAGGGAGGATGCCAGGTGATATGGCATACATTTGACAGGAAGAGCAAGAACTGAGGAACTGGTTAACTGAGCACTTTCTCATGGTAAATATCTTTAGGGAAGATGATGACAACACTTACACGGCCCAAAAAATAACATATACACATCAACATGGAAAGAAGTATTGACTTACACAGGCCATTGTTTTAGACAAGCAAGAGTCAATCAGTGCTCAGGGTTTCTCTACCAGAGAAGCAGATTTGGGAGAACCCAGACCTGAAAGAGGAGAAGATCTTGAGATCTTTAGTGCTCCCCACAGGACTTCAGTGTCCCCCAAAGGACTCGGGGTAACAGTATTGTCCTATGCTGCCATTCTAGGTTCCAAACCGCCTCCCATCACATACAATTTGGGAAGTTTAGAGTTCTGGAATAGCTACTTTCTTCCCCAAATTCCCAGATTTCTCACCTATACAGAGTCACAGAACAGAAACATATCATCACTGAAGCTAGACCCAGAGAATTCAGTAGGAAATGTTCTGGCCAATGCACTATTCTGGTGAGGCAGATGTGGACCTAAGATGAGGGAGCTCTGTCCTGCACTGAGCAGATGCACCTACTTCCCTTCCCATCTTCAAGGCCAAAGACAGGGCACATGATCCACACCAGAATCTCTCTTTAGTCTTGAGACTGGGCAAAACTGGTCAAGATAGAGGAGTTGGATGGCAAGTGCTCAGAATTGTGACCCTAGCAAAGATTCCTATTTTTTTCCAATACAGTTTTATTTTGGATCTTGACAGAAGGGTTTATTTTGTTTCTAAACCTGACAGGTTGGTCAAGATATCTTCCAGATGGCTGCTGAATTTCCTCATGCAAATTCCTAGGTAAATATAGAATAGACTATCAGTGTCCTAGAATGCAAAGGAGTCATTAAATGTGAAGTTCATAAAAGTATTTAAGGACATGGACAATATTCTAAACTAATGTCAATGGAAAAAATCAGACTGACCGATACATTTATTTTTGTAAGATATATAACTATACATACATTCATACAGAGAGAAGAATGACAAACAGATAATCATCCAACAGGAGACAGAAAAAGCCTGGAAATTATATGACCGTGTTATAACAGTGTTTACAGTTTTTGTTTGGTTTTAATTTTGCTTATTATACATCTATCACTGTCAGCCAGGCACAGTGGCTCCTACCTGTAATCCCAGCACTTTGAGAGCCCAAAGTAGGAGGATTGCTTGAATCAAGGATTTTGAGACCATCCTGAGCAACATAGTGACATCCCATCTCTAAATTTCAAAAAATTTAAATAAGTAAATAAATTGCTGTATATTCAGTTTTCAGTCAATACATGAAACAAATGAAACAACTAAGTAAAGCTAAAGGAGAAGTAAAATAAGCCTCTGCTTAGCAACTTCTCCATAATCAGAGGTTAATAATCAGCATTTCCTAGATTTTAAATTGGATGTTGGTTTTTCCTTATTAACATTTCCTTCATAATTTTGTAACCATGGACATAGCAACTTGAAATATGTATGTTTGTTTGAAGTTACTTCAGGTGTTTCTTTCAAAATTTAAGGTGAGGATTTCAAAAAACCTCTTTTTTACTCTAAATTTAAACTCATTTTACTACATGGCTTATATTCTGTGGGATCCTTTGGATCCCAAAACCTCAACTCATTTTATCACTTGTTCTCAGGGGTGCTGGACCTGTGTCTCCAACAGTATGGGGAATTGGCCCTGAGTCATCTCCTCTATGAATTGATGATGGTCTCAGTACAGTTTTATTTCAGATCTTGACAGAAGGGTTTATTTTGTTTCTAAACCTGACAGGTTGGTCAGGATTTCCTCCAGACAGCGGCTGAATTTCCCTCTGCAATTAATTTTGTTTTCCATCCAATATCATTAGAGTGACAACTACAAGGTATAAAAGATAGACTATAAAACCTGTTTATCACCATGCAGATCCCATAGACTTAGTAAAATTTGTCCACAGCCTGACTATCGCCATAGTCAGACTGATGTCTGTTTTATGTGACATCAGCAGGTAGGTCACCTAAATCTCTTGAAGTAGGCTCTATCACACACTGCCTTAAACTCACTCCTATTTAGATGTGACCTTCCTTGATAGATTATGAATATTTTAAAGGAAGCAACTCTTCTTTTCGGTGATCGTCCCACCCTCAATACTACAATTTGCAGGTATGGCATAGCAGAAGCACTTAAGAGAAGTCTGATTCTTTCTTTTTTTCTGAGAGATGGGGTCTCACTATGTTACACAGGTTAGTCTTGAATTCCTGGGCTCAAGGGATCCTTCCACACAGGCCTCCCAGAGTGCTAGGATTACAGGCATGAGACACCATGCCCAGCCCCACAAAACTAAACTTGCTTCTAGGCATTTTTTATTTTTTATTTTTAGACGAGTCTTGCTCTTACCCCCATGGTGGGGTGCAGTGACACAATCTCGGCTCACTGCAAGCTCCATCTCCCAGGTTCAAGCAATTCTCTGCCTCAGTCTCCTGAGTAGCTGGGATTACAGACATGTGCCACCACACCCGGCCAATTTTGTATTTTTAGTAGAGATGGGGTTTCTCCATGTTGGTCAGGCTGATCTCGAACTCTGGACCTCAGGTGATCCACCTGCCTCGGCCTCCTAAAGTGCTGGGAATACAGGTGTGAGGTACCGCGCCCAACCTTATGCCATTACAAATAAGATTGATGTTAAAATATATAATCGATGAAAAATACTATCAAGGATGAATTACTCAGTAAAGAAGACAGGCTTAGGCCAGGTGTGGTGGTTCAGGTTTTTAATCCCAACACTTTGGAAGGCTGAGGCAGGAGGATTGCTTGAACCCAGGGGGTTGAGGCTGCAGTAAGCAGTGTTCACACCACTGTGCTCCAGCCTAGGCAACGGAGCAAGACCTTGTCTCTTTAAAAAAAAAAAAAAAAAAAAGGTTTAAAAATCTATGCATAAATGAAGTGGTATCCTGGTAAAATTAAGGAAACAGGCTGTCTTGTCGGCCTTTAAGGAAGTGATACTGAGCTCTGCATTGTGAGATGTTAACAGCTTGGTGCCTCTGTTTCCCCATCTCACTACACATCAGTTCTGAAGATTAATCGAGATAATCCATAGAAACAAGTACATGATAGCTAGCATAATAATGTCTCATCACTGAAGATAAGAATGTCCACCCGTCCATTAATCTACTATGATAAAAGGAAATTAATTCTGTTGTTTCCTGTTTTTCTTACAGTTTGTGCTTTGTAGGTTTCTCTTTCTTTTAATTCCAATTTTACAAATTTCAAGGCTCACCTATGAGAAAATATTGATCTTCCAAAAAAAAAAAAAACTTTAGCTTTAAAAACAACAGCAAAAAAGATTTTCAGATAGGTAAAGAGAAAATGCCCCTTTCCTTACTCCCTGGATGTTACAGAAAACAAGGCAAACACCCTACAGCCTCATACACATGTTCAATGAACAGGATCCAACACAGTGCTAAATTAATGATAGTGAACCTTATTTTTCTGCAGAAATGAGCATTTATGTAAATACTTGTAAATATTACAATACCTATGTTTTACAGTATTTAAGCTGTCTTTGGAAATATTATTCATACTTGCAAGACACCTGGAAATCATACATTACTGCTCTTTTTCTCTGAAGTAATCTTGCATCTCTAAATTATTCATTCTTTTTTTTTTTTTTTTTTTTTTTTGAGACAGGGTCTCACTTTGTGGCCGAAGTTGGAGTGCAGTGGCGCAAATACAGTTTACTGCAGCCTGTGCCTCCCCCTGGGCTCAAGCGATCCGCCCACCTCAGCTCCCCAAGTTGCTGGGACTATAGGCAAGCACTCCCACGCCCAGCTAATTTTTATATTTTTTATAGAGATGGGGTTTTGTCATGTTTCCCAGGCTGGTCTCAAACTCCTGGGCTCAAGCTATCCACTCACCTCAGCCTCCCAAAGTGCTGGGATTTTACAGACATGAGCCCAGCATAAAATATTAACTCTGGGAGGATATCTTACTTCCTAATTTGTGCCCTCTTGAGTGTCAGATGACGTTTTCAATATCTAAAAGGTGTAAATATGTGACTGTTTTTCACCTCAGGTGGTCCCTGGTATTTCCCTCTCCTCCTAAGATGCACAGATATATGGAAACCCATGTCAAAAGACAAAGTTACAATAAATTGACTTATAGATCTCATGAGCTTTTATTTGGGACTCACAAATGAGGCAGCCTCCATTGTATAAAACAGAATGAGAGCCGTTCTGCAATACAGTGGGTTTTGTATAAGATACGAACAAATAACAGAACTAGAGAAAAAAGAACTGAGGCCTGGTGACACTTGTCTGTAGTCCCAGCTGCATGGGAGGCTGAGGTGAGAGGAACACTTAAGAAAATTTTTTTAAATAAAAATAAAAATAAGGATTGTTGAACATCAAGTTATTTAGACTGGAATCTCCTGTTTTCAGGAAAAACAGGTTTGTTTTGAGATTTATCTGCCCACTTAAAATTGCAGTGTGATAATGTGGCATTTAGTATGAGTGACTTCATTTTGGTTTGGTCTAGTCTGTTGAAGCCTAGTGCAGAAGCTCAGTCCAAAGCAATATCATACCATAATTTTGGTTTAACAGTAACAATTAAGGTAGATTCCATTTTCAAACTAACAGTTGCAGTCTTTGTGTCTCTATTAATTCTCTTCTGCAATGACAGAACTACACAGATACATGAAAATCAGAAACACATACACCAACATTTTTTAAGTGATTTTCTGTGGGCAGGGGGGATTTGGGGTTATTCTGTCTTCCTCGTAACTTCCTTAGGTAATGACATTTTTGCAATGAGCCTGCCTTAATTCCATCATTACAAATAGAATATCAATACATTTCAAAGTATTAAACTTTTAAAACTATCATTATGGGACTAGGGTACATTTTTGTCATTAAAAGAAACCTAAATACTAGGCCTAGAATTAAAAAGAAATCAATGTGACAGAATCATGTAACATTGTGTTTTCTTGAATCAACTTTAGCTGCGCCACTTTTACATAATTAGAAACATTTCACTATAAAGATTTTTCCCTTAATTAACAGGGAAATGGCCTTTGCACATTTAATGAGAAAAGATACAGAAAAGAGACCACATGATTTTGCATATATATTAGAAGTTCAATAAATGTGGCCTCACCCCTTCTATTCTTTTCTGAAAAACAAGTTAAATGGTCATATTAGATACAATCCTTGCAAAAGGTTTTGTGAAATTCCATTTTTAAAACATGGGCTGCATAGATAGTTTTTGAGAACTGCGACCTACAACTATGAATCCTGTTGAAGGTGAGATCATAGGCATTTTTCTGTGAATGACAAATTCTTATTATGTTTTGTTTTTCTGATACATGATATACAGCTATTCACAAATTATTTATAAACATAAATTTTATTATCAATATAATGTCCAATCCCACAGATGTTGTATGATTTTCTTAACCTTTCTCATAATCTTGATCATTAGTTTTCTGCAAAACCATTCAAAGGTATAACCCTCTGATTCCAGATCTAAAGCTCAAGTCTAAATTATTTGGACGATAGAACCTTGGAAAAATGCAAATGAACAAACATGTATATAGAGCTTCAGGGGGATTGTTGTGCCCTGTATGCCCATAAAAACAGTCAATGGACCCAATGACTAAGAACTCCTATTTCAGAAACACTTACACTCTGGCTCACTTCCTTCATTTGCAAGGACACATCATAACTGACTTCATATTCCTGTTGCTTTTGATCTAAAGAAGTCCAAAACGGAATGATCAAAAACACCTTAAAATAGTGTTTGTTTCCCCCTCCAAGGCTACAGGTGCATAATTTCATACACATAACCAGAAGGAAGTATGGTGGATGGAATCTCCAATCATCCTTCACTGCAGGTTCTTGGGGTCAGAATTGTAGAAGGCCCGTTTTTTAAAACACATAAATGAAACTCCAAGAATTGGGAGATGGGGGCAGAGTGTACAAGCCTTCTAGGAAGGAGTCCTACACAAACTCTGCCTGACCAAACTTTACTCAGGCTCTTATACCTTCTCCTGGGGCCATCTGTCCACTTCACTGTAAAATCCAAAAATAGCAAAGACCCCTTCTAAGCCAGTTTAGCAGGCACCCTCTGCCCCCATATCTTCATCCCCCACCATCCCCCCAGGTGATGATGTCTTATCACCCAGTTCTCTCCAAAAAGAATCCCAACAGGTGCATTTATCCAGAATCATACTTATCCCAGACATTTCCTCTCAGTATTTCGTCCTTCAGTGATCCCTAACCTGCTCCTTGACTATAAGTTCCCACTCCTTCATGCTGAATTTGGAGTTGAACCCAATCTCTTGTACCCATTGCAAAATCTCACTGCTGTGCTTTCAATACCTATTACGATGATCCTGAATCAGGTCTTCCTTTGCATGCTTTAACAAGTATGACTGAATATTTTTTTCTTTAACAGAGTCTATCACATCGTTTTTAGGGCAATTCCTGCTCTAAGCTTCCCATCCTATGTTTCTTCTCACTGGGAACCTTCATCTAAGGCTCAGTATCTGATTTCCCGCTTCCATCATTTCTCTGTGGCAGTCATACTAGGCTCAGAGGAGACAGGGAAACTGAGACCCTGGACCCACGGGTCACTGACACCACAGAGCTACAGCAAAGCAGGCTTTGCAAAGGACACTCACTCTATGTTCCAGTCACACAAGAAACTCACACACCCTTCTCAGTCCCCACGTCACAAAGGAGACGTTCCCCACCTGTCTCCCTAGAGATGAGCCCCCTCCTCCGCAGCTCTAACACCCCCGGGCCCTGAGGAGGCGGGAGAAAAGCTCAGCCTGCGCCCAAGGCCTCCACTCTCTGAGTGTCTCCTGCAGCTCCACTCTTACCGCCACGCAGGGTCCCACACAGGTTGCGGGCTGGGGCTGCAGAAGCTCCCGCAGAGACCCGCGCCACCTTCTTCCTCAGGTGGGACTAGGTCAGGGGCAGCGCAGAGGTCAGGAAGACAGAGCCAGAGGTCCGGGAGATGGAGCCAGAGGTCCAAGATTTCTCCGTCGCCGGTGGAATATGTAGTCCAAGACTGAACAGTCAGGACCGCAGGCACCTCTGAGAAGTGAAGTCCAGAGTCCTAAAAGCCTACAAGAAATAGGCGGGTGACCACGAGGACCGCGCACGCAGCCCACCGCCGCAGCCCACCGCCGAGGCTTCCGGAACGGCCGCCTGACCTCGGAGTACGCATGCGCATATCGGCCAAAGGCTCCACCCGTGACCTGAGGCCAAGGGTGGAGTCAGTGCATTCTCAGGGCCAGCAGGAGGTCAATCTGGGTGGAATCCGACCCGGGAAACGTCTGAAGAAATAAATATTTTCATTATTTTTCTTTTGGAATAGGCTTTTGTGTGTGTGTGTGTGAGACGGTGTCTCACTCTCTTCCCCAGGCTGGAATGTAATGGCGCGATCTCGGCTCACTGCAACCCCCGCCTCCCGGGTTCAAGTGGTTCTCGTGCTTCAGCCTTCCGAGTAGCTGGGATTACAGGCGCCCGCCACCACGCAGGGCTAATTTTTGTATTTTTAGTAGAGATGGGGTTTAACCATGTTGGCCAGGCTGCTCTCGAACTGTTGACCTCAGGTGATCCGCCCACCTTGGCTTCCCAAAGTGTTGAGAATACAGGCGTTAACCAGCGTGCCCGGCCTGGAATAGGCTTCTTATTTTCTTTTTTTCTTTCTTTTTTTTTTTTTTTTTTTTTTTTGAGAAGGAGTCTCCCCCTGTCCCCCTGTCAACAGGCTGGAGTGCAGTGGCGCGATCTCGGCTCATTGCAACCTGGGACTTTCTGGTTCAAGCCATTCTCTTGCCTCAGCCTCCAGAGTAGCTGGGACTATACTGGCGCCCGCCACCACGCCCAGGTAATTTTTTAATTTTTAGTAGAGACGTGGTTTCACTATGTTGGCCAGGATAGTCTCCATCTCTTGGCCTCGTCATCTGCCCTCCTCGGCCTCCCAAAGTGCTAGGAATGCAGGCCTGAGCCACCGTCCCCCGGCCTGGAATAGGCTACTTAAAAGTAACAAAGGGAAGAAAGATTTTTTAAAATTTAGAACCTTGATATGGTAATTATTTGTTTATCTTGGTAGTTATCTATAAGCATCCTATATATCTAAATGGTTTAAAAAAATGAGTTTAAAAAAAAAAAACAAAAACTGTTTTTCATCCTAGACTGGAGTGCAGTGGCACAATCTCAGCTCACTGCAACCCCCGCCTCCTGGACTCAAGCGATTATTCTGCCTCAGCCTCCCGAGTAGCTGAGACTACAGGTGCACCACCATGCCTGGCTAATTTTGTTTTGTTGTTGTGGCTGTGTGTTGTTGATGTTATGTTTTGAGATGAAGTTTCGCTGTTGTTGCCCAGGTTGGACTGCAATGGCGAGACCTTGGCTAACCGCAATCTCCACCTCCCCAGTTGAAATGATTCTCTTAACTCAGCCTCCCAAGTAGCTGGCAATGCAGGCATGTGCCACCACGTCTGACTAATTTTGTGTTTTTAGTAGAGATGGGGTTTCTCTATGTTGGTCAGGCTGGTCTCCAACTACCCACCTGAGGTGATCCGCCCACGTCGGCCTTCCAAAGTACTAGGATTACAGGAGTGAGCCACCGCGCCCGGCCACCCAACAAATTTTTGTACATTTAGTAGGTAAGGGGTTTTGCCATGTTGGCCAGGCTGGTCTCCAAGCCTGACCTCAGGTGATCCCCCACCTCAGCCTCCCAAAGTGTTGAGATTACAGGTGTGAGCCACCACACCCGACTAAATAAACCAAAAAAATTAGATAAATGAATTTGGAGGAAATCTTTATAACAGATAAAATGGACAGATAATTCTAATTTACTGTCTCTCTGGCTTAATAAAATATTAGTCAATACCCTAAGAAGAAAGGAACAAAGCCTAAAAAATCACCATTCACAAACAAAGTCAAAACCTAATAAATTGTTGACCACTTATTTCTCCTCTGAAATCGGCTCTTGAATGTGTTGAACATGGATTGACTTGAGATTAGGAAATTTTAAAAATGTTTAAAGTTTCACTTTTTGGAATTTAAAATTAATCCAAATTATGTAATATACAATGTTTGGAATTTACCAATCAATACTCTCTATCATTTTATCTTTTACTCTTCAAATAATTTCTTGTTCAAGAGTTTAAAATGCTTTTAAAATTAATAGATTCTGCAGGCTGGGCAACGTGGGGAGACTGTCTCTACAAAAAATAAAAATAAATTATTTTAAATATATATATTTTAAGTATATAAAATATATTTTTAAAATTTTTTTTGCCAGATCATATGGTAAGTGTATGTTCAGTCTGGCAGGAACTTGCAAAACTGCCTTCCACAGTGGCTGTACCATTTTGCCTTCCCAGCAACAATAGATGAGAGTTCCTGTCGCTCCATCTCTTCACCAGCGTTTAGTGTTGTCAGTGTTCGCATTCAAGCCAGTCTAATAGATGTGTAATGGTATCTCATCGTTGTTTTAATTTGAATTCCCTACTGACATATGGTGTTGAGCATCTTTTCAGATGTCTCAGAAATGTGCCAGGCGTGGTGGCACGTGCCTGTGGTCCCAGCTACTCAGGAGGCTGAGGCAGGAGAATTACTTGAGCCCTGGGGGTTGGGGCTGCAGTGAGCCATGATTGCACCACTGCACTCCAGGCTGAGTGACAGAGCTAAACCCTGTCTCAAAAAGATAAATAAGCCTGGGCGCGGTGGCTCACGCCTGTAATCTGAGCACTTTGGGAGGCCAAGGCGGGTGGATCATGAGGTCAGCAGATTAAGACCATCCTGGCTAACATGGTGAAACCCCATCTCTACCAAAAATACAAAAAATTAGCCGGGCACACACCCAAATGGTGAAGGGGTGGCCCGCCCCTCCACACATGTGGGCGTTTCTCATTGGGTGGAATGAGAGACTTGAGAAAAGAAATGAGACACAGAGACAAAGTATAGAGACAAAGTATAGAGAAAGAAAAGTGGGCCCAGGGACTGGTGCTCAGCATAGAGAGGACCCGCGCCATCAGAGGTCTCTGAGTTCTCTCAGTACTTATTGATCATTATCTTTACCATCTGGGAAAAAGGGAAGTGGGCAGACAATAGGATCATAGTAGGGAGGTCAGCAGAAAGAAATATGGATAAAGATCTCTGTGACATGAATAAGTTTAAGGAAAAGTGCTGTGCCTTGATATGCATATGCAAACATCTCCATAAACCTTTTTAGTGCATAAAGAGCAGCATTGCCACTAGCACGTCCCACCTTCAGCCCTAAGGCGGTTTTTTCCTATCTCAGTAAATAGAACTGGTTTTACACCATTGCCCAGGGACAGGCAGGAGACAGATACCTTTCTCTATCTCAACTGCCCAGAGGCCTTCTTTCCTCTTATACTAATTGTCCTCAGCACAGACCCTTCACGGGTGTCAGGCTGGGGGACCATCAGGTCTTTCCCTTCGCAGGAGGCCATATTTCCGACTATCACATGGGGAGAAACCTTGGACAATACCTAGCTTTCCTAGGCAGACTTGCCTGTGACCTTCTGCAGTGTTTGTGTCCCCGGGTAATTGAGATTAAGAGAATGGTGATGACTTTTAACAAGCATGCTGCCTTCAGGCACTTGTTTAACAAAGCACATCCAGCACAGCCCCAAATCCATTAACCTTGAGTCACCACAACAAAGAGGACACCACAGCTTTTTAATCACCTGGGTGCAGGCCAACTGAGTCCAAAAAGACAGTCAGCCCACCTGCACCCAGGTGATTAAAAAGCTTTATTGCTTACACAAAGCCTGTTTGGTGGTCTCTTCACATGGACACATATGACATTTTGGTGCCGTGACTCGGATCAGGGGACCTCCCTTGGGAGATCAATCCCCTGTCCTCCTGCTCTCTGCTCCCCGAGAAAGATCCACCTATGACCTCTAGTCCTCAGACCAACCAGCCCAAGGAACATCTCACCAATTTTAAATCGGGTAAGCGGCCTCTTTTTGCTCTCTTCTGCAACCTCTCTCACTATCCCTCAGTCTGTCTCCTTTCAATCTTGGCACCACCCTTCAATCTCTCCCTTCTCTTAATTTCAATTCCTTTCATTTTCTGGTAGAGACAAAGGAGACACGTTTTATCTGTGGAACCCAAAACGCCGGTGCCGGTCATGGACTGGGGAAGGCAGCCTTCCCTTGGTGTTTAATCATTGCAGGGACGCCTCTCTGATTACTCACCCACATTTCAGGGATGTCTGACCACTTCAGGGATGTCTGACCACGCTGCGGGGACACCTGCCTTGGTCCTTCACCCTAAGCGGCAAGTTCCGCTTTTCTGGGGGAGGGGCAAGCACCCCAACCCCTACCCTCCCTTTCTCTACCCCTTCACTGCTTTTCTGGGGGAGGGGCAAGCACCCCAATCCCTACCCTCCCTTTCTCTACCCCTTCTCTGCTTTTCTGGGGGAGGGGCAAGAACCCCGACCTCTTATTTTTGCACCCCAAACTCTTATTTTTCTGGGGGAGGGGCAAGAACCCCAACCTCTTATTTTTGTGCCCCCTCTTATTTTTGCCCTCCGATCTCTTATTTTTGTACCCCAATACTTTATTTCTGCTCCCCGACCCCTTTCCCGCTTTTCTGGAGAGCAAGAACCCTCGAACTCCTTCTCTCTGTATCTCTACTCTCTCTTTTCTCTGGGCTTGCCTCCTCCACTATGGGCAACCTTCCACCCTCCTCCATTCCTCCTTCTTCTCCCTTAGCCTGTGTTCTCAAGAACTTAAAACCTCTTCAACTCACACCTGACCTAAAACCGAAACGCCTTATCTTCTTCTGCAACACCGCTTGGCCCCAATACAAACTTGACAATGGCTCCAAATAGCCAGAAAATGGCACTTTAGATTTTTCCATCCTACAAGATCTAAATAATTTGTGTCATAAAATGGGCAAATAGTCTGAGGTGCCTGACGTCCAGGCATTCTTTTACACATCCAGTCCCTCCCTAGTCTCTGTTCCCAATGCAACTCCTCCCAAATCTTCCTTCTTTCCCTCCCACCTGTCCCCTCAGTCCCAACCCCAAGCGTTGCTGAGTCTTTCTAATCTTCCTTTTCTACAGACCCATCTGACCTCTTCCCTCCTCGCCAGGCCGAGCGAGGTCCCAATTTTTCCTTAGCCTTCACTCCAATACCCTGTAATCCTTTTATCACCTCCCCTCCTCACACCCGGTCTGGCTTACAGTTTCTGGCTTACAGTTTCCTTCCGAGACTAGCCCTCTCCCACCTGCCCGGAAATTTCCTCTTAAAAAAGTGGCTAGAGCTAAAGGCATAGTCAAGGTTAATGTTCCTTTTTCTTTATCTGACCTCTTACAAATCAGTTAGCATTTAGGCTCTTTTACATCAAATATGAAAAACTCAGCCCAGTTCATGGCCCGTTTAGCAGCAACCCTGAGACCCTTTTCAGGCCTAGACCCTGAAAGGTCAGAAGGTCGTCTTATTCTCAATATGCATTTCATTTTATTACCAAATCTGCTCCTGATGTTAAATAAAACCCCCGAAATTAAATTCCATCCATCAAACCCCACAACAGGACTTAATGAACCTCACCTTCAAGGTGTACAATAATAGAGTAGAGGCAACCAAGTAGCAACTTATTTCTGAGTTGCAATTCCTTGCCTCCACTGTGAGACAAACCCCAGCCACATCTCCAGCACACAACTCCAAATGCCTGAACCACAGCTGCCAGGGGTTCCTCCAGAACCTCCTCCCCAAGGAGCTTGCTACAAGTGCCAGAAATCTGGCCATTGGGCCAAGGAATGCCCACAGCCTGGGATTCCTCCTAAGCCGTGTCCCATCTGTGTGGGACCCCACTGGAAATTGGACTGTCCAACTCACCCAGCAGCCACTCCCAGAGCCCCTGGAGCTCTGGCCCAGGGCTCTCTGACTCCTTCCCAGATATTCTCGGCTTAGTGGCTGAAGATCGACGCTGCTCCATCACCTCAGAAGCCTCCTGGACCATCACAGATGCTTTGGGTAACTCTTACAGTGGAGGGTAAGTCCGTCCCCTTCTTAATCAATACGGAGACTACGCACTCCACATTACCTTCTTTTCAAGGGCCTGTTTCCCTTGCCTCCATAAATGTTGTGGGTATTGATGGCCAGGCTTCTAAACCTCTTAAAACTCCCCAACTCTAGTGCCAACTTGGACAACATTCTTTTATGCACTCCTTTTTAGTTATCCCCACCTGCCCAGTTCCCTATTAGGCTGAGACATTTTAACTAAATTATCTGCTTCCTTGACTATTCCTAGCCTACAGCCACACCTCATTGCTGCCTTTTCCCCCAGTTCAAAGCCTCCTTCACATCCTCCCCTCGTATCCCCCCACCTTAACCCACAAGTATAGGACACCTCTACTCCCTCCTTGGCGACTGATCATACACCCCTTACCATCTCATTAAAACCTAATCACCCTTACCCCACTCAACGCCAATATCCCGTACCACGGCACACTTTAAAAAGATTAAAGCCTGTTATCACTCGCCTGCTACAGCATGGGCTTTTAAAACGTATAAACTCTCCTTAGAGTTTCCCCATTTTACCTGTCCAAAAACTGGAGAAGTCTTACAGATTAGTTCAAGATCTGCGCCTTATCAACCAAATTGTCTTGCTTATCCACCCCGTGGTGCCAAACCCATATACTCTCCTATCCTCAATACCTCCCTCCACAACCCATTATTCTGTTCTGGATCTCAAACATACTTTCTTTACTATTCCTTTACACCCTTCATCCCAGCCTCTCTTCGCTTTCACTTGGACTGACCCTGACACCGATCAGGCTCAGCAAATTACCTAGTTTGTACTGCTGCAAGGCCTCACGGACAGCCCCCATTACTTCAGTCAAGCCCAAATTTCTTCCTCATCTGTTATCTATCTCGACATAATTATCATAAATACACACTTACTCTGCCTGCTGATTGTGTCCAGCTAATCTCCCAAAAAGCCCCTTCTACAAAACAACTCCTTTCCTTCCTAGGCATGGTTAGTGCAGACAGAATTCTTACCCAAGAGCCGGGACCGCATCCTGTAACCTTTCTGTCCAAACGACCTTACTGTTTTAGCCTAGCCTTCATGTCTGCACGCAGAGGCTGCCACCGCTTTAATATTGTTAGAGGCCCTAAAAATCACAAACCATGCTCAACTCTCTACAGTTCTCATAACTTCCAAAATCTATTTTCTTCCCCCAACCTTTGCTCAAGACAATGCTTATGCTGATAAGGTAGCTAAAAAAGCAGCCATCAAAAGGCATCAGATCCCATCGCTCAGGACAATGCTTATGCTGATAAGTTAGATTAAAAAGCAGCTAGCTTCCATCTTCTATCCCTCAGGGCAGTTTTCCTCCTTCACATCGGCCACTCCCACCTACTCCCCTTCTGAAACTTCCACCTATCAATCTCTTCACACACAAGGCAAATGGTTCTTAGACCAAGGAAAATTATCTCCTTCCAGCCTCACAGGCCCATTCTATTCTGTCGTCATTTCATAACCTCTTCCATGTAGGTTACAACCCGCTAGCCTGTCTCTTAGAACCTTTCATTTCCTTTCCATCATGGAAATCTATCCTCAAGGAGATCACGTCTCAGTGTTCCATCTGCTATTCTACTACCCCTCAGGGATTGTTCAGGCCCCCTCCCTTTCCTACACATCAAGCTCGGGGATTTGCCCCTGGCCAGGACTGGCAAATTAACTTTACTCACATACCCTGAGTCAGAAAACTAAAATATCTCTTAGTCTGGGTAGACACTTTCACTGGATGGGTAGAGGCCTTTCCCACAGGGTCTGAGAAGGTCACCACGGTCATTTCCTCCTTTCTGTCAGACATAATTCCTCCGTTTGACCTTCCTATATCTCTACAGTCTGATAACGGACCAGCTTTCAATAGTCAAATCACCCAAGTAGTTTCTCAGGCTCTTAGTATTCAGTGAAACCTTTTTATCCTTTACCGTCCTCAATCTTCAGGAAAGGTAGAACAGATTAACAGTCTTTTAAAAACACACCTGACCAAGCTCAGTCACCAACTTAAAAAAGACTAGACAATACTTTTACTGCTTTCCTTTATCAGAATTCAGGCCTGTCCTCGGAATGCTACAGGTTACAGCCCATTTGAGCTCCAGTGTGGACACTCCTTTTTATTAGGTCCCAGTCTCATTCCAGAAACCAGACCAACTTGGACTGCACCCCAAAAAACTTTCATCCCTTCTGTCTTCTGTCTAGCCATACTCCTATTCACCATTCTCAACTACTCATAAATGCCCTGCTTCTGTTTACACTGCCGGTTTACACCTTTTCTCCAAGCCATCACAGCTGATATCTCCTAGTGCTGTCCCAAACCGCCACTCTAAATTCCCTCTTAAAGTAAATAAATAGTCTTTGCTGGCAAGGCTATGCTGAGCCTCCTTAAGCACTCTCTAATTAGATGTTCTAGGTCCTCCCAATTCTTAGTCCTTCAGCACCTGTTTTTTCTCCTCCTCTTACCTTGTGTCCTCCGTTTAGTTTTTTAATTCATGCAAAACCGCATCCAGGCCATCACCAATCATTCAATACGACAAATGTTTCTTCTAACGACCCCACAATATCACCCCTTACCACAAAATCTTCCTTCAGCTTAATCTCTCCCACTCTAGGTTCCCACGCCGCCCCTAATTCCGCTTGAAGCAGCCCTGAGGAACATTGCCCATTCTCTCTCCATGCCACCGCCCAAAAATTTTTGCGGCCCCAACACTTCACACTATTTTATTTTATTTTTCTTATTAATATAAGAAGGCAGGAATGTCAGGCCTCTGAGCCCAAGCCAAGCCATCGCATCCACTGTGACTTGCACATATATGCCCAGATGGCTTGAAGTAACTGAAGAATCGCAAAAGAAGTGCAAATGCCCTGCCTCGCCTTAACCGATGACATTCCACCACAAAAGAAGTGAAAATGGCCGGTCGTTGCCTTAAGCGATGATATTATCTTGTGAAATTCCTTTTCCTGGCTCATCCTGGCTCAAAAAGCTCCCCCACTGAGCACCTTGTAACCCCCACTCCTGCCCGCCAGAGAACAACCCCCCTTTGACTGTAATTTTCCTTTACCTACCCAAATCCTATAAAACAGCCCCACCCTTATCTCCCTTCACTGACTCTCTTTTTGGACTCAGCCTGCCTGCACCCAGGTGAAATAAACAGCCATGTTGCTCACACAAAGCCTGTTTGGTGGTCTCTTCACACGGATGCGCATGACAGCCATCTTCATCAATGATCTTAGCCAGATTTTCTGGATAGCTTACTACAGCTTCTACATCAGAACTTGCAGCTTCATCTTGCACTATTATATCATAGAGATGGCTTCCTTCCTTAAACCTCATGAACCAACTTATGCTGACTTCAGACTTTTCTTCTGCAGCTTCCTCATCTCTCTCGGCCTTCATAAAATTGAAGAGAATTAGGGCCTTGCTAAGGGTTAGGCTTTGGCTTAAGGGAAAGTTGTGGTTGGCTTGATCTTCTATCCAGGCCACTTCAACTTTCTCCATACGAAGCAATAAGGCTTTGTTTTCCTTATTTAAATATTATAGAATTGGTTTGTTATAAAGGCGATTCAAGAATATCCAGTTAAAACCTTATCCCAATGCTACCCAATACAACCAAGAAGCAGTTAAGCACTTTTACATTGGGAACAAGTACGTAAAACAAGAGACTACATCAAGCCTATGATTCAAACTTAAAAAGAGAAAGGACTCTTAGGTCTCCTACAGGTCAATACAGAGGTTATCTCAAGATCAAAGCACTGTGCCAGGTGTCACAGTACTGTTACAACACTGAGGTATAACTGGGCAAATTACAGTTGAAGGGAAATGAAGATCTCCCTGTTCTTGTTTTGTGGGTGTACTTAAGTGTTTGAAATTTCAGGAACAGCTGCCTTTAATGACAGCAAGATGTAAGACAAGTGTTTATTAAAGTGAAAGAAGCTTATAAAGTTCTCTATCAAGATCCCCGCAAATCTTCACAGCCCCTCAACCTTCCCACCCTCCCCCTGGAAGCTAGAGCTACTCTGCTGGTATATAAGATGCCATCTTAATTTGTGGCTTACTGGAAAATTATAGGCACTCCTTCCAAGCAGCTTTGATCTTCTGCAAATCAAAAAAAAAAAAAAAAAAAAAAAAAAATCCCAGCTGTGGGAGATGGCTTATACCTCCCAGCACCTTGTGAGGCTGAAGCAGGAAGGTCACCTGAGGTCAGGAGTTCGAGACCAGCCTGGCCAACATGGAAAACCCTGTCTCTACTAAAAATAGAAAAATTAGCTAGGTGTAGTGGCTCAGTCCTGTAAACCCAGCTACTTGAGGATTCTCCTGAGGCAGGAGAATCACTTGAACCCAGAAGGTGGAGGTTGCAGTGAGATGAGATCATGCCACTGCACTCCAGCCTGGGTGACAGCATGAGACTGTGTCACAAAATGAAAAAATCCCAACAACAAGCTATATAATTCATTTATGCAATTTTGCATTCTAGGTAGAATTTCATTATTACTCTAAAACTCCATCTGTACAGTAGCCATTTCCCCAACAAGACTTAATTCGAGATGTAATCTTTCTGCTGTTTTCTGAATAAAAGCCTTAGAGTCAACTATTATGAGTGATCAACCTATGAACTATTTTATATAACATAGTGACTGCATTTTTTTTTAGCACTGAAAGTACTTAAAATAAAACTTCTTACTTCCAACTTTTGCACTTCTCCAAAATGAAAGGCCAAAATATGTAGATTTTGTAATTCAGGGAAAAATTTTAACTTCCCAAGTTGAGGCTTGTCAGAGCAGCTTTTGCCAGGAAAAGAGATTTTATGTCTATAAAAAACCGTTGAAAACAAGGGCTTCTTCTGGAAACATTGGAAGACCCTTAAAACATAAAGGTGCTAGATGGTGCCATTTAGACTCACAACCAAATGTTACTTTAGAGCTTATATTGAAGAGTTAATGCATGCTCACTTTTTTTCCTTTAAAAAATACTCTTTGGAAACCATTATTCCTCCTGTAGACACATACTCTAGTTACGTCATCTCTTCTTGTAAAAATAAAGGTATAATCATGATTATCTCTATTTCTTTGTGAAATTCAACTACCAGTATATATTTATTAATGTGATCACTTTTCCACTATCTCGTGATCTTATAGTATTCTCTCCAGAGTCAATTTTCTTTCCCTCTTTATTTATTTTTTCTTTTTTGAGATGGAGTCTCCCTCCCTCACCCAGGCTGGAGCACAGTGGCATGATCTTGGCTCACTGCAAACTCCGCCCTCCAGTTCATGCAATTCTCTGCCCCAGGCCATGGAATACCTTAGACTACAGGCAGCCGCCAACACACTGGGCTAATTTTTGCCTTTGTAGTAGAGATGGGGTTTCACCATCTTGGCCAGGCTGGTCTTGAACTCCTGACCTCGTGATCCAGCCGCCTTGGCATCCTAAAATACTGGGATTACAGGTGTGAGCCATCATGCCTGGCCTCCAGGGTCAATTTTCAGCATATAGAAGTAGGAGTAAGTCTTATAGGTAAGAACAATCTTGAAGGCAATTTTTAAATCTAGTCTTTAA